>NC_045724.1:11632026-12287244 GCF_009834535.1 Camelus ferus
TTTAATTTATCATGGAACCATTGTATATGGGGACTATGTTACAGAATCCATTTTGGGAAATAGACACTGGGGGGACTAGTAGCCATGAAACCTCTTAGTGAGGGTCACAGTAGCCCGGGCGAGAAACACTGAGGGCCTGAATCAGGAAGTTAACGGGGGGACAGGGAGGAGCAAGACCAAGGGAATTAAGTTGTGTCTGTCAGAGCACATTCGCCAGAAGTGGTGATTTATCAGGAAGCGTAAAAGATAACATCATGATTTGAGAGTTGTTAATACCTAATCCACATATGTTAGAACAAGCAGCGTGAAATGTGGTTTGAAACATCCCTGGGACAGGTAGTAGTCAAAGGAAAGTGCTTGTATATGTCTGCGGCCCCACCAACGGATGACACAGCCCCAGGCTCCCTCCTCTTGGTAACAGAACCTGGGCCTGGCCTGGCCTGAACTAGTGCACTTGATGACGCAGAGACAGACTGAGTCGAAGATGGTTGCCAGGAGCCTCGGTTGAGCAACTGAGCAGATAGATAGCGGTACCATGATGGGATAAGCCAGATAGACAGTTTGGGGAAGAAGATGCTCTGTCACTTCGTGACATGTTCATGAGGTAGAGTTGACAGTGGGACATCCTTGTGGAGAGGAGAACACCAGTGGGCCACTGATATGTGAGTTTGTTCCTCAGACGATTTGGACTGACCCAACCTTCGTTTTACCTACTGTGGGTCACTTGCTGCATATGTTAGGGATTTTGTGTCTGTTATGAGAACATAAGACATTAAATTGCAGGGTAAAGACCATGCACATTCCTAACTTTATCCCCCATTGTACTTCCACACATCAGTTAGCCCTGTTCCTCCGCAGCTTGCCTACCACATACACTTTGCCCGAAGTCACTTTTGTGGATTTCTTAAACTAATGATTTTAGGCATATTGAAACATACAAACAGGAGACTGCAGTTGCCTCTGCAATTTTGGGGAAGATGCTCAATGGACAGTGTCTCATTGCTTTGTCACCGTACCAAGTGAAATCCTTGCATTAATAATGCTGTAACATGTTTCTATTTCAATTATTTTAAGTGTAATAACAATGTCCCTTTATTTTACTTATAGCTCCAAAAGGAATTCTTCATTTGTCTCCTGATGTTTATCAAGAGATGGAAGCCAGCCGCCACAAAGTAATCTCTGGCACTACTCTAGGCTATTTGTCACCCAAAGATATGAACCAACCCTCAAGCTCTTTCTTCAGTATATCTCCCACATCGAATAGTTCAGCCACAATTGCCAGGGAACTCCTTATGAATGGAGCACCTCCTACAGCTGAAGCCATAGGTTTAAAAGGAAGTTCTCCTACTCCCCCTTGTTCTCCAGTACAACCTTCAAAACAACTGGAATATTTAGCAAGGATTCAAGGCTTTCAGGTATGAATTAAAAGCAAAAACAAGAAAACAAAGCAATTCATTAGCCCCAGATCCTCCATCTCTATCCATCAGAAAGCTCATTCTTGCCTGCTGGTGTAACTTGTATGCCACTTACATTGAAAATGATTAGGAACACGGAGGACAGAAAAACGAACCATGTGCACATGCCTCATGTAAAAATTTTTTCATTCTCTCCAGTAATTCTTTTGCTGCCTGGCTCTCCTCCATTTCCTTCTTCCTCTTTTTTTTTTTTTTTTTTCTTTTTTACATTTTTCATTCTCTTTTGTGTCTTTCTGGTTGGTCTTGATTGGGTGTATCTGTTCTCTCACTCTCTTCCACAAACAAAAATTTTGCCTTAATACATTTGGTATTAGTATTTAGCACTCAGTTCTCCCTCATTTTACAGTAAGGTTGAGTTTTTCTAATGATGATTTTAGTTTCATAGCAGTTCTGAATTTGGTATTCTATTGTTAGTGGTGATTCAGGTATAACATTAAGGTACAACGTCCTCGAAGTCTATTATCTTAGGAGTTAATTAAACATGATGTTAGAACAATAATAAATGCTTTCTAGTTGTTTGAGGCATAAAACATATATTGTTTTACTGGATCGTGTTTGAACCATCTGGGATGGTACCTGCCTCGGATGATACCAACAATTCTGTTTCACCGGGCAGTCTGAAACTGGCTTATAGTCCACTTGTTGTGTGCGTGAATTTGGAGATGGAAACTTTTTTTCCTTATTTATTCTTTGTTCCCTCAGATTTCACTATTTTTACCCCCTTTTTCATCTTAGTCTTATTCCTTAAGATCAACAGCTGTAATTTCCTTTAGAAATGCTCTAGAAGATCTGTATTGTGTAGAATGATCATGTATTTATAAAAATTTTACAAGTTTAGGTGTAAGAGAAAAGATCATGTGTTTTTGGGAGTCTTTTTTTTTTTTTTGGTTGCCTTCACAGAAACCTGATTCTTTCAAATCTATTGCCAGGTAGTCATCAGTGTTTTTAATTAGGCTATTAATTATGAACTCTAAAAAGCTGTTACCAGTTGTTGGCTCTGTCACCTGAAATTTTAAACAATTTAAGACTTAAAATTTTAGAACTTGTTTTTGTTGTTTACCTTAAGAATAACAATGAATCACTGTTTAAAATAAAAGGACCTTGGTTCATACAGTTAAAGTACTGGAAAAAAAACTAAGCTGTTTTTAATTCTATCTATAATCTGCATAGGATGAACTAGAAATAAACTGTAATGAAAAGGAACTCAGTTTACTTACAAATCCAGTCACTGAGAAATGTCTGAGAGTTACACTACATTTGCATTTTTATAGAAACGAAGCACAAGTTGCATTCAAGCTCACAACTGATTTTTTTGCTTGGAGATGTTATTATGGTAGATGTTGTTTTGCTGCCAGAAGAACTACTTACATTTTTGAATTTATATTTATTTGTTAATTCCTGGCAATGACAACAACTGTAATTTAAAAATATTTTTCCTTTAGTCAAAATGTAGAATCTGTTTTCCCTACATCTGGGCTGACTACTCAGCCCCCCCCCCCCTTTTTTTTAAGCTTAATGCTGAGTTAATATACTCTTATTTATGGACAAGTTAAACATTTCCAAATTTGTGTCCTGTGATTTTTACATACTAATGAATATAAACAGATGGTTTTAAAACATTATGACGCTTCTTTGGTCAAATGAGCTTGGTGTTGTTATGAAATATTGTGTCGCTGACGGACGGCAACCTGCAGCTGTGGGTGAACAGAATGTCCGTGGGAAATGGCTTCCTGTGCCGTCAGGTACACAGCACATCCTCATAATGTCGCAGTAGAAGAGTCTTTGTGGTTAAGAGTTTTAAAGCCTATTTCTTTATAGGTAACTTTCTCAGGTATATTTACCTGGTAAAAAAACATGTAGATTGCTCTGTTTCTTAAATGCTTTAATTGGACTGTAGTTTAGAAATTATAGGGCCAGCTTGTTATCAATTACATGCTGTTGTGTTATTTTTATTTCTAGAATTTAAGGACAATAAATTCCTTTTCTGTGTTTCTAGGTTAGTGCTTCTACAATTTTGTTATTGTACACTGAATAGATATTATTGCTTACGGAATATTGTATAAACTCTTCTCTGGCCTTCTGTGCCCATTGACATTTGATTTAAGCCTACCAGAGCCATTGTATGTGACAGCTATATTGTATTACAAAGTAAAAAATATATCAGTGTACTGAAAACTAAGTTGTTTTAACTTTTAAATTTTTTTCATTATCCACTCTTTAACTGAAATTCATAAATTACAGAAAGCTTATTTGCTCACCAGAGTGTAGGTATTAATCTCACATCCTTTTGCTTAAATCTATAAAATAATTAAAATTATTATACAATTAAAGTTATTATTAATAAAGCTCACTTCCCAGGTCAGAATATGACTGAACTCTTGCACATTCTCAGTAATTCTTTTATCCTTACTTGGGCTCCCCTAAAGTTTTTATCATATTTTAGATGCAAGCTTTTGGATCTCTATCAAAAGTGAATACTTATTTCTTTGAAATTTTATTGAGTGCATTTTTAAATATCCTCTTTTAGAACCTGAATATTCTTATTGATTTATTGTTTTTTAAGAAAAATAAAGTCTGTATCAACAGTTCTGTGAACCTCAGACTTTGCACAGCTCAGTCGATATGCTTCTATAATGTCTATGCATTTCATAACAATTCAATTGAAATATAGTTAAACCATAGCATTCAGGGTTCCTGGTGCGTTCTTTGATACCTTTTAATTATAATGCCAGAATGTTTCAAAATCATTCAGCTTTTTAAAGAAAATTATTATGGAGGAGACATTTTTGAAATGCTGTGCATTCGAACTGAAGTAGAAGACTCTGTTTTGTTGTGTTCTAATTTACATTATTCTAAGTTTTTGCATCTTTCATATGCTCTTCCATACTTATTATATTAGAAATTTCTTTGTATAATGAAATATAACCAGTACCATTGTTTAAATGAGCCACTAGAAAAACGATTAGATTGGAAATTAAAATGAATTGTTTTAGTAAATTCTCCTTTCTTGATGGATTTAATTTTAACTTTCTAGTCTGTGCCCCTCCTTGTGATTGTCATCCATTGAACAGTGTTGTTTTTGAAATCTTCAGAGTAAAATATGATAAACTAGATTTGTTTTTCTCACATGAAGAAGTAAAGAAGCACTTCTTTGGTATCTTAGTTAAACTGTAATTAGTTTATTTTATAAAATTCAAGGAGTGTTTAAAGGGAGGCTTTTCATTATCGTGAGTTTTAGACGTGTCGTTTTTAGCAAGATGAGAATGTCAGTAGAAGGCTTAGAAATATCTATTTAAATTTAAAACTTTCTTTTCAAATACAATTCAAACATAATACATTTCAACTATGTCTCCTGTTTTGAAGTTTAACATGGTTATAGCAGGCTTCTTTTATAGGTTATGGGCTTTCTTTATTTATTTTTGACATGTATGACATACAGCGTATTTTAATAATATGACCTCAGTACAGATTACATTGAGGTGGGGCTTGGCCAATTTGAGAATCAACCTTTTTCCTTTCTCTTTTTTCTTATCTTCCCTATACCTCACTTTTTGTAATACATACATTTATCATCAAAGTGGCTATTTGCAGTAGCTTTTTTTTTTTTTTTTTGAGGAATGGGGGATCCATGTTTTTTTTGAAGACCAATATAAATAAAATTTTGTAGATTTCTAATAGGAAAATATGGAGAAAGATATAATGCTTCTCCACTTAGAAATAAGTTTCTAATTTGTCCTTGAAACATAACTTATACCATGTCACTTCTGAGCCCAAATTTTCATCTACACTGTTACACAATGGCTGTAAAAGTGATGAGAAATTATTCAGAGTACAGTGAGCAAAATACATTTAGGGGTTTGGTGTGGGGTCAAGAGATTCTGCTCTAATTTATAGTTACTTCTTAAAAATCTCTGTTGGATTTAGCGTGTACTGTTTTCCAAAGATCTTGGAGAAACTGGAAGAATTCTCCTGAAGCCTTGGTTTTCCTATAGTGACCCTAAAATGCAGGTTTATTCTTCAAATAGGCAGCCCACGTTCATGCAAACTGACTTCCTGGCTTTGGTTTCTTTAAGCCTTGATATACTTGTCCAAACCCCCAAGGGTACGCATACTACACATCACATAACTGTACTCCATACAGACCAGTAGAATTACAGATCAGCTCACTTTGCTGAAACTTCCAACTCTTTAGAGAAGAGCATTACATTTGAAGAAGGAAATCCTGATGCATATAAAAGCATACTGTGATGAGTAACAGTAGTACAGGTAAGAATCAAGCAGGCCTTGAGTAAAACAGTCCATTATTACTGCATAAACTATGCCCTAACATAGTATGTGGATCTGAAATGAGCCAGCATGGTGTAGGAAAAAAATGGCCGCCGTCACGTGTCACACCCAAGTAGAAATATCTTTAGCCTTTTCCATTTGTATCAGAAGAGATTTCAACCCATAATTAGCACTCTATCTGGCATTATTTGAAAATCAGTAATTAATCATTTCTTCAAACAATTTGAAGAAAAGGAAATTGTTTTTCATCTAAAGGTGAATTTCATGTCCTCTTGCTAGAAAAGGTTGGCGATGATGTGATAGTTTTCCTTTGTAACTGAAGATTAATTGTAGTACCCATCAGGTGACTTCTTGTTGGGTCGGTAATCCATGTTCATTCTAAATCATGTTGAAATTACCTATTTCCTTCTCTACAGCATTCAGCCATGGCTGAGATTTTTCTCATGAATCACAGTGTCTAAAATTTCAAATGTATTACTCTCTTCTCACCCAGGACAGCCCTGGAGAAAGAGGACAGTATGTGGAATACTGCATATAAAGAATTTCTGCACACTGAAAAAAGCTACTCTAACATACCAGAGGCATTAGGAGATACATGAGTAAACAAGGAAATGAAACTAACGTCTATTGACTGCCTTGTTATGTATCAGATAGTGAAGGAGGCATTACATACATTGTTTTATGATGCAGCACAAGTGCCTGGCACACTTTTGCTTTTTCCTTACGAATATTTATTTTCTTTTAAACCAAATGTGTATAGTAATTGGAGCCTCATCCTAAAGGTAGGACTGGTGTCCATGGTAGTCCATGGTCTTCTGGATACTGTTTTGGTTTAGTCATAGATTTCATCAATAAATTTATTTATGCCTTCCACTGTATACACACATGAGTCTGAGTCATTTAAGAATTCTCTTTTGAGCTGGAAGGAGCTTTAGATTTTATTCAAAGACATAATTTGGTTATGTAAGTACACATTTGAGGGACTACACAAATAAAACATCCTATTAGTAACGCAGTATACTCATTTCCACATATAGAATTATTAGTTAATTTTAAACCCTGACATATTTTAGGTTTAAGAAAGTTCTGCTATCTTAACATGGTCACATCAAAAAGCAGATTTAGGCAGGGGAGGGTATAGCTTAGTGGTAGAGTGCATGCTTAACATGCATGAGGTCCTGGGCTCAATCCTCAATACCCCCCATTAAGGTAAATAAATAACAGTCTACCCTCCCCCCAAAAAAGACTAAAAAGAAAAAAAAGTAGGCTTAACTGTCAAAGATAAGAAATATTCGAAAAACTTCTTAAATGTCTTTATCCGTAATATTGTCATTGTTTAAGTATAAGAAAAGTTCGGAATCAAGTCCTATAGTGAAACATCTGAGAAAACAAGGACTATTGTTGGAAGATGATACAAAGTTCCCAGCTTCAGAAACTCTTATTAAGAAAAAAAATAGTAGATAATACATTAGGAATAGTTTTTGATAATTTCAGTATGTATGTGAAGAATTGAATGGATATGAAGTTAATCCGGCTACACCATATCATTGCATTGAATACTGGAATTGATTTAGCTGAACAGCAGGAAATGGAACATTTACTTATTCACTCTGGGCAAGTACTTAAGAAGTACCTATGCACGCCGGGTATCAAGCAGTGGGCACAGGAAGAGTTATGGTCAAACTGGAGACAGACAGACAGGAAAATGAAACCAATATATAGAAGACTGGCCACTGCCACCATTTAGTCCTGGCTCCAGGGATCAGTGTTTGAACATTACACAAGCACTTGATAAATAAAATAAATAAAATAAAATATTTGTAGCACACTGCAGGGAATAACATACGCAGTGCCTGTGCCACGTAGTAAGTGTTGTCGTAGGTGTAATACGGCACGTGTTCACCGGAGGTGTGGTTGTTTATGGTAAATAAGAAGAAAAGGAATTGCAGGCAGAGGAAGCCAAGTACTAAGGACATAAAAGGGCCTGGTGTTTCAGGAAATGCTTACAGTTCAAAGTGGAAGTGGTGGGCAGGGAGGCTGAAAAAACGTGTGTGTGTGTGCTGCTGGGAATTTGAGTTTAGCTGTTAGGCAGAGACCACCAACTTATTTTTTAAAAGGTAGTGGTTTTGTAATTTAGATAGTTCTCCAAGCAATGTGAAGGGGGAACTAGACAAAAAAGAGAAAGATTGGTTGCAGGAAGACCAACTAGAGTGATTTTGCACAAATGCAGTAGAAAAATAACTGAGATTGATTTGAGGCAAAGCTAACGGTCATTGCGGAGTGGGGCCGAGGTGCAGGTGTCCACAGTATAGTCGAGAGAATTCATTGATCTCTTGCATCAGCTTCTGTGAGGTTGCTTTCACTGGCCTGGTCAGGATGGAAGCTAGATTTAAATGCGTTGAAGATAGAGACTATTTGAGGATAAATTCATTCAAGAATTTGAGAATAAAGTAAAGTAGGAAGGTAATATGAGTGTGACCTGTTTTAGGAAAGACTATATTTTTAGTGTGAATGTGATGAATAAACTTAGAGAAGGTTAATGAGTTCCATTTTAAACATGGCTAATTTGAATTGCCTGTGGGACTTTCAAAGGCACTTAACTTGTCCAGTAAGCACTTGTAAATGGGTCTGATGATCAGCAAGAGAGGATAGGAGACAGAGATTGGGGAGTCATCGGTATACAGATGTAATTAAAGCCATAGAAGTAAAGACTGACCAGGGAAAGTGGGCGAAGGCCTGGGAAAGATTCTTGATGAATACTAACAATGTAAGGGGTTCGTTCATTTATTAAGTCAACTGAAATATATCGAGCACCTGCCACGGGCTGGGTGCACTTGTTCCCTGTAGGGGAATTGGGTTACCTCCTTCCAGTCTGGCAAGAGTAGAAGTCTAGGCTCCCCAATTGACCTTTGCTGATGGGGGTGAGGTATGTGTCTGCCATTTTTTCCATGGTATTCGGCTGGAGTAGGGCAGTTATTGTCCAAACAATTTCTATCTTGCCAAGTTATTCCTTTTCTGGCCCTTTTGTTAGAGCAGGCTTTCTGGGGGCTCCCCCCCCATACTTATTGGCATTTCCAAGATACTAAATATTCTAACATCCAGTCCAGGTTGTATAAGACAAAAAGAAAATGCAGAAATTCACCACTCTGTTGTTTTTTTTGGGTCTTGAAATCCTTACCTTATCTTCTTCTTTCTCACCACCTTTCTGAGTCCTTTTATGTTTGTTTTATGTATGATATCAAGAGCTTTTACTTACACTTACTGGAAAGAATAGAGAAAAGTAGATCTCTTTAATTTTGTCTGGAAGCAGAAGTCATAAATAGTCTTTTCATCATGAATGTAATTTTAATTACAAATTTACTATATTCCTAAAATCTGTAATTCCTGAGGAGAAGGCAACATATTCTAGTATTTTTGTAAAAAAAAAAATTAAATGTCATTATGAATGAAACCAGTATATAATGAAAAGACTTGCAAGGTCTTGTCTTTGATATCCATTTTTTGAAGTGATAGTTAATACAGCAGAATTCTAATACATGAGAAGTGGTAGAATTGGTTGACCCTCTTGGCAGAGTATTTTGCATTAGTTTAACTTTGGTGGTATACTGAGTGCCCATGTAACTAATTTTTCTTTGACCTTGGAAAAAGTATTCCTTGTTAAAAAGTTATTTCTTTGCAAAACCTATAGATGTTAAAGTAGCTTGTTTTACGTTTATAAATGGATGTGTGTGAGTTTATCAAAACACGAGTATGAACTACAGAAGAGGGAGGCTCCTTTTCTGGTAGCTGTGTAATTGACTGTTAAAAATCACTTAGTCTTTTCTTTTCTTTTCTTTTTAACTTAGTATTTTCTTTTGATGGAAATGTAAAACTAAAATAACTGTGTGTGTATATGTGTGTGTGTGTGTAACTTACATCTTGATTAGCTGCTTCCTTAGACCTTCACTGGCATAGTCAGTGGAAACTGAAAAGCAACGAACAAATATTTAGGATTTTTGTCATGTATAAACTCATCGCTTAAAGACTGCAGTTATCTCCCGTAACAATACTGATACCCCGTCTGTTGTTGCATTTGTTGGACAGTTTTTATCTGTGACTTGTACTGGGAGTAAATCTGTACATCTCTGCTGGGCTTTGTACACCAAATATAAGCATGTCATTTTCAAAGCTTTTCTTGAGCATAGAATTTCTAAAAGAGAGAAAAGATAATTACAAGCTGAGTCTCAGTCTGTATAATGTGATTTCATTCATTCACTTGTCCTTTTAGAGGCATTAATGTGACAAGCGTATTGCATGCAGAGTGAAGCAGATTACTCATACAGCTAAAACACCAGTACGTGACTGAACATGTTAAATATATGTTTACATTTTAGTTACAAAGGACTTGACTTTAGTTACGAAAAGGATTTGGGGGAAAAGCTTTAGAGAAAGTCAGTGACAGGCATTATCCTAATGTAATATTATTCTTCATAATTATATATCTTGTCATATCTTTTATATTATTACATTACTATGGGATGTGTTATTCTAATAATAAGAATGTCTAATATTTATTTTAATGCTAACCATAAGCCAGGCATTGTTCTAAGTGCTTTTCATGGAGAAACTTCTTTTATTTATTAATTATAAATTAATTCATTAGTTATAAATAGATAGGTACAACATAGATTTCTACTATTGCCTGTAGTTGACCCAAATAAATAAGATGATTTACGTGCCCTCAAGTGATCTAAAAATAGTAGTTAAAAAATGTTGAATACCAATTTACTCTACTTATTAGGGTAATACTGATCAAGCAGCATTGTTTTGTGCTTTGCCAAGAATTTGCTAGTTTTCATGTTAATAAAGATTTAGGTCTTTTGTGCAGCCAGTGTGCAGACTCTACAAGAATCCAGCATGTTTTGAGTATCCTAAGGTCTAGTCCTAAACTGAGGTCCTTCAGCTCCTTGCTGTGTCTGCCCCTCCCTGCAGGGCGTCTATGCCGCTGGACTACAACGTTATCCCTGCCTGCTTCTGTGTAGTCAACGCCGGGTTCGTGACCCTGAGGTGCGCTAATCAAACGTGTTTTCTTGACACAGTCATTGTGTAGGTATCACATGTGAATGTGCAGGCCTTTATCTTTCCTTAATGATCTCATGAGCAGCTTTCTTTAAAGATGGATCATTTTCACACCCTCTTCATTTTTGTCCCACCGGGGGGGTGACTGGTAAAAACATCTGACACACAGGCAGTTAACCAGTTCCCTGCTGAGATCCGTAAAATATTTAGCAGTCCTACAACATCAGGGAATTTTTCAGCCCTGCAGGAGACAATCTGATTTAACTTTTTTTGGAGATAGTGGGTAGGGAATTTGAATTTTCATTTGAATGGCTCCACATGTTTTCACATGGGCATGAAAAAATTCACAAACCTAGTAGCTTTTTATGTAAATTATTTTTAAAGCTCAGAATACTTTTCTTTATTTCTTAAGTTATCTAAATAGTTGAAGTGATTTGTGTGTCTCCTGTCAAGAAGTCTCTAAACTGGCAGAATCATTATCAGAATGCACAATTATAACATCTCCTTTGGGTTTATGTGATTACATATCAAACTAAGAAATTTAAAGTAAAAATTATTATGGATTTGCAAATTTCAAGGGAAGCCACATTATTTAATTTACATATATTGAAATCTCTGACCCAATCTTTTAGTGGAATAATTTTTGTAAGTCCAGGAGAAAGAAACAAAATGTCAGTTTGCTGTAGTTGATGGTGTTATAAACCCAGAACAAGTGCTACAACAGTATACAAATCAAGATCAGTTGCTTACATTTTAGGGTATGAGAGAGAGCAAAATGATACGATTCATAAACAATAAATCTTAAAGTAAACATAAGAGATGACTTTTGTAATGTCCTAAAATTATCTGTTTTCATCTTTCTTTAATCAGAATCAAGGTCCATAACATTGCATATTGGAATTTTTAGGTCCACATTTGTAGAAACACTGCTTTGTTGTAGCAGAAATATTTCTCCCATTAATTGTGAAAATTTGTACATTATAGAACATAATGGAATTTTGTTACTCTAATTATTTCAGCCTAGAGTTCCAAGATTCCTGGCTTCTGCTGATGCTTTCAATCATTAGGAAGCATTTTTAGATTTAGAAGGATGAATTTTAAAATGTCATTCACAGATTTTTTTTTGTTTGAAAGTCACAGTTTTATGAACTCTAATGTTTTTATGTCCAAGAAGAAAGTAAGTAACTGAAGAGCCATATCAAACTTGTTTCTTTGAGTGATTGATTGTATGATTCTTGCTTAAGGCCATTTATCTGTGCATTATTACTTTTTGTTTAATTTGCAGTTGTGTCCTCAAGGAAGAGTTTTCTATATTTTTGACATATTTTCATCTGTTCGGTGGGGGGAGCAGTCTCAAGTGCAGCGGGTGTGTAAACATGGAATGATTTTATTTCTCCAGTCACCACTCTCATCCATGCTCTGTCATATCTCTTACTCATGTTTCTTTATATCGTTGGCAAATCCCTTAGTTTCCTGGTTATTTTTAGTTTTAAAAAATCTAGCCCAGTTCACCGCAAAACTCAAAGCTGATGTCCCCCCATTGCCAGCCAGGTGTTCTGCCTCCAGACACTTGGGGGAGGGAGTGTATGAGGGTGCACCCTGATTTCTTTCCTCTTCCTCTCACTCTAACACCTTGGAGCATTTGTAGTTGGTGGGGTAGGGGCTTGATCTGCTTCTGAGACACCTTCTTCCACATTCTACATCTATTTCGTGGCCTTCCTCCTCGATGTTAGAGGCCTTGCAGGGGTCCAAGGGCAGGAGAATGTGCCACCCGTAGCCTGGTCTCGTCCGTTATTGGTTTCCATGTAGATGATGTTCATGATTTTCTTTTTTTTAACTGAAATACAGTTGCTGTGCAATATTATCTAAGTTACTGGTGTACAGTATAGTGATTCACAGTTGTTACTTATGCTCCATTTATAGTTACTATAAAATATTGTTCATGATTTTCTTAAAGCAGTATTCAGTTTCTCCCTATTCCCTCTGTCCATGAGGGGCAGCCATGTTTCCTTTGGGCCTGACCAGTGGTCCATGCCCCTGACCCCACTGTTGGATGGTGTCGCGTTGGTTGGCCTGAGCAGCCCCTTGGCTTCTGCTGAGATTCTCTTTCATTCTCCTTCAAGGGCCGTGGAGACCTAGGTGAGCATCTTCCTTCATTCTTTTTTGTTTTCAAGGACACTGTGTGCCTAGGGCTCCTTCAGCAAGCCCTTAGATATCTCCAGACTCGGTCTCTGTATTTTTGTGTGCTTCCAGATGGGCTAGGGAAATGCGTCAGACTCAGTCAGGATTTCTCTGTAGAGGCCTGGGGGTCTAGTTCTCAGCAAACCTACTGCCAGGGGACAGACTTTCAGTCTCCCCTTCGTGTAGGCACTCCCCATCTCTGTCAGCTTTTCTTAGAGCTACCCCACTCACTGGAAATGCTGTATTCCTTGGAAGATTGGTTCCCTCCCATTTCCCTGCCTTTTCCTAGTGACCCTGTGTATTCCTTATGGTTGGACCAGCTCTGTTGACAGTTATAAGGGTGTGGGAAGAGGGAATAAATGTTGACAGCTCCTTAGAGCTCCTTTTGTTGTTGGCTTTGGGTCCTGGTGTCAATTTTGGAGCAACTGGAAAAATCTCACTGGGATTAGGTTCTTTTGTGAGTAATAAAAAGCTCAGTGACTTAAACAAAATAGATATATATTCTTTTCTCACATAAAAGTCCAGAAGCTTGCAGTCTAGGGCCAGAGTAATGGTTGTGTTCCCTGAAATCTTCAAGGATCCCAATTCCCTCCAACTTACCATTCTACCATCTCTAAATTTTGGCCCTAGTCCTCATGGTCGAAGATGGTGGTGTCCACATTCCAAGAAGCAAAATGAGTAAAGAAGAAGAACAAAAGGTACACACCTGAAATCTTAAAAGTTTCTAGGAAGCTACCACAAAATTTTCATTTACATTCTACTCAGTCACATGACTAACTTGGCTGCCGGGGAGCCTGGGAAATACCTTTATTCTGTGCCCCACCGAAAATTACTGTGGAAAAATATTGGAGGACAGTTAGCAATCTCTGTCACGGTCACCGGCTGCTGTGACACTTTCTTGGGAGCTGTGTGCAAACCTGCACCTCTATGTGTATTTTGTATAAGCGAGTTCTGTGCGTGCACTCACACCGAGTGTCCGAGGGAGGTGCAGTAGCTCACAGGTTGTCACAGGTGCGCAGTGAATTGGATACAGCTAGGAGAGAAGCTCAGTCTTTTAGTAATCGTATCCAAGCCGCTGATGGGAATGAAGGTTGAAGTTTATTTTTTTGACTGAATTGTCTTGTGCTATTTTTGTCTTCCCTAATTTTCATGTCTCTAGAAGAAATAATAAGACGGCAGTTGGTTGACTGACATACAAGCATGCTCACTACCAATGTGGATATTTAGGAGAGTGTCCTGTATTCCGTGTAGACTTTCAGTTGATGTCAGGGGGTGATTATGTTTCATTTTAAAAAGCGTGTTTTAGGACAGTGCTACGTCCGACATAACATTTTAACTGTGCCGTAAGTGGCTGTGAACTGTAGCTGTTATCGTGTCGCCATGGATTGGCTTTTGCATAAACCTGTTATATGATCAGTTTCGCTCCCCCCATGATGTTTGGCTGCTGTGTGGTAAACAACACGCCTGCATTCTTGAAGTCATGCACACTGAGTGACCTTTCCTTTGCTCAGGGGGTGTAGTCCAGTGAATTCAAACCGTTGTCAAATCTTCTTCCCCAAAGTTAATTTGGAAAAAATATTTTTATAGCAAAATCTTTAAAGTACTTAGGAAACAAAGCTTTGTATGTTGACTTGATTTGAACTCTAAACTACTTTTTATAGATTCCAGAAAGTTTCCCTGCCTTCAGGGATCCGTATTATGTATGATCTGTATTATATATACAAGTATATATAAGATCCATATTATATATGCAAGTATATATATGTATTTATATATACAGGCATATTTTCATTAATTTATCACAAAAGCAATGCTATTTTTACTTTATGAGCTTAGAATTAAACGCTGCTTGAAAGAACTTTTTTGAAAGTAGATAAATGGAAGGGTGGAAATGTTCCCAATAGGAAGATGGAGTCACACTTCCCCCAGCCCCCAAATCCCCTACCTCTGATATGGAGTGTCTTACACATGGTTTTAATAATAGTTGGTTGTATTTAACTAAAAGGAAAATAATATTATACGAACTTCATTTTGGTCTGCACATTACAAATCATTTCAGTTTAATTCAGTTTGATTGCAATGTCAAAATTCCAAGCAGAACATGGTGTAGTGAAGTTTGTGTGTGTGTGTGTGTGTGTGTGTATACACACATACATATAAAACAGTGGTTTTATAGCATCTGTAATGTAGAAGTAGATGAGTGTCACTACCAGTCAAGCAGCAATCACACACATATAGAGTCAAAGATGAGGAAAATTCAGGTTGACAAAAATTCCATTAGACTCAAATGAACTTGACTCATGCTTACCCTGGAGCCCATTATGCATTATGTGTTATGAAAAGGTGGACAAAAGAGATGGGTGTAGCATGTGGTTGTGAATTATTTTTCTACTGGCTGGGCTAATGTAGAGCACTCTGCAAAGCATTTCCTAAACTCTTTGAAAACTTCAGAAGTATTTGAAACAGAATTAATAGATTTTCCATAGATATTTGAGTCCTGATAAGGTTTTAGATATGTGGATTGTGTGCTGCATAAATCATTTGAGTTTCTTCTTGAAAGCCAGAACCTTTGAAAAGGACCTACTGCATCGGGCTCCCTCTTACGAGTGGTGTTCAGATTGCGTGTGTTCTGTTATAGGTTCACTACTGTGATAGACAAAGTGGCAAAGAGTGTGTGACCTGTCTGACCTTAGCCCCTGTGCAGATGACTTTCCATGCTATTGGAAGCTCCATTGAAGCCAGCCATGACCAGGTATAATATGCCACTGACATTTTGCTGTGTTATGGCCCAGCTGAGAAATCAGAGAGCATCCAAGTGGAAGCTATGTGCACACATACAGCTTTGCTTTCCCTAATACATTAGCCATTAGTGCCATTTGCTAGACTTTTGAAAAAAATCAAGACTTTTTGTGTGTGTGTTGGGAAACTGATACCTTAGGAGATTTAAGTTACTTTAGACTTCTAGTTTGCAGTTCATTATTAATTTACATACAGAATTCCCTTGCGAGGAAGAAGTGGTTGCCCTGTGTTGTTTTTATTTTTAATTTTATATTTAATAATTACTATTTTAATAAATAATGAAGGATCAGCAAACCAGTGGAGATAACACTGGAGTCTCACTATGATATACTCATTTAGTTCTGTTGAAGAGAGCTGAGTATTCTAGAACGCATGTCAAATAACTGTGTGACCTTTCAGAACCGCTAATTTACTCCCATAACTTGGGATATTATTAAAGTGAAGTTCCAGTGTTGTCTTTACTTTTAAAGTTTTATTTCTGCAATAAAGCTAAAAGTCTAAAAAGTATATTTTCTTAATAAACAAATTCCTTTGATTGTTTGGATAGCGGCTTGAGAATACATCCTGTTTATAAGAGAATACATATTTTCAATTAAAATAATCATCAGATTAGACTAAACCAATGATCTAGGTCATAGAGTGTCTAGTTTGGAGTCAAAATAAATAGACATACACAGTTTACTGTATGACTAACCAGCTGTGCTTTTTAAATTAACCATTTACATACAGAACAATCATAACCTACTTCCATATCCTTTTCCTGGTAAATATGAGAATTTCTAATAGGCTTGCCTGACTTTTTTTCCCTTCTATCTGAGTAGTGCCTTGTATGGAGAGAATAAAAGAGCCTAATAGTGAATCTTCTCAAATACATGATTTATTATTGTCCAACCCAAACAAGACCTAGGAAAACATTCTTAAGGGCACACCTCCTCTCTAGTTCATGATGTCTCTGACATTATGGGTCTTCAGTCATCAATTGTTGGTGGCAAGGCATTGTGATGTTCAGGAAACAGCATCTAACTGGTCAAAAATTTTGAGTTTTGGGAACTAACCACAGCATATGTAAGCTGCAGCCACCTAGGTGGATTCTCTCATCTCTTTGCAATCCTGTTTCCAGGAATATTAAGTGAGGGAGTTGAATTAGTTGACTTACAAGGTTTATTCCAGTGCTCCCATTGTATGATTCTGTAACTGATCTTCCTGCTCCTGGTTGAATGAGTCTAACCAGTCATAAGCAGTTCATGGCATGTCGATCTGGAAATCAGCGTAGAGGTCTCTCCAGTGCTGCTCAGAGCTGCACACTGATGTGTGCTTTGGCTGCAGGAGGGAGGACAGCAGGGATCTGGGGGACAGGGCCTCTGTATGAAACCATGGCCGAACTATATGCCAGGTGCTGGCGGTACAAGAGAAGAACCTTGGGCATGCCTCCTGCTCTCAGGGAGCTCACACACCAGCAGCTGCACCCCCTGGAATAATTGGCAGGAAGTCTAGCTGTGGCATATCTCTCTATCCACTCATGGCAGAAACAAATGGCCAGAGCAGTATGAGATAACCATCCTGCAAAGGTGTGTCCTTCGGCTGAGCGGACATGAGAGTGCGCTGAGAAGAGCAGCTCACTGTTAGTGGAGGTAGTTCCCACAAAAGAGCATGGGACTGGGAATGGGGACTGGCATCAAACCCAGACTTGCCATGAACTACCCGGGACCTTGTCTCTTCACCTCTTGAAACTTGGCCTCTTCATAAGTAAAGTAATAAGACTGGTTCAGGCTCATGCCAAGTTCAAATGTCATGGTACTCAAAGTACCCTATGGCACTCTAACAAATTAGGAAAAAAGATACCTTTTCCTTAAAACACTTTACTGCTATTAAAAAGAAAATGGTCGTAAGATAAAAGTCCTCAATAACTACAACGTGAATGCCCTCCCCCTCAATGCGTGCAGTGCACAACCAGCACAACCGTACACAGTGGTCTTATTCTGCAGCTCTCTGGAATGTCAGTTATTCAGTGGTAAGTAAATAAAGACTTCTTTATATTAAAGTAAATGGAAGTGCATCATAGATGACAAGCTTGCATGGAATTTTAAGATAAAAAAACTTCTAGGAAATGTGGCAATAAGGGTCACATGGATGGATGGATGGATGGATGGATGGATGGATGGAGCCATGACTAGGATAATCATCCTGTATCTCAGACGCTCTACTTTGGCGGCCCCAGAGGTGCAGCGTGAGGGTGGTGATGTGATCAGTGCACCTCCCTTGTTCTGGATAATTCGGCTCCCAGAGGAAAGCAGACACAGAAAACCTCTACTCCACATCCTCTGGCTTTTCTATATTATATTCCCTCTCCTCATACTGATATTCTGTCTAAGCAGAAATACTCCTCTGCCATCCCAAAAGCATAAGCTTGATCTCACAGGTTGGAAAAAGTGGACCCCTGAATGCTGCTTCACCTATTAATTTGTAAATACTAAAAAACAGGAAAACACTTAAAAGCAAGAAAAATTGCTTTATTTAAAAGACATTTTCTATTCTTAATTCATTTGAGCCAATGCGATTGACCAAGAGAATAAGCATTCTGAAAAAAAGTCTATGTGAAGTTTATAGGTAATCCTTTCTGTGAAACTCAGTTTGATCTTACCTGTACAGAAAATGAGGGTGAGAAATGGAAGAGCTCTCTAGCCTTGAACCTTTACAGCTTATCTTCTTAATTAAAAAATAATAATAACTCTAGGAACCCAGTGAAGTGGAGACTGAATGTCCTACCAGTGCATTCACTCATTGTATTAAGAGGAATAGCACAGGGAAGCTTAAGTGAAATTTCTCTACCAGCGTCAGTAGAGATAAGCGGAACGGTCCGGGAAGAGACTCAGTGTCTATATGCTGATGATATCCAAGTGTATGGAACTCTTGTTTCTCCCTCTCCCCCTCCCAAACCTGCTCTTCCCTCTTATGTTTTATCTCCTTTTCTTTTATCCATCCTGCATGACACCACCATCTACTCTGTTGCTCAAACCAAGCACCTTAAAGCCTCCTTGCCTTCTGCTCCCCTCCACGTGCTACACCCAGTCCTGGCATCTCTTCCTCTAAATTACATCTCTGATCTGACCGCTATTCACCACCTCCAGTGTTACAATTCCAGTTTAAGTCACAATCATGTTTACCCCAGACCACTGCAGTAGTCTCTAAACTGGCTTCCTTTTTTCTACTTTTATTCCATTCTGGGCAGTCTTCCACACAGTAGCCAAAATTATTTTTAAGGTAATCATATCACATTACTCGGCTGCTCAGAAACTTCCACTGGCTTCTAATCACACCTACTGTAAATCCAGAGTTTTTGTTGTGGATACCAGTGCCTGTGGGATGTGGCCCCCTCCACTTCTCCAACTTGAATTCCTGCCACTCTCTTTTTCACTGTGTCCCAGTCTCACTGGCATTGTTACAATTACATCATAATAGATGAAAGAAACCAGACTCAGAAGGCCACGTACTGTAGATTCGATGTGTATGACATCCTGGAAAAGGCAAAACTGTAGAGACAGAGAACAGGGCAGTGGTTGCCAGGGGACGGGCGGGATCGACCATAAACTGTCATGAGGGAGTTTTGAGGGTGGTTGTAACGTATTCTGTCTTGATTGTGGTGGTGGAAACACGAATGTATGCATTCGTCAAACTTACAGAACTGTACACTGAAAGGGGTAAATTTTACTGTATGTAGATTATACCTCAATAAATCTAACTTAAAATAAAAAAGCCAAACATTCTTTTACCAGTTACTCATGTGGTACTGACCCCAGTGAAGTTTGGGAGGCTGGCATCCCCTTTCCTTTCCTGTTTTCTCTGTGCGCGTTGGCTCCACCTTGGAAGTGCCCTATATTTAACTGATAGCCTGGTTTAGAGCTCCTCTGAATGCCAGTGGCTGGTTAAGCCTGCTTCTGACCTCCTGGAATAATTATTAGTGTCCAAAAACTTGTCTAAGCCTACCCTCGTCTGAGTTTAGGGTAGGGCCTGTAGGCCACTGTTTCCCATTTGGGAACTCTGAAGTCTCATCCTAGCAGTGAACACTCAGGGCAGTGTCTGTCTGGAGGTCCCCATGTGTGTGAGTGAGAATGTTCTACATGTGTTTGCCTTATTCATCACAGTAATTGTGATATTATAAATTTGCATTAATTTACAATGTTTAATTGTCCTGAATATAAACGGAGTTTAAATTTACAGATACAGATCTTGGTACAACTCAACAGATACTGTCCATTCTCCCCCACGGGCCTGATACCCTTTCTGCATCTTTCTTCATTGTTCTTAAGTGTTAACAGGTAGCTCTCCCTCTCTGTCTCTTTTAGGTACAGCAGTCACCTTCTAGTTACAGCCTCAAAGTCATAAACTTCCTTCCTTATCTTTGTATTTTCTTTTTTTTTGTAGATAGGAAGTAATTCTGTTTGTTTGTTTGTTTGTTTATTTATTGTTAATTAACTTATCTTAACGGACGTACTGGGGATTGAACCCAGGACCTCATGCATGCGAAGCACTCATTCTACCACTGAGCTCAACCCTACCCCCTTGTATTCTCTTTTTATATATCTCCATTCAGACTGCATTGTCAGTCTCACCAATTTCACAAATCCTGGGTCAGCAGGCATAGAGTCGTCGACATACTTAGCTCAGTTTCTGGTGAATAGTGTTTTCACTGCCTACGTTGCTTTGTTTCGGTTAGCTCTGGATCTCGCCTGCTTTGTATAAATAAAAGAATGAACTAATAAGTCAACCACCTAACCAAGAACTAACTAGCCAGTGAAGTGTAACATGCATATTAGTGTTTGCTGTAATCTGACCTCAAGTCATAACTAAGCGAGGTTATGGTATCAAATACATGACCATGCGTACTTAACACTTTACTTAGAATTTTAAAAATCAACAATTTCACTAGAGAAAAGAAATGAGAATTAAACTTATTTTATTTTTTTAATGAGGTATAGTTGATTTACAGTATCGTGTGGGTTTCAGTTGTACAGCCCAGTGATTCGTAATTTTTAAAGGTTATACTCCATTTATAGTTTTTATAAGATATTGGCTATGTTCCCTGCGGTGTACAATATATTCTTGTAGCTTACTTATTTTATATCCAGTAGTTTGTACCTCTTCATCCCCTACCCCTATCCCTCCCCACACTGATGACCACTAGTTTGAATAAGAACCAGATTTGTATATAATGTGTTTACCATGTACTAGATACTGTGCTAGGCTCAGCATAAGCTATTCTGTTTAATTCTCATGGTAACTCTGTGAGGTGTAAGCTGTACCATTTGCTTATTTGCTTCATTTGCTACATCACCGCTAAGGGTTTATGTCCAGACTGGTGAAATCAAACTGAGTTGTTCCTGATGTGTGTGCTTTGACTAGAATTCAACAAAAGGGTACCCATTAAGGGTAACAATTTACAAATCTTATGAGTATTCTCTTCCACTTTTGATTGATTAAATTCTGCTCATAGTTCTTTTTCTGATTAATTAAAAGTCTCTCTGCCTGAGTAATTGTTTCATAATGTCTTACAGCTGTATAGTAATTTAAAATGAAAAGAGAAAAGCCTTCACACATACTGTCTAAATGTACGCTATCACAACAGTAGTACAGCGATTGATCATAGGCTGCGTACAGAGCTTCTGCAGTGCTAGGTGGTCGTAAATGAGAGTGCCACTACTACCTTGCTCTGTAGTCTGATGGACTGTATCAGCTAGGACGCTTTTGGCTACAAGTAACAGAAAACCTGACTCACGTTGGCTTGAATAATAAGGAACCTTGTTATCTCGCATAACAGGAAGTTCAGAGGAAGGGTGAACTCCAAGGATTGATTGATAAAGCAGCTCAATAATGTCAACAGGGAGTCAGGTTATTTCACTTCTTAACCCTACTATCCTCTGCTGTATCCTCTGTGTCATGGAAAGATGGCCCCAGGAGTTCTCTGTCACAGGCAGCAAGCATAGCCACATCTAAGAGAAAACATGAGATCGGATCTTCTGCTGTCTCCCTTCAGGGGCAAAGACACTTGTGTCTGGAGCTCCTCCAGCCATCTTTCCTTCACAGCTCAGGCCTGGGTGGGGTCGTCACATGCCCATGGTCTAATGTAGCCACTGGCAGGAGAAAAGAGACCACTACTAGTTTAAATGCTTAGGGTGAAGTGGCTGTCGAGGAATCCACCACAAGGACTGCTACATAAGGGATAAAATTCCACATAAATAATTTTAAATTTTCTAGTAGACCCATTTAAAAAATAAAAAGAAACTGGTAAATTTAATCTTAGCAATGTATTTTATTTAGCCCAATATATCTAAAGTATCATTTCAACCAGCAATCTACTCTTTAAAATACTGAGATATATTATCTTTTTTTCATACGTCTCATCTTGGACTAGCCACATTTCAAGTGTGTGTGTTGGACAGGGTGAACTCCAAGGGCATTACGGCTTGGTCCCTGCCTATGTGTCAGGTCTCATCCTTGACCATTCACCCTGTGCCTAACTTATACCTACACTCCATGCCCCGGCAGAGTTGAGTTCCCACGTCTCATGCTCTCTTGCATCTGTCTTTCTCTGCACTCTTCCCTCGGCCTGGTCCATTCTCCTCTTGATGATGAGAGGAACTTTCATTGTTGTATCCATCAGATCCAACCAAATGTCACTCCAGTCAGTAAGCCTTCCCCAAGCCAACTTTGTACATCACCCTGCTGTTAGACTTACCAAACTGCTTTCCCATCACTGGTTTTCACATCGGCCTCCTCCACTGGGCAGTGACTCCAGTGAGGTCAGGGCGGTGTCTCCTTTGTCTTGGTATTCTCTGTGTCTGTGCTCTGGCTCTTGGGAGTCACTGCATACATGTTTATAGGATGGAAGTAAATTGAATTTCTAAGAAAAATGAGAATGACCTGTATTAGGTAGAATTGATGTGATAGAATTTGTGGGAGAAGCAAAATGTTTGGCCCAGGATGCTTTCTCTGGTGATGGCTTTAGATGGCTTTTCTGAGAGCATCCTGAGGACTTCCAGATGTTGACCTCAGAGTATTTACATGCTCTGAATACATCTGACTGTCATTAGAAATCCATCACACATCTCCGTTAATTTCTTTACTGACCTGTTTGTAACTCTGAATTTTTCTGACCTGTCTTGTATATGAGTACATCCTTCTCGGTGTCTAACTTACTTTTCTCAGGTTCCAGGGCTGTCTCCTGATTCTAGCATTTCCCGGTGTAGTGTGTAAGTCAGTAGTCACTGAATAGTGTCATTTGGGACTACATCCCTGAGAATATACAGAGGCACGGACTTCATAGGTTTGAGCAAAATTACCCAAGACAAATAAAGCTGTTTATTAACATAGAGGACACATTGCAGTGACTCTGCGCAATAACAGACCTCACGTCATTATCCTAGAGGTACGTGCAGTAGGGCGGTGGCATTCTTTGTGTTACAGAGATTCAGCGTTCAGTTTGAACCTTACTGTTTCACTTACTCCAGTCTCAAGCCACAGTGCTGAGGGCCATAGACTGTTGAAAGAGAGAGCATGACCACTGCCACTAGCAGCTTCTAGGGGGTTCTGGAGCTGCCAGCTGGTTTTTGTTAACTTTTTGTGAACTCGGATGCTAAGAGAGGTAGTAAATAGACACATCAATCTTAATGTTTGTTTTGGGAAAGTGCTTTCATATTTGTTGATTTTTGTGTTTCAGAATATTTCTTCTATCTGAAACTTATCCCATGACTATAGGACTAAAATTGCTTCTGATGACTTTTCATTTTATTGTATGAAATTCCCATTTTACACAAATATATTTTATAGTTAATGAACTCAATCATATCTTTTTTTTTTACATTTTATATTTCAGTAATTAGTCCAGTAGTTCACATAGCATTTTTTGGTTTTTGTTTTTTAGCTGTTTCTTAACTGAGGTATAATTGAAATATAACATTAGATTAGTTTTAGGTAGACAGACATAATGATTTCATATATGTATATATTGCAGAATGATCAGTGACAAGTTTAGTAAACATCCATCACCACACACAGTCACAAATTAGTCATACCTTCAAAAAAATATTTCAGGAGGGAAAGTTACCAGGAATGACGTCTCACCACTGGCTAGTTATTACTCAGTGGACTAGAACAGGAATCACCATGGGCCAAATCCAGTCTACTCCTGAATGGTTTTTAGATTTTGAAATGGTTGGGAAAAAATCAAAAGAAGAATAATATTTCATGACGTAGGAAAATTATATGGAATTGAAATTTTAGTGCCCCTGAGGAAAGTTTTCTTGGAGCACAGTCATGCCCACATTTTCAGGGATTGTCTATGGCTACTTCCACACAACAGAAGAAGTGAGTAATTACAACAGAGACTTTACTGCCTGCGACGCCTGAAATATTTACTATCTGCCCCTTGACACAGAAAGTTTGCTGATCTGATTCCTGAGCTAGAAGGAAGAAGCATTAGGCGTGTACCTTTTGAGTTTTGTATCAAATGTTACATGTCACTCAGAGTTCATTCTCTTTCCAAAAGAAGCCAATTTTCTGGAAATATTTCCCATGTTATATAACACAGATTTGATTGTGAATTTTGGATTTGTTTACTCTACAATAGAAACCAATTTCATTCTGTAAGGGAAAAATAATTGTCTTTCTTCATCAGTGTTCATCAAAGCATTGAAAGAAAGTTTGCCTGGAGCAAAGGTTACTTTTGTCTTATTTTTGAAATCCCATTTAGAAACACTTCATAGCTGCATTTTTTTTTTTTTTGAGTAATAGGGGATATTCTATTGTTTCCATAGTGATCTTTTACTTCTTCATTTCAGATACATAAGCAGTTTCCAGAACCAACAGTGAGTTATAGGGGAAGGTAGTTGGGAAGATTGAATATTATGTATTTTATAACTGACTCATAATTTCACTTACGTGTAGTGCAGCATGACCACATTTCTAAGAGGTTATATATATGCAGTGATATTGTGCACACAAGTGACTTATTAACTTAACCTATAAAGTGATTTTGGACCATAGTCAAAACCCACGACTTGACCTTATTGCTTTCGTTCTCCTGCTTTTCTTTCCCGAAGTGATGAATGACAGCTATTTTAATCAACAGAAAGTGTGAGATTTTAGGTTTTACAAAACATTACTTTTCCCATCTACACTGAAGACAATTTTCAATGTGGTTATTTGCTCTGTACCTCACCTGACCTGTAGCTCAGTGTTTCACACCAGACTGTCTCTTTGAAGATAATTTCATGTTCATGATCTCATAGGGGATAAATCAAATATAAATAGAGCCCAAGGGTGTTTTCTAGATTTTCTCTCGAATAAGTTTTGTTCAGTTTTGGATCTGCAAGCATGTTTCATGTCACTAGTTCCTTAATTTTTAATTCAGTGTTCTAATTTCAAATTATTTAAATAGGAATTTGATATTCCTACCATTCTGTAGGTCTGTATATTTGATGTTGATTTGAAGATCACTGGGGAAATAGCCTAAAAAACCTTTCTGTTAACAGTTCATACTAATGAATCATAACCAGATACATTATTGAGCCAGTAAATACCATATGCATATAATTGGCTAAATGGATATGAAAGTTATAGTGGAAAACTGTTGCCTAAATAGACTTTTTAAAAGTGACGATCAATAGAATATAGTTCCCTAGGCCACAGATTTGAGAGCATGATTGCCTACTGGGGCTCTCTTTTATAACCTAGAGAGTATTACCTTCCTCGTAAACTCAGATTATGGTGTTATGTATGATTTACTACACTATTTAAAACCAAAAAAACAGTAACCTTCTCTCTTAGCAGTACACCTTCGATTAAGTCATGCCTCTCCTCATTTCCAAAATTCCTTTTTAGACAAACCAGTTGCTGGCTATTTTTCAGAATTTTCTATTTTATTCTTTCATTGCTGATAGTTATTTGACCTGGTCTCTTTGTTTCTAGCTTGGTGGTTAATGCCTTTTTCAGATCCCATTTTATTTTTTTCTTTAAATACTCTTTGGTTACTTGGCTCCTTTTTTGCATCTTCTGATGGAAGGAATATAAAGACATCTTTAAACCCCCAAATATTTAACATATGTGAAATTAAATAATAAGGGGCCAACAAAGTGATTTTAAAATATCTCTATTGCCCTTCATAGGCTGTACAGGGATGTGCTACCAGCAAACCTGGTCCCTTCTGGTAAGAAGTATCATCACTGTGGCAAGACCCACGCTGACATTTCCCACTCTAAACGACTGATACGCTGATAGGCCTCAGAGCTGGTTCACCCAACCTCATACGCAGAGAGAGGTCCTGCCTTTACGTAGGTTCTTGCCATAGTAGGAAGCACGGAGTAAGAAAATCTGCAGCTCAGGGACACAGTCACCTGGCTGTTAGTCTCCTTGTTGCTGATACATTTCTGCTTCCTAGACAACTGTTTGCTGCAATCCTTATGTAGCGTTTCCTTACCTTCTCCTTGCCTTGAGCCCTGGCTCCTGCTTGCTTCCCTAGGCTCTGCCGTGTGTGTTTGCCCTGGCCTGCTGGTCCTTTTGTTCTCGCTGATCTTATACTGCCTAACTGAGCCTTGCGATGGCTTCTGGCCATTTTCTGTTCTTGTCTGCACCTTGCATTTCCTTTCCTTCCTTCCTTTCTTTCTTTCTTCCTTCCTCCTTCCCTCCCTCCCTCTCTCACTCTCTTTCTTTCTTTCCTTTCTTCCTTTCTCCCTTCCTTCCTTCCTTTTCTCTTTCTCTCTCTCTTTCCCTCCCTCCTTCCCTTCCTTTTTTTTTTTTTTTACAATTCAATGGATTTTAATACATTCACAGAGTTGCAAAGCCATCACCTCAGTCGATTTTAGAATATTTTCATCACCCCCAAAAGAAATCTTGTAGTGCTCTAACAGTCACTCCTCATTTCCTCTCAATCCGCCCCGCCTACACACACACACACACACACACACACACACACACGCACTCTCACACGGCCCTAGGCAACCACTGATCTACTTTCTGTCTCTATGGATTTGCCTAGTATAGACATTTCAGACAAATAGAATCCCATAGTATGTGGTCTTTTGTGTCTGGCTTCTTTGACTTTGTATAACATTTACAAAGTGAAACGTACTATATGGACATTTCAAGGTTCATTCATATTGTGGCCTATATCAGTACCTCGTTTCTTTTTATGGCTTGTAATATTCCATTTCATGGATAAGACCACATTTTGTTTATCCATTCATCAGTTGGTGGACTTTGGGTTGTTTCCACTCATTGGCTAATTGTGAATAAGGCTGCTATGAACATTTGTGTTCTGGATGTAAGTTTTCATTTCTCTTGGCTATTGTGGCTCGTTCTTGAACCAAAGCTTATGTGGATGCATCTGATTGGTGAAGCCCAGGTCACATGTCTACAGAAAGACTTCCTAGGACAAAGGGAGTCTGGGAGTTGCACCTTGCATCTCTGAAACTCATTGTTCTCATATTGCTCTCCAAATCCAAAACTGGTCATGAGTGACAAAGGTTCATTTTACAGATACTGTATTCTGTAGTCATTATAAAATCCAGATACCAATTTCCTTGTTGGCAGCACTGAAATTCAGTCTGTTCCCCTGATATGGTTGTACCAGTTGTTAAACTGTTTAAATCCTTTCATATCACTTGGCAGATAGTTTCTGCCCCATGTTTCATCCCCTGTTTTCATGGCCTCATGTCCAGGACCCCTGGGACCTCCCCACAATCTAGGAACTAATGGATCATTTCCTGAGCCATCAGGAGTTTTCAGGACTGTTTTGTTGTCTGATTCTTTTGGTTGATGTCTATGCCATACTAATTATTAAATATTTTTAGTATCATTTCCGCTTCCAGAGGTATACATAAGAGTTAAGTTCTTCAAGAAGGCAGGGAGATGGGGAAAACATACTAAAGTGATCATTTCCCTTAAAAGATTTTTGAAAACGTTCATAGGAAATTAAGAAGCATTTTAGTTTATTCATTGAGCAGTCATGTACTAAACACCAGCTGTATCTCTACCACTGTACTAGATGCTAAAGAAGTATTTCCTATTTTGTAAATAAGGAAAGCTCTCAAATTGAGTGTAATCAAAAGTTAGAGACGGTATATGGAAACTCTCTGTACTTTTTGCTCAATTTTACTGTAAATCTAAAACTGCTCTAAATAATAAAGTATTTAAAAGGAAAAAAGTTGGAGAAACAACAAAACATATACAAAAACAATTGAGGACTGATTTCAAAGCAACATGATGTAGTGTCAGAAATGTTTTAGAAATCCATATATGCATATGTGAATATTGAAATGACTTTGGAGTACGGAAATGATCAAGGGCAGAAGAATTTACCTTATTAAGCTTCTTTTAGGAGTTGATGGACTATAAATTGAAAGACAAATTATAATGGCTTTCTATATAGGGGAAACAGCATGAGAGAAAATAGAAGCATGGAAGTTGGTAAGGAATATGTGGGGGAAGAAAAACTCAACTTTGTGGGAGCTCCAGGAATAAATGTTGTTGCATAAGATCAAGACAGTTGAGTACATTTTTGACAGCTAGATTGAGCAGAATAAATTTTATGTTCTCTGCAGCAAAGAACAATGCTTCAGTCAGGAGCAAAGGATATGATTATACTGGTGTCTGTAAGATCAGTCTAGTAGCCAGATGCAGAAGTGACTGATGAAGGCTTCTGTCATTGTAATTCAGGAATGAATGGGAGCTGGTTACCCTGATGGGTTGACTCTAAAAATGGCAAGGAAAACAGCCTTGCAGAGAAAAAATCAGCAGAACTTAGTGACCAACTGAGTACGGTGGAAAGAAACAGAGCAATTAAAAACAGCTTTAAGGGCAGGCTACCAATATGGCAGAATGAGAGCTGGGCAAGAAGGTAAAGAAAGGTAGAATTCTGTGGTGTTCCTGCCTGTAGCCGATTTCATTCGCCACCTACAGACTCAGTCAGCACATTAGTTCTGCAAGGTCAAGGAGATCCATGAAAACCAGCAATTTCACTGAAGGAGCGGCCTTACTTGATTTGAAGTGGAATGTGAAAACCCCATTCCCAGTGGCATTGTGAATAACAGTAGACACCTTAGTGGCAAACAAGCAGGATGCGCCAATTCAGCATTCGGTGAGCCTGAGGTGACTGTCTTGGTTGGGATCAACAGTGGACAAACAGACTAGCCAGAAATTTACCAGGGAGACTCAGAAAGTGATATACCAAGAAGGAGCCTTGATAAACTCAATACAGCTGATCAAAAGTCTTCATACACATGCAGAAGAGACCAGAGAGAGCTCAAGCTATCTACACATCCCTGGCTGACTGTGAAATTCTGCACATATACAGAGGAAATGCAAGAGGGCCTGGCAGTAAGTAAAAGCGAGGGTGGGAACTGCCTGAACTTTGAATGTGCTCCCCAACCCAAATACAGATTCATTGGTCGAGAGTAGAAGCTGTGTTGGCTTAGGATGTTTGAGCACAACCACGGTCCAGCAATGACTGATCACTAAGTTATGCAGACACAAGGGTGACCCCTAGGAAACCAGGTTTCAAAATAAAAGGGGAAATAATTTTTTTAAAAAACTGAGAAGAGACACAAGCAATCATGTGCTGTGGGGAAATGGATTCCATAGATTTAATCTAGGTAAATTAATAAACAAGCAAGAAAACCGTAACAACAACAATCCTGAGGAGAAACGTTAAAACCCAGAGTTACTACAATATAGAACCTAAAATTCTAGTTTAAAAAAAAAAAATTACAAGCAATGCAAAGAAAGGAAAGGGTAACCAGTATTCCCTGGAAAAAAAACATTTGGGCTCAGCAGACAAAGAATGCAGAGCAGCTGTAGTAAGTATGTTCAGGAAAGTAAAGGAAACCATGTTTAAAGAATTAAAGGAAAGTATAGTGAAATAACTCAATAAATAGAGACTCTCCATAAAGAGCTAAAATTTTTAAGGCCAAATAGAAATTCTAGAGTTAAAAAAATAGTAATTGAAATGAAAAATTCAGTAGAGGGATTGAATTCAGCAAGGGATTTGAGACAGCAGAAGAAAGAACACCTGGGCTTCAAGATAGATCAAAAGAAATGATCAGATAGCAGAATAACAGAAAAAAGAATGAAAAATACTAACAGAGCCTCACGAACTGTGGACAACATCAAGAAACATATAAAAAGGAATTAAACATTATCAAGGTTGATTTAACGTCAGAAAATCAGTTGCTGTTTAATCTTGTTAATAAAGAAGAAAAACCACAAGATAATCTCTGGAAACACAGAAAAAACATTTGACAAAATCCAACACCCATTTCTAATTAAAAACTCTGAGCCTTCTAGGAACAGAAGGGAACCTCCTTGCTTGATAAAGGACGTCTATGAAAAACCTACAGCTAATGTCGTCTTAATGGTGAAAGACGAAGTACTCTCCCCTTAGGTTTTGGCACAAAGCCTGCTTTCACCATTTCTACTCATCGTTATAGTAGAGATTGTAGCCAGTGCAATAAGGAGGGCAGGGGAGAAAAAAACAAAAGACTTGCAGCTTGGAAAGGAAGAATCAAAACTACCTTTATTTGCAGATACATGATCCTGTATGTAGAAAATCCTAAGAAACAAACAAACAAAAACCCTATTAGGACTTAAAAGCAAGTTCAGTGAAGTTATAGGGTCTAAATCAATACACAGAATTCAGTTGTATTTCTATATACTAGAAGCAAATAATTCAAAACAAATTTAACTATTTCATTCACAATAGCATCAAAAAGAATAAAATGCTTAGGAATCAATTTAAGTAAAGAAGCGTTAAGACTTATACATTGAAACCTAAGAAACATTGCATGAGAAATTAAAGATCTAAATATATGAGAGACAGTCCATGTTCATGGATTAGAAGACATTACTGTTAAGTTGGAGGTTTTCATCTGATTGACCTATAGATTCAACGCAATTGCTAACAAAATTCCAGCAGGCTTTTTTTTTTTTGGTAGAAATTGAAAAGTTGATTATAAAATTTATACAGAAATGCAAAGAACCCAGAATAGCTAAAACACTTTTGAAAAGGAAGAAAAAAAATGGAAAACTTACATTACTCAATTTCAAATTTAACTATAAAGCTACATTATTCAAGTTAGTGTCATAAGGATAGACGTGTAGGTTAAGGGAAGAGAATCAAAAGGAACAGCCCAGAAGTGAATGTTTATATTTATGTTCAATCAATTTTCAACAAAACTGCCAAGGAAATTAAATGGAGAAAGGATAGTCCTTTCAACAAATGGTACTGGAAAAGTTAAATATATGGGGGGAAAAAAGATTTTAGATCCTTACTTCAGCCATGTACAAAAATTAACTTAAAATAGATAATAGGTTTAAAAGTAAAAACTAAGACTATAAAACTTCTGAAAGAATCATAGGAGAAATTTCCATGAGCATGGGTTAGGCAAAGACTTCTTAGATTCAACATCAAAAGCACAGTCCATAAAAGAGGAAACTGGCATATTGAACTTTATCAAAACTTAAAACTTTTGTGCTTCAAAAGGCACCATTAAGAAAATGAAAAGACAAGCCACCAACTAGAGGAAAATATTAAATCATATATCTGAAATGTGACTTGTATCTAGAATATACAAAGAGCTCTTATAATATAATAATAAGAAGGTGATGCAATTAAAATGAATAAATGATATGTACAGACACTTCATCAAAGAAAATATACAACTGACTAATAAAGCACCTGAGAAGATGCTCGACCTCATTACCCATCAGGAGAACACAAAGTAAGACCACAATACAAGATACCTCTTCATACCCACTAAGATAATTATACTGAAAAAGGCAGACAGTAACAAATGTTGGCAAGCATGTGAAGAAACAGACATTCACGGATTGCTGGTAGAAATAGAAAATTGTACAGCCACTTTGGAAGACAATTTGGCAGTTTTTTTTAAAGTTAAACAAACTTACTACGTGATCCAGCAATTCCACTCATACATCTACCCAAGAAAAATTAACAAATGTTTACACAAAGACGTGTATTTGAATATTCATAGCAGCAGCATTCATAATGGCCAAAATCTGGGAACAATTTGAATACTCATCGACTGGTGAATGGATTAACAAAACGTGATTGATCCAGACAATGGAATACTATTTAGCAATAAAGAGAAATGAACTGATACACATCATGACAAAGACGAACCTCAAAAACATGCTATCTGAAAGGCACCAGACACAAGAGATGACATATTGTATGATTTCATCTATACGAAACTTCCAAAAAAGGCAAATGATCTACAGAGACAGAAAACAGATCATTGAAGCCTTAGGCTGGAAATGGGAGCAGGAACTGGTGGTAAATGGGCACAGGGAAATATTTTACAGGGACAGAAATGTTTTAAGAATAGATTATGGTGATGTTTCAGTAACTTTCTAAATTTACTGAAACTACTCAATCTAGATGAACTTTGTGGTATATAAATTATACCCCAATAAAGATGTTTTAAAAAAAGAGACCAAGAGGATTATAAGGCCAATCATGATCATGAAACGTTTGGTAAGCAACCATTTAATTGGATCAGGAACTTCAAGAAATTCTCCAGCAGACTCCATGGGGATTGGGGGTGGGAGGGGAGGTTACTCTTTGGACAAATTTGGGTGCAAAACTAGATTCCACCACATGCTTCTAGGCACAGGACTTTGTCTCTGCTGGTGCTCAGCCCTCTCAATCTTTGCATTTACCCAAAGCCTGAGGATTTGTGCTCTAATACTTTCTCCAAACTCTCTTGCCTCTTATTTCCAACTTTCTTTGTTTTAAGCTTTGCAAACCTGCCTCAAATTTCCTATGTTCCTGACCTCAATTCCTGTTCGTTATTATTGCTCCACCCAAACTCTTGGTCATCATGTTTCTTCCCACCAAGCCCAGTAAACTGATCCTGACTTCTGATGGCTCCCTTTGCTTAACTTCTTTAAATAATTTTTATGTACTTAAAAAAAATGTTTTTTTCTGCCATCTTTAACCCTAAACTGCAGTCTGGCTCTGATGAAGCCTGCCACACTGGCTCAGAATGGAAAGCCCATGCTAGATTCTTTTGGAGGATGATGACTTGGGGTTTTGACACATTAAATGTCAGTTCCAGGGATGATACTCAGTAAATAACCAAAGGTTGGAGATTAGACCCACAATGAGAAATTAGGGATGAAGATAAACATTTAGTCCCCACAAAGGTATAAAACACAGGAATGAGCCAAAACGTAGACCTTGTAAAATCCCACAAGGTAAGGGAATGGAGAAAGATTGGAAACCAGGAAAAGATCAAAGTTTTTTGTTTGTTTGTTTGTTTTTAAAATTACAAGTGACATATTCATATAAGGAGGTTTTGTTGACCTTGAATCCTCTAGGTTAATTGTTGTAGTGAAAACTAACTGCTTGAAAGAAAACCAATAGATGTGGAACAGATCAGCTTGGAGAAGTTACTTCAGGTTATTCCAAAAAAACTCTTATCTAAAATTCCCAATATGAAAGGAAAATGTGTACGATCATATTCTAATAAGATGCTGACTTTTGCTCTTAGATCTTCAACGAAGGAGACAATTCTCATGCAGAACACAAATCTAACTATGAAACTGCCTCCCCCACTAGGTGGCAGAAGTGGGCTGTGGGAGAGAGAGCACAGCCCGGCTCCTACCCCCTGCTTTGTCACTTACTCCTAAGCGATGTGCCCTTAAAACTGTCGTCGTGAAAAATTCAGACACTCTGTACACTTAACAGTACACAGTCTAGGTGATCCTTAAGTTTCCTTTGGAGTAGAGGGAAGAAGGGGGAAGGTATGCCTTGTGTTGATTTTTGGCAGCAAACGTTTTGGGACACAACATAAAATACTAAAATATTTACACAGATACTAAAGAGAAAATGAATGTGGTTCATTCACAATTTTGTCCCAAGAGTTCTTGGGACATACGTACTATTGAAGAACCCTGATGAAATGATCACTTCTGTTTTAAGTAAGTTACTCTACCTGCTCGTAGCTTGCAGGAAGCTATCAAGTCTTCTTTAAACCATTATCTCTCACTGTAGGTTGCTTTCTTCTCTTGACTCGCATGAATATAAAAGGTTTCTGGAGGTCTCATTAATTACAGGGAACTTGGAATGAGCTTCAGGATCGCCTGAGAGAATATAGCGTGTGTAGAGTATGCTGTTGCAAGATTTTCTTTGTTAAGGTCACCAAATAATAGTCCGCTTTTATTTTCAGTGTTACCCCTAGTAGTGATTTTCCCTCTCTTAGGAGTATTTTTTTCTTTCTTTTTGTATATTTTCTGTTTTGTCCTTTTGTCTTCAGACATCTTTGGAAAAGCAGCTGACTGTTGCTTTTACTCTAACAGAAACCGACTCCCTCCCTAAAGTTTATAAGCCCGGGCCAGAACCATCAGAAGGCGATGGGGTTTCCCTGGAACTGTTGTCCTACAGAACCAGAAACAGTATAAAGCTGGGAGAACATTTCTCAAATCTCAGCCAAGGGGCAAATTTTTAGTTTCTTCCCCTAAAGTACATGCTCAGATACTAGCATTGCATCACTTGTCACAGTGTCCTTATTTAATATTCTGATAAAAAAAAAAGCAGCCATTCATCCATTCAACAAATATTTATTCAGTATCTCTATGTGCCAAAAAAAAAAAAAAAAAAAAAAAAACCCAACCACCACCAACACTGTTGCTTTTTACACAGGAGGCAAGGTGCTTGGGTGTTTTGTTGTTGTTTTAGATGAGTAACTTTCAAACTGTGATTCACTGTTTAGGTCAGTTCCATGAAAGGAAACCCTATTTTATTAATTCTTCCATTACAGGCTTCTCAATTTACGTAGATGACAGAACTCTGAGCAGAGAACCATGTATCATCCCAGGAAATGAGCCTTGCTATTACTTTAAGCCTCATTGATTTGGAGGTTTTAAAATTTGACCACTTCAATAGAGTAGTAAGGCATATATTCAGCAAAACTTCATTATAAAGCACTTCAGTGTACCAGGTATTCATTCCTATTTTATGCCAAATGACATGCCCCATGCGCGCTTCGATATGCAGTGTATCTTTTTCACAGTTACAAGGAAACCTCTCATTCAGAGCCCATTGCTTAGTCCCTGGCCTCAGTATCGTTATGGGCTTCTACTGTCTCGTTTTATGAATGAGGCTGATCTCTAGTCTCACCTCCAATTGAATTTATAATTGAGAGATTAATCATTTCTATTGTTTGCTTTTGAAAGGAGATTACAGGCAGTAACGGGTTTTGCCAATGGTTTCTACAATGAACGCTCATATAAGAATAAATCCAGAATAAAAGATTATGATTACATAAAAGTTAATTCACTCAATAAACCTTTCTTGGATGTCTGCTGCATACAAGGCAGTGTGATGATCTGTGTCTAAAGGTGTGCATAAGAAACGGGTGCTGTCCCTAAAGATTGATGACCATGATTGGAATAAAATCTGTAATGCAAATTAAAGATATCTGACCTATGCTGAATATAAGCAAAATGTTTAAGGAACTTCTTTGACTAGGAAAGTTTTATGCAGAAGGTGGCCTTCTCTGTAGAAGAAGGATGAACCAGACTTCCCTCTGAATAGAGAAAAAAGGCATTTAGTGAAAGGTATTTGCTCTGGCAGCTGGGCAAGCCTGAGCCCAGGCACGGAGAGGGAGGGGCAAGGCTCATTTAGGGGACAGAACCCTTTGGTTAAAGTGTAGCATTGGTCTGCAGATATTAGTGGGAACCAGGGCGAGAGTGAGCTAGAGATCAGACTATGAAGTGTCTTGGACACCAGGACAAAGAATTTGGATTTCATCCAGCGGGTCATGAGAAGTCATGACAATCTGCAAACATGCGAAGCAATTATGGCTAATGTACTGGCGTAGGGCATGTACAACAATTAATATTAAGCAAGAAATAATTAAGCAAATTAATTCAAGGACTACTATTTTTCTAGTTCTAAAATTCTGTGGAATAAATAATACAGTGCTGCCCACTTGATAATATAATTTATCACTACATGGTTCAAATCATTCAGGTTTTTTTTTTAATTGAGAAGATACAGTCTAAAATATTATGCAGTTAAAGAAAATCCTACTGTAACATCTTGGGTGTTAGTTCTGCCCCTCTATCATTAGCCATAAAAATCTTAGATAATTAGATCCTGGGTCTTTTGAAAACCATCGAAAAGACCCCTAAGTATCATCTCCTGTGTGCCACTTCTGGACACCCCTTTGCGGTGGCTACACAAATGGAAAGTCCTTGTTCCTTTGTGGAATAATAGGTACTTTCCCAGGATTAGCTGCTCCTGGGGAAGAAACAACAGAAAATTGAAAACGTCTTAATTTACATTTCTATCTTGCTTGACATTTGTGGACCAAAAGACAGATTGCAAATGGCCTTGGTCAAAGAACAATAATCTTATTAAACATGCTTTGGAAATCTTAGTTGAATTTCTTGCTTCTTTTTTTCTATTAAGGCTGGAATGATAGATGCCATGATAGATAAGAGAGAAGAAAGGCAGAGAGAAGTCTAAGGTTCTTTTCCTGGAAAAATATGTTAAATGTTAGAATAGAGTATGCTTAGGAAACTGAGCTAAGCCTTTACCTTCAGAAATCTAGAATCTGGGAAACGTTTTATTTATTCTTGCTGGGGAAGATTTATAGAGAAGTGAAATGTGCTAGTACACTTACTTCATAGATAAGGCATCTGGAGTGTGTGTATATGGAGTGTATAACATAATAGCAACAAACGTAACAGATATTTAAAATTTGAAGACACTGAGTATAAATACATTGACTATAAATACACAATTCTAAAATAGGTCATACTCTGCCATTGATATCTATCTTCTTTGTATAGAGATATATTTCCGTTTAAAAGCCTAATGTTATTCAAGATAAAATTTTAAGATCTAAAGTACTTAGTTCTCTTTTTCTTATTAAATAACCTCTTAATGAGAGCTCAACACTTTTATTTAGTAAACATCCAACTGGGAAGGTTTCCGCAACTTCTTTTTAGTAGGAAAGTTTGCACAATAGAAGTGTTTTCTTATTACCAAATTAGTTACTTTGAAGTATCTGGCAGATTACATCAGTCTCTTATTTGAATTGGTGCTACAAGAAGACATCTATTGTACATCATTAGTGATGCATTAAATTGGTTATTTATGTTTTAAAATCTAAGCATGGTAGAATCTTTTGTGTTTGCCTTCGAAGATTGCTGTTATAATAAAACATTTTGAAATGAGTAAAGTTGTCCTTTTGGTTTAGTTAATGCATCACTGGAGAACCTAAAGGCTTTAGCCTCTAACCACCCATCTCCTTGTTTAATAGAATGTAAGAAAATTGTGCAAATTCCTTTATATTTTAAGGGAAAAATAGTTACATATTATTTGTCTAATCACTTTATATTCACAGCTAGAAAATAATAAAAGAGAAGACATTGATCATATCATACTAGTCTCAAGTGTAGTCTTCTAAACATTTGAACAGAATAAGATTACAGTATCCTGTGCTGTTTTATCATGCTCATATATTGTATTAGTGCTCTCCTTGTGGATGCTAAGATCATGCAGGTATTTTATCATTGGAATTATAACTAAACTGTGTATCAGAAATCTTGTTTTCATGCTTCTTTTAAAAAATTTTTACAAATGATGAGAAGTAGAAGACCCGTAATACTTTTTACTAATTACAGGCAGAAATGAGTGTATTTTGCTAAAGGTTTCCCACAATATACTGTATAACCCAACGCTAGTAATAATTTAACCCTAGGAATGGTTAAAACTCTGTGTTTGTTTAGTGACTAAATATATACCAGGCCACATTAGCTGGAGAAGTAAGTAGACTGGTAGCGAATGGGTCTCATGCTTTTTTGTATCCCTGATAGCACTAGGCACATATATTATTTAATAAGGACTCCCAACGAAATCCTCACCTCTGAATTCCCTGAGGAAATAAAGGATAAATGAAATGAAGGGGACATGGGGCCCGAGCTTCAGAGCAACCCCGGAGAGCGTCTCTTACCTGTATGCTGCTCGTCTGTTCCCTACCCCTGAGGGCTGGAGCCCATATGCTGGGATAGTCTGTGTCTTCCTGGACTTGGTTTCTCAACAGCTGCCATCTGCCTTTATCTTCTGCAGTGGCTTCTTTCCCTCATTCTAAAAAACCTGCCCCCTCCACTATACCTTCCTTTTTGAGCTATTGTATTATTTTCTCCCTTTCCTCGATGGCCAGACTCTTTCCACTTTCCCACCTTTTATTTACTGGTAGACACTCAATGAATACAGTATGGTTTCCATTCCAACCACCATTCCAACTGCCCTGGCCGTGGTCACTGTTGTCCCCTCCTCGCCAAATACCAGAGCCTGCACTCAGCCCTCATCCTGTCTGACCTTTCTGCAGAATTGCTTCCGTCCTTCACGAAAACCTCTTTTGCCTTGACTTAGCTCTTCCTTTTAACTCCTTATCTTCTCCTGGTCACTTAACTGCTGTTGTACCCAAGTTTTACCCTTGGGACCTTGGTTTCTGTTGTGTCCAATCCACTTCCATGAATTGCATTATCGTCCACATTTTGATGTTTTGCCAAGCTCTGTATTTAGCTATGACTGCTTGTATCAGTGAGGGTTCTCCAGAGAAACAACCAATAGGATGTATATGTAGACAGAGACATTTTAAATAGTTGGTTCATGCAGTTGTGGGGGCTGGCAAGTCCAAAGTCTGTAGTGCAGATCAGCAAGCTGGAAATACAGAGTTGATGTTGCATTCCCGAGGCTGAAATTTGTAGGGCAGGCTGGCAGGATGGAAATTCAGGCCGGATTTCTGTGTTATGGGCTTGAGGCAGAATTGCTTCTTCTCTGAAAACCTGATTCTGCTCTTAAGATCTCCAGCTGATTAGATGAGGCTCACCCACATTATCCAGGATAACCTCCTTTACGTAAAGTCAAATGATTATAAATATTAAGTACATCTACCAAATAGCATCACAGCAACGTCTAAACCAGTGTGTGACCAAGCAGCTGGGCATCGCAGCCCAGCCAAGTTGACAAATAAAGTTAACCATCACACTCCCTTACCAGCTCTAGGCATGGCTCAGGGACGGTTGGAAGACGTATAGCTTGAGATCTGACACTTGGTTCTTGTATTTATAGGCTAGATTACCTTGAGCAAGTTTCTTAATCTCCCCAAATAGCAATTCCCTTGTTTCCAAAACGCTAGTGACTGGTCTTTGTGTTTGTCTTCATGATATACTTACTCTTTTTGTAACAGACCCACGCCTGTTACAGTGCCAGTTAGGTAAATACTCGATGAATGAATGGAGTGCACGATGAATGAAAGCTGGCAAGAGACTTCAGTGTTGATGCTACCCAAATGGAGAGCTATGATTCAGACTTCAGAATCAGATTAAAAGTTCTTAACAACACATTTCTCAAATTAAAAAGGAAACATGCCTGCACAGTACATGTATTGTGTGTGTGTGTGTGTATTTCTTTATAGATAGAATGCATGCAGGCTGCAGTGTTTACACACTTACATGTACAGTGTAGATGCTGTATGACCGTTCTTGCAACAAACATGCATATCCCAGAAGTGCCAGGCAGTACGCTTGGCAGGGGCCACACAACATTAAAAGTTTTCTGACTTTGCCTTTATTACTTTCTTCCCTGGCCTCTGACATGTAAAAGATAATTGCCTGGAGGAATTAATTATAGATGACTGCAGGATAGCAAGAATGCTTACCTTTTTTCCTCCAGAAATGAGACAGTATGATGTGTCAGACTGGCTCTGCTGAATGCTCCTTAAATAATATAAGTCATGTAGAAAGCTGACGTCAGATAACCATGTTTTATCTTATAGGCAAATTTACAAATACTATGTATGTTATACTAGTTGTTAAAGGATGAGTAATGTTGCTATGTTGCCTGTAAATATGAATTAATGTCAGCTTTCACTATATATAATGTCAAAATACATCTTGGAGATTTGCAGGAACAGGTTTTATATTTTGACAGAGCACGTGGGATGTTCTATTAGCAATTTTTTTTAAAATAAGAATTTGGTTATATAATGGTTTATAATGATACAGAAACACTTGAGTGTGCTATTATTATCAGATTATAAGTTTGAGGGGGAAAGTGAAGTTTCAAAAGATTATAGCAAAAAAAAAAAAGAGTATAGCAATGTCAGAGAGCTTTTTTGTAAAGTTTGGTATAACAAACTCATAAGCTGATTGAGATGATGTTCAGTTGTACCTGGAGGTAGACAATTTGTGGGAGTCTGTTGCGATTGTCCTGCGATGCCAGTAGTTTCTACTCCAGCCTTTAAGTTAGTAAATGACTAATGACATGATAGCTAGTGGTTTATACATTTTTCTTAATTATTATTAAGGAAATATTATTAAATATTACTACCTGTTTTAATGAATATGGCCTTTCCCGTAATAAGCCCCCAAGAATTGACAGTGATATCCATTATTGAACTTTGATTCACTTGTGTTGTGCTTCACTAATACAAAACTCTGATAGCCCTAGTAATTTGGACTAAGTGAAACAAAGCAGAAATTAAATAGGCTTTATCACTGTAGTCATCATTTTGAATGTTTATTCATTTGAAAAACCGTCATTATTTTTATGATTGCATAAAGAACTAAGCTTCAGATTAAGGCCAAATCTGCATCATATAATATGAAATGGGGACTTGGCAATTATTAATAGACTCAAGCCAATTTAATAGATTAAGTAATCCACTCTCTGTGGGGTTGAGTTCAGAAGGTAATTGCCAGTTCTTTACTTCTTAATGATTGTTCAATGTTAGGAAAAATCGTCCAGAGTTTAAAAATGCCAGATAAGAGAGAATATTAATGAATCTTTCCTGATGAAAGTAGAGGTTCCATGGAAGCATTTAATCTGTGATTTTCATATACTTGTGCTGAATTTTATACTAATTTTGTGGTTAATGTATTAATTTTTGACAGCAAAGTAATAAGTTTTTAAGATGAAAGGAACTGTTAGCAACTGTCTAGATCCATGTTGTCCAATGTGTTAACCATTAACCCCATTTGGCTATCGAGCACTTGAACTGTGGTTAGCCCAAACTGGGATGTGTGCTGTAAGTGTAAAATACACACAGGGGTTCAAAGATTTAGTACCCCCCCCAAAATGTGTAAGAAAGATCCCATAATGATTTTTATTGATTAAATGTTAAAATGATAAAATTTGGGACATACTGGGTCAAATAAAATATATTATTAAAATTAATTTTATATGTTTCTTTTTACTTTTTAAATGTGGCTATAAAAATTACATATGTAGCCCACATGATATTTCTATTGGGCTGTGCTGGTCCAGATAAACTCATTTTAAAGATGAGGAAATTGAAACCCAAAGAAGTGAAGGAACTTACCCAAACTTGCACAGCTTACAAATGGCAGAGCTGAAACTCCAGCCCAGACTTTCTGGTACCTGACACAGTCCTTCCTGTCCTGGCACTTCCTGCCAATGTGGCAGTTAAAACACACACAGATGCACTCACATGCCAGAGCGTGTACGTCTCAGTAAAGTACTGGTTCCTCCAAAGTGGTCATCTTAGTGTCCTGGGAGGCAGTGTGTGTTTATTTTAGTGATACATCTAAGTTTCCACTTTCAGAAATGTCATCAGAATTTTCCAAATATCCTTTTGGTAGCAACTTTATCACTTTTTGTGGTGGCTTTGATTTTTAAAAATAACTACAAGATATTTGGAGATGCTGGCTAAGTACTGTTGTTGTGTCTGAAAGTGTGAGCGTAAAAGAAGGCAACTTTGTGTGTGTGTGTGTCTGTGTGTGTGAGAGAGGGAGAAGGAGAGGGAGAACACACACCCTTGAGGGAGACAATCTTCTGAAAGACAGCTCTGAAATGGAATTCATTAACTGTATCCATTGTTGTTTCTCTAGATGAATATTCAGATGGTGCTCATTTGTATACATAATTTATGAGGTATTTTAATCATTGTTATTTTATAGTCACATTTTTCATGAGATAAACCCAAGAATTAGCGTTAACTATACACGTATATGTTATATAGAGAGAGCTTTGTGAGTTACTCCCTCTCCTACTTTATGAGTTAAGAGCCCATGTCTTTAAATTAAGGTGATGAAAAAGGTATGACTTTTTATTGGCATTTTGTTCGATGACTGGAAGACTCTATAATATTACACTAAGTAGAGAGGACATTAAATAAGTAATGAAATCGTTTGGTAAAGTAACTGATACGTGTTTTTTAAAATAACTTGTTAGAAAAATTCTTTTTACAATTTTGACCATTTCTTATACTCATTAACTAGTGAAGAAAAAAATACCCTTCAATTCCAATTAAATGGCAGAGGACTTTTACTTTATTGATGTATGATGCTAAGTATTTGTATAACTGAGAGAAAGTACATTCTCCCACTCAACAAAATAAAGAAATCCTTCTGAGGCCTATTATGTGGTTTTTATAACATTGAGTAGCATGCTTAATATAATATCTGTAAATTATTGAATACCATAAACATATGGCCCTATATATCATCAAATTTTATATATAGTAATATATTTGGTGCTTAGAATACCTCAAGAGACTGGTCCACTTCTAACTTGCACAGATCATTTTCCTTGCATGGTATTTTGGTCTATAGCCAGTCATCCCAGAATGTAATATAAAAGTAGATTTATTGTTTCAATTGCAAATAAAAGATAATACCCAACAAATAAAGAGTAAAAACTCTTCCTTTTATCACTAGAATATATTAATTTAAAAATGAGAGCACAATTTAGATTTTTATTATAAATATATGATAAAGGAACTCTGAGATTACAATAAGATACTCTTATTATACATGACCCTGGGAGGTTCTACCATGTCTGGTGACTTATTTATCTCCATTTTGTTGACACAACACAATTGGAAAAATGTTGTTTTTCCTTCTGCATGCATTTAAATCAGTGATTGATAAAATTCAAAGTGTTATTTGATAACAAACTTTCCATTAAAATTTAAGGTAACATTATTTCTTAATAATTTTATATTTCTAATTCCAGTGCAAGTGGCTTACAGTTTATTGTTAATATAGATTATTTTTAGAAGAGTCTTTCCTCTGAGCCATGTCATAGGTATTTAATAGAAGATGGTACAACCACCATTGCATTTTCATCTTGTTCAAAAACATGACAAACTTTGATATTCAGATCCACTGATCAAACTGAACTGGTTTTATTTAATATCTTCTTTTGACATTTGCCAAAGATGGACTTGAAAATTATTCAATTGTTAAACTTCATTTACAAAGATGAAAGAAGTATCTGTTAGTAGAGGTAAAATGCCACTTTGGAAAAATGTTACATTGAAAAATTATACATGCTCATTGTAAATCACCTGCAATCGTGCCTGCTGACCTTGCCTCATCATATATGTCTCTAAGCATTTCTGTGTTAACCTATCTTTGGGGGGATGCATTTCAAAGAAAGGAGTGACATTCATATACTCCTCCCCTCCAAGGATTTCACATACATGTCAAAAACTTGAGTTCAGTATTTGTTTATGGTTCCTTTTTTTCCTTTTGAGGTAAAATTTACATACAATAAAATACACAAATATACAATGAAATCCTAAAGTGTACCAGTTGACAAGTTCTAACCATATGCCTATGCAACTCAAACCCCTGTCAAGATATAAAACATTACCATCACCATAAGAAACTCTCTCAGGTCCCTCTTTAGTAAATCCCAGCCCTCACCATCATCAAAGGCAACCATTGTTCTGGTACTATTCCATGATATATTAGTTTTGTCTGTTCCAAACTTCATATCAGTGAGCTCATATAGTATACACTTGTCTGTGTAATGCTGCTTTTACTCAGCAAAACATTTTTGGGATTTATCCATGTTGTTGCATGTATCCATAGTTTCTTTTTATGCCAAATAGTTAAGTATTTCATGGCACAAATATGCCACAGTTTGTTTATTCATTCTCGTTTTGATAAACACAAGCAGTTTGCAGATTTTAACTACCATGAGTACAGCTGCTGTGAACTTGTTCAAGTCTTCTATGGATTTATTTCCGTTTCTCTTGGACCAATCCCTAAGAGTGGAATTGCCAGGTCATAGGGTAGGTGTACATTTTATATAAAACAACATTTGATACTCCCACCAGCCATGCACAAGAATTCACCTGCTGTACATCTTTGTCAACATCTGGTGCTGTCCCTTTTAGTTTTATCCATAATGGTGGGTGTTTAATGATAATCTTGTTATGATTTTAATTTGTCATTCCCCAGTGACTAATGATGTTGAATACTTTAATGTGTGTTTATTGGTCATTCATATATCTTTCCTTGTGGAGAGTCTGTTCAAGTTTTTGTCCATTTTAAAATAGGTTGTTTGTCTTTTTGTTACTAAATTATAGGAGTTCTTTACTAGTATCCTAAATACCAATCCTTTGTCGTATATGCTTTGCATTATTTTTCTTAGTCTCTGGCTTTCTTATTCATCTTCTTATCAATGTATTTTCATGGACACAGTTTTTAATTTTTTTTTGTTTGTGGAAGTACTGGGGATTGAACCCAGGACTTTGTACATGCCAAGCACGTGCTCTAACACCGAGTTATAGTTTGATGTAGTCCAATTTATGTTTTTTAATTTGATGATTATTTATCTCCATTTTAAGAAATCTTTGCCTGTTGAGGTTTTGTTTGTTTGTTTTTTTATACATATTCAGTTAGGATTCCTAACATAGTTGGATTACTTTTTGTTTTGTTGAAAATCAAACGATCACATAAGTATGGGTCTATTTCTGGGCTCTCTGTTCTGTTCCATTTGCCAATCTTTATGCTAATATTACCTTACTTTGTATTAAATGAATGGTGATTTTTAATAGCTTTATTGTAGCTTTATATTAAGTGAATGACCATTTTTAACAACTGCATATGTGCCATTGTATGTACGTACCTTATTTTCTTGCCAAATTTTGATTTAATTTTAACTTAATCTCCAACTTTGTACTACCATAAAAAAATACTGCCATGAAAATCCTTGCACATATCTCTTTCCCTACTTGTTGAATTATCTCCTCAGAGTTAATTTCTAAATGTGGGAATTCTGAGTCAAAGGATGAGGACATTTTTCATTTTGATGTATAAGCCCAATCTGTCTTTTGCACTGTCATCAACCTTGGTGTTAGAGTGCTGGTTTCCTCTTACCATGTGAGGAGTTAAACTTCTAAAAGGTAAATGTTAATAACAAGAATTAGTGAGCTTGGGCCCTGTGAGGCTTGTGTATATGGTTGTATGTAGGTTTATGGGATTGTCATGTATTCATGATTCTTCCTAATTTTTGTCTCTGAATTAAGTGGAAAGTATTTTCCCACAGGGCACATCTTGCCGATGTGAGGTGGTTTACTCAGGTTCTATTTTAGCGTTTGCTGGTAATGACTGTGTGTTGATGGGAGCAGTAGTGAGGTTGACTAAGCCAGTGAGCATCGCTATGACTGTGGAGTCACCTCTGAGAACTTTCACTGAACTCTGTACGGAGGCTTTCAAAAACAACTGAAAAATCCTTGAACAATAGAAAATGGTCTGGGCTTATTTAATGGATACCTGGTAATTTTCTGACATAATAGTAGCTTGTATCGCACAGTTTACAGTGCCCATCCGAATCAGTGACAATGAAATGCTTTATTATTTTTGTCCTCTATATTTGTACTAAACTCTTAAATGTTGAGAGCTGAAAACAAAGCTTGATACTGGACCTCTTTTCACCCCACCCCTACCCCCATTTCTTGGTGATGTGGGGAAGGAATTTTCCATTAACTCTCTTTGTGGCCAGTTTAAAGAAAAAAAAAAAATCAAAACATGCCAAATCAGGAAAACACTGAACTATGAGATCTTGCCCAGCCTAACAGTTTCTTTCCTTAAGTATTTTTACATTGCTAAATGAAGCTTAAATCTGAATTACTTCTTAAGGATGAGTATAATGATGGTTGAACTGGGGAATCAGCAGATGGATGTTCTAGTCCTAACACATCAGTAAATACATACGTGATCTTTGGCAGATTACTTGTCTCTACTAAATCTTTGTAAGCCCCAGTTTCCTCATCTGTACAATGGGCGGTTTGATCTCTATTATCAGCAAGGTTCCTTGCTGTTCTATGATTCTTTGAATCGCTTCTAGACTTCTAACTTAGAATAAAAGTTTCTTTGAAAATCAGTGGACTTTAAATATAGCTTAGCAATTTTTTTTTTTTTGGTTAGAAAAGAAGTACAAATTTTTAAAATGTATTTAAACCCCTTATACTACCATCTCCCCCAACTGTACATGCTGTGCTTTCCTAAATAATGCCAAAGCAGGAGTCTCAGATAATTTTTTTCCACGCAAGCACACACAGAAATGTTAAGGGAAATAGACTGTGTGCCTTTTTGAGTCACCTGTTGAGAAAATAGGCAACTATTGACAAGTCTGATTCATGGCTGAGTGACTGCTCTGCTAGCCTTCACATGATCCCCACTGAGCCAAATCTTTGACCGCCTGCTAAACGAGGTCTGTTTGAAGTTTCTTTTTAACATTTCCAAAACGTTAATTCAGCAGGATGTCTCCACCGGGGTTCTCCATGTCACCAAATCAGCAGCTGTTGAAATCCATTCACTTCAGCATGAAATGTTTTCATAAGTGCTTTTTTTATTTGTGACAACAGCAAAGTAAACATAAGACTAGAATTCTACCTCATTCAACATTTACATGTGTTAAAACTGCTTCTGATTGCAGTTTACATTCATGGCATTTATTAACAAGCATTCGTACCAACAGACAGTTTTACTACAGAGGCTTTGAAATCAGCCTTGCCTGCAAAATATACTACACGATGTATTTCTTTTTTAAATGATTTAGCTTAACATTCCAACTTTGAGTAAGTAAGAATTTATACTGTGACTTCAAAGCAGAAGTTTATATTTCTTATGAAGCCCTGATTTTTGTGATTTTTTTTTTTTTGGTGCGTTCATAGCTGCTTTAGGATATGTTTAAATCTCCAGATGAACAATTTGTTAATTTTGCAAATTATAGTAGTATCATTGCAAAGTATGGTAGTAAAATTTATAAATTCTTTCAGAAAGCTCCCACTTTAAAAGGAACAAATAGTAAGCCGCCGGGGACATAGTTTAACAGGATAAAGTAATGCAAAATTCTTGAGGTAGACAAGTGAGGGCTCGCAAAATCTGATGGTGAAGATAAGGCACACCAAGGTCTACAGACTATATTGAACTGTTTAAATAGAGCTGTAAATAGAGCTGTACTTCTCGGAGCTAGGCTCTTTTCTTCGTTGTAAGCAAAAGCCATATATCTTTAATGGATTGCAGGGTTAGGCGTGAGAACTGCTACGTTTTCTCAGTATGGTTTGAGCTAAGTCCCTTTTTTTGTTTATTCAGGTTTTAAAAGACTTCAGTGTAGTTTTATAAGTTCATTAACTGACTTCATTCTTTGAGATGCATTTCACTTCCATATTATCAAATTTCATGACATGCGAGGAATTAACAGATCAACCCATTATACAGCCTAGCAGCATGAAGTCTTTTCCCGTCTGCATGGAGAACATTGTGTAAATCAGGCTCTCAGGTTTCAGTGGGAGGCAGAGGGTTGCACGGTGTCCATTTGTCAAGTTGATTGCACCGCAGTGAGGTTACATTAGCCTGTCTTTGAACAGAAGTGAAATCTTATGCGAAGCTCCCCTTTCTGTCATTTACACTAACATCCATCCTCTTAAACCAAGGCCTCGGAGAAAAACAAAGTGATGGCACAATATAATCAGTCACTCAAGTTGTCTGTCAACTGTTTTCTTAAGGAAATGACTTTTAAGTCAGAGCAGAGAACTGTAGAAAATTAACAAGGGTTGTAGTAGTAAAAGTAGGTGGAATTTTTTTTTTGAAACTGCAGATGTCTTTTTGAGAAGATTTTATATGCAGCATGCCAAAAAGGATTTTCCCCCTCTTTCTTTCATAATGAATCTACTGAAATATATTTCTTCTTGAACAATAGACCTACTGCTGTTAACAACTGAAGTCTTTTTTGCTTAATGTGACTACTTGTTAATGCTCCCGAGAAACTTTCTGTATAACCGAGTCTAGAAAACTCTCAGCCTCAGTGGGTCCTCTGACATTTAGCTCGCCGCTTCTCCATTCGGAGCTATCTGATTTTCAGTTATGTAATGGTAAATCTTGCAGATAGTAGGCTGCTGTAAGGTAAATGGTACTTTAAATGTAAATTATTGGCATTTCATTATCTAATATTACACTAAGACAATTTCTTTAAAACTATTAGTCTCTGTTGAAACCTTAACTATATTGCCAATGATGGCCAATCTAAGGCTGGTGATCAAATTTGCAAGTTTTATTTCCCTAAGCCTGTTTTATGGGCTGAAACACTCAGGTCATTTGCACCCTGTCTCATTCATCATGCAGTAGTTAAACTCAGATTGTTAAACCAGGGGAGATTAGCTGACAGACAACGATACAATAGATTAAGTCCTCCTTTGGTTGTACTTAACTATTTCTGCATTCCATTTGTGTGACATTTATAGAAAACTGTGTCTTTTTGGTGGACGTTAAAAGAAGCAGGAAGAGACTTTTAAAACAGGAGAAAGTAACCAGTCCTTTTTCAGTAATGTGATTAATATTTTTTTTGTCTTTTTCACTTGCTCTATCCTTCACGAATATCCAAGACTTCTTGAAAAAGAGGTAACTTGCCAGTGCACCACAAATGCATTTGCTTTGTGGACATATTTAATAGTTACGTTGCTGTTATTTTTTTTAATTTGTCATTTTTGTTCTCTCTCTCTTTTGTTTTTAATGGAGTACTGGGGATGGAACCCAGGACCTTGTGTATGCTAAGCATGCACTCCAACACTGAGCTATTACCCACCCCCTAGTTTTTTTTAGATTTGAGAAAGCAATCCTCTCTGCCAAAGTATTGCTGAGAGCACATTCAATCTTTTCTTAAACACTATTCTAGAAAATCCCTCAAGAATTGGTAGACAAAATTGACCCATACTTCTCAGTACTGGGGAATAAAAACTTGGATTTTTCAGAAAAGAAAATAAATGCATACTTATTTCAATTATAGTTAAATGCATTTTACAAAATGCCACTGTTATTAACCCCCACACCCCCAACCCGTGAGTTATTAAGCACTGTGTTACAGAGAAGCTTCATTGTTTTCCTCCCTTTTGAAACTTATGTGAACATTTGGAATTGGTGAACTTCTGAGAAACCCAGGAGATCAATCTTGATTCGTTTATTTTTCTTAGCAAAGATTTTGATAGCCTGGTATAGCTTTTTTCTTTTTTAAGAGCATTCCTTATGTCCTCTGTTGAGAGATGAAATATTGTCAAAAAGCAACTCATAAATGAAAAGGCAAAAAACAGTTTAAGTAACTGAATCTTTCATTGTCAATGAGGAGACTTCAGATTTAAAAGACTGATCTTTAATTGCCCTTTTCCTCATATTTCTTCCCAATTTAACCTCAAGGTGATTTTTAGAGTTATGGCTTAATTGGGTGGTCATTTTACCTTTGCTTTGGAGCAATTTATTACCACTTTATTTCCTTTATTACAGCTTTATTTCCTTGGACTAGCAGAGACATAAATGCTGGGTTCTTTGTAATCAAAATCTACCTTATGATGAATTTGGTCTTCTAAATAGGAAACGTGAACATATTTTTTACCTTTGGACATTCACAACTAGATGCAAACATGATGTCAAAAGCACTGTAAAAATATAAAAAATATATATTTTTATGATTTTAGTTATTTTGTGATTTTGTTGTTTTCTGATTTTAGTCCTGTCATTTTATTTGGAGTTTTAAATTTTGTTTATCAATAAAAGTAATTTAAAAGTTTGTACTCTGTATAAGAGTACACTTATTACCCTGTTTTTCTTTGAAAGGACAAAAAAATGCTTATGTAAAACGTTCATGCCTTCACTCATATGTTCCATTTTATTGGGTACAAACTTTGTGCCACAAAACTGAAACTCTTGCTTGGATTAAATATTTGAATCACAAAAATGTTTTTTGTTTATAGTAAACTGATTTTTCCCCCAAATTAGATAAGAAAATTTATATTTCAGAGTCACTGATTCTCCCAAATATTTCATCACAATCAGTTAATATAAATTATGATTCATTATAAAACATGAATTAATTTCTATGTTCTGCATCGATTGTACCTAATGAAAATTATATTCTGATTTTTAAGTGAAGTTTAACCTCTCCTCTGTTGGATCCCAAATGCTGGTTTTCTTTCGCAGTTTCAGTTGTTAATCTGAGTCAAGCTAATTTGGTCTGGGATTATTTTAACTGCTGTTCAATATTGATAATACAATGTACAGATAAATTGAAAGCTCTTAAGATGTGGCAAGATGCCTTATGTGGGTAGTTGGCAAGAAAAGTGGTTTTTTCCAAAGTTGCAGAGTGCAGCAGAGCGGGCAAGAGCTGGACATCAATAAACAAACAGATCAGGTCTCCTCTCACCCTCTTTATCAAATAGAAGGGTACTCCTGTGTGTTTATGTGAAAGGAGAGAAAAGAACATTCTTCACCATAATCAAGGCTGTGTTCGGGAACCTCCTCTATTATCACAGAAAATTCACAAGTCATCTCTTCACCTCTGTATTAATTTCCAATGACAATCAGAGGTTTTCAGTTTGGGGAGGAAGCACCAGGTTCCTTCTTTTCCATACCAGTCAAGACAGTCAGCCTCCACTCTTACCACCAACCCGAGTCAGTAACAGGCACTGAGTCCCAAGGTCCCTCCCAGAAATAATTTCTGGAGAATCCTTTTCAAAAGGAGTTTTTTGCGTCATTCTTCTACCTGCCCTACGGATAGCACTGGCAGCTTGATGGGCGAGAGTTTTTAAGCCGTGTCTCCATTAAAATACTTTTTTGCTTGAATGATGCCGCAGGTAGGAGGAAAAGAGTTTGTGACACTTGTCACCCTCACCAATTTTAAACATTCAGTGGCCAATGAGGAAGGAGATTCTGGAATATTAGGTATGGTTTGCTGTGACCATAAAAAGAGATTTTCTTGTATTTCTAACTTGAAACAACCCTTTTAAAAGCTGATATGAAGAATAGATATTTTTCAGAAAAAAAAGCTGATAGAAAAAGTTTCTTGTGATTAAATGTCATGTTTGGTAAAATAATTGTTTTGCTTTTTATACAAGTAGCTAGTTAATAATCTGCAAGATTCTAGTACAAGTGTATGACATCAACTCCTTGCAGATAAAATTTGTTAATTTTTCTTATGAATCTGTATGATCTTTTGAGTAACCTAGAAAAGAAGTAATGTGGAGGAAAGAAAACTCCATTGATTTATTCAAATGTTCATTTGCTTGAAATAAATCACACAGGAGAGTATTTGCATGAAGAGATATACTAATAGTAAAATTACAATTTTCATATTTACCTTTAATTAATCAATTTAATTACTTGTTCATTTACTTATTTATTCAACAAAAATCTGTTTGCTAATCCCTGGAGATTCAGTAACCAGAACATAAGATTCCTATTGTCACTGAGCTCACAGGATCAGTAAGAGAAAAGACAATGTATCATGCACTTAGCTGACGCAGTCTCAGGTTAGTTGTCTGTGGAGAGAGGCCTGGCCTCCATTTTTTTTTTTCCCCGTTTGGACTCCTATCAGAAGAATCCAAGACCCTAAACAGTGTACCCCAAACCTCCTTGTCAGCCTCTTCTCCCACTATCCCACACACACTCTTTGGCTTTGGCCAAACCACCTAATTTTCCTTAGGCTTTCCTGGCTGTTTATTTTGTTCTTGCTTTTTCCTCATTTCAGACAACCTTCTCCCTATCTTTTTCTTTCCTAGTTATATCAGTTCTTGAAATCCCACTGCAGAGGTCACCTTTATCCAGAAGCAAGTCTCTTCATTCCCTAGGCTGATTCAGACCCCTCCCTTCCTTTACCTCCATGCACTTTTCACTTCTCTCCTGGAACCACTTGTCCCTGGCTCGTAAACTCCTCCAGGGCTGAGGGTCGGCTCCTAAGTACACAAAATGGTGCGGGGTGGCTAGTCAATGGGTACAGATTATACTAAACTGATAGAAAGCTTTAGAACAAACTGTTACTTAAAAAATGTGGGGATGTGGTTGTCTAAAAGAATAAGCAAAACAAAGCAACATTGAAAAAACCGCCTGTGATACCAGCTGCTAGGGTAGGGGACGGCATCGTGAGTTCCATCCCAGGGTCTGTGGTGGCAATGCTGGCCGTCATGCTGCTCCTTTTTGCTTGTGGATTAGCATGTGTTGCTCCGAATGTGGTCTTGGAAGGAGGAGGATGTGAAATCACCAAACAATTAATAAGACATGGAAAAAGTAAATGCCTTAAGGTTATTTCTTTTACTTCCGTCAGGGCCAGTTGTCAATCCATATTCTATTGGAGAAAACATTGTCGGGAGCTTCAATCTCTGGTGCGCTCAGGTTCTGAGTTTCTGATTGCCGGAGAGAGCTGACTGCCTGATCAGGGGCACGCAGCGGGCTCGTAGCAGAACTGGGAATCACAGGTTGCTCGTTTCATCTTAGTACAGCAGGAGCCATAAACAGGAAAGCAGGACCTTTTCTCTATAAGCTGGATGTTGATAAACAGGACTAGCATCCCCCTTACAACCTGAGATATTATACACACTTTTAGTGTAAGCAGTAGGTGGGTTTGATAAATCATTATTTAACTCTCCCAGCATCAGAATTCATGTAATAAAAAGCCAGCCGTTAAGAAGGTTCTACTGTGGGAGATTTCCCGTGCTTTTCTTCTATTCTAGGATGTTTTAAAAGACTGAGAATATTCAAATCCATCCGGCTGACTTCTATTCCATTATAGAATCATTTGCACTAGAAATATATATTCAGAACTAACCTTTGTGTTTTAACATGTCCGAGATGTTCTGTTAACTTGAACTAAATTCCATGCTCTGTGGCAATTCTAGAAGCAGCTTCAAAACAATGACTTCTTCCATACTCCCATCCTCATAAATATCAAATTTTTAAAATAGTTTTTATATCATGTCATTTGCTGGCTTCTAAAATCTTACCATTTGTTGGCAGTATCCAAAGGGACCTTCTGATGGGGACATGGGGACTTGATGAGCTCATGGTCACTGTCATCCCTGTCTTTATATGAAATGTAGCATTTCAAATTGTTGTGGACACTGAAAGCGAACACTAATCACATCTTAATATGAGGCTAACTCTGGGCATGCCTAGATTTTTCTTTTCCTCATGAAAATGCTCCCTTGCTGACGCCACGGCTGAAATAAAATCTTGAGCATTTAAAAGAAAAGGGTTAGTAAGAGCAGTGGCTCTGTAAATACCACTTCAGTCAAACTCTGACACCAAATACAGGGTTATGTTAGATGCATGTAGGCCCAGCCTTAGAATGTCCCACACGGTTAATCTCCAAGTCCCGCGTATCAATCACACCTCCTTCACATACCTGGCCTGGAGCCTTAATGGAATTCCTCCTCGTTATTTCAGTGATAGCTCACTTCCTCTGTTTTTCCAATTGGCTGATCATTGTGCCAACTCTTCAAGGAGCATTTTCTTACCTAAGCAACACTGTCGTGTTGTAATATATGCTGACAGCTCATTTATACAGCCTTTCTTGTTTCAAATGTTTTTATGTTCAATTACTGAAATTTAATCATCAGAAGAGATTGAATTTTCTCTAGATCATGCAGCTTTGCTTAAATGTTAAGTTAATAGTACATTACTGAAATATAAGATTTCAAAGGTTTAAAAATTCAATATCAAGAAAATTCATTAAACTTTGAACTGATCACCTTTGAAATCATAGATAAGAGCTGTGTGAGTGGCCCCACATAAATCATAGTTTAAGAGGAGTTAATTTGAAATTATAACAAACCGAGTCAATGATTGTTCATGATTGTCTAGACAACTTGTGAGGGTTGGTTTTTTGGGGTTTTTTTTTTTTCCCTCCTGATTTCAAGTTCTTGTGGACATGCTTTTTGGTTTTATTTTACAGCCTCCTCTCCCCTTAATGTTATGTTGTTAAAATTCCTTCAAGCCAAGTGATTCTTTTTCATCTTTCATCAGCGTGTTGAAAACTCCATTTTTATGCTACTAGAGATAGTGACCAAAGAGGAAAGACTGACTACTTTGTCCTCCAGTGTTGCTTCCTGTTTTAGGCTTTCAGATTCTTTTGCTGATCACTGCCTACTCTATGGATGGGCCTTTAAAAGAAATTTCTTGTGTAAGGTACAAAGCAAATATTAAATATTATTTTTGGTTCTGATACAAGGAAATTCGCAGCAGTATGGAAGCTCTGTTTACCATTCTTTGCAGAGAAAACCACCAACGAAGCCATCCCTGTTCACTAAATAGTATCAGTCCTTTAATCCGAACCTAATCTCTCATGTGATCCTGCAAATGAAGTTCGTAAGTTTTATTTAGTGAGTGGTTCAGATCTGTTAACAATCTATACGTAAAAAGATTGCAGTCCTCAATTACTGCTACATGATAAAATTTCTGTATCACAAAGAATGAGTCTTGACCCTTCTGACTGTAAAAAAAAAAAAAATAGTAAGTATGACTTATAACCCAAATAAAAGACTTCTGTTAAAAATAAAACTTAATACACTTAATATAAATATGTAGTCCACACCATATTAAATGAAAGGTGATATTTTTTTTCCAGTAATCTTTCTTTTTTGGGGGGGAGGGGTAATTAAATTTATTTATTTATTTTAATGGAGGTACTGGGGATTGAACCCAGGACCTCACGTATGTTAAGCACGTACCCTACCACTGAGCTATATCCTCACCTTGAAAGGTGATATAGTGAAATGACTTCTTCAAAAGAACTTTTTTGGCTTAGGGTGTTTGTGTGAGGGTGTGTGTTTGCATGCAGTCAGTTTACAAAGTGCCAAGGCCAGGACTTTCTTCCCTTTCCTTTGGATTCCTTTCATACCTAGAAATAAGTCATCTATGCTGAAATAAACCAAACTGTTTACCATTCAAACGTCTATTAAATTTTTGAACTAAAAAGAAAAGAGCTTTTTTTAGATCATGAGTCTTTTTCTTTTCTTTGTTCTTTATGTTTTGAAGTGGCAGCTAGTAGCTATGCTGGCCCCAGTGGGAATTCTGTTGCATTTGGGTTCAGGGAGTAGTCTGCTAGCTCGTCTGCAGACTCCCAGGCAGCGCGACCACACATCAGCCGCTCCACCTGTGTGTAGTGAGGGGGGCAGTACCTGCCTGGCCGGGTTATGTGGGGCTTAGGGAAGATCATCTGTATAAAGACCTGGGTGCAGCCCCACACCCGAGAGGAGCTTTACAAATGATGTCCACTAGCATCCAAAAGTAGTTCCCAGGCATAACGTACATTTAAATAAAAGGAAGAAGAACCCTGCCTGTGTGGGCTAGCACTCAAAAGGCCACATATACACAAAAGAACCGCCCAGTGCGGAAACTTCACTCAGAAAGTGGCCCACCTGCTGTACTGACCTAAAGGAAAACAAAATTTCTGCCCTACAGAGTGGTTTCCAGAGGAGCCTACTTTTGAGTCATCCCTGACTTTGATTCATCCCTAAAACTCAGTAGTCACATGCAGTGAGAATTCATTATAATGTTTCCCACAAGCAGCATTTCCTACCTTTAAAAGATCACAGCTAAAAACTCAAAGCCATGAATTGTTTCCCCCTGTTCCTGAAATATGATTCTATTTAAAAACATGTTTTAATTCTTTATACAGTTATGTATTCTGTTACTACACTTTAATCAGGAGTAGTATTATATAACTAAATCATTCAAAAACAAGCCTTTGGTTGGGGCAACATTATATAAGTGTAGGGTTGCAGATGTACCCTTCTAGCTAGAGAAATGTTGTTTTTAGTTCACCCCCCCCCCACCAAAGAAGGTATTTTTCTGGCTTATTTTTATCCAAATACTTGCTGTAGAATCAGAAGTTAAAGAGACTGACTCTAGACAGAACTCTCAAACTTCAGCATGCTTTGAAATTCCCAGGTGCACTTGCTGCAACACAGATTTCTGGATCCCATTCCAGAAATCCAGATTCAGTAGATCTGGAGTGGAGCCTGAGAATCTTCACTTCCATCAAGTCCCCAAGTGATACTGATACTGCCAGTCTGGGGAGTCACACTGTCCTGCTCCAGACGTCATCTTTTCAACCACACAGAACCGGTTACTGCATTAATGTTATGACTTTTGTCAGATATTTTATAGAGATGATTGTTCTATATACATGGCCATCTGTTCTTTGTACTCCAAGATATTCAAAGAAGATCAAAAGAAAGTTGAAATGGCTATATTAATATGAGACAGAGTAGATTGTAGAACAAAGACTATTACCAAAGATAGAGATTATCATTTCATGGTGATAAACAGACCAGTTCATCAAGAGGACACAATCCTAAACGTTTATGCACTTATTAACAGAGCTTCAAACTATGGTAAATGAAAACTGATAGAACTGCAGGGAGAAAGAGACAAATATACAATTACAGTCAGAGATTTCAGCATCCCTTGCTCAATAACTCAGAGAGCAAGTAGACAGAAAACCAGGAAGGATAAATAGAAAACTTGAACACTATCAACGAACTTGACTCAACTGACATTTATAGAACACTCCGCTGAACACTGTACACATTATTTTCAAGTATGCACAGTACATTCACCTCTACAGACCACATTCTGGGCCATAACACAAGCCTCAGTAAATTTACAGGGATTCAAGTGATTCAAACTATGTTCTCTACCACAATAGGATTAAATTAAAAAATTAATAATAAAGCAATAAATGGAAAATCTCCAATATTTGGAAGCTAAAAAGCACACTTCTAAATAAGGGATGAAAAAAAAAAAGAAAAAATAAGAAAATAATGGGTGGGTCAAAGGAGAGATCACAAGGGAGATTAGATCATATTTTGAATTGAATGAAAATGAAGGTACCACTTGTTAAAAATGTGTCAGCATAGCCAGAGCAGTAGGTGTAGGGACACTTACAGCACTCAATGACTATGTTAGAAAAGAAGAGCCTCAGATCAGTGGCCTCAGCTTCCACCTCAAAAGATTAAAAGAGGAAAAGCAAATAAATCCAAAGTAAGTAGAATAAAAGACATAATAAAGATCAGAGAACTCAGCGAAGTAGTGAGCAAAAAGAATAAAATCAGTGAAGTCAAAATCTGGTTCTTGAAGATCAATAAAACTGATAAACTTCTGGACAGACTAGAGGTCAGGACAAAAAGAGAAAAGACACAAATCTCCACTATCAGGAATGAGAGACAACCTCACTGCAGATTCTACAAACATTAAAAGGACAATAGAGGAATATTATGAACAGCTTTATGGCAATGAATTCAATAATTTACATGAAATGAACAAATTCTTTGAAAGACAAAAGCATTCCAAGATGTTACTACTGATAGAAATTGCTGTTCTTCTGTTGGAATGCAGGGTCTTCAGGGAGGAAATTTTATAACAAGTTCCATGAGCAGAAAACAGTTGGCCAAGGCTGGCTATTCCGTAGACCCAAAGAAACACAATAGCCCTTCCACACACTGCACTTACAGTAACTACCTGCTCTTACAGCTACAACTGCTCTCTGTAGCATTTGGCCCCATTTCCCTCCAGCTGAATAACAGACCAAGGACTTGAGTAAGTTTTTCTTCAAAGAAGGTATACAAATGTCCAATAAGCACATGAAAAGATATTCAATAGCACTTATTATTAGGGAAATGCAAATAAAACTACCATAAGATACTACCTCATACTTATTAGCATGGCTGTTATCAAAAACACAGAAAATAACAAGTGTTGACAAGGATGTGGAGAAATTGGAACCCTTGTGCACTGTTGATGAGAATGTAAACATGAATGATGGAGCTGCTGTGGAGAACAGTGTAGCAGTTCTGCAAAAAAAAAACTAAATACATGATCCAGCAGCTCCACGTCTGGTATATACCCAAAAGAATTCAGATCAGGGACTTAAAGAGTTATCTGTACATCCAGGCAGCATTATTCACAATAACCAGAAAGTGGAAGCAACCCAAGTGTCCAACAATAGATGAACTGATAAACAAAATGTGGTATACACATATAATGGGATATGATAGGAAAAAGGAAGGAAATTCTGACATGCTATATAGCATGGATAAACCTTGAGGACATTTTGCTAAGTGAGATAAACCAGTCACAAACAGAAAAATACTGTACGATTCCACGTATATGAGGCACCTGTCTTCGTAAAGACAGAAAGTAGAATGGTGCTGGAAGGGTAGGCTGCAGGGGGATTGCCGTCATCCTGGACTGCCACTTGTAGAAATTGGAACTTGATTCTGTAGGCAGTGGATGATTTTCAAGACATGGCATGTTGGATCTGTGTTTTAGGAAACTATGTCTGTCAGCATCAGTGTGTCTGATGCAATGGGAGAGACCGGAGACAGGGAGTCCGCTGAGGTGGCAGACACTAGAGCAGGAGGAGGAAAGGCACGATGACTCTGTGGGGTGCTGTTTTGTTTTTTTTCTTTTCCTGGAGCCATTTACTTTAATATGTCTTTGTTTCTAAATATATTTTGAAGGGTGTAAAATTTTTCAGACTCTTTGGAATAAGACATTTTATTTCAAATATGCACAGTGAAGTGTTCTTTTTAGGCCTACATACACATAAATGCACACGCATGTATGTATCTATACATATATACATATACATATATCTGGGTGTACAGTGTTTATAGTTATATCTGTATTAGAAGATATCCTGCTCAAAGTTTTGTCATTAGTTATAAATTTGGTAATTCTACAGAGTAGTTTTCTTAAGGACCTGTTAAACCCATTTCTCTGCTGTATGACAATTTCCCTTTTTATATCAAGCATTCATTTTTACACAACCAGCAATTTGTAAAGCTCCCCCCCATTGTGTGTGTGTGTGCATGTATGCACATGCACTAGTGAACTCAAGTTGTAGATAAAGAAAATGAGGCAAAATGGGGAGATGAAAGGACCACAGGAAGAGAAAAAAAAAGGAATAAGGAAGAGCTGGAGGAATCCAGCCTCAGGCCATGAGGGGAAGATTCTGTGGTAAGTTTCCCATTCTGGTCCTAAATTAAATTACTGAGGAACTGTTTTATGAGTTGATCCAGAAATAATCAGTGTCTAAAATTCAACCTGTTAAAAAAAAAAGTTAAACAATTGGGGGAAATTTGAACACTGGCTGATGTTGAATGGTATTAAGGAATTATTGTTAACTTTTTTAAGATGTGATAATGAGGTTATGGTTTTGTTTTTAAAGAGTCCTTCTCTTTTGGAGATTCATACTAAACTATTTACCAATGCAATGAATATAATGGTTGAGATTTGCTTTAAATTAATCCAGGAGTTGGGGAAGTGGGTGAGGCTCTAGAGGAAATGAAATTGGCTGTGTTGACAATTGTTGAAGCTGCAGCATAGGGTTCATTGTACTATTTGTTATATTATTTTCTCTACTTTTGTATATGTTTAAATTTTTTTCATTATAAGTACTTCTAGAAAAAGAAACAAGGTTCAGGGAACTAATTCAACTACTGAAACACATAGGTCTTTGATTAATAATCAAATATGCAGCCATCCATGAATTTCAACCATCTGTCTGTCTGTCTAATCTATTTATCCATCTTCCTATCTGTAGGCTTTGAATTATTTCAAAAAAAGATTTAAAGTGACTTTAAAAACTTCTCAGTGATATTGTTTAAGTGAAAGAATCGAGGAAGAGGCTTAAAAATAAGACTGAGGTGAGATTTACAAAATGCATGTGCTGAGTCTCCATACATTTGGATTCACCCATTTGCTTCTTGGCAGCCCTTGTAAAACAAAGAATGTGATCAGTTTTGTGAATCATAGCATCATCTGGTAAATCTAGCTAGCAGGTGACCTGAAATATGCTCATGTAAATAGTTTATCTTGCTGTATCTTAAGAACTGTTAACATGATAGAGGACAGTGGGAGGAAAGAAAAACTGACTTTTAGAGCATCTGCTGTGAGTCAGGTATTAGGCTAGATGCTCATATACGTTGTCTTTAACCTTTACTCTTATTCTGTTTATAAGGATTCTTACTTGCATTTACTTTAGAAAGTGTCTTTTTTTCCCGTTTGTTCCCAAAGTCTAGGCACTTGCAAATCCCTTATGTACTTAACTCCATTTCCTTACAAAATACATACACACACACGTATGTGTATCTAACATTAGTACCAATATTTATGCTAACTTTTAGCCTCAGACAATAGACTCTTAATGATTGGTTTGTTCATTTTCTACAGAGAAAGTTCTCTAAATTGTGCTTATGCTCCATATCTTCAACCTTGTACCCCAGCATGTCCTGACCTAATAATTTTCTTGTGCCTCCAGAACTACCCTGGCTCTGGTGTTCCTTGCTTCAGAGAAGGGCAGAAAGACTCAGCCAGTTGCCTAAGGTAGAAACTTGGGCAACCCAGGCTGCATTTCCGACACCTTCCCCACCTAACTCTTACCCTGCTCAGCATCCTGGTACCCAGCTGCAGAATTTCTGTCCTGTCCTAACTAGCCCCACCCTGGGCTGAAGGCTGTCATCTGTAGTCTAACTGTGGCAACTGTCCTTCCTGTTCTCACACTCATCTCCCACCAGTCCTTTCTACACAGCAGCCAAATTGATTTTTCCAAAGCGCAAGGCTGTTTGTATCATTTCTCCGCTTTAATACTTCAAAGATGTGGCTTTTAAACTTTCGGACTGTGGCTTACAAAAGAACAAAATTCAACATCATGACCCAATACATCATGACCAAATATATCAACAAGTTTCTTTTTTTTTTTCTGTTCTGTCCTATTCTGTTTTGATCTCTTTTATTAAAAAAAAAAAAGTAATGCTGGTGAAAACCCATGAACACGATTTCAGAGCTAACCAGTAGATGAGATCCTATGGTGTGAAAAGCATTGCCGTTTGTGATTCTTACTGTACAAAAGATAAAAACCAACCTCTGTAACAAGGTGGGGGGGCTCTTCATACTCTGCCACCTGCTCGTTCTGTCGCCCCAACCCTTGCCCCTGCCACTTGATATCCCAGCTTTCCTGAACCCCTGACGGTCCCAACGTGATGCTGCTCTCTTTCACGTTTGACAGCTCTCTCTCCCTCCTCTACCCCTATCTGCTTAGTTAATTCCTCCAGCCCTTCCCGTGTCAGCTTCAGTGTTGCTTCCTTCAGGAAGTGTTACCCTGATAACATTTACAGAGTGTTTATCACATACCAGTCACTGTGCTAAACCCTTTGCATGGATTATCTCATTTAAGCTCCAATTCCCAGAGCAGGCGCTCAAGAAGTATTTGTTGTGGGGAGGGTAATAGCTCAGTGGTAGAGCACGTGTTCAGCATGCGCAAGGTCCTGAGTTCTATCCCCAGTACCGCCATTAAAAAAGGAAAAAAGAAGTATTTGTTGGATGAATTGCTTTCCCATCGTGGCCACCCTCAGTTGTTGTTTAGGATTCGAATGATATGTAATTAATGTTATCTCTGTGCTAGAATTTCTACAGTACTTAGAATCCACTCATGAGTGTTTATCTCCCTATTTCCGCTGGGCCTGTGGCCAGTGGGTCCATCCGTGAGTCCAAGTGCCGTGGGGGATGTAACCATTTCTTCAGGCTTGAGAAGAAAGTGCAGTTTATATACACACGTCTGAGAGTCTCAGCATGAGAATGTATTAGGACCCTAACGTCCGCCACAAAATTTTATGTTGTTAATTCGTTTGTTTGATGGTTGATTTTAAAGCCTAGTTTAACGTAGCAATTCCTGTCATTAGAAGTGTACTGAATCAGACCGTAAATGTTATGCAGCCATGATCAAGGGAACTTATATTTTTAATCTGAATAACAGTCACAATGTCAAGTCACAGTACATTACCTATAATACAAAGCCAGGAGGTAAGTCGGTTCAAAAATAATGAAACTACTTTGCTCTACAGCTGGTGAATCACAGCCATACAAGTCCTGGGGAATGGAGTGAACACGGTAAATAGTTTCAACTTCAGGTAATTATTACTATTTACAAATAGTAATGACTCAGAGCAGGTAAACAGTCCTTGAAAGGCCACTGTAGGGTAAAAATAGCCCAAATGCCTGTAAGTATACGCTTGACGTATTTTCAAAAATTGAACACAACTGTGTGACCAGTAGCCAGAAGCTAAGAAGTTACAGACAACATCAAATCTATCTCAGATATATGTCTTCAGGTGTATGTAGAAGGGGCCTGATAAATTCTGTTCTGGCTGATCTGAGGCCATTTAGTGCTCTTCTGACAATATGTGTTCTTGAACAAAAAAATAAAATAGCCAACACAGTTCCCACTGGTAACTATGGTAATTATGGAAATAATCATAATTTTCAATAAAAGAGTATTAGTATTTTTTAAAAGATACTATTTATTAACATATGAGTTCCTAAACTGACATTAGCCAGTTTCTAACAATCAGTACTCACCTAGGAACACCCAATTTCTTGGCTTTGCCCTTTAGAATATGTAAATATCACAATAAGTGAAAACTTTGGTGTTGGCCCATTGTAACTTCATTTCATATCATCTCTTTTTAGTTGTTCACGATTCTGTGAACCAACAGTAAAATGGAAGCCCGAAAGCTAGAATGAAAGTGAATTGGCTGAGTAGTTAGGGAACCTGAGTTCTAGTCGATATTCTGCTTTTGAATATCTATTTGAATACACAAAGATGTGTTCAGTTTTTGAAAATACATCATGTGTACACTTATGTGCACTTGGGCTATTTTTACCTTTCAAGGGGTATTTAGCTGCTGTGAGTCATTCCTATTTGTAAATAGTAATAATTACCTGGAGTTGAAACTATTTGCTGTGTTCACTCCTTTTCCTGGGACTTGTATGGCTCTGCCTCACTTGTATGGTGTATCTTCTCCGAATCTCGGGTTCTTGATCTATAAAAGGGGTGGGTGGTGGTTTAAAATCATAACATGTTCATTTTAAAAGGAATCTTCTATGGTTCTGTATTACCATTAAATGAGACCCTGGTCATATATCAAAGGGAAAACCTTTGTCAATTTAAATTAAGTTCAATAGATGTTATTGGTCCACTTTTTTGGATTTCCATCATGTAGAGGATGTGGCGTCTCCAAGGTTTTTAAGACATCTCAAAAATGGAACAAAATCCAAAAAGCCAAAATATCATCCATTGAATTCAAAGTATCTCTCCATGGACTGTCCATCCACAATCTATTAAATTCACAGATGCATTTACTGAATTCATGATTTACAGAAAGAGTGAAAATACTTATTCATTTATTCTGTGTCTCAGCTTTAAGCCTCAGAAACCAAATTTCTGTTGATCAGTTGCTTCCCGACCCATGGGAATTAGGAAATTTGAAAACAGATGGTGTCAGAGTACCGGTCAGGACAAATCTAATTGAATCGTGTCAACTTAGAGGCTGCTCCCCTTTTTAAAAGCATCGTACTGAAGCAAAATATACCACGGGAAAAGGTATATAAGAATACACCTGATGTATTTTCAAAAATTGAACACAGCTGTGTGATCAGGAGACTGCTCAAGAAACACACTGGCATCCCAGAAGCCCCCACTGTGCTCCCTCCCAGTCACACCCCCGTCCCCAGAGGTCACCACCATCCTAGCTCCCCGCAGCATCATTTAGTTGTGCTGGTTTTGTACCCTGCGGGAGTGGAATCTTGCTGTATATACTCTTGTGTGATTTCTTGCACTCTGTTTTATATTGGTATATAGTGTTGAGTGTAATTGTGGGTCGTTCATTTTCAATGCTACGTAATATTCCCTGGCTGGACTACCCACAACTTATCCATTTCAGTTTTTGGCTATTATGAATATTGTTATGTACATTCTTTTATTATATCTTTTGGAGACCACCCTACCCATTTCTACTGGGGAGACTGACCCATTTTTTCACATAGCGTTTTGTGATACTTTGGCATGTGGACGATGAATCTCTTGGAAGGTTGGATAGAAATCAGCTTTACAATCTATTAAAAGGCAAGGATGAATTTTAGTTCAAACCAGCCTGCTTTGTTTCTCTTCTCTTCCCGACAGAATTCCAATCAAGATGGGGGAGGAGCGGGACACGCCTCCTCCGCATGAGGAGGGAAAGTAGACAAAGTTGGGAAACACTCAGTCCTAAGCAATACTTAGAGAGAGAAAGTGGTAGTTTGGTTTTGGCTTTTGTGTGTTAAGAGAGCAGCAATTTGTGGGTAGAAAGCTAAAGGTAAGGTAAACAAAGTTTCAGATTCACCAAAACTTTTTCTAATGTTTTCCCCTTTCTTGTCATGATCAGTTGATAATAATTAGACTCTGAAGGAACCCATTCCCCCAAACTCGGTCACCCAACTTTTATTTATACTTTAATTAGACAGTCTCCCTTTTACTGCCCCAAATGATGCAGTTCTGATGTGCGTAGGCAGATATTTTAAGAGAAAAATGCCTGCAGACTCCAGAGACATGATGAAGACCTAACCGTTTTTAGATATTCCTCTTCAAGCTCCCTGAGGTATTTGGGGTTTTGTTTTGTTTTTTAACCATTTTGACCACACACCACAGTAAGTTCTTAAAGGATTTATAGTTTGTAAATCATTCTTGCAGGCAGTAGTTCATCTGATTATGTTAGCAACTCTCTGGGGTAGACGAGGAATGTTGTGTGGATCAGTGTGTAGGAAAACGTCATATTCTAATTTGGAATGTGCCATCCATTTGGAGCTGATCTTATTATGGGTTATTTATTATTTTGGTAACTGGACATTTCCAAACTTCTCCCATCTCCCTTCTCACAATACCCTTGGTATCTTCCCCCTCGATGTGAGGGTGAGGCAGCTAGCAGAACACTGCACCAAGCTTTCTGGTGCTTGGAGCATCTTCTGATCCACCTTTTATTTTATTTTTTAGCAATAAGCTCTTAAGCCTTTTGATGGTGTTATATTAGAAGGTGTTAGACTCAGCAGTCACTTGTCATATGGCGTCCCTGGCAACTCCAGGCCTCCGGCTGTTTCTCTGTCTCCCAGGCCCGTGTTGAGATCACAAGACAGCAGTAAGCTCCCCGGGGGAGAGGGCGCTAGTCACTCCCACAACTCCGCTGCCTTCTTTGCATATCCATATATCTGAGGTCTGCAACAATGCCCCCGCGTGCACATTACCTGATCCTGAGGTGTGTGGATTTTTGCCCTCCATTCCAACCACGTGACTAAGACCACATCACCTTGGATGGGATGATCCTTTTTCCCAACCACACTGCACGGCCACTCTGCTGCCCTGTGACGTGTGTGTTTCATTTGACTGGCCTACATACTTGTTTCCACGGAAATATCATCTCACCTGGGCTTTTCAGTCTTGTTAGGCACATGCTCTACCACTGAGCTATACACCTCCTAGATTTTCAGAGAGTCTTAAGCCTATTTCCCCCAGTCTGCAGCTTTACGTGTTGCAGAGACCAAATATTCTCATTTAGATGGTAACATACAGAACAGTATTCATGAAAATCGCCCCTGCCCGTCTTAAGCTGCCAGCCCGAGTCTTGCAGGGGCTCTCTTTCTTACTACCCCTGAGAACAGGCTTCCCGGGCTGCAAGCACTGTCAATACTATAATTCACTGTTATTTGAAGAATGACAGTTTTATGGGAGCACTTCTTCCTCCATCACACTGGCATTCACCTTGGCTATTACAGATTATGTAGAGGATCATAGTGTCCTCCTGAAATAACTTCAATCGGGAGGAGCTTCTATGGTATATTGTTTCATTTCTTAACTGGGTTGCTGAGTCATTTCCCCTTCATAACTGAGCTCGTTTCCACCAATACCTTTAATTACATCAGTTCTTTTTTTAATAAAGCTCATTTTTATTGACTTTCTCTCCACTTAATGAATTCTTCTTGGTGAAACGGGAGCTTACTGGCACAGCATATAATGACCTCTTATTACACCTGAAGGTAGGCTGCCTTTTTCTGCCCCCTTCCTCTGTTAGCAGTGTACGCTTCTTGTTTTGTTTTGTTTTTTAATGCCGAACTCAGTTGACTGAAACTTCTGTCTTTCTATTACATGGAATTACCTTATGAAATAGAACTCTTAAAAGCTGTACTGTACATTAAAAAAAAATCTTTGATAACTTGAGTAGTAGTTTAAGTGGCACTTAAGGAAACCTCAAGCAGAATTCATTTTGTAAAGTCAGTAATAATTTTATACTGTGAGTGATTATTCCCTAATTTACCTGTATATATTCCCTTATTGATTGTTTTCTAATAGTACGCACTTGTAGCTAAACCCAGGACCAAAAAAATTCATTCTATTGAGGAATAAGCAAAGGGGATGCTGGGGGTATGCTTTAATGTGAGGCCAACTTTTATTTCCCTTCACTATGCCCTCTGCCATCCTGTCCTCCCTAGGCCCGCCCTGGCCCTCCTTGGTTACCATGTGTAATTCACAGTTAGAGCTCCATGGTAATAATTAGTCCATTAGTGGCACTATTTTGATTGGGTGTTACCCAACTGTGTAGCTTTTTATGAAGATTTAAAAAAATATATTTGGGGGGGATAACTAGGTCTTTATCTATTTATTTATAATGGAGGCACTAGCATTTGAACCCAGGACCTTGTGCATGCTAAGCATGCGCTCTACCACTGAGCTATATCCTCCCCTCTATGGAGCATCATCTCTCCCTAGCACATCTGTTTTCCTTCTCACGTTGGGGCAGCTCTGTCCTTCCCCACCCAGTTCTGGTACACCACCCCCTGTCCTGTCACACCACACGCTGACGACAAGCAAGTCCGTTCTGCTCTCCCTTCTTGCATTTCTGCTCCCAGACTGTGTTAACAGGGGTAGCCTTTGCCTTAATCCCCATGGGGAGGTACTCTCTGACAAAGTAAAGGTGAGGTCCCCTAATCTGAAAATGTCCTTTCCACTGGTCCTGTCCTGCAGTGCCCCCGGTCACACCTGTGTTACCCGTGGTAGTACTTTCATTCCGGCATTAATGGCTACTATTAAAATGTGAATATAACCCACCTCAGCTCGAACTTCTTTTTCTTCCTCCCTCCCTCCTTCCTTTCCTTCCTTCCTTCTCTTCTTTCTTTTCCTGTTGCAGAGGCAAACCAAGAATTGGAGTCTGAGAAAATGAAACATAAGAAGGTAGTTGAGCTATTAGGGGAAAGAGTGAGCCAGAAACCCTGGAAAGTGGAGCCTAGAATGGCATTAGAGAGTCCTGATTAAGGAGACCTAAAAACCATTTGAGGGTGTAGGAGGGAGAAGTGACAAGTGAAAAGCAAATGGTGGCATCAGATCGTAGAAAAATGGAGACTCTAAAAAGAGGCAGCTCGATCTCAGTTTTGTTGGAAACATGCCTGTGTATTATTCCTGGAAACTGGTGGTGGTACCGCTTCAGCAGTTTCTCTTAATGGGCTATTGCATCCCACTGTCTCCATCACTGCTAATTTACCACGTAGCTTGCTGGGCCCATGGGCCCGTTCCTCTGTCCATTTATGCATGTGCGGCCGCTGCTTGGCATGGGTGCCAAGGCATTGGTTGACTGAGTCCAAAGCCTTTCCTAACTCCCTTCTGCCTGAAATTCTTCTCTTTATAGAGACAAAAAACCAACCAAACAAACAAAAAAATCCCCAAAAGAGCAAAACTGGTTGCCATTTTCCCAGACTCCCTTACATCTGGGGGGTCGCCGAGTCATGGAGACATAAAGGCGTATCTGCCTACAAGCTTTTGGGAAAACTGGCTAACAACCTAATCCAACCCCAAATGTAATCATTTGAAAAACAAATCTGAACTTTTTAATGAAGAGTCAGCCCTCACCACAACCCTACAGAAATACAGCATTATGTCATCTTAAGAGGAAACAAAGATTCAGAGAAGCTAAGTAACTTGCCCAAAGTAACAGAGTCTGCAAGTTTTAAGAAGAGGGACCTAAAACCAGGGCTTCTGAATTAAAGTGGGACAGTTAGGCTCCTCTTACTGCTTTATGCCACCTGTTTGTCACTCTTATATAAAAATAAAATATATGTGCACATTTAAAAGTCACATCAGTTAGGTACCTGCTCATAAATCTGTTCAGCTGTTTCCCATTTTCCTGGGCTGCAGCTTTGTTCTCCAAGCTGCTTTGCTTTAACTTCAGCTTTAATCTGACTCTTGCCAGGTGCCCTATGTCTAGATATTTTTCACGTGTGTGTTCTTGCCCAGCAGAAGTAGTCACTTGCTAATCCACTTCTCACCCTGTTTCCTTTGACCCACACTGTTTTCCTTTCTTGAATTGACCACAGATAGATTCCATGCAAAAGCCCTAACCCTCATCTTCTCTAGAGAATACAAAAAATGGCATTTTACTTATTTCCCTGTTTTATCAAATAGGTCTCCTGCCATGTCTGTCCCAGAATCCTTTTATCTCCCAATCCTAATGCTCAGCCTCCTACCCAAACTCTCTTTCTAAACTGACACAGGAGAAACAGGTATAGCTTCTTCTTGTAGAAAATCTGCTTAGTCTGGTAGAGAGAGCAGAAGGTGTGGCTTCTTGCCTGGCCCTCCCATCATTTAAATCTGGGGCCAGGTCATTTTTCCTCTCCGTTTGTCTCAGTCAGTTTGGGCTACCTCCACAAAATACCAGGGACTGAAGGACCTCAGAAACAGAAATGTATTTCTCATACTTCTGGGGGCTGAGAAGAGCAAGATCAGTGTGCCAGCCTGGGCTGCTTCTGGTGGGGGTCCTCTTCCTGGTTTGCAGATGGCCACCTCCTTGCTGGGCCCTCACTTGGCACAGAGGGAGGGGTCTTCTCTCTCGTGCCTCTTCCTGCAAAGACACTAATCCCATTCATAAAGGCTCCACCCTCCTGAACTCATTATCTCCCAAAGGCCTCATCTCCAAGCAGTATCACCCTTGGGGTTGGGCTTCAACATATGAACTGGGGTGGGGCGATGGGGAGTGATACTAACCACCCACAGCACCGTTCTTTTGTAAAAGGGGATAAATGATATCTTTCCCACCTTACCTTAGAGAGGGGCATTATGAGGAGAACTGATCAATTATTCCTTCAGCTAATATTTCATGGGTATGAATCCCGGAACAGGCCTAGTTCTTGATCTTGGAAGATGGAAGATTAGAAGGCAAGGTTCCCACCCTGAAGGCGCTGGAGGAGATGGTCATATAAACAGAAAGTTTTGATTTATGGGAAGTACTAAAAGAAAAGCATGCACATGATACGGGAACCCAGCCTGGCCGTTCAGAAAAGCCTTCCTGAAGACTTTGTGCGTGAGCCTTGAAAGGCAAACAAGGGGAAAGGAGGAAAAGAACACGCAGGCAAGGAGACCGCGCTGGCGGAGAAACGACGCAGAAACAGGACGGCGGGTCCCAGCAGAGGATGGGGCAGGTGTCGTAGGCAAGGGCCGGGCCAACGCTGTTGGCCTCTTGAGGACAGGGGTGATGTCCCAATGGTCTTTGTACCCCTGGCATCTGGCAAAGTCCCCCATGCTCAATGATTGTTTACTGTGTTGAGTGAATGAAGGGTTTACAGGAGATCGCGCAAATACCTGTAACGCCAAGTAGGAATCGGCGAGGCCTGTAAGGGAGCTGCAGATAAAATGTTCAGGGGAGGGAGAGTGAGAGGTGAGAAAGGCAGAGATGACTCCACTGAGAAGCCTTTGAAACAGGCCTTCAGGGACGGATGGCAAGGTGTATCAGAGTGGCTTCTCTTTTTCTCTTCTGTGTCACTTTCTTCTGTTTACCAACCTCTCGACACTGGCTTAGGTTTCCCTCCACCCCCTTTTCTTCCTGGCTTCCTTCCTGGATTATTTCTTTCATCCTGCTTAGAAACCCTGCATCCTCTCTAATAAGCCAGAGGGTAGGAGGCATTGCTCAAGCCCTCTCACCTCTCCTCTACGGGAATTTTATTACAAAGACTGGGCAGATGAGAGCTAGCAAAAGTATTTTTTTTAAGACCCAGAACTACAGTGTAAAGAAAGAAGAACTCACTTTTTTTTAGCCTCATTAAAATGAAGAGAACATACAAATAGTAAGATGATTGAGTAACGTCATGAGTAACAGCTATGAGATTACCCCATGGTGTTTTGGCTCAAAGTGTTGTAATTTATGGACTGCCACTCAGGTTTGAGAGACCTACAGGTATGTGGTTCCAAAATGCAAGGGTGCTTCCCTATAGCATTTGATGAATTAGTCAAAAGATAAAAGTGAAAACATTTGGGCAAAAACTAACAATAGCATATACTGCCTTTAAACTCAGGGGTAAGAAAATCAGAACCTAAAGACACAAGGAAAAGACAAAGCAAAAGGGATGTTAAGTTCCATTAAGTAACTAAGCCACACGTGTTCACACATATATGTGTGTGTGCGCACACATGTTTAAAGGACCGCAACCAAGCAGGGCTGTGATGGACATGTGGAGCTCTTCATGACCCCTGTCAGTCACAACAAATCCAAGCAGTCCATCCTGGGAAAGGTTAGGAGAAAGACAGTTTCAAACCATTGTCCTATGAAAGCCTGGATAGAAGTTAACTACTTCCCTCAAACAATATATCCAGCTGCCCAAGCTTGGTTTAAAAGAGATAATTAATTTGAAGAAATAATTGAGAAATAAAATAATAAGTGAGTCACCCTCATACTTCCACTAACAAAGAAGATGGGTCTAACACATTTTCTAGTCAGGTGCATTCCTACTAGATGTAGAAACTAAACAAAGGAAGGTGGGCTGTATTCTAGGAGATCATAAAAGAATTGTTGTTTTAAAAAAAATGCCATTAAATAATAAAACAAGATCACATGTGCTGGAAAACAGAAATTTTGCCTCCAAAAAGATTTGAAATGTTTATCATGTCTTTAAACCATTGAGCCTTGAAGAGGATACCCCAGCACTGCTTGGCCAACCTGCCTGCGGTCCCAGGAAATTGGGCCAGACCCAAGCTGGCGGTGATTAGTGGGCTGAGGCTGGGGGTCAGCTCTGCTGCCACCTGAATTTCCTCTTTTGCAGGTCCCTGCTCTTGGAAGAGCAAGGCTGTATGAAAATTCAAAAAGAAATAATAGTTTCTTGGGAGGAGTAGAAAACATCATGTTGATGTTTATCCTCCCCTTTACTTTGGTTCCATACATAAATTATGCTGAGAAATAGCAGTGTCCTCCAGCAGGCAGTGAGCTCATTTTAGCTGTATCTTCCTAAAATGATATCAGAAAAACAAATCCACCCCCTCTAAAATCACTTACAAAGGGTAGATCTTTCATCATTCTGAAAGAGATCATTCTTACGTGCAGGTTGGTGACATAACTCCATGTATCCTCCCAACTTCTGTTCTTTTAAGCATGTTATTACAAGCCTGGTTCAGCTTGGATTCCTTTTTTTAATGTTTCCTTTGATTCTTCTGTTTCTATTTTTTTAATGCTCTGTTTTTGAAAATTTCCTTGCATTTCCTGAAACCCTTTGAGTGTTTCAAGAGATACATTGAGCTATTTAGGCTGCCGTTGTGTGTGTGTGTGCGTGTTTAAATCCAATGCTGCCCATGAACAAATGCTGTATTGTATGTAATATGGGAGCTGCCTCCTTTCCTTCTGAACAGAGCACCTGGTGTTACTGGTTTCAAAGAGTATTTCAAGATTGGCAGTTGGAGTCTCTTCATAGAAGTGTAACAGCGCTTCCCAGGAAGCCTGAAAAATGATATTCAAAGTGAGAGAGAATAGAGGATGGGTGTCACCCTCTAAAAGAACAGTGAGCAGCCGCGAGGACCTTCATTCAGAAAGGATTCAGGGAGAAAATGGAGACTCTGAGAACCAACTTTATAGCTCGCTGTGAGCTCAGAAGATCGAGTAGCCTCTTGAAACAGGGTTCGCCTGATTTAGCTGCCAGCCTGTCTCTTGTGAGGAAAAAAAAAACCAAAATACAAAGACCCACTAGGGCTTTCTGCTATCCTGGAAAAGTTGCATTTGAAAGCTAGACGTTACAAATTTTCAGGCAACTTGGAAAGCGTTGTCTCAAAAATCCCGACTCTTTTATTAAAAAGAGAAAAACCAGTGAAGTGTGAAACATTTCCTAACACGTCTGACCTTCAGTAGAATCCCGTGCACCATTTTAAGGTCTTGACTTCATAGCCACCGACCCCCATCTCCTCTTCTGTGCACACACATGACTGGGGAACCTGCTTGCTTGGAAGGTTCCAATGAAAAACCCTCCAAGTCAGTTCCATGAGACATAAGGAGCTTCCCTTGTCCAGTTCTGCACCCCTCAGCTCACGTGAGGTCCCTGCAGCTGCTCGCTGATCAGAAATCATTTTGCAAAAATCAAACTTTTGTTCACCTCAGATATGGGATAAATCAGAATCAAAGGAGATGACCTTCTTGAAAGTCTCCTTCACAAATGGAGTAGATCCTTCCCCTCCTTTGCTTGAATATACTTCCCATAAAAGTGAGTTCTGAATCGTGGATTATACATCAATAAATAAACCTTAGGCAAAGTCGTGGGAAGAGCATCAGACGAAGGCCTTGACTGCTTAGAAAGACTTAGAAACCTGAACTGTCAACATTTGTCTTATGTCATCAGCTAACATAATAATTACAGGTGATTTATATTTCTACAGTCTTTCTTAGGGAGCAATATCCTTTACAATCAAGTTCTCAGAAATTCATGTGTAAAACATATTTTACTCTTCAGAACTGGCACAAGTGAAATAGACATGAGGAATACAGCTTTTCAGGACAACATGGTTATAAAAGCCATTTTTAATTTGTATCCCCCCCGGTTCAAAGCAAGTCAGGAAAGAGTGCAGATGAACCAGCACAAGTCTAGCCCACTACGTACACTGCCATCCAGAAAGTTCTGTGAGCCATTTTCCTTTTCAAAGGCCAGCGTATTGCTTTGATAAGATCTGAAGTAAGATAGAACTGGACCGTTTGAGTCTTATCACTCTCTGGCAAGTGTCATAATGACTCAATAACGTGTCCCTATCACACAGTCAGGAGTCAAAACCCAGGTCTGTTAGACCCCACTTCTCCATTTTGGCTCAGCAAATGCTGGTAGGTAGGCAGAAAGCAGGCAGATAGGAAGCCCCGAAGGAAGAAAAAGGAATCTTCCCTTCACCTCCTAATATGACTGCCTTCAAGTTAATTCTCAAATGTGCAAATAATTTTCAGAGATGTTCCCTCCCCATCACTGGCCACCCACTCTGGAACCCCGTAGTCTTTCTTGCCTGGTTGATTGTGTGCACCCCCAAATCTCTCAAATAAGTTGCATACTGTTTTAATAGATATCATAAAGACTTAATATTGACTAAAAACACATTTTGGCAAGTCACAATGTAGGTGATGCTTGAAGTTCATGGATTCAGCAGGAATAAGGAAAATCTCATACGTATTTTTTAGGTTTAAAATTTTTTGATATTTATCAGTGGGTGTGGACCAAAAAATCATTATAAATATGAAGGGTAGTCATTAAGAGATTGACAGAGAAGGTGATGTGATGGCCTTGGGTTAGATAATCAAACTAGACAAAGAAGCAGGGACGTTGGATTGACCAAGGAGAAGGGTGGGAGCCGAGCTGCTGGGAACAATAGGGCTGGAGCACTGGGTGTGGAACCCCGGCTGGGCAGAGACCCAAGCCTGAAGTTCCAGGGGGCTGGTCCAGTTCCAGCCCTGCAGGCTCCAAGTTTAAGAGTTCCCCTACATTCCACAGATGGGTGAAATCCTGTGGCTGGGTCCCTGCCTGACTTCTGCCTCTCCCCGCCTCATTCTCCCCTCCCACGCAGTCTCTGTCCTCCTCCCACCTGCTGCCATCCTTATGCTATTTGTTGACCTCTTTGGCTGCCACCAGCATGACATGATGTATGTGGCATCCTCTCCTGGGCATGTAGATGCATTTGTAAATACACAGAAGCAATCACGTGTAGCCTCCAAAGACACCCCATATTTACCAGATGAGTTAGGCTTCCACGGGGCTCTGATTTTCTTCCAAAGCAATGAGAGAGGATGTCTTCCCCTACCTATCCAATGAGATATGTGGAGCTCAGGTATCAACTTCTATATTCTTCCTCCAAGCATCACCTTCCTCCTAATGACTAACTAAAGCTGGGATAAGGATTATTCCTTTAAAACTTACCAGAAGTATGGAAATGGTCTGTTTAGTGCTTTCCTTCTCTGTTAGCCCACGAGCCTGTCTGTGGTCTGTCACATACATCAGTGTGACAGTGAGAACTACTGCATATCACCCCCTTCCCCACGTGCCAGGTACTATGATAAACACTTTGTGTGCGTTAACTCATTTGAGGACACTCACTGAAGGGACTGAGACTCAGAGAGGTGAAGCAATTTCCCCAGTCTTCCAGCCAGGTCGATCTGACACACACCATAGCCCATACCAAAGAACCTACATACCAAAGAACCTGGCACACAGTTATCCAGTGAATGTTTGTTGAACTCAACTGAAAGAAAGAGAAGAGCTGAGGAGGGAGGGGAGAGGAGCAGGTGCACCCCAAAACTAATGCACAGAGCTGTGGTTCAGACTCCCAATCCAAGTTGATTCAGGTGTCAACAGCTACACCATTTAGAAAGAATTGCTCTCAGAAGCATATTGGAAATCTGTGTCATGTGTCCAACATGTCCTAAATATGTTAGGACAACCTTAGGGCTTCTTATGACATCAGTGTGAAGAATCTGAAAACAAAGCTGTGTGCAGAGTCTGGCACTAAATAATCGTGACTCTCATCCTGGAAGCAACAAACAAAGCTGAGCCATCCACAGCAGTTAGGGAATACCGCAAGACACCTCGAGTCTAGAGGACCAAGGATCTAAGAGGACTCAAAGCCTTAGCAGAAGACAGAACTCATCCCTCTCACTTCAGCGTTTTCCTCAAAAGCCCTTTGTCACGACTATTTAGCCATCCTCTCCCCCTGTTGGTTTACTCATGTCAATTTCCTGGAAAGGCTGAAAAGAAATCCCTAAGCTGAATATTATCAAATGTGTCTAAACTTGTTCAAAATGTCTCTTGTCCCCCGTAGGCACTCAGCATATCTGTTTAATAAGAAGCAAGGGCCCCCAAATATTGCTTTAGTCATTTGTGCTGTCTGTCAGGTCATACCCCTTTTCTAGCCTGGAGCAGATGGCCTTCCCCAGAGCACCTTAATCATAGCAGCAACAATGCCCTTGTCTTAGGGGCCTTGCATGGTCCAACAGAGAGACAACAGCTACTCCACAACACCGAAAGGGGAGGGGCGGGGATGTCTGCCAGACACAACTCGTCAGGTACCTCAGGCTGAGAGACTGAGACTCTTGAGAAGATAAGGTTACAAAACTGGAACAGAGTTGGAGCTCGGGTTGGCAGCCACTGCCGAGCAGAGGATGCGGGTGAAGCGAGATGTGCTGACCTGGATGAATGGTCTAATGGGAGGAGAACGATCCGATTCAGCACTGCCCTAGATTCCTCCTGCAGCCTTCCCCCGATCTCCATTGTGCATTCATGACCGGGGCTGGGGACCAGGAGGCCTCCCGAGTCACGGGGACCAATGCCTGAGAGGAGTTGCTCCTCCAGAGACAGTGGCCACATTGAGCAAATGAAGATGCAGAGCCAAGGACGAGTACTCCTGAAATAGGTTTTGAAACTCTTGTTTAATGCATATATTCGGCTGCATACCAGGGCCCTTAGTCATAGCCCGTTGGGTGTTGAGACAACAGCGCGGGTGTGATGACAGCAGCATGTGTGGGACGCGGCGATGTCTGGGGGCAGAACTGTGGGGTTTGATGTCCATGGGCTCTCTGCACACGCAAGGGCCACTGTTTGAGGTCTTTGTGAAGGGGATCATCTTAATGACTTCATGTAGGTGGCCCCACTTCCTGGCAGAGAGAAGGGTAAAAAAATGCAGCTCCAGAAACCAGAGTGCCTCTCAGCTATTTTAAGTTGTCCCTCTAAAAAAGCCTGGAAATTCAGAGGGCTCTCAGAACAGATTTGGGGATTTCTGATTTTTACACAGAAAATGTATTCTCTAGAGCTCTTTCTATAGACTGGAAAATTATAGCTCTTTTGTACAAATGTAATGCCAAGGCCTATCTGAAGTGGCTCCTACTCTCTGTATTTGTCGGGGATGCACCTGTTTCATGCTCAGTGAGAAGGCTCTCTGCTTCTCTTCTGTGACTATACACTCTCAGAGTAAGAGCGCCATTTATTTGTTCTTGGTTTTTTTGTTTGTTTGTTTTTTGGGTAGATTATATCTCCTCATCAATCTTTGTAGTATGAAAACTTTGGCAAGTTAACATTAAGTCAGCAGTGGTTAGTCATGAGAGAAAAACGAATAGAGGAAACCTCTTCTCGAAAAAAAAAACAAACGTTTAAAGTCAAAACTTGATTACTTTCACAAAAGTAGGCTTCCATTCAATGAAAATTTTGTTAAATTATTTAGTCATTGCAGGGAGCTGGAGTGATTAAAACGTTTTATAATGCACTGTTGTTTTCCATGAAACTTTAGTGTGGCCCTGTGCCCCGGCCACAGGAATGTAAGAACTTCTTGGCAAATACCCTGACTAGGACCGGGTGGGTCGATGTATAATTAATGTCAAGTGTTATTGCCCTTCTCCAATGCCATCCACCCACTGACCAGCATCAAACTTCCTCCTCTTCTTTCTGTTTTCAGAGCTTGGTTTACATCACTTTGGTTCTGAATATATCAGGATAAAATTCTGGTTTCCCCTTTGGAGAATACACGTGACAAAAATCGGGCCACCGTAACAAGTCACTTTCTCATCTTTGTTCAAGAGGGTCAGAAGGTGCCAACATTTTTACAGTGAGAGAGTATTCAAGTAAAGTTTTTTTTTTAAAGAAAATTCTAGAGCTACTTTTTAATGGATTATTTTTTTTTCCTCTCGATTTTGTAACTTTTTCCTTGAGCTTTGCTGGACAAGGATGGGAGGAGGGTGTCTGGCAACTGTTAATGAAACTACAGGCTTTTTTTTTCTCTTTATTGTTTCTATCAACTTCCTAGACAGGATTAAGTCCAAAAAGCTGATAAAGTAAGAAGGTATTTGTACATTAAAACAAAAGCAGGAGTAAAAGGAATATTCCTAAAAACCTAAGAATATTGAATTGGGTCAGAGTAGAAACCATGAGATTCAAATACATTATCATGAAGCTGAATTGTCTAAGAAAGAAAGTCACAGTTGTGAAGAACTAAAATTCCAAATCAATCCCAGAGTGAATTTTATTTTACGGAAGTAAAGCTGAAAATTCTAATTAAGTAGTATTTCTTCCTATGAGGTTTCTGGGAAGGAAATTTAAAAATTAGATTAAGGAGTGAAATTTTCAAATAGATCTTAATGGAGATGATATTCATCAGGTGGTGGTTAGGTACCCTACATTGGTTGTTAAAATATTGAAATACTTCATTGGTAATAGCTGTGGCTTCAAGTTGTTGGTGCCTGACACCAACCCCAGTGCTGCCCAGGCCCCCCACTTCATGTCCCCAAGACCCAGCTACTATAGGAACTCCCACCCAGTGAAAAGGGGTGTCTAAGACCCTGCCCCAGCCCAGCGCAGCAGTCCGTCCTGCTTGCTCAGTGCCCATCTTAACCTGTTAACCACGTTAACCTGTCATTCAGTACTTTGCACTGCCTGCCTGTCCTAGCGAAAATCTCATCAATTAAACCACTAAAATGAGACAATCTCAACAGAAAGGAAAGTCAGATGAATACAAATAGCACAGCAAAGAGAAAACCAAGAGTGGTATTTAAAGCCCAGATTGAGTAAATTGTAAGCCAGGCCTCAGAGTCACTGGGATGTGTGGGCAGATGAAAGTCACTGCATAGTTTTTCTCGGCCTGTTGCTTCGCTGATTCACAAATGTCTGTGAGAATCCTTCTCCTCCCCCAGCCTCTTACTTTGGCAGCACAGCTTTTTTGTACCAAGTCATTAGTCTGGAAAGTATAAAATGAAATTCCTTTATGACAACATTACAAATGGAAATCTGAGAGGATGCCTAAGCATGAATGGTTCATTTGAGATGAAGGCCTGACCGCATGTGAGAGCCGAGGTGGGGGGGGGGCCGCTGGAGCCCCCAGTGCAGCTGGTCAGGCTTGTCGGCCCTGCAGCCCCCGAGCGCCTGTGCCTGGACACCAACCTGTAGTCCGTTGTGTTACTGATTGGCATTTAGATGCTAATATCAGAAGGGCAGTGCTTTTTTGGTTGTTGAGATTTCTTTCTGTGTATTTCTTTCTAAGCTTGATTAGGTCTCTAATACCCTTGCCCCTTTCCACTGGGAAACAGATAGCTGACTGCACAGCACTTATTTTTTATAACTTTCAGTGCCCTTGATTAACAATAAAAGACCAGAGAGAATTATGGGGGAAAAATCTTAATTCATGGATATAACTTGCCCATGAGGAAAAATCATAGCATTTCCAAAGAGTGCTCAATGCAAATAAAAGAAAGAAATCAGGGCTAAAAGAATGTTATTAGCAAGTTCAAGTATCAATGTATTTATTAAATCAGAGCTTCAGAGATTTTGGAACAGAAAAGGTTTCATTTGGTAAATGTGGCTATTCAATACACTGTGTGTGATTCACTATGAAATAAAATTTTTCTGTAATACTCCTAAAATTTGAATTCAGCAGCCCCTGTACTCTTTCCGGTTTTGAATGGATGCCCAAGTGTGCTTATGTGTAAGTTTTCCATATTTGAAAAACGTAAGTGTTGTCCTAGAGAAAATGTCAGTGGCTCTGAAAATATAAAATTGTATCAGCCCAGGTGACCCACCTGGGAGTAGTAGGAAGAGAATAATTACCTGGTGAGATGGGATGGAGTGGAATCTCGCCAAGACCTCCAGCTTGGGGCCCTATGCTCATGCTCGTTCCTGCCTCACATCTCGGCTGTTTGGCCCCCTCCCCTTCTGCTTTGAGGAGCACCGTGTGCTCCTTCTCACTCCCGCCTCACAAAGTCTTCCTCTTTTTGCACACATTTCCTATTTCTTTTACCCTCCTTGAAGCAGAGACAATGCTGTGCACCTAAGAGGTATTCAAAAGCTGCCTGACTGAATGAATGATTGATAACTCTGGGCAGATTTCAGTTATGCTTCCTCTGTGTAATGCAAGCTGAGAGGTTCCCTTTCTTACCTTGGATTAATTTAGGCTCACCTAGTTTAAATCGGTCCTATTTAAAGTCCTCTAAACCACCCACTGGGATCTAAGTCGGCCAATGATGTGTATTTTAGATTGCCCTTTTGTGTCCAATCTCATGCAATAATTATACCCTGTTTAACTTTTAACTTAACAATGTTAGTGGCAACAAGACTGAAACGCATCTGCTCCCAGATCTGAATATTGTAAGAGTATTTGTCTTATTGCTAAGCCTGACCCTGCCCACTGGAGAGAGTGTATCTTCGCAATTAATTTGTGGCAATATGTAGATGCCTTTTTCACTTGGACCTAGACATTGAACCCATCTTCTTAGACTCTAAGAATAGCCAGTGGACCTTGATTTGGTTGACACCCTCAGACACCAACCCTCAGCTTCTCATCCATTCAGCCAGCCAGCCAATATTTATTGAGTATTCACTGTATATCAGGTTCTGTGTTGAGGCTAGAGAGATAAATACAACACACCCCTTGAACTTTAAGTAGCTCTTGGCCTGGTGGTGCACAGAGACGTATAGTCACACAGCATTGGTGCCTTAAAAACCCATAATGCATGTATGGGCAAAGCTTTCTGGAGTATAAAAGGCAGAACAACTCACTCTCAGGGAATTTGGCGAGTATTTTAGGGAAGGAATGACAGTTTAGCAGAATCTTAAATACTGAGTCGTGGTTTTTCATGGGAAGGCAGGAGGGAAGGGCCATCAAGGCACAGGGAGCAGCCTAAGCAAAGCCACTGAGCACCCCCCCACCCCGGGACCTGTCTGGGGGCTTTGAGGACTCTCTTTCATTCCTGCCCTGAACTGTGAGCCCATTGGAAACATTTCCTACACCCTTCCCAGGTCAAGGGAGATCTGGTAAGAGACTTCAGCATCTGCTGGGGCTGGAGAAAGGGCACGTTGGCCTTTGACCCCTGACCAGTTGTCCTGGCTCCTAGATCTTCCACCTCAGCCACACAGCCCCTGGGAGAGTAGCAGTCTTACCAAAATCAAAGCTATTAAATTCTCCAAATCGATGTGGCCTCTCCTTTGTGAATTTTGACAGGAGGAAACTTGCCCACCATTAGAGGGCGGTGAGTCCCAGACCCAGCCCAAGCAGAGCAGGCAGCAGGCTTCATGACCTGCACCTTTGTACAAGGAGATGGGATCCAGATGGCCCTTCTGCCTGCAGCAAGCCATGTGTTTGGTGGGTCTGCACATGGAGAATTCCAGTGTCGTGCTGCAAACACTGAGTAGGATGACCTGGCTAAGTATTTCCATCTCCACTTGAGGCTGAATCCTATCTTGAAGCATGAGCTAGCTTGGAAGAACTGCCAAAACCATTCCTCTTCTAGCCCGGGGAGGACTAAGTCCTCCCAACCAGAGCACTTCCCAGCCACCCACCTTCCAGCGCCAACGATGACTGACCTGTGCAGACTGCAGCTCCCATGGTCCCCTGGGGAGCACAGGCTCCCTGCTGGCCTGACTGGAAAGTCACTGAAGCAGTCCTCTGTGGACAGGAATGTGTACAGGCCATCCATCTAGGACTTCTACTGCCCAGTAAGCTGAACTGACATTGAATTGCCTTTCAAAGAATGTCTGTTAGTCTTCCAGTCTTCTCTCTTTAAAAATAATTAAATGTCAAATGCCATTCAGATGTAAGACTTCATCATGTACTGTCACTGCTTTTCCTATGTTGAAGAAGAGAGTGGATGGGTAAATGGTAGAGTACAGTTGGAAAGAGTGCCCCGAGACACCCTTCCTATGCACCCTAACCTGCACTTCCCTTTTCTGTTGCCACCACTGACTTCAGGTTTAGAAAAATATCCCTCAATACAGGTGCAAACAAAAATCACAAGAAGTCTTTTAAATTCATGTTTTATGGCAATATTATCAAGAAGCACAAGTAGAAAGCAAACATGTATAAGGTATAAGTAAAAATGTGTATGTGTGTAAGTAAAGAGAACCCTGTGCACTGTGAGTGGGAATATCAACTGGTGCAGCCACTATGGAAAATAATATGGAGGCTTCTCAAAAAATTAGAAATAGAACTACTATTAAAATAAGCTACCCAGATGGGCTGTATTCCAGTATATATATACTGCATCTTCTTTGTCCATTCAGTTATTGATGTGCACCTAGGATGCTTCTGTATCTTGGCAATTATAAATAATTTTGCCAGTTAATAGTGGGGTGAATGCGTCTTTTTAAATTAATTCTTATTTTGTGGTTGGCTTTATTCCTTTGATAACTATGTAAGTTTAAAAAGCTAAAGCTCTAAACAGTCTTAGAAACAATGAACAGTACGTATATGTAAATTTTAAAAATATGTGCAGTTTATTGTGTATATTATTTATGGGCAATATATTGTATATGTGCAGGAAAATTGTAACAATTCACCTAATAAAACTGAAAATGAAAAGAAAAAGCAAAAAATTAACTACCCAGAAATTCCACTCCTGGGTATTTATCTAAAGAAAGCAAAAACAGTAATTAGAAAAGCTATACACACCCCCATGTTCAGTGTAGCATTATTTACAAAGCAAGCCATGGAAACAACCTAAGTATTCACTGACAGACAAATGGATAAAGAAAATATGTACACACAATGGAATATTATTCAGCCATAAAAAGGAGAGCCTGCCACTGGCAACAATGTAGATTGCCCTTGAAGGCATTTTGCTAAGTGCAATAAATCAGAGAAAGATAAATACTGTATGATCTCACTTATGTGTGGAATTAAAAAAAAAAACCCAAACTCATAGATACAGAGAACAGACGGGTGGTTGCCAGAAGCAAGGAGGGAAGGGGAGGGGGTGTGAAATGGGTTAAAAAAAAAGCAGAAGTAAATATGTGAGTTGAAGGTAGATCCACTTAACATTTTTTAATTAGGTCATATCTGCAAATGAAATGGGCAACCAGATAATCCAAGACTGAAATATTATTCTTCAGGGTCCTGCAAATTATATATTTGTCCAGTGGGTGTTACATCACAGTTACTGTTTAATGTTTTGGCGTGTGTCATAAAATGCAACTTGATGAATGTATGGACATTTTTAAAATGAACACGCAGCCTACAGTGCAGAATTTGTAGCTGCTAATTTGGACTGGTGAGCAGAATTCCTGTTTTACAGCCTGCTCTATTGAGGAACAAAGTTAATAACCTCTATTTTACAGATAACTTATTTATTAAAGATAACTAATTTTTAAATAGTCTAGTATTCTGGGGGTTTTTTATTCTAAGAAACATATTTAGAATAAGATGTTCTTGAGTGAAAGGAAGACAACATGGAGTGAAAGTGCCCATTTGTTTTCTGGTCACACATATGTTCTGGTGAAGGCCCCCAGCTCTGTCCTCTGGAATGGCGTGGTTGCTGGGGCAAGTCATCTGGTCAGGGAACAGGCATCTCAATGGGGAGAGTGACCTGGCTGCTCTGACCATACCGAGGACATATGCCTTCTTAAAAAAAAAAAAAAAAAGCATGCCTAATTAATTGCTTTGTGTCTTTTAGAAAGAGAAGTTATTACTTGTGTTACCAAACCAGAGTTTATATTTCTTGTTGGTATGAAGTGGGAAAAAAAAATATCCTCCTACCCTAAGAAATCATTGCCTCTTAAAAGAAAAAGAAAAGTTGCTCCTTCTGATTTCTAAAAAGAGCTATCAGTTTTCAAACTGGTTTATCTGCTCAGGACCTCGAAGCGCTCAGGCTATGACAAGGCCCTGTGCCAACTTTCACTCGCTTGGTTTGGGTAGCAACGCGCCTCTCGGTCGTTCCCAGACAGCATTCAGGATCCAAAGAATATGTTTCCTGAATATGTTTCCAACTTCGGTGTAGATGTAGGGATGTCAATGACATTACTACTGGGCATAGAAGAGAGGGTAGATGCCTATTTAGTCACAGGAAAATACCAAGTAACAGCTTTTACATTCTTGCTCTGGTTCAAATGTTTGGGATAAATAATTGCCAGCAATGGTTCATGACTACACAATATTTTATATGCTATTACAGGTGAATTTTGCCTCTATGGAAATGTGTTTTCCCTTTTACAATAATTGCTTAACCCCCCCAAAAAACAGATGTATTTTTTTTGAGCTTTTCTGCTTTGTAACTTCATTTTAAAGGTGACATACAGTGATTACCCTTTTGCTGAGAAACCTGCAGCTGTGAGTCTTCTCTTTGAGAATCTTTCCTGCTCTTTTGCGGTTTTTCCTTAGACACCGGCTTATAGTCATTTACTAACCACCAATACAAAGCTGCCTTGAGTTTTAACAGCAGATTTAAATTAAAAACTCAGTACCTTGGAACAAATGGACACTTTAGCTCCTTTCCAAACTAAAATCCTGGTTACATTTTACTGTTTCTAAACCTTTCTTACTGCCAACCATCAATCCACCAACTTCCTTCTGGCTCATCCGCGCTCTGAACTGTACCTTTACGGTGCTATAAATTAGCATGTCACCAGGATACACTGTAATTTGCATTAATTTCTTTCCAGTTGAAGTTGTCTATCTTTGAAGATATCTTTTCAATACTTAGAATTCTCTCAGGAAAGTAATACCCAACTAAAAGATGTAAAACAGCAATTTAAAAAACATGTTCTGGCTTTTATCTCAGGATGGAAAATAAAAGCGGTCAGAGTCCTGTGTGCAGTTCTGTGATCCAGAACTCACTTTCTGCTATTCAGTACCATTGTTCGGGCTGAGACGTTTGAGCAGCAGGGAGTAGAAAGACATCTCAGCCCTGCTCTCACCCACCTGAAGACAAGGAGCCATTTTAAAGATACTGTTACAGGAGGAAATGGTCAGGGTCATAAAATTGTCAATGAAATGCACTCTCATCAGGGCTTTCCGTGGGAGGCATGGCAGGAAAATGTGAAAAGACTCAGCTGAGGGGGCCAAGGGCTCCTCAGGACCCTGGCCAAGCCTGGCCAGGGGCTCTTGTGAGCTGCCCACAGCAAGCGTCTCGACCCCTGTGTCCTCTGTTGTGGAGCCGCTGCCATGATGGGGCTGGAGAGGGATGAGAGAAGCGATGGATAATCAGAGAGGCTCTTGAGGGGAAGAAAACCACATGTCTCTCCTGTGACCCCGACACTCTAGACAGCAAGCCTTCTGGACGCGGCAGGGAGCTTTTTGTCCACTGCGCACCTGTCGGTCAGAGCAACCACCTTGACCCCTGTCTGGGCTCATTCCCCGCACCCGGCTCCTCGCTTCCACCGCCCACCCTGCCCTTCTCCACGCTGCCTCCTGCAGAAGCCCATCCTCCAGTGGAATTTGTTTTCTAAGCTTGAAAAACAAAATTACCAGGAGGGTAAGAGAAAACCCAAGCCTTTAGTCATTGGGCAGCATGCCACCAGACTCCTTGAACTCCAGCCCTGGGTTTTTGTGTCGCTTTGAAATAGACACGGTTTGGGTTGAACCTGCACTTCCTCGCATCTGGAGAAGAGGAGGAAGAATATACTATTTTTAAAAGGAACTTTCTGGAAAGTGTACAAAACCTGATAATTAAAAAAATAAAAGCCAAACCCTCAGCTGCACAAACAGCCCTTGTTCTCTTCCAGCAAAGGTCTGTCAGGAGTGCCCACCTTCCTCTCCCTGAGAAGAGCAATTAAGAAGACCAGGAAGCATCGCTGAGTTGGTCTGTTTTCTAGCAAAGCCTTTTCAATCACCTCCTTTGATCTAGCTGTGCGTGTGGGAGGGGGAGTTCCACCAACCCGCTTCAAGCCACCAGCCCTGTTTGTAGGCACTGTGTTAGAAGAGCGTTTTCTCTCTCTTAACATATTTTTTTGAATCAGAGTTTACACATCTGTCTTTATACCCAGCCGCTTTTCTGGCCCCAAACAAGTTCTCTGTGAGTTTCCCCAACCGAGCTCAGTGGGATCTCTGTCAGCTGCAAGATTTATGTCATCTTGTTCAGTCCTGAGAACTGTTCCTTCAGCTTTTCACATCTGGATTTAATTGGGAAGACATTAAGTGCACTGGAAAAGCATATTTTAGGGCAGCTCTTTATAGACACCCCTATTAAAGGGGCTGACGGCTGCAGGTTCAAGTGGGATGAACACAGACGACATCTCAAAAGCAGAAAGCCAGAATTAGGAAAGAGCTGCTGGGGAGGAGATTCAAGGATTGTTCAAGGATTCCACTTATCTGGTTGCTTTGGGGGAGAAATGCAGCAAGATGCCCGCCAGCTGCATGCTTGGCCCCCCAGCATCTGGGATCAGCACGCGGACTGCTGCGCCTTTTGGTGTTTCACGGACAGTTCCTCCCATGCCTGGTCTGCACATCCTGCATGCTGGCCTTTGGATGCGTAATACACAGATGTTTCAGAGGAGCAAGCGTGTGATCGGTAACCTACATGCCATCACCTTCTTGCCTCACGTCCCCCATACGGCTGGCAATAGGGTCCCCAGGCCACCACACCCCACGGTGTCTTGATACAGAACAATAGAAGCCTCTAGTCACTTGGAGTAAAGACAGAACACACACTTACTGGTGTGATTTTAGCAAAACCCCTCACTCCCTAGCCTCCCCTGGGTTTGGCATACACTGGTCGGTTTTAAATAAACACATCCAAGACCGAAGGCAGAGGGGTCCTGGTGATGATCAGCATTTTACAAACGGGCTTTGCGTTTTCAGACTTGTGTCTTGTGTGCAAAAGGATAATGAAAATCTAAGAACAGCTGTCATCAGAGGAATACAAATACCTTTCTTGTCTTTGGATTACATTTTGAAGCCCTGAATTGTCGAGTGGCTCAGGAGCAGTTTAAATTCTCTGAAGTCCTGGCCCCCAGCTGCCCAATGATTAGAGGGTAAAAATGGGCATTTAGTTTCCTCTCTTTGGACCCTACTCCATCTCATCCATGGCCTTGGCTCAGCAGGGGTTTGTAACCTTATTTGAGCCATGGACCCCTTTGGCAATCTGGTGAAACCTATGGGCCTTTTCACAGAAGAATATTATTAACCCACATAAAATAAAAATACGTAAGATTTTAGAAAATTATATTGAAATCTCTTATCAAGATATTCAATTATCAAAAGAATAAATTTGTGCCATGGCAGTAAATTATTTGCATAGTGACTAACAAGATTAGCAGCTGGTCTGTTAACTATACTTCTAACATAATTCCAATGTTTCTGATAGTTTGCCTGAAGAAGTGCTAAGTCAGAAATACACACAACATCATGCTAGCTCTTTCCTGTCTAAATTCCTAGAGCCCCTAAACCCACGGGCCCACAGGTAACCCCCTGGCTTGGTGAGCATGCTGTTTAAGCAGCAGCTGTGGCCAGGGGATTGTTTCCTGCTCAGCCCCTGGTCTCGGTCCATTCTTTGGCCCTTGTCTTTCACGGAGTGACTTGGTGGGTGTTTTGGCCTCTGCCCACCTCAGGCCCTCCCTGCATCCCGCTGGGGAGATGCTGCTTTGTCCAGTGCTGGCAGAAGGGGCCAAGCTGCCAGGTCCGAGCAGGGACCCAGCAGCACACCTCTTCATGCCATGGGCAGTGAGGGGATGCCCGGGAAAGGCCTCTCTGCACCCAAACAAGTCTGCCCTGGGCCCAGAGAGAGTGGAGGTGGGTGCCCTGTGAAAGCGGTGTGACCATGAGGGCTGTCAGTGGTGGAAGAGCTGGAGAAAGATCAAGTCAGGAAGAGAAAAAGCTCTGTCCACTCTGCTCGCCTTCTGGCTGGTCTCCTTGCCTCCGCCACCATCCAGCTGCGGGCGTATGGCCCCTTTGAAGACGCAGACCTGAGTGCACCACTGTCCTGGTGAAAGTCTGCTAGACTTTCGTGCGTGGCTAGAGTCCCTGCTCTTTGAAATGACAGAAAGGCCCTTGTTACGGGCTGAAATGTTTCCCCCTCAAAATGCATGTGTTGAAGCCCTGACCCCGAGACTGGGACTGTATTTAGAGACAGGGTCTTTAAAGAAGTGATTAAGTTAAAATGAGGCTGTTAGCATGGGGGCTAATCCAGTCGGACTGCTGCCTAAGAAGAGGCGACTAGGACACAGAGAGAGACACCAGGGATGTATGCACAGAGAAAGACATGCAAAGATATAGTGAGAAGGCGGCCATCAGCAAGTCAAGGGGAAGGACTTTAAGAGAAACCAACCCCGCTGACACCTTGATATCAGACTTCCAGCCTCCAGAGCTGTAAGAGTCCATTTCTATGGTTTAAGGCACCCGACTGCCCAATCTGTGGTGTTTTGTTACGCAGCCCCAGCAGACTAATACAGCCTCACTCTTGAGCTTCCCATGAGGATGGCCTGGCTTCCCCTCACTGTTCCAGAACACTGGTGCCTCGCTGACCCTGAGCACACAGGCACTTGCTTCTCACCCCTGTGCCTCTGCCGCATGGGCCCAGTCCCCAGTGCCTTTCTTCCACACCTGCTTGTTCTTTACAAAAGCTGGGGCTGCATCTCACCCAAGAAGTCCTCCCTGCCTCCAACATGTTGTCGGCGCTCCCTGTTCTGCTCATCACATGTGTTTCATGCTCCCGTTCACCCGGGGCACCTCAGGGCAGGCTTGGCTCTCCAGCTCTGCATTCCCAGAGCCCGGCACAGCACTTGGCCCAGGGCCTGGCACTCATCTCGCCATAAGTATCCAATGAACAAATATATGTAGCCATCCCTCCAGCCAGATTGTCGTCAGTCTGTCCCACTCCAACAGGGGCAACAGATAGTCTGGGTTCAAGGTCAGGGCGGGCCGTTTACCAGCTCTGTGAGCTTAGAAGAGTCCATGACCTCCTTGAGATACAAGTTCCTGAGAAAACTATGGGCGCACATCCAGGCCAGTGTTTCTCAACCCTTCTAAGACCTGTATCTCCTGTTTGCAAATGTTAAACAACCAAAAAATCATAAGGGATTTTTTTTTTCTCCAGATGAGCCTTCCCAAAATGATCCCTGATCCATGGATTCTTGTCAGCCAAGATAATTTTGCCAACCTTTGCTTTCTATAGCTTGAAACTCAGCGATACCTGCAACTGGGAGCGTGCGAAGTTCCCAGCAGGTTCGTTTCAGAGTTTTGCCCAGGGTCCTTCTTGGGAAAGTTCCACACTCAGCAACTGGGCTAGTCTAATGTCAAGTTAAACTGGAATTGTGCTGGGGATGGGTCCGTGGCGGGAGTAACGAAGAGGGAGGCAGTGGCTGAGAGAGCCCGAAATTCCCCAAACCCAGCCTGGCACGTGCTTCTTGGAGGGACGATTGTTGACCGAAGATCCTTTGGTCAATATCAGTCACTTCTGGCAACCGGATGGGAGAAGCTGTGCTTGCTCTGTCTTGTTTAACCATGCCGTCCTGTGGTGTGTTAAAATAAAAGCCATTATTAGACCAAGTTCTCCCAAACACAATTTTTTTTTTAATAAAGAGCCACAAACATTTTTATCCAGCCTGTTCTTATAAATGCAGGGAAACCTATCTCTGGACTCAGGTGCTACACTAGGTTCAGAACAGAGCAGATGCATCCATGTCCCATCAGTAAGACCTGCCAAGACTATAGGTGGGTCAGGTGAGCACATCGCCCAAGGAGGTAGGTGGCCCAGGATGATGGAGTTCTTTGTAAACCTCAAGGGCTACCAAGAAGGAATCAGATTGCTGATCTGGCCAATCCTTATCCTTCAGTAACACAAAGGAGGTGGTCCCATATAATTTTAAACCAGTCATGTATCCTGAGTACCACTTATTTTACCAATAAAAATGTTATTTCTAATATCCCTCATGCTGTAAGCGGGGTAGACAGGCCAGGGATTCCAGATTTTTGACATCTACTGCCCTTGGCCAAAAGTTGGCCCATGCTTGGTGTTCACACAAACACAGGTTGAGGGAAGAGAAGGAATCCTTAGTTACTCAGGTCAAGTCAGACTCCTGGGCGTTGTGGGGCTGATTTAGTGGAGCCACTCAGACACACACTAACCTTTGCTCCGGCTCTGCTAGTACTGGGGGAAAACACATGAGTGAGAAGACATGGCCTGCAGTTTTGAGGGGCTCCTAGTCTACCAGGGAAGACAAATAGGTAATTTTAGTATTAGGGAGAAAGTGTTGGGTGTCTACACAGAACAGACATCTGGTCCACGGGAAAGCCTATAGCCAGTTTCCTAGAGGAAAGATATCCATGTTAGACCTGAAAGTAGAAGCCAGCAAGGCTATGACAGGTGGGGAGCCCATTTGGTTCCAAGCAGAGACAGCAGAAGGAGAAAGGCAGAGGTAAGAAAGAGCATTATGCACATAGGTAAACAAGCAAGTTGAAGCTACAAAAAAGGAAATAAATGGGAGGAGGGGAGTAGCAGAAATTAAAACTGTGAGGGGTCTGTTGTGGTGAAGTCACTGGGAGCCATGTTGCCACATTCAACTCTGTTCTGCTGACCATGAGGAGCAGGGAGAGGCTCCTGGGAGAAGGAGTGGGTGATTACATAAAGCCATCATGGGAAAATGATGTTTTCACTGGTTTTTACGATGGTCATAGTGTTCCATGAGCATTGCCTTCATTAAAAGAAGGATTTTAACATCGTAAATGAATTCCTTAAATGCATTCCTCTAAATCCTGAAGCCACTATTAACTGGAAAGTTCTCTGAGAGGTCTGACAATTTTAAACAAGGGATTGATTTTTTAATATTTATCTTGTTGAAGAGAAGTTGCGTGGTGTTGGCTGAAAATCCCAGCCCTGGATTCCCTCACCAGCTCATGGAAATGTCACACGGCCTTGAGAAGGAAGACCAGTCCTACACCCTCTCACTCTATTTCTAAACGGAGATAAGTGTCAACTAGCCACCTGGAGGTGGGAGAAAACCTTAACATGATGCTAACTTTCAATAGATGTGGCTTCTCCTTAAACGGAGGGGGCAGCTCCTGTGGTCACCCTCCAGTCACCCTGGTGACTCAGCATGACTTTCTGTTCTCTGTAAAGCAGATCTTACACACAATTTGTTGCAACTTCTTCAGAAAGCAATTTGATAATACCAGATATTTAAATTTATCTCATAGATGTATTTGCACAAAATTGAGGTACAGGACTATCCATTGCAGCATTATTTGTAAGAGCTAGAAACAATCTAAATGCCTATTAGTAGGGGACTAATTGAATAAATGGTACAACCATACAGGAAAATTCTATGCAGCTAATAAAAAAGAATGAGAGGGCTATTTTTGGTGGCATGAAAAAATGTCCAAAGTGTCCTATTATGACCTGGAAAAAAAAAAAGTTGCAGAAGCAGCAACATAGTGATTCCATTTGAGAAAAAAAAAAACAAAGAGTTCACATTTGTATATAAAAAAAATAACAAAATATCTGGAATATGCACACCAAACTGTTAAAAGCAGTTATTTCTAGGATGTGAGCTGAGTTGATTGAATGGTAAGACAATATGGAGGACTTTCCCTTAACATTGAAGTAGTTTTCAGAGTTTATTCATTTTTAAATTAAAAGTACTAATTTTATAAAAAGCGTGGTCCTAATTCTGTCTTTAATTTTAATTTTAAAATAATTATAGAGTCACAGGATGTTGTGAAGATAGTACAGAAAGGTCCTGTATACTCTGTTTCCCCCAGTGATTCCATTTTATTTACCTATAGTATGATATCCAAAGCAAGACATTGACACTAGTAGCATGTGTGTATTGCAGGTCTACGGCCAGTTTATCACATACATAGATTCATGTAACCACCACCACAATTAAGATACACAACTCTTCCATCACCACAAAGATCTCCCTGGTGCTTTCTCTTTATGGTCTCACTCTTTACCCACTCCTCCTTGCATCCCCATCACTACCTCTTGGCAACCACTAATTTGTTCTCCATCTCTATACTTCTGTCATTTAGAGAATGTTATATAAATAGGATCATAATAGTACCTGACCATTTGGGATCGGCTTTTTTCACTCAGCCAATGCCCTGGAGATCCATCCAAGTCATTGTATTCGTTCCTATGTATCGCTGAGTAGTATTCCCTGGTATGGATATACCACAGTTTCTTTAATAATTCATCTTTGGTGGGATATTTTGGTTGTTTCCTGGTTCTGATTATTACAGATAAAACTGCTGTGAGCATTCGTGTACAGGTTTTTGTGTGGACATAAATTTTCATTTCTCTGGAATAAGTGTGCAAAAATATGATTGCTGTGTTGTATAGTAAGTTTATATTTTGGTTTTTTTTTTTTTTTATAAAACTGGAAAACCATTTTCCAGAGTGGCTGACCCACCCATTTTATAGTCCCGTCACAAATGTATAAGAGATCCAGTTTCTCTGAATCTTCTCCATCGTTTGGTGTAGTCACTGCTGTTGTTTTAGTTGTTTTAATAGGTTTGCGATGATATTGTTGTCTTAATGGCTAGTAATGTTGGACATCTTTTCGTGTGTTTATTTGCCATTTGTAAATACTCTTTGGTGAAACTTCTCTTCATGTCCTTTGCCCATCTTCTAGTTGAATTGTTTGGGGTTTTGTGGGAGTTTTGGGGTTTTAAAAATTCTGTTTTTTACTTTGTATATTCTAGATCCCAGCCCTCTGTCTGTCACACAGGGGCTGTTACCACTTGGTGTGAAACCGATGGAGACAGAATAAGGTTCTAGATTTTTATAAAGTTCTGTAGTCCTACTTATTCATCTATAACTTCTGACTTCTTTTACAGTTGATAAGGAAGTCTGGTTTATCCTTGATAAAGATTTTGGTCCGTTTTTATTCCCAAGGTTTGGGTTCACTACAAACCCTCCACCTCATCCTTTGTCTTCCAGGAACCCAAACTCTCCATCCCTCACTGAAGTGCCTCCTAAGAGGCAAAGGGTAGGGGGACTCTGTGAAGGCTTCTTGCATGAAGACATAATGAGAACTAACAAAGTAGACGCCCGTCTGCCCACTGTTAGCATGTGGTCCCTTTGCCCTCTGAAAATATCTTCACAGAGAGGCCATCTTGAAGAAGGAAGAAAAATCTAGGCATTTCCTGGCAATATTTGAGCACAGACAACCAACCTTAACATCTCCAGGTTGCTCTGCTGGACTTTGTGAACCAAGCAGCCCATGTCTCCTGACTACAAATTGAGCATTAATTCCATGCCAGTGTTGGCGCTGGAGCTACAAAACAAATAAGACCCAACTCTGCCCTATTCTGGGGACTTACAATTTTAGCATGAGGAGATAGGCATGCAGAGACCTCAGCAAATGAATGCAATAATATGGTGCCACTTGTGAGGACTAATTGAGACTAATTACTCACCATATTTGCTTCCTCTTTTCCTCCGCTCACAGCCAGACTTAGTTACCCAACCTAGAGTTGGAGTTAGGTATGGAGTTAGGTCATGTCACTAGGTTCCGGCCAATGGAGCATGAGAGTTTTGAGTCCTTTTTCATAAAATCCTCCTATGTACTATCTTCTATTCTATTTTCTCTGCCACTGGCTGGCTGAATAGAGAGGACCATAATGCAAGCCTTGAGGAGGGGAGAGTCACAAGATGGAAGGGGTCTGGGACCTTGATTGACCAGGGTCCACTGCCTGGGAACACCCGACTGGTCTTTCCATGAGCATTGAGTTTCTGGGGGTGATTTTTTAGCAGTTAGTTTACCTTGACTAACAGAACTCACCAGTCACTACTCTCTTCCAAATACAGAGGAGGCATCACGGAGAAGGTGCCTGATTTCCCTTGGGTCTTACCCCACATTGTATCTCAAATATTTTTACTTTTACAGATCGGGCAATGCCTTGTTGCTTTTTATGCTTGTACTCATTCATTATTTTTCCTCTTTTGAAAGCTCACTTTTACCCTCATTTGTCTAACAACACTAGTGATACAAAGCACTAAAGTTGCGTGCTATCAAATTCCAAATAGCTTATGGCTTTTAGCACCCTCAGTCTTTTCAGCAAATTCTTCTAATCTTTTGATAACTTAATTCCTCTCCTTTCCACATATTTATTGAAAGGCAGCTTTTAAATTCTGGCATGGTGACCCACTCTTTCTCCTGGGCTTTAATACTACCAGATGCTAGAGGGAAGACATTCACAACATGTCTACAATCTATTTCAATATATAATTCTATCCAGTTGAATGCCAGGCATTTCTAAAGAATGCTGTTGGTTGATATAAAGTCCCTTGCCCTAGTTAAGGTTTTGATTTGAAATTGCATATTGGAATGCCTCATGTTACATTTTGCCCCAAATTTATAAATCTATCATGTATTTTCTCTCCAATCTATCTTGCCTCCTTAAAAGATTAGCCATTAAGAATGGACCTTAACATGATCTGTTTAGAAAGCAAAAGAAGAAAAATATTCTGCTTTGGAAAGGGAATGTACCCTCAGGCAAAAAAAAAAAAAAAAAAAAATCTCTGTCTCTTAATACACACTGGAAACTGCCAGTTGTCATGCTCACAGCTTAAGACGGATTAGGGTTCCATCACTGATCATCTCATAAATTCTTATACTTATAACCTTACATCTTCATCTGCAGCCAAACAATTAGAAAAAAACACTGTGTTTGGCTATATTAGAATGTCAGCCCTCTTAGAGCACTAGCATTTTCTTGAAACAACTTAGGAGAATTTTTTACTTAAGTGTTTGGCAGAACAAAACCATATCCCCAAAAGTATACTAAATTACTTCTCATTTGGGTGTGGAAGTAGAGGAAGGGGACCATTTGTGATCGTAATTATTTAAACGCAAAGTAAATCTCTTTGCTTGATTATATTGTCTTAATGGAGATGTTTTTAGGAAAACAGGATCCCAGTTTTTCCTTTGAGATGATTATTTAATTATAAACTTTAAAGAATTACCTTTAATGGAGCTTCTAAAAATTACCAAACCGCATGTGATATTATTATTGATGTGCTTTTCCATCAGTGGTACCTAGAAAAAGAAGATATAGTTTACTTCTTGAACTTTACAGTGACGGCATTTCTCTCAGTTTTAAAAAATGAAGACTATCTTTAAAAAAATATATAGTTAATTCCAGTAACGTTTCTTCCAAAGTTGCAATAATGTAATTGGCATAAAATAAGTTTACAACATATGAGAACACCCACACTGGAGACCTATCATGATACTTCATTCTCTTCATTTGAAAGACCAACATTTAGCAGTTACTTCCTTCAGCTGAATAACCAGTCTTTAACGTCAAATGAATGGTTACTTCTGGGTTTCAATAAATGGGGGAAATGATCTACTCGCTAATTTCCACAGGGACCTTCTGAGAATTAATAAAACTATGCTGTGTATATGGAGGGGCTAGATATTTTTGAACATGGTCACTGTTTTTAACCATTCATTCATTCTTTCAGTCATTCAACTAATAAGCTTTTATTGAGTGTCTGTTATTCCAAGGGCTGAATATTTAGCAATGAATGAAACAGATGAATCTCTGCCCTCATGAAACTTACATTCTACTGGGGACATGGACAATAAACAAGGAAATGGTTAAATATGTAATAAAATTTTAGGGGCAATAAGCACCCAAAATGAGGCAGTGTGAGGAGATGAGAGAACACCAGGCTAGGAGTGGGGTGTGTGGTTCCTATAGGTCCACTGGTCACCACGGGTGACAACTGAGCAGAAAACTGGCTGAAGGGAGGGAGGCAGCCTGGAGGAGACCTGGGAGAAGAGCCCCATGGGGACCCTTCCAGGGGGAATGAACTCAGGGTGCTCCATGAAGAGCGAAGAGGCTGGCATGGCCGGAGCTCTGTGATGTGCAAGTGTGAGGTGATGAGGCTGATGGTGACTGGAGCTGTGGTTGGGGAAGATCCTGGAGAACTTTGGGGCCCACGTCAGAAATCAGAGTTTTGTTCTGAGAGCAGCTAGAAGTCCCTGGAGGGTTTTGAGCAGGGTTGTGACTTGTTCTTACTTACATTTTGCATCTATCTTTCCAGATCTGTTCAAAGGACAGGCTTCAGGTGGGCGGAATTAGACACAGGGAGATGAGTTAGGAAGCTACGTCATGAGTCTTGCTGAAAGATGACGGTGGCTTAGGTGAGAATGGGGCAGAGCAGGTGGTGAGAGGTCCCGAGATCCTGGGTGCATTTCAAGATGAACCAATAGAACTCAGTATTGGGTCAGATGTGGGAGGTGAGAGAGGAAGGAAGCGAGTGAGGTTGGTTCCTAAGATTTGTTGCCTGAGCCACTGGTTGAGGGGGGGTTCCATTTCCTGGGAGAGGAGGTGTCTGGAGATGATGATCTAGAGTTTGGGTCTGGGCAGGGTGGAAGTGCTTTTTGGACTCCTCGGTGGAGAAACCCACCTGGCAGTTGTGCGTGTGAACTGTAGGGCAGACAGCTAGCTAGGCTGCAAGTAGGAGTTTGAGGCCACCAGTATTTATAAGGCAGTTAAGCCATGGGCCTCAATGAAGTCATTTAAGGAGAGAATATTGACAGAGCAGAGAAGAGGCCCAAGGATGGACTTAAATGTCAGGACAAAGGAAAGCCAGCAGAAGAGGACACTGAAAAGAGGCGCCTGGTGACAGAAGGTGAAAAGCGAGAGGACTGGAGGTGCTGGAAACCACAGGAGCTGTCGCCCTTTAATATTAGGAAAACATAGGAAGTTGCTGGTGAACATACTCTTATTTAGGTTCTGGTTAGTCCAGTGAGACCCCAGCCTTGACAGGCATCCTGAATGAACCCAGCTCCACACCTTGGCCCCACCTACCTAAATGGTCCCCCTGTGGAGGCCAGTGCTGCCTGCTCTGAGCCCTGCTGGAGTCACCACTCATCCCCTTTCCATACAAGCCCAGCAGCTCTGCGCCTCCTCAGTTCCCAGCAATACTGCTGTGGGTGCTCTCTCGGGGGTCATCCTTTAATCTGGCATGGTTGCCTGCTTTCCTTCCTGCTGGAAGACATGCCACGAACAGACAGGGGCCGGGTACGTGGATCTTAGTTTTTCTGGTGCCCAGGGTGACGCCCGGTTCTCCCTGCATCTTTGTTGAATGGATGAATGGATGATGGTACCCAGTCATGAATCAGACAGACCAGACCCCTCTCTCTAGGACATAATCCCAGATGGTGACAATGGTTAGGAGGCTAATAAAAAATGTTATATGATTTGTTTGAGGGGAGAGAGAATTGAGATGGGGCGGCCAGAGGAAGCCCCTCCTGGATCTGAGACCTGAAGGCTGACAAGCAGCGGGTCCTGAGGAGGGGTGGCTGGAGGAACTGGCCAGTGTGAGTCCTGAGGTAGGAGAGAGCTCACTGCCATCGAGGCTCTGAAAGGAGGCTGACACAGAAGGAAGGGAGGGAAGGGAGAGTGGTGTGGGGGCGCCTGAGGGCAGAGGAAGGACCTTTGAAGGATTTCGGTGGCGTGATCTTGGTGACTTGATCTTAGGGTGAAGCCCACTGGGAGGGGTGTAGGAATCTCTTCCGTTCTTGCCTGATGTGGCAGCAAGGAACCAGCAGCGGCGGCAGCACAGCCACAAGCTCAGCCGGCCCCACTTCTCAGGCTCTTGCCTCCTCATTCCTGGATGTCTCAGGCAGGCCCTCATATCTCCTCCAGCCCAACGCCAGCCTGGTTTCAGGAAAGAACCTGGTGTCAGAGCTTACACCTTGGTGTGATTTTCAGTGCCCCATTAAAAGAATGGGGGATGAAAACAACTCAAATGTATTATCTGCCAGCTCTGTCATGAGAAGTCAGCCACGATCTCAGACCTCACGGGGCTGAAATCTGGGTGTGGCCAGGGCTGTGTTCCTCTCTGGAGGGAGAATCTGTTTCTTTGTCTTTTCCAACTTCTGTAAGGCTCCCGCAGTCCTTGGATCCTGGCCCCCTCCTCCACATTCAAAGCCAGAACTGCTACATCCCTCTGACCTCTCTTCCATCATCATGTCTCTCTCTGACCAGAGCTGGAAGAGGTTCCCTAATTTTGAGGACTCACTGGATCAGACTGGACTCACATCATAATGCGAGCTAATTGTCCCATCTCCAGGCCCTCAGCTTGTTCTGTCTGCAAAATCCCTTATAAAGGAGCACTCACGGATCTCCGGGACTGGGACGGAGGCACCTTGGGAGGCATTCTTCTGCCTACCGCGGGACTCCTAGGTCTTAAAAGATCAATCGAATACAAGTTGTGAACTGTTGAGATATAGATTTGAAAACCAATTTTAAAAGACATCATTGAGACAATCAGGGGGATTTTAACATTACTTGGGTATTTATCAGATGGAAAGGATTTACTGTTACTTTTGTTAGCTGTGATAATCGCCTGTATGTTGACCTGGTATTTGATTTGGAATCCTACAGGAAAAATATGAATGTGCATGAGATAAGACTGGCAAAATACTGATAATTCTTGATCTGATGGCCAAGTATATGAGGGTTGGTAAGAGTGTGAGGTTCAGGGTACCATTCTTTGTGCTTTTGTGCATGTTTGAAGCTTACTCAGGTGTCAGTAGGAAGCTAAGGAGACATTTGGGATGAAGGTGAAGGTTCGAGCCCCTCCCTCCTGCAGTCTGACCATGAGGATGGCCACCAAATGCCCCAAGAGAAAGTCAGCCTGCTGCCTGCCTCAGCCACTGAGGGAATCTGCGAGGCCTGCAGGCCATCTGCCTTTACCACCTCGGACTCTATTTCAATACAACCAAAGCTTCAGAATTAAACAGAACTTTGCAGGCTCTATTGTTTGACCATCACTCCCTATTCCCACTGTGCAGTCCAAGAAGACATTAAGTGAAGTAAAAATTAACAAATAACTATAATGTGAGGATCTATCAATCACAAACTCAAACCCAAGAGGAATCGCTGAATAGACAGAGCACGCAGCAGGATCTGGTCCTCTGTTTCAGGGTGAGCCACCTTGAGGGTCTTAGGCAAGGCCCCTGTTGTGGGGCCCTCCCAGGTAGGGCTTCCCAGGCACATCCTCTGTAGACCTCCCATGGGCTGGGGGAGCTGAGCCATAAGCACCGGCTGCAGCCCATGGTCGATGTTTGGAAAAGACAGTAACTCTCCTCTGTATTCCTTGGAGGTAACTGGGGCAGGAGAACCTTCTCTCACTCAGAGAACCACAGCCCAGCCTTGCTCTCCTGGGATGTTCTTTCCCACAGCACACTGGCCACACTGAGGGTGGGGTGGACAGGTGCGTAATGTGAGGGAGAGAGTCTCCATGGAGAGAAGCTTTGGAGAACGCCCTGCAGGGGGAGGGAAAGCAATGAGGGCAAGATGCCGACTTGGAGAAAAGAGAGAAAACAGGAAACATAAATGTGTGTGTGAGCACTGGCTTGTCTGGGGGAACTTCGGATGGAGGCTATTGAGGAATATTCCTTGAAGACATTCTGTAAACACAGTGTGGTGATTTCAAACAAAAAAATGGTCCCATTAGACCAAATAGGTGGGAGATAGGATGTCAACACCTTGAAGTTGACTCACAGTTCAGGGAGGCCAATGGCCAGGGCTGTCCGAAATTCATAGATGGGACACAGGGCTGAGAACTGAGGAAGACCACCCAAGAAATTGAAAAGCCTGCAGGAGCAAAGGTGTGGAAGGAGGAAGACCTGGATGTCTCCTGGGGCAGCAGGTAGATCAATCTGACCACGGCAGAAGGTCTACGCAGGCAGGGCTTCTGAAATGTTGGCATGTCTTGAGGCCAACTGGCCGGGGACCTGGTTGACAACACTGACACCTACCCAGTGTTCCTGAAACTGGTGACTGGTCTGCTGTCAGGGGATCACACTCAGGGAAACACGCTGTAATGAAACCGCCATAAGTGAGGTGGTGAGATAGAATAGGGCCCGCTGATGGAGGGCCTTGAATGCCAGGCCAAGAATACAGGCTGTTATTCCAGAGCTAGGAGTTATTAATGGCTGTTGATTCAGGGGGAGGCATAGTGCTGGGGTTCTCTTAAGAAGAGAGATGAGCTATGTGCTGGAAAAAATTAATAGAAATATACAGGAAACCAGACATAAATTAACATGGAGCTACAGAGTATAAAAAATTTTATGACTGCATGTTGGGCTCAACAGAGAAAGGCGTGTAATAAAAGCCCTCATTTATGAAATACCACTATGGTCCAGGTGTTAATGCCTCAAACAATCTGATGCAGTAGGTGTTGCAGTCTCTAGTTTACAGATGATGAAAACGAGGCTCAGAGAGATCAATTCACTTGCATAAAGACACACAGCTGGTCTGCAGTGGAACTGGCATTTTAATCTAGGCCTGACAGACTCCAGATGCTGCAGCCCTTCACTTCCTTCGTCCAGATGACAGGAAGAGTGGATTCGTTTTCTCTTGCTGCTGTAACAAATGAACAGACAGTAAGGACTCAACTGTAACACAAGTGTATTACCTTAGAGTTCTGTGGGTCAAAAGTTAGACAGGAGTCTTACTGAGCTAAAAGCAAGGTGTAGGCAGTTCCTTTGGGGGGCTTTCAGGGCAAACTGTTCCCTCACCTTTTTCAGCTTCTAGAGGCCACCCACAGTCCTTGGCTTGGGTCCCCCTTCCTCCATCTTCAAAACTATGTTACATTTTGTCAACTTGGTTTTCCTGGCCACATCTTTCTCTCTGACCAAAGCTAGGAAAGGATCTTAGGATTTTAAGGACTCATGTGGTTAGATTGGACCCACTTGGATAATCCAGGATAATCTTTTGCTCTTAATGTTCAGACTTCAGTTCCATCTGCAAAATCACTTCTGCCAAGTAAGGTAACACATTCAGATTCTGGGGGTAGGACATGGACACCTTTGGGGGCATTATCCCGCCAAGCTCAGAGAGTCATGCTGCTGTCATGGTCCATGTACCCCTTGCCTCTGTGCCCGACACTGCGTTTCTGTAAACACCATTAAAAGGGGGATTTTTGTTGAAGCAAAAATTATTAAATAAAGGACTGAGGCTCCTATCATAATGTAATCAAATTTACAAATATGATTTTTAAAACAATTTTTCTTATTTTATACAAAGAGAGACTTGGCATTTTGTTACAGACCTTAAACAAGAAAATGATACCTCAGAAACAAAATTCACATTCTCTGGGCCATAAACCTTCAAGTCTACTGAAGAAAAGACCTTCTGGCTTTTCAGTCATTTAAATGATTACATATAGTGTCAGTCTCAAGGATCGTTGGGACCAGAAGTTAGGGGAGTCCTTAACTGCAAATGAAGACTTTTGCAATTTGAAGCCTATCATTTTCTTATTACAGTGTTGCAGAAAAACGCGTTACAGCTTGGTGTTACATCTCAGTAGTGAAAGCAACCTGGATCCAGTCAAGCGCCCAAGCAGCACTCCAAGAGTAGGGGAACTCAGGTTTATCACACCAGCTGACCCACAGGAATTAACACTCAAAGCTCTGGACCCCAGCCCTTTATAGGTTGCCAATTTACACTTTGCAACATCATATGCAAATAAAGTATAACAAAAATTGACCAACTAGGAACAAGCTTTGTAGAAATAGACCAATCAGGAGTGAGAGAAATAACCAATCAGGAGTGAGGGGAATGGGCCAATCAGGAGTGAGAGAAATAACCAATCAGGAGTGAGCTCCATGCAAATGAAGTACTACAAATGGACCAATCAGAAGTTAGGGAAGTGGACCAGTCAGAAGTGAGAGTAGTAACCAATCAAGAGTGAGAGAAATAACCAATCAGAAGTGAGCTCAGGGAACCAATAGAATTTTAGCGGTAAGTAAGCCGTTTCAGAGGCAAAATGTGAGATAGAGCCTCTGGGCCAGGGAACCGGATGGTGCTGGCAGGAGAGTAGTGGCCCTGCTTTGGGGTCCCGCCGGTCTTTTTATGGGGCTTTCCGCCTCAACAGGAGACTGAGTTAATGAGCTGCATATAGGAGCACTGTGTGCGTTCTGAAATGAAGCCAGCAGTTAGATCTGCTCCCAGGAAGAGCTGCACATGAGCAAGCACTGTAGGGCGAAAAAGCAAAACAAAACAAACCTTGGACGCTTACTTCAAAATGAAGGCCACATTTGGACATGTATGGTTACCATTGACTTTAATGGGAACAACGTGTCTGTTTCTGGGATTCAGGATATGAAATTGGTGGGGACAGTGTGAAATGGGTTGGGGGATAGGAAATGAAAGGATCCACTAGGCAGCGTGTTCAAAGACTCCGAAAAGGACTGCACTGTCATAAGGGGATGAGATAAAATTCACATTTTGCTAATGAAGACCATTGTTGTCTCTGAAAGAATGATTTAATGCTGCTACGTTGGCATTTCAATCTCTTAATACCTGCAGAACGAAGCGGGGAGAGTAGGCACTGGTTTCGGCACAATCTTCTAAATTGCTAATCCACAAGAGGAAAGTTAGAAATTACAGAAATGGCTGGAAAGGCTCACCTCCATCCTGTGGACATAAACACACATGCATGTGCAAACCAAGACCACAAAGAGGCATGGAAAGTATCTTATTGGCATCATGTTTCTGGCATTGCTATAACTACGCCCAAAACAAGCGATACATGAAATGGTGGTGACATCTGTTCTCGAACCTGTGGGGCTTTATTCCTAAAACAGTTGTAAAATCTTTCGGGGACAAAAATAATTTCTATGTGTCTATGCAGATACTCTCTCCTCAAAGAATGCATGCACACACACACACACACACACACACACACAAGTGGATACAAGCGTTGAGCTGAAAAGACAGAAGTAAGAAAAGGAAACATCGTCCACTTCTTTCAAACACTTAAAAAATTTTTTCCTTTCAAACTAAGCTACGTCTATTGTCTTGGATATATACCTTTAAAAAAAAAATCCCAGAGCATATAAATTATCATAAAGCTAGCGTTTAAGATTCCAGTTGGTAAGCTATGATAACATACAAATGGATGCTGAGTAAGTTTGTTTTGATTTGGTAGGAAAAGATTTTCTGATCTTGGAAATGAAATCATTTAGCTGTCTGTTTATGGCCAAAGCTGTATGGAAGGTTCTGGGTACTTAAGTTAGTATGTAAGTTAGTGTGTTTTTGAATTCACGAATCCACAGCTTAGATTTAAGCAGCATTCAGGATGTTTTTCATTAAGGAACTCAGATTTACCTCCTTCCCACGACTCCCCAGTATTAGTTTACATTTATCACACTGCTGATTATCCGTGCTCAGAGGGTGAACTGCAGACGATAGGGACGGAACGTCTTGTCTCTTTACCCTTTCAGTTAATAGACAACGTCGAACTTTCTTCTAATCTGACTTTGACTATGTCTCCCCAAATGAAGTGATTTTTCCCTCATTCCAAACAAAATACCCTTAAATATTATGTAGCATATTTACAATGGGTTCTTATTTTCTTTTAAAGCAACTGACCTCTGGCAAGTAACAATTTATTCAGCTCGAGTAGTTTAAACATAAGTTTTTTGTTGATTTTACCAGCTTCTGGACAGATTTGGAGGTGCATAGTAAAACATTGTCATGGACTGTCAAATTTTAGTTTTTGCTTGCAAAGATACTCTGTTGCACATTGTTCTATGAAATGACTGTTATTTGGGTCTTGCTAAATGCCATGTGGTTATTTTGAGGGTTGCTGCATAATCCTGTTCTTGTGGGCATTTTGCTGTAGAAGGCAAAGCAAACGCATCTCATTCCATGGTCTTTTTTACTCTGTAAAGTGTCATTTCTGGGAAAGAGGTGGGTGATGAGTTGGGGGTGGGGTGGGTGGAGCACCCTGATTCCTCGGCTGAACTCATGACACACGAGCAAGGAAGGTAGTGGCTGGGTGAGTGCTCTGTTAGTACCTGTGAGAGGAGGCACTTGGTCCTCAGCTCGTGCCCATCTTGACTTTCCTGAACACATTTGACTTATCTCTCCCTGTAAGTCACAGCCAAGCCCTCCACTCTCTTTCTCTGTTCATTTTCACCTGTGCAGCCCCGGCACTGCCTCTTACTGGGTATCCTCCATCCCACAATCCCAGGCAAACCCTGCACCTCAGTTCTCCCTCCTTCCAACAACCGCAGGAAGGTGAGACATGAACTCTCCTGAAAACAGCAGGGAGGAGAGATGAGGAAAGAGCAAGACTTGGCACCTTCAGAATGTTCAGAAATGTAGACTCAAGTCACTACGCTTGTGGCCATTGGGTCACTCCAAGTGACAAAATAATTACTATAGCAATTTAGTTTTAGCCAAAACTGCAAGTATTCTAAAAGCACTGAACAGAGCCTCAGACATCCCCCAAAAGGCTGGAGGTAGAATGTGACTGTGTCATCCTGGAAAGATAATAAAGCCCTTCTCTAGAAAATGGAGATAGTTTTATGAGCCAGTCTCAATTAATTATTGTGGGAAACAATTAATAGAGTGAGCATGGAAGAGGTAATAAGAGTGATTTTGAAATAATGAGATTGAAAAGAGTTATGCTGAAATTGGCGAGGCTAAATGTGTACAGTTTTTATGTTTGAAGGAAATAAAGTAATGTGATTGAGGATGTGGGCTGGGTTCAGTGCTCTGCTCTGCCACTTGCTAGCTCGGGTAGGTTGCTGAATTCCTCACGGGGAGGACCTACCTTGCAGGGCTGTGCTAACACCTAAGGTCACGCAGGCAAAGGGCTGGATGTCGTGACTGTGGCTGAGGGAGACTCACCAAATGGTCGTGATTGCTGTTTACAGAGAAGATAAATCATCTTCATTGCCTTTTAGAAAGAAGTCTTGTCATATTTATAAACAATTGTATTCAGGGTTATCAGTAAGATGTGGGTTGAATTATCTCATTGGACAGATAAGGGAATATTATCTGGAAGCCTTTAAACATACCTTGGGAGGGAAGCAGCCACATAAGAATTCTGAAAATCTGTTCATGGCATCGAGTGAAAGAGTGAGCCACCATGCCAGCGTGTAGGACATTCTTGGAGTGATGTCGGTCCTCTTCACAGTGCTTGGGGACCTGCCTGACACGATAAAATCATCCAGGAGGTTTTGCAAGAGCTAAAACACCCAGCCTGCTCCCTGAGACCTGGCCTTCATCTCACATGCGTATCTCTTGTTGGATGGAAGAGAATAGGTGTCACTGGCTCCTGGACTCCGTGAAGCAGGACGTGTGGTTCCTGGTGTTCAGGCTTCAAGTATTCCCAAAGCAACTAGAGAGCATGGGCTACAAAGAGCCTATAAGTGATTTTCTTTTTCTTTTTTAAGATTTGGTTTTGGTTGTCTTTTGGCCTTATTGGGAGTAAAGCAGGACCAAGAAGCCCTGGAGCACTCAGGAGTCTCATTCAGCAATACCAACCATGTTGCAGATTTAAATCTTCCAGCACTGAATAGCCTTCTGCAATAGTCCGTTTGGAGAGAAATTGATAAAAACCAGCATTCCTGCCAATAATTCACATATTACCAGATCAGAACAAAATAGTTGTTCATTTGTTCAGAATTCTTCAATATACAAAGAACTCTGAACTCTGAGAACCGCATGAAGTTGGGCTATCTGGGGAGTTCAGGCATGGACTGGTCCTTAGAGCTTAGCAGCAAGGGGGCCTGTCTCCTAGCTCAGCACACGCTCATGTGAGGAGGGACTTCAGAGCTCAGGTTCACTCAACCAGCCCACAAGGATGTGCACACCCACAGGACAATTTTTGGCATAGTCACCTGGGACTTGCAAGGACCTCAGAGGTCACCTAATTGAATTTAATAAAAGTCAAATCTAGAAATGCAAATCAAAACTACAGTGAAGTATCACCTCATACCAGTCAGAATGGCCATTATTAAAAAGTTAACAAATAATAAATGTGGAGAAAAAGGAATCCTCCTACACAGTTGGTGGGAATGTAAATTGGTGCAGCCGCTATGAAAGACAGTATGGAGGTTCCTTAAATAACTAAAAATAGACTTACCATATGATCCAGCAATCCCACTCCTGGGTATACATTCAGAGAAAACTATAATTCGAAAAGACGCATGCACCCCAATGTTCATAGGAGCACTATTTACAACAGCCAAGACATGGAAACAACCTAAATGTCCATCAACAGATGACTGGATAAAGAAGATGTGGTATATGTATATGTATATACAGGAATACTACTCAGCAATGAAAAAGAATGAAATAATGCCATTTGCAACAACATGGATGGAACTAAAGATTATCCTATTGAGTGAAGTAAGTCAGACAGAAAAAGACAAATACCATATGATATCACCCATATGTGGAATCTTAAAAAAAATGATACAAATTCTGTATACAAACCAAAAACAGACTCAAGGACATAGAAAACAGACTATGGTTACCAAAGAGGGAAGGGCAGGGAGGGATAAATTAGGGGTTGGGGATTAATAGACTCTCATTACTTCATATAAAATAGAAAAACTACAAGGACCTACTGTATAGCACAGCAGACTATATTCACTTTCTTGTAATAACATATAATGGAAAGGATTCTGAAAAGAAAAAATATATAAGTATATATATATATATATAACTGAATCACTTTGCTGTACATCTGAAACTAACATTGTAAATCAAGTACACTTCAATAAAAAATTTTTTCAAAAAGTCAAACCTCTCTGCGGATTACTTTTTTGAGGAAGAGGATTGTCCAAACCTGAGTCTTTTGAGGGTGAATTTAACTTATGAAAGCAACCAGTCTTCACTCAAAGCCAAGTCTAGTGAATAAGGTAAATGGTCAGGGTAAACAAATGAAAAGTTAAGTGGGGCCATAAAATGGCAAAACTGGTTTGCTTGAATGACCACGCCCCTCACCAGAAAGGTTCTGAGAGGTGATCGTAAAGCACCTAGAGAAAGAGATGCTGCTCATCAGAGAACTGGTGGGGCACAACCTCTCTGAGGCAGAAGGAAGTTCATATCAGGTTTTTACAAATGTGCATGCCCTTTGGCCCAGAAATTCAATTTCTAGGAATTTATCACAAGGAAATTATTGAGATGGCTGGCAGAGACTTAACTGCTAGGAAGGTTGATGCAGTGTAAACAACAGCTTAAAATTTGGGTGTGGCCTCAATGTCCAGCCATTGGGATTGGCTCAGTACGGAAAGGCATGTAAAATCAGCAAGCTGCTGTCCGTCCTGCAAAATGATGCTACTGAACTGTTTCTGTTGGTATGGAAAATGGCTCACGTTCATTGAAAAGAGCAAATCCTAAAACAGTGCTGGGATACGATCCAGGTTAAAGCATGTACATTTCGGGGGTGGCTAGAAAAGAATACGGAAAGACATAGACCAAGTTGTGAGTGGCAGGTAAGATTGTGAATATTTTCACATTCTTTTTCTTTGTCTACGTGTTATGATTTTTCTTTAATGAAAAACTATTTTTATAATAAAAAGATACTACAAGGAAACATCAGGGAGAGGAGAAAGAGGTTCCACGAGCCCTAAAGAGGCAAGATGATACACCTGTATTCATTTGTTAGGGCTGCCAAAACAAAGGACCACCAGTGATATATCCACCAGGAATTTATTGTCTCTCAGTTCTGGAGGCTTGAAGTCCATGGTCAAGGTGTTGGCAGGGTCAGTTCTTTCTGAGGGCCCTGCGGGAGAAATCTGTTCCCCTCACTCCTCATTTCTGGGGTTTGCTGTCCATCTTTGGCATCCCTTGCTTCTGCTGCATCACTCCAGTCTTGTCTTCTTCTTCACGTGGTGTCCTCTCTGCATGTGTTTCTGTTTTCAAATTCCTCTTTTTTATAAGGACGTTGGTTGTATTGGGTCTGGGCCCACCCTACCCTAGTATGACTTCATCTTAATTCATTACATCTGCAATGACTCTATTTCCAAATAAGGCCACATTCTGACTACTAGGGGTGAGGACTTCAACAAATGAATTTGAAGGAGATAACACAGTTCAACCAATAACAGTACCCCAATGAGATGGCCACGCTGCCCCTACTCACCTGGGGTTGGTGCTCACCTGCCACCACGATCTACCTACACCAGCTGCTGTATGATAGGAGCCTGGGCCAAGGTCAGGGGTAGTAGGGTGGGGCACTGACATCCCTGCAGGACTCCAGGTTCAAGAGAGAATGGTGAAACAGAGAGCCTAAATGTGGCCCCCGCCTGCCCCAGTCCACACAGTCTGGGGCTTCAGGCATGAGAGAACATTCAGTTTAGCGCGTCTGAAATGGGGAGACCAGCTTAGAAGTCAGAAAGGAAAGGAGTAGCCTAAAGAATAAGCAAAGAAGATATTGTTCCTTTTGGTTGAATATAGGGGTTGAAATTTTAAAAATAGAAAGATCAAGAGAGAAGGGGGAAAAACATTACAAATATTACACAAAAATCTGTACCCAGATGTTGATAGCTGCTTTATTTGTTATCACCAAAAGCTGGAAGCAACCAAGACGCCCTTCAAGGTGTGAATGGATAAACAAACTGTGGGACACCCAGACAATGGAATATTACTCAGCAATAAAAAGCAATGAGCTATCAAGCCGTGAAAGGACATGGAGGAACTTTAAATGCACCTTGCTAAGTGAAAGACATGAATCTGAAAAGGCTACATACTGTATGATTCCAGTTATATGATAGTCTGAAAAAGGCAAAACTATAGACATTGTTAAAAAAAAATTGGTGGTTGCCAGGAGACTAGGGGGAAAGGGGAGAGAGACGATGAGGTGGAGCACAGGGGATTTTTAGGGCAGTGAAATTATTCTGTATGATACTGTAATGGTGGACACATGACAACCCAGAATGAACCCCAGTGTTAACTATGGACTTTCGCTAATGGTAATGTATCAATATTCCATCAGCTGTAATAAATATTCCATCAGTTGTAACAAATGAATCTAGGTGATGCAGGACACGAATAATGGGGGAAACAGTGTCGAGAGTTGGAGGGAAGAGGGTACCTGGAAACTCTGTTCTACCTGTTCCATTTTTCTGTAAACTGAAGACTGCTCTAAAAAAAATAAAGTCTACTAAATATTTAAAAGTCAAAACCAAAAAGAAATGTCATGAATAAAGAAACGTAGACAAGATCATGCACTTTAGGCAGTTACCCAAAAGGGCCCCTGGCAGAGAAAAGTTGGAGCAATTGCAAGAGTCACTTCTTTTTCAAAGGCAGTTGAGAAGATACAGATGACCAAAGTGTGACCCAGCAGGATCTCCAAGATGCAGACACCCCTGGCCTCTCACACCTCGCTCAGACTCAACAAAGCCCTTCTCATCGAGCTGAAAAGTGGTGGGGGGTGGGGATGGGAGGAAGAAGAACCAAATTCTTACTCAAAAGAAATAACAATTTGGAACATGCACAAGAGTGTCAACAAGTTATGCAGATCTTATCGGCATCACATTTTTCGGTGCCTCCCAGCTATCCTGTGAGGCTCCACCAGCCTGTCAACACCCTTCGGCATCCCACGCACCCCGGGCATATCAACACCTCAGGAGGCTCAGCAGCAGCCAGACCTGCCTCCCTGGGGCCCCAGCAGCGCACGTTTTCCCTCTCCTCCATCGTACCATCCCCTCGGCATGCAAGAGTGTCTTCGGAACGCTTCTTGGCCCACACTCTGGGACCTGGTTGGGGCTAAATGTCTACAAAATTGAGCAACCCATTTATGCTAGCTTTGGAAAGTTGGGGGGAAAAAATCTTATGTTCTCCCATCTGGAGGACAAGAAGGTGGCGTTTCAGTAACGGGAAGAGAAATGATGAAAAATCATCATCAAAGAGTGACAGGCTCATCATACTAGGTGTTTCTATGTTTTTCAGATAAAATGTTAATTTTGCAAAATTATGGATAAGTCATGACATTTATGGAGAACCCTCTCTCCACCTCCCCCTGCCCCCGCTTGCTCAGTGCACAAAAATAAAGCCGTCATAGTATATACATTGCTCCATCATAATGCAGCCTCTCAAATGTAATTTTGGTAAATGATACAAAAAAAGCATTTAGTTAGACTAATGAAAATGACAGCCTTTACTATATAGCACAGCTTTCTTTTTCAGTTACATACCTGTTTCTTACATTAGAGTCAATGAATGGATCTCCTTGTTTGTGTGTTTGTTTTCACTTTTAGGCAGCTTTAAGTGCCTTGAAACAATTTTCTGAACAAGGATTGGACCCAATGGAAGGGGCAATGAATATTGAGAAAGGTTCTCTTGAAAAGTGAGTAAATCTTCTGTCATATTCTTACATGGGTAATTTGGCAACTGTTTGAAAACTAAGATATGCAGATAAGGCTAAAACTGAAGACAAGATATACTCAAATTTAGCTATCTCTGACAAAATTATTCATAATACCATTACATGTAAATAAATGAGAAACAGTATATATATGGTCATGTTCGTTTCCTATCAATATGTCTCTGAAAATTTTAATCTACTGGTTGAGAATTATTTCTGCTTTTTAATGCCTTCGCTGGATATATGTATTTGAGTTTTGTTGACCGTGGAGTGTTGCAAAACTTGCAAAAGATGGATTTTCATTTCAGACTGTTGAGCATTCTCTGACTAAATCATTTTCTGAGGTAAAAATTTTCACTCACATTCCTACTAAGTTGTGGGCACAACACAGAGAGAAAAAAAGAGAAGGAAGGAAGGAGGGAGGGAGAGAAGAAGGAAGGAAGGAAGGAAGCAAGCAAGCAAGCAAGCAAGCTGAAAGGAGGGTTCCCTCCCCTTGGCTGAGTTTTGTTTTTCACACTGTTATATGAAACACAGGCGGGCATTGCCACAAAGGTGTGGCTCCCAGAGGCTGCAGAGGCCAAAATGCAGCTTTAGTAAGTATTTCTGAAATCCAGCTCATACCTCTTTTATGATATTGAACATAAGGTTTGATCTGAGAGACTGAATTTTAGGTCTCTCCAGAGACCCAATTTATACTAAAGCAATGGTAAGCCATTGTATTTCCAATAGTGGGATCCAAACTCTTTCAAAGCAGGAATAATAGCAGGTGAGATTTCAGAACACACACAGGAGATAATATTTTTAGAATGAAAAAAAGAAATTAGATAACCCAGGAAGTCAAAACCAGATATACTTATCTGGCAGTTAAATAAGCTTACCAGCCCCCATCCCTTCCCCCCCCCCCCAAAACCCCTAGCATTTGGTCATTCATATTTAAAAGGTGAGAGCGTGAGAAGAAAACATTTGGTAAACAGACGTGGCATTTTAAGTTGTCTATAGATCGGCAACCATTTATAAGCTAATTTAATCAAAACCATTTCCACATGATCTCATCAGTGGGCTATCTGAACATAAATATTGTTGTTTCACTTTAAAATGTCACTTTTGTGGTGACCTTTGAATCCCGTGTGCCATCTGCTAATAAACATGTCTGAAGACTTGCAACCCTGGACCTTCAGCTCTTGTTAATGTATTAATCTTCCAGACAAGCCCAGCATCCGGGAGAGAAAGCAGACAATAACCAGACACACCCGGGCTCCCTCGCTCAGGACTGCAAGAAAGCAAGGTCGGTCATCTAGCAGCTCCCAGAACCACGGCTGCCACCGCATCCTTATAAACCTGTCAGCACGCATGAGGGTGTTTGTGTTCAAGGAAATGAATGACTAATACCGTGATTTGAGTCTCATGTGAAGACAACACTATTCTAACACGAGAGATAATAGACATAGTCCTGTTTATTCAACTGAGGGGAAAAAAGAAAACTTTGAGCCTTTCCCTTGGAACTTGAGATCAGATCATAACTCGTTTGCCCAGAGGCAGCAGAAGTCTGATCCTGCTACCGGAGCTTAAAATAACAATTAACGAAAAGTGTTAGAAACAGAGGTAAAGTGTTTAAGTGAGTCATAGAGAAATCGGGTCGGGTTCCGTGTGATGACTGTCTTGTCGTGGCGCTTGTGTTCAGTTATATCCTCTCTCTCATTTTAAACAATGCTTGATGACTCAAAGATTAACCAATGCTGTGCTGTGGAATGTGATGGTCGTTGTCTTCATATAGAGTCACACGGTTTCTCTTTTTATGCAGAGACTTGTAACCTTCATCCTAGATCAGTATGGGTCACTTCAAGGCGCACTGCTCAAAGTCGTACGCACACAAACGTGGTTGACGTCGGGTCAGACGTTTGATTAGAAACATGAAATGATGTTAGGAACAATTAGTTTCCATATACTCCAGGAGTTCAAAGAGAAAACAAACAAACCAATTGTGGGTTTTGAACTCCATCACCCTATTAGCCACTCAGGAGGCGTCTTGCCTCTTTGACCATTTCTGTGGATTCCACGTCCCACCACGTGGTGGAAAGCGCACCCACCCCATTCGTGTGTCGTAGCCACTCACTGTTTGCATCCAAAGTGTTTTTGATAACTGCCTCTGCACTTGGGATAGTGAGTGGGATCAAAATGAATCATGTACCTGGCGGGGAAGGGCCAGCCCGTCGGAGGAGCCGTAGAGGTCTCGCCAGCTTGTAGCCAGCCACGCTCTGGACCAGCATGTTGGAATCCAGCGTGGAGCCAATGCAGTAAAAATTTGGTTGGTTTCTGTGTGAAGTGTTGTTATTGTGGTTCTTTCCTTGCCTAGCTCTCACCTCTTAAATATCTCCTCCGTGTCACCCATCCCAAAGGCCATTGCCTGGCCTCGTCACCCTGCACAGCAGTGACGTTGAAGAACGTCCAGGCTTATCCTGTCACCGGCCGTCTCTGTGAAACTGCAGGGCCACCTCCTGGGTGACTCGGAGCCGGGTTCCTGACCAGCCAACGTCATCTCATTGTTCAGGCTTTCTCCTTATTGATTTGCCAATGTTGTGCAATGAGAAAACACTCTCTGGTCTAACTGCTCGACCCAACATGACAATAGGAATATAATTATGTAAGATTTCACAAGCAAAACCGCCACAAATCATGGTCTGCCTGACTCACACGCGACTGGAGAATAAACAAACAGCAACATAAGGAAATAACTCTAGGGTTGTTTTTAATGATTCCCATGTGGGGAAGTCCGCCCATCCTGAGAGGGCTGGGTGCCCTGGGAGGAAGTAGGTTTGGTGACAGAAAGCCGGGTCCTCGTGGAAATGATGACACATTTGTTAAGTCGGGGTTCATGAAGATCAGCCGAGTTGAACAGTAAGTCCTGCAGCCCTTAGGGGGCCCTAAATCATTTCCTCAGAAGGGGGCAGGCCCTTTCTCCCCCTAGAGCCTTCACCACCTGAGGCTCCGGCCCTTGGAGGGGAGGGGCGGGGAGCAGGCCTGTCTGCAACAAGACCTCAGGCAGGATCTTTAAAGTGCGTCTTCAGTTTCCCAAATGCAATAAACACAGACAACCTCCCACAGCCCACGGTCCCCACAGCACCGAGGCCGTCAGGGCTGTGGGAGAGTGATGAACTCAGGGAACAAACAAAGCTAATCAGTTCTCACAACCCAAGTATCTGAGGCATCTAACTCGGGAACTGTCTGACAGAGTCACCCTCAAAGCTGAGCCCACAGGAGCGGGGTGGGGGGTGGGGATGGAAATCCACAGAAGATCTCAGGTTTAGTGATAGGATGTTTATTCAAAATCCCATCCCATCTTCCTGCTTGAAGAGACCAGGAAGGCCTTTAGACATTTTGCCCAGAATGGCAGCCCTTCCTGGGAAGCATTTGGGTTTTCTTTGGGTTGAATTAGCAAATGCAAATGATGGGTGGCCTGCTGTCCCTCGCAATGTTATATATCATTCGAGGGGAAACCATTAAGTAGATTTATTGAAAGAATGTTTCTTCGGCCCAAGGAGATCTTTTTGATGAAAAATGGAACTCATTATTCTTTAAAGGACACAGATTGACTTATCTCCTTTATCAATTACAGTGTCTGCTTTCAGCTTTTCTCAATCAGCACTGGGCTTTGTAGTCACTTCCCAGTGCTGAGGCCAATGCGTTTTATGAAAAAAAGGTTTGTTTTTACATTTTAATTGGAAATACAATATTGCACTTTGGAACTCGGACCAGCCCTTTCCAGCACCACTTGCCAAAGAGCAATGGTGAGACACCTCCCTTCAGGCTGCGATAAGGACTCTCGTCCCCTCTTCTGGGGTGACCTCTCTGGGTTGTCCTCATAGTCTCCCCAGCAAAACTCTCAACAGTGATTTTTTGTTTTTTGACAGCTTCAACCAATTTCCTGCACCATGCAATAAAAATAGATTAGTGAAAAACTTACATTATAAGAGGTTTTCAGGACTTCTAGTGACCTTGGAAATGTGGTCTAGACCAATTGATTGGTGTTTAAATCCTGCTGCTGGTCAGTTATCAGTGCAACTGTCCAGAGTTGGTTCTGTAACTTTTAATTTCCAAAGGCCACTTGTGATCATTACGGTCAAGAATGGTAGAAAACCTAACAGTGTTGCACTCAGAGCTAACAAGTCAATAACGGCTAAGCCATACATGAATTTTTCTCTGACTCTCCCCACATCTCCCTCCACCATGATATAGGTACCTAATACATGTGTATATGATACAGTGAATAGGTGAATAAATGGACAAATGAATGAGCAATCAAATGGATAGATAAATCAACTGAAGAAGTACATTTTATTTGTTTTTATTTTTTTAACTTTTTTTTATTGAGTTATAGTCATTTTACAATGTTGTGTCAAATACCAGTGTAGAGCACAATTTTTCAGTTATACATGTACATACATATATTCATTGTCACATTTTTTTCTCTGTGAGCTACCACAAGATCTTCTGTATATTTCCCTGTGCTATACAGTATGATCTTGTTTATCTATTCTGCACATGCCTGTCAGTATCTACAAATTTTGAACTCCCAGTCTGTCCCTTCCCAACCCCCACCCCTGAAGAAGCACATTTTAAATCTCATTGCTTCGCCTGACACACAGAGACACTGGTAGTTAGATATGACATTATGGTTGATAAGATATTGTACCTTCAACCCCAGGGGAACTGTAGCATTTCTTAACTAAAAACATGGCAAGTCCAAAAACCCCTTAGTTTAGAGGACTTTGGATCCATGAAGACCCACCATCCTGCCCCCATCTTCCCATTTCTGCATTTATCTCCCTTCCCTAGGCCAGCCGATTCAATTCAGTCCTCACCCCCAGATACATTCCTGTCTTTCCACAGTAACAGAGAAGTGTCTCGTGAGGAGGGATGTTGTACTGTCTGACTCAAAGCAAAGACTTCCTTAGACTCAGGCAAACCCGACTGTCAGTTTCTGGCAAACATTCCCCAAGGTCCATCTCACCTTGCTGGGACTCATGAGAAACTGTCTTGTAGGGGAGGCTTTCCTCTTACGGTCTACGCTCTTCACATAACGAAAAGCTCCCTTGACTGGAGCCCCAGCACGCTCTGATGTATGCTGGGAATGCAGAAAATAAATAAACAAATGAAACTTCTTCTCCAGCAAGAACCCACATTCTAGCTGGAGGGAAAGGCAGACCGGGAAGTGAGCGTGAGAGGTGAGCGTGATGTGTTGTAGCTCCTTGTTTACCGACTTGTCTCTCTCAGTTCCTCCTCGTTCCCTCACTCGTCTCACTCTGCTTTGGGTACCATGCTGTATTCTGGTGGCGCCGTCAAAAAGCCACCACGCTTTGACTCTAGGAGAACATCTTTCACCTCCACACACCCCCCACGTCCACTGACTGACCCCACCCAGGCCCCCAATCCACATTTACTAGGTAAAGCTCTGGAAACTCACCTATACTCAGGAGGCTGGCCGACTGAATTTTTCCCGCTTTGTATCTCCCAGTCTGGAATGGTGCCCACCTTAATACGGTAAGTACTTGATAAACGGTTAACAAATAGATGAACGACCCTAAGACTAACCACTGCCCTGATGGCTGTGCCAGGCTAACCGGGTCAAGGAGACCTGGCTGCCCCAACAGAGAAGTCTGGCCTATTGGGTGGGGGACCTTCTGCCCTGGGAATAAACTTCTAGTTCAGCTTCTGTTAATGGGTCATCCTGTTGCAGTCATTTAACATCTTTGAGCTTCAAGTTTTCATCCAAAACTGTAGGGATGAGAATATACAGGAGTAGATGTTCTATTTTTGAAAGTGTACAGGTTGCAAAAGTAAACACAAGACTTCAAGCAAAGTTAGTGGGTTTGAGGGAAAGAGCCCGGGTCTAGGAGTCAGGAGTCCAGAGACCTGGTTCAGGCACCAGTGTGACCTTGGCAAGGGACTTAGCCTTCCTGGGCCTCAGTTTCCACATCTGTAAAATGATGGCCACAAAGAGCATAACAGCTCTAAATGTATTCCTCTGTTCACACCTTATCTCCAATACGTGAATTTCTAAAACCAAATACCTGCTAGGAAAAGTACTGTTCCTATCAATTAGGATTCTTTGGTTGTGAATGATAAAAGCCTGCTCAGCCAGCAATGGGAGATGTGTTATAAGGCTGCAGGGCTGTCGTGCAGAACCTAAGGGCAGAGATGCAGAAATGAATTGCAGCCAGGAAGTGGAAGGCTGTGGGGAAGCCAGGAAGCTCTCTTTCTCCCTCTCTCTCCAGTCCCTCCTCCCTCTGAACGTGTGAATCATTTCTCTCTCTCTACACCGGCTCTCGCTTCTCAAGTACACGCATTGGCGAACACAGCTACCAGTAGAACCCACGTTTACAGCCACCGAAGGAACACTGAAGCTCCTCTCTTGATTTCATTCCCGAAGTTGTAGGAAGAACCTGATTAGCTCACTTTGGACAAGGTGTTCACCCCTGGCCCACATTGTTCAAATATGGCTGCCCCAACTCTTACCCCTTTGGAAAGGGCGGAGGAGTCATCGGAGAAGAGAGAATCACTGTTTTGGGAGACAACCCAATAGATACGTGCCTGGACCACTCCCCAGGGGGCAAGGCTCTTCATAATCATGTGCTTCCGATGTAAACAGTGAACCTTAAATAAGTGAGTAATAGTCTCCCAGAAGTCATAGACTGGTCATAGATGAAGGCTAGATGGTTTTGTTTGGTTTTCTTTAATCCTTTCAGCCTTTAGTTTCAAGGGTCTGCTGAACCACAGAGCTATCTCTGAATGAGTCACAAAACTACCCAGAAGAAGAAAATTAAAACTTCCCAGTGATCCCCAATTAGTATGTTTTTAAAAGCCTCCTTTCCTTCAGCACGAATAATGAGAAAATTAGGCAATAGGGTGGTCTGCCAGCCTCAGTGATTTCTACAGAACTGGAAGACTGGCAGTCATCCCCCTGCCTTTGTTAGCCTGAGTGGACTTCAAATGCAAGGGCATTTCTGATTCTTACAGCTGTGGTGGGTAGACATGGAGGCAGTCTTGGTCTAATTTTCTTTCAAACTTTACTCGTAAGTTTTCAAGGGAACTCAAAGAAGGGAAGAGGCTTGGTTATTTAAGCGAGTGTGAAGGAGCAGACAACAGAAAGTATCGGAAATTTGGATTCAAAAATAAAGGGGCTGAGATAAGCCAAGCCGCATCAGAGAAAAATGGGGAAGTGGGAAGTTCTGGAGAAGGCGCTTGTGATCGGAACAGACTAAGTGTTCCTGGCAGGTAGGTCTGTCTGTAATGCTGTCACCTGAGCTTCAGGAATGAGCAGTCAACATCTTCTGTTTCCTCTTGCGCCTGCCCTAAATCCTCTACACGGGTAGTCATTTTCCAGAACGGTGTCTGGCCGCTCGTCCTCGTCATCCCAGAGTACAGGGAGAGGAAGTCCATTCCTCTTCACCGGCTTGAGGTGATTTTCAAGCTCCCAGCTTTGGCAAAGGTCGGGGCTGGACGCGCACAACATGGAGAATCTAGCTGATGGTATCAGGGAGGGTCAGGACTTTTTTGTTTGTTTGTTTTGGGGGATTTTTTTCTACCTGGAACTAGAGTTGCTTCCACAGTCATCACGACTTAATGCACAATAGCTCTTCAAGTGTCCAGCCCCACTGCAGCCACTGCCTCTGTCTTAGGAGAAGACACCACTCGCATGAAAATGTCTGGCTAAACATATCTTGCCTTTTAGTTTCTGACCTTAACCAAATCCTAATCTATCCATCAATCAGCAAATATGGATTGAGTCTCCATCCTTGAGTTAGTCATTGTGGGGAACCAACTGAAGCTTAAAGTGATGTCTCTACTCTCAAAGAACTTCCAGTCTTGGGGGAGGGTACAGCTCAGTGGTAGAGCACATGCTTAACATGCACAAGGTCCTGGGTTCAATCCCCAGTACCTCCATTAAAATAAATAAATATAAATAAATAACATAACTACCTTCCTCCAAAAATTAAAATAAAATAAAATTTTTAAGTAAATAAATAAAATGATTTTTTTTAAAAAAAAAAAAGAGCCTTCAGTCCAACTGGGAAGATGACATGGCAACCAGATACTGAGGGGAAAAAAAAGCAAGAAGACAGAAATAGATACATTTCATTAGGAACTGATTTCAGCTCCTCTGGCTTCCACCGTGCTTTTGAGAAGCATCGTAGGGAAACTCAGGCCAATGACTCAGGTTTTGATATTAAAAAGATGTCTACCCTGGACTCCTGCTTTCTTTAATCTGGTGACCTGGGTTGGCCAACCGATAACCAAAGTGCTGCAGGAATCCAGCTTGCATGTTTCCTTTTTCTGGGGTCAATCCCTGTGTAGCTGAGGCTTTATGAGCCACCATCCCCTCCACAACCACAGCTTCCTCCACTGCCACCAACCTTCCCAACCACTGGTATAACCCCGATCCACCTTTTACCAAGAAAGCAGTGCTGGGGATGGTTAAGAGTTAGGGTTCCAGAGTCAGACTGCCTGGTTCAACTCTTGGCTTTTCTACTATATCCTTGTATACGTTTAGGTAAGTGACCTTACCTTTTCCAAGCCCCACTTTCTGCAGCTGTGAAGTGAGGGTGGCAGTGTTGCTATGTGGGTTAGATGAATGAGTTTTATGAGTTAATACACGTGGAGTCTTTCAAACTATATGTGGCACAGAGTAAGTACTTGATAAACATGACTTATTACTGACCAAAAGCCAGTCGATGAATTAATCAGTAGTTGTGGGTCAACTACGATGTGCCAGATACTTGAAGTGCTGAGAAAAGGAAGAGGCTGAGATGACTAAGGTACAGTCCTGTTGTGCATCATGGAATTTTGGTTTCTCAAAGGCAGTTATAAAACATGCATACAAATAACTTTTACTCCAGACGAATGTTCTCAGAGACCTGGGGCAGGGAGAACCTGCAGGAAGCCCCTGGGGGCTACTTAGACAATAGGATCATCATCTTTGAGGTGCCTTCTCCATAAAGCCAAATATATACGGCTCTGAATGCATTTTGGGACTCTTCTGGTGAGAATGACCCACAGGCCAGAGAAATTTTTCTGACAAAGGGATTCCACATTCCCCCTACTCCTCATGCTGCACCCCCTCCTCTAGACTCCTAGGGAACCAGGGGAAGCTGGTAGAAGAAGTCAGCCAGTGACCCAGAGTGGCACACCCAGTGTCAGAAGTCAGGGGAACCAAGGATGGTGAGATGCCTCTGAGGCATCAGGCCTGCACTGGGCTTGGCGTTTGTTGGAAAGCTGCTTGGCGGTAGAGAGAAAGAACTGTAAGTGGCCCTGTCCCCCTAGCCATTATGGAAAAGGCAGCTTATCCCTCTGTTCCGTCTGGTTACAAACATGCCATCACTACAATGGTCCTATTACCTCGTTTCTTAGAATACCATCCTGAGAAAGCAACGGAGAGGCACAGAAAGTTGGGTAATAGATGTTATTTATAATGCAGTTGAGGTAACAAGGGTCTGGATGCAGGCAGGGCAGGAGGAGGGAGAACAGGCCCTAATCACCCAATGGATGCAGGGGTGAGGGGAGGGAGGCCACCTAGGCGGGTTCCAGGGCCCTGGCTGGGGGAGCTGGGTCAGTGGCAGAAGAGGAGCACACGGCCAAGGGCAAAGTCTTGAGAAGCACCAACACTGAAGACATAGACAGAAATACGAGCTCATACGGGAATCTGAGAAGGAATGGATGTAGTAAGGAAAAGATGGCGGAGAGAGGGGAGGATGGGATGGTCAGGAGTGTCAGTTGCCACAGAGAGGAAGTGAGGGGGCAAGAAAAAATAGAAAAAGAGCCCACAGGGTCTGGCACGAGGAGGTCATGGATGACCTGCCAGTGTCGTTCAGGAAGGAGGAGGAGGAGGATGCAGGGAAGGGCAGCCTGACTGTCCTGTGGGGCTAGAGGGCTCCTCAAGCCAAGTCTAAATCCTTTGTCTTCTAGCTACCCAATACACTCGTCCACTGGATGTAAGGACTGTAAATCAGTACAAATTTCTGGGGAACAATTGGGCAATGTGTAGCCACATATTTAGTGAAGAAAGGATGCTGCTGTCAGTGACTTCTGCTCAGTGGCCTCACAGAGATGGTGCCTGTGCCGGGGCTGTCAGAGCGGTAGCAGGAGGCAGTGCCCAGGGGCCGTTGCAAATTAACGATTCTCATTCAGATCAGCGAGTCTCATGCAGATCAGCGCTGTCCCCAGTGACCTATGACTGGGGAGTGTGTTGGCTGCCTCTGAAGATGGAGCAACTGCAGGTAGGCCTTGGGTACCCATGGATGCTGCCCCACCAAGGTGCTCCCAGCTGGACCCCCCTTCCCACCTCGGCAGGAACAAGCCTGTTCTGGTGGGCTTGTGGTCTTAGCTCTGCCTGCTTTTATTTGCCTTCTGATGACAGTGCTTCTACTTCAAGAGAAGAGCTGCGGAGTGGAGGATATTGCTTTAAACTCCACTGGAAGTCAGCCTGTCGTGGGGGTCATTGGCAAGAGTGGTGCAGGGAACTGAGATTGAGAGGATGGGGCTTGTGTGGGCACAGACTGGGACATGTTGACTTCTACGGAAAGGCTAGAATTAGGTTCGAGTGGCGGACTAACGATGGCTATAAATGGTCACTCTCTTCCTTGAATTTATTTCCCCTCCCCTTGAGTCTGGGCTGGCCCCGTAATTACTAAAGCCATAGAATCTGGTGGAAGTGCCATTGTGCCATTTCCAGGCCTCACATTCCAGGTCTGGCCTCCTGCGTTCTTCCTGCTGGGTCACTCTCTCTTCTGACCCTCACTCTTGGAACCCAGCCACCATGCTATGAGAAGCCCAAGCCACCTGGGGAGGCCACAGCCACAGGTGGGCACTTTGGTCCACAGCCTTAGCTGAGCTACAGACTGACAGTTGGCGTCAACTTCCAGCCAGGTAAGCGGGCCCTCTTGGATGTTCTGGCCCAACAAAGCCTCAGATGACCACAACCCCAGCCACCATCATGTGGAGAAGAGTCCAGTTGACCCACAGAATTGTGAGAAATAATGCTTTTCCATCTGGGTTTGTTTGCAGCAGTAGGTAACGGGACAGTCTTCATTCCTGTTTTCCATAGATTTGAACCCAGATGCTGGAGTAAACTGGCAAAAGCAAACCTTAAATTACCCTTTCGCACCCATCTCTTCTGCATGGAGTCTTTCCATAATTCCCTGTAAGTAGCAGAACAGGGTTGGAGTTCTCTCTCGCTCCCTCGGTCTCCTTGTTACAGTCATACACGGTGAGTGAGTATCTCAGGCATGGGGTCGAGGCACAAAAGGCCTGGGAAATTCCAACTGGAGAAGAGGGGGCCTTGTCCAAACGAGTGAGCAGAGCCACTTGGGGCTGAGGCTGTTTTCACATGAGCGGTTGAACACAGGACTCTTTTTTTTTTTTTTTTTTTCTAGAGAGTCTCCCTAGGAGAGGGCCAGATGCCAAGACTAGGTGGGCCCAGATGGCTAAGTTCCCATTCTTTCTTGCCTTGAAGGCTAATTTTAGTTATGTGATATGACACTTGATCACAATGGCTGTGTGTTTGTGGCTTTACTCAGCACTGACGATTCAAGTCTCCCAGCCCCAGGTCCACCCGTGAGCCCTGCGCCAGACGCCCCGTGCTCCATGGCACCGCCGTGCACTGTCCTGGGCTCTTTACTGCTGCTCCGTCTGTAGTAACTTTTCCTCAAAATCTCAGTTGTAAGCTCCTCAAGGGCAGGGGCCATGATTCCAGACCCTGCTAGGGCAGGTCAGGAAAGGATGGCAAAAGCCTGAAGCCTCCTCCTTTTTGTCTCCTGGGAACCCAGAGTCAATGCCAGTTCACTGGGAGAGTGTGGTCCTGTGGACCAGGGCTTGAGCTTGAAAGAAGTGTGCCTCTGAAAGTTCCGGTTTATCTACACTGGCCAAAGCTGAGCTACAGACTGACAGTTGGCGTCAGTGATGTTGTTAATAAGCATGCTTTGACTCGTCCGCATAAATGAATTCATTTATAAGACACACGATTTGCTTAAAGCTCCCACTGCTGTTACAACTGTATTTCAGATTTGATGTAATTTCTAGCATGTTGGTTATATGGTTTTCATATTGTCTGGAACTGAAATGATAGCAGGAAGATCCTGTTAGGAGGAGAAAGTAAAGTTAAACAAGGTGGTCTGTGGTGAGTTACTATGCGTGGAATTAATTTCACATCCAGGTTTGGATGATCTCATAAATTGTTCTTTTGGTTGGCAATTTCACCCCAGCCTGCTAGATTGAATTATTTCCTTGTAATTCAGACCCCCTGTGTTGCCCATAACGAAGAACACATTGTATGTCTTGGCTAGCGTGGCGGGTGGAGGACAGGTGCCCACAGTTGTCTGAGAGCGGCCAGCACTGAGCTCAGCTACACAACCTCAGGGACAATCGGTGAAGTTGTCACGGGAGCATTGTTGCGCTATCCAGGCTGGGAGCTGGGGTGGGTGGAGATGGGAGGGGACCCCTAGCACACTGAGTCTGACATGGCGTCTTCATACTATGAGATCTGTTTCAGACAATTTGGCCCAACACCCATGGAACCATGGGGCACCCCACACTTCTGTAGCATCCCTGAAAGACAGGAGCTCAAGAGACCAATCATGCAAACTTCAACCACAGAGCAATGGCCCTTTGGTGATCTCCTTTGGAGGAGCAGTCTTCAAGAATTTGTAGGACAAAAATGGCTTTCTTAGGGCAAGAATCTCAGATCCTTCAACTCTCGTAGAGAGGAACAGGCTTACAAGAGAATTAACTTCTAGAAGTAAAACCTGTATAGCTGAAGTGTCTCCTTTTGACTCTAGCAGGTGTGACAAAGCCCCTAGGAAGCTGAGTCCTCTTTCTTCTGGGTGAGAGATGGGGACAAATTCTAACCCGGCCCAGAACCAAACCCTCACAAGGCTGACAACGACCTGACCTCCAACCCCCAGGTCAGACAGCCAGTCTCAATGCGTGTATAGCATTTGCTTTCTCCTGAAATTTGCAAATAAAACAGCCATTTAAGATCTGTTGCCTCATCAAAGATGGTGGAGATTGATCCAGAAACCATCCTTATAGCTGAACCCATAGCCCTGACTCCTCTACATTCAGCAGACACATCTACAGGGCCTTCAGGACCCCTTCTCCTGTGCTCACCAACAGCGTGGCTGGGAGAGGACCATTTGCTGTGCTTCACTTGGCTCCCATGTTGGGCAGTGAGTGGCTTTGTTCTGAAAGCTATCCACATGCCGCTGAGACTTCCTTTAACCAGCACTGCAGAGAAACCCAAACTTCATTCAGAGAAAAGTGCCCTGTGGGACTGCTGCCATTTATACGGTGCCTCATCAAAGAGGGTTGCCAGGACAGGAGTCTCCTGGGATATGGGACTTTTAGTGCTAAAACCAGACACACCAAGCAAACCAGGACACTGAGTCCCCTTCGTTCAGCATTCATCCTCTAGGAGCAGGGAGGGGAAATCGGGAGGGTTCCTGCAATTCCACACCAGCTGCCATCTAGTCGTGGGCCGCCCACTAGTCCCAGGGCCTGTAGGCCATTGCTCTCTCCATTACCCTGCATGTCGAGATCTGAGATTTGTAGCCCTGGGCTCTGTTTGAGCCCTTTCAGCAACTTACATCTTCTAATGCCAAAGAAAAAGAAATCATGTGCAAAGAGCCTGGGTCATTCCCACCAAGGCTCTCCATTGCCCCTCAGGGGCACATCTCCCCAGGACGGCCTTCCCCGTACTCACACGGAAGCCAGGTTGGAGCCTTGGCGGCCAAGTGTGTTGTAAGAACCACAAGAGCTGGTCAACAGATTTTCCCCTGCCTGAGGCCATCTGAGCATCTTCACAGGACTCTGAGTCAGAGACCAAAGCTTCGTCGAGGGTAGGGCCCTAAGTCTGGAAAAGGTACACAGATTCTAAGGAGCGGGGATATTTGTTTTTGTCAGGAGATAGTGTGTCCTACCAGAACGCGGGAAACACAGGCTCCTCGTCATGGGGGCGTCCCGAGCCCCACCGGCCCATTTGAAACATCTTGTTCGTGGGTCAGGCCACGGAGGCTGGAACGCGAGTATCCCACATGTTCTCTTTTAACTACCTTGGTCCTGCCGCTGCTTCCCCCACCTTCAGAACCGCCAGCAGCACAGGGCAGAGAGCAGGGCACCCAAAGTCACAAATAGGGGCGTTTAAGAGGCAGTGACAGTGGAGTGGGTATAGCTCAGTGGTAGAGTGCATACATAGCATGCATGAGGTGCCAGGTCCAATCCCAGTACCTCCATTAAAAAAAGTAAAAAAGCAATGACGGTGACCACTTGATCCTAAGACTAGAGATGTCCTGCTCCGTGCAGTTTTTGTGAAGTTTACGCACCTGCCTGAAAAACCAAAAAGTAAAACTGGAACATCGCTAGGGCAGTATTGGAAGGCCATACTCAATTTTCTGGAAATACTAAAGAACTTGAAAATTCCACAGTTGTGTCTGGATTTTGAGAGTTTTTGGGGGGGATCTAAAATTACTGATAACCCAACTCACTGAGCCCCAGAAGAGAAAGGAGAACTTTCCAAGACCTGAAGTTCTGGAGCCTGGCAGTCAATGATCTGAACCCCAAATGTTCGGCAGCCTCTCCAGGCCCTTCTAGGGTGGGTCATTTGTCTTCTGAACATGCCTGGCTCTGTCCTGCCCGCATGTTTTTCTCACCTCCTCCTGTCTAACATGTCCACTCCTCCCCCTTTCCTCCTCACCATCCTCTCCAGGTGCAGCTCAGGTCTGCCTCCTGCATGAAGCCGTCCCGGATTCTCCAGCCCCTGCCTGCCCAAACACATGGCACCACTGGGCTGCCTCCTTCATCCTCTCCGTAGCAGATGGTGAGCCCCATGTTCCACATGTTGTCATTTAAGTGGCTGCATGTGCGTACCTGTCCCCCTCACGGAACTGCATGCTCTCTGAAGACCAGATCTGTCTTTCCCTTGATAGACATATCCAGCCAGGTCTGGCCCATAGGAGAAACTCAGACATGACTGCTGATATCACTGGATCAAAGAGAAACCCCAATCAAAACCGGATGACACGCCTCTGCTCTGTGAGCCAGCGGTTCCACCTCCAAGGATTTACCTGAGAGAGGTGAACACCAAAACATCTGTGCAAGAATGCTCACAGTGACTTTATTCTGAAGTAAACCGATGTGTCCATCTGACTTTGAAATGCATCAGGAAAGAAAATGTTTTGATGGATGGAGAGAGGGAGGGAGGGACAGATATGGGATGAAAAAAACACAGTAGAATAAAGCCTGACAAAACAGCCTGAGCCGCCACCACCCAAACCACGGCATCACCTCCAGCGCCGCCACCACCGGGGAGGAGGAGCTTGGAAGGATGGACATCTCCTCTGACAAGGCTTTGAGGAGAAGGTGGGGTTGGGGGCCAGTGGGTTTCTAGGGAGCCAGGAAGGGATGATGAGTGGGGCAGGAGTGAGCAGTGAGGCTGGAGCTTCAGGGAGGCAGCGGGGAGGGCAGAGTGAGGAAGGAACAGGCTGGGAGCAGCGCAGCTCAAGGCTTTGAGCTCTAGCCACTGCCCAAAGGGCTGCACCCTCCCTGGCACATCCCGGGTCTGAGAAATGTGTAGTGAGTGGCAGGCTGGCTGGGCTTGCCCCATCGCTGGGCCTACAGCCCTTGAAATCTGCAGTCAGATTCATGGTTCAAAGGACTATCTTTTCTTAGGAAACACTGATAATCCAAACCACATCTAACCTCATTCCTCCCTTTGATAGGGTGACTGGGCTGGTAGATCAGAGCAGAGCCATGGATTTTGTCCATCTGGATTTCAGCAGAGGTTGCAAACTGGCAGCCCTCCGGCTGGACCCAGCCCACAGATGTGTTATGTGTTTTGTTTGGCCTCCCAGAGGGTTGGGTGTTCTTTTTTCTTTGCTTTTTTTTTTTTTTTTTTTTTTTAAGAAATTTAGTTTAGTTGCCAGGGTTTTTAAATCACAGATGATCTGAATTGTCTGCATCTCTTGAAATGTTGGAAAATCCATCAACCAAGGGCCTACGTGGTGACAACTGGCAGGAATGAGGGGCAGCTGGCCCCTCAGAGGCCTCGTCCTCCTTCACTCCTGTCGCCCAGCTCACCTCATGGCATATCATGTCACTTGTGCGGACGGGAAAGAGAGAAGTCAAGGTTGGCTGATAGTAACATTAAACTAAGCTTAATATAGTAAATATTTCCTGAGCACCTACCTGGTCTGTTTGGTCCTGAGGACAAAGTGGAGAACAGAAGACTTAGTCTCTTTTCTAAAGGAACTTAGATTCTAGAGGAGGTAGAGACAGAAAAAAAGGGAGGGGGGAGGGGGGGAGGAGAAAGAAAACAATAACTGCAAAGCATGACTGTGGCCCTAAAGGGACCAGATAAAAGAGAAGATGCAGCAGAACCTAGCCTGGGGCCGGGTGGCCTCCCCCGGACAGGACGGTGGGGAGCGCCTGTCTGGGGAGACATTTTTAAGCTCAGCCCTGAAGGATGAGGAGATTTGGGGAAGGTTGCTGAGGTGGATGGAAGGCCTTGGAGGGGGAAATGTTTGGGTTCTTTCAGGAGCTGAGAGAAGCCTGGTGTCACGGGTGTTTGGAAGAGGAGGGAGCAGGATGAGGATGGGAAGGTGGGCAGCGGACGGGACTTGTAAACTGAGTACAGAGTTTAAATTTTATTCTGGGTGCAGTGGTAGCCACTGAAGAACTGGGACAAGAGGGAGACGTAATCAGATTTCCATTTCGTAAAACCGATCCAGTTATTGGTAAGGAATGCAGAGGAACGCAGTATCATCAGAAGGCCATTGTAGGGGCACAGGTGAGACGTGGTGGTGGCTTGGCTGATGGAGGAACAAAAATAGATCCAGGTGCATTTTGGAGGAAGTCAATTCATAGCTGGCTGCAGAAGGAGGTAACCCTGGAAATCCTGTCAGTTGGCTGCATCAGAAGCAAACCTGGGGAGGGATTTAGACAAAGATTGCCTAGGATGATACAGGTCAGCCTTGGCTTCTCCCAAGATGCAAGACACTCGCTTGTAAATCATGACTCCCCTTGTTGGGAGGCTGTGAACCTCAAGCATTAACTAGTTCACTGCAAACAGAAAATGGCTTTGAAAATTCATATAGGTTTTGCATTCTAGTCTATAATGTATCTGTAGTTGATCTGATTTTTAAAAGTTGTAAATGACATAGCATCAGTAAACAAACATATAAGACCCAGATATTCCTCCCAGTGTCCCTGGTTAATGCTCTTAACCTTGGCTGTACATTGGAATCACCTGGAAAGCTTTTATAAACGCTGATGTCTGCGTCCCATTCCCGGAGATTCGGACTTAGTTGTTCTGGGACGTGTGCTATGCATCAGGATTTTTAAAGCTTCCTGGTGACTCCGAAGTGCAGGTGTGGAGAAGAACCACTTACTAATCCAAGGCAGAGGTTCCCAAAACGTGGCCCCTGGACCAGCAGTAATAGCACAGCCCAGAAACTTGTAAAAATGCAGTTTTCTCGGGCCCCCCACCAGACATGCTGAATCCAAAGTTCTGGGGGGTGGGCCCCAGCAAGCTGTGTTTTGACAAGCCTTCTGGGTGTTTCGGGGGATGAGGCTTAAGAATTGCTCCTCTAGGGTCTGCTCTTCAGTCTGACATGCTCAGACATAGTATTTAACCTGTTCCTCACCTGGAAAGGTAAATTGGGCAGATATTGCCTTTTCCATCTGCCAAATGGACAGGTGGAGGCAGAAAGAAGTTCTGTGTTTTGCTCATCAGTGGCAGACTAGAGACCCAAATCCGTCTTCTGAGGGCAGAACAGAGGTGGGTGTTTACCATGGCCTCTGTCCATCCATGCTGCTCTCATCAGCTGACGGGTCTGATACTGGGGCTCCCCTTTAGGAGGCAGACAGAGTCCTGGACACTGGGAAATGAGGCAGAGGGTCAGCAAACTTGTTCTGTAAAAGGCCAGATTGTAAATAGCTCTGTGGGCCACACCGTCTCTGTCAGTCTACTCAGCTGGGCCACTGAGGTGTGAATGTAGCCATAGACAGTATGTAAATGAATGAGTGGCTGTGTGCTATAAAACTTTATTTACAAACATAGGTGGAGGGATAGATTTGGGCATGGGACTGGGGTCCTGCTCTGGAGTAAGGTTCAGCTTAGGACACTGGCCTGGGCCAGGCCTCCACTGAGTACCCACCCCTTGTCCATTCATAGGCATTGTTTGTGGAGCCCAGGAGGCCCTACCGTCTGGTTGCTCCAGGCTGGGTAGTGGTGAGGGCTGAGACCAAGTTAGAGGATATGGAGATGGGGATGGGGGTGGGGGTGGGGGTGGGTTTAGGGATGAAGATCGGGATGTGGATGAAGATGGGGATGAGGATGGGGATGGAGATGGCTTTTCTGGCTTCTCCTTCTTAATGGAGACTTTGGGAAGTGTGGTTGGTGGGATCCCAAGGCCTGGGCAGGTCATCTAAGTGGCCAGGCCTGCCAAGGCTGTTCCCCATTGGTCCTGCAGGGACAGAGTGAGCCAGTTAGCTTGCTATCCAGACTCAGTAGCTCATTCTTCTGGAAATTATCCTCATGGAAAATTTTGGAACATTATAAGGCCACTGAATACAGACGGGAAAAAATAACAACTGAGTGAGATGAATAGCAAGAAAGAGCCATCAGAGGCGCCAGAGGGCGGGCTCTTGGCCTGGTAAAAACACACTCAATTTCAAACCCACAGAATAATTACAGGAATCAGGAGCCACGCACACTTAACCCTACGATTTCTAAGGAATGAAATGCAGCTCGACAGAGCAAGAGGGCAGTCCCTCTAGGAGTGACAAATTATATCATGCAATTTTTTCTTTCTTTAAAAAATTTGTCTTAAAATGTTTATTATATACACATTATATTATGTATAATAATATAATAACATATATTTACAATATAAATATAATATAATGAAAAGCTATGAACCCATCACCCAGCCAGAGAACTAGGACATTTGCCAATAATGCATATGTGTAATATTCTTTCTCCACTGGGGGCCCTAGTTTGGGATTTATATATTCCTTTGCTGTCCTTTTATTGGAATATTACTTTGCACATTTATCTTAACAAAGTCTAACATTAAAATCTATTAATTTCCCTCCTAAATTAATGCCAGCATCTTAGAACATTTTCCCTCTGATCACCCCCTCCTAATTTATATACTCTAGTGGTCTGATATTTTAGTTCTGTCCTTTTTTTTAAACTTAGCAAATCAGACATCTTTATAACTGTCATTACTATTATTTTTTACACATATGTTTTCCATTTTATTTTCTCGACATTCCTTCTATCTCAAACTCCTTACAGTTTAACTTTGCTTCTTGCTGAGATATAATCCTTTAGGTTTAGATGTTTCTTATGAAAGGTTCTGTGCAACAGGCTCTCAGTAAACATCTTAATTTTGTCCTCATTCTTAAAAGATGGCTTTGCTGGGTACTCACCTGTAGGTTTGAAGTTATTTTCTCTCAAACCTTTGAAGACAGTGCACTGCATTTTGATTTCTGTTGTTGCTCTTATCTAATGCTATTCCTTTGTAGACAATCTGTTTTTTCCTCTGGCTGCTTTTAAGATCTCCTATTTGTCTTTAGAGTTCCACAGTTTTATTATTGTGACAAGGCATGGATTTCTTGCTCTTTCCCAGATTTTATTTGGAAAAATTTCCAATGTAAAAAAAAACCTTGTATAGCACAGGGAATTATGTTCAGTATCTTGTAGGAACTTATAGTGAAAAAGAATATGAAAATGAACATATGTATGTTCATGTATGACTGAAGAACTGTGCTGTACAGGAGAAATTGACACAACATTGTAAACTGACTATACTTCAATAAAAAATATACATAAAAGAAAAACTTGAATATTAGTACAACAAAAATCATTTACCTTCATCTATACTCGCATCAACATTTTGCTACATTTACTTTACCTCTATCTTTTTTTTTTCTGAGCCATTTGAAAATAAGTTGTAGAACCAGAAGATTTCATCCCTAAATACTTCGGCAGGCATCTCTTAAGACAGACGTCCTCCTATAAAGCCATGTACTGCTATCACACCTACAAAAACGACCAATTCTGTAATGTTACCAAATATATAGCCTATATTCAAACTTCCACAAGTGTCCCCAAACTTTCTTTTATAGTTTTTGTTTTAGATCCAGAATCTAAGCAAGAATCGCTCTTTGGTATTTGGTTGCTATGTCTCTTTAGTTTCTTTAATTTTTTAACAGCTTTATCGAAGTATATTTTACACACCATTAAATTCATCCCTTGTAAGTATACAGTTTGATGTATATAAGTCATCACAGAACATTTCCATCACCCCTAAAAGTTCCTTCATGACTCCTTTAGCCAACCTCTGCTCTGGCTCCTAGTCCCAGACAACCACTGATCTACTTTCTATTGCCACAGGTTTGCCTTTTCTCGAAATGTCACCTAAATATAATATGTAGTCTTTTGTGTCTGGCTTCTTTTCCCTAGTATGATGTTTTTAAACTCGATCCATGCTGTTGGCTGTTAGGGAAGGAGCCATCAGGCAGCCTGTCCCCCTTCCCAGGGACTGGCCAATCAGTGAGCCTAGAACATTTCCTTATATGGATGCCAGGTACCTAGCTGTTGCTTGGCCTCAAATTCTTCTTCCTTATTAGGAGAAATCTTTCCCTGTTCTGAGAATTTAGTGAACTTCCTTGTACTGCTTAAGCATGTGCGTCATTGGGCAGCTGGCCAGCCCCACTAGTGTATGTGCCCACTCCTCCACCCTACCACCCACCATGGGAGGGGAACCAGGTCTTCACCTGCAGCATGAGGGGCCATATGCAGCCCATTGCCCTGTGTCAGCTATGGGGAGACCTGCTGGCCATGGGAGACTGTCACACACTAGGGATGCTGAACTTGCTGCATCTTTTCTCCTTTCTGTGAGTAAGAGTTGTTCCAATCAGTGCCTTGTGTGCTGAGTGCTCCTTGGCGGATCTGAACCCATAGGTGATGCGGTGGGCCAAGGTCTGTGGGCTCCCACTTCCGGTGGTTGGTGGTGCTACATTCTTCGCTAACCTCTGCGAAGTGGGAATCTTCGCATGGTATTGGTAGCTGGATCTTTCAGCTTCACATTCCATGTATCAATAATCCATTTGTTTTTATTATGAATTATTATTCTATTGTGTGGATACACCACATATTGTTTACCTGTTCACCCGTTTATGAACATCTGGATTGTTTCTAGTTTGGGACCATTATGAATAATGCTGCTTATACAAGTTTGTGTGGACACATTTTTCTTGGGTAGATACCTGCTAGTGACATTGCTGGGTTATATAGTAAATATATGTTTAAATTTCTTAAAATTGTCAAATAATTTTCCAAACTTTGACTGTACAATTCTATATGTCCACCAGCAATGTGCAAAAATTCCATTTTCTTCACAACACTTGGCATTGGTAATCTTTTGAATTATAGCCATTATAGTAGGTGTGTGCTGGTATCTCATTGTGGTTTTAATTTGCATTTCCACAAGGCTGATCAAATTCAGCATCTCTTCCTGTTCTTATTAGTCATCTCTCTTCTGTGATTATGTAAAATTTGACCATTTTAAAATTGGGTTGTCTTCCTACTACTGGAGGTTTTTTTCACTTTACAAAAATGTGGTAAAATATATATAACATAAAATTTACCATTTTAACCATCTTAGCTGTATAGTTCTGTCATTAAGAATATCCACACTGTTGTGCAACTGTCACCACCATCCATCTCCAAGACTTTTCTGTCTTTTCCAACTGACGCTCTGTACCTATTAAACCCGAACTCCTCGTTCACCTCTCTCCCCAGGACCTGGAAACCCCCATTCTACTTTCTGTCTCTATGAATTTAACTACTCTAAGAATATTAAAATATTTGTGGAATCATACAATACTGTCCTTTTGTGAGTCGCTTATTTTACTTAGCATGATCTCCTCAAGGTTATCCATGCTGTGGTGTGTGTCAGGATTTCCTTCTTTTTAAAAAAATTTTGAAAAATTTTTATTGAAGTGTAGTTGATTTACATGTTAGTTTCAGAAACTTATTTTTGACTGGATCTATAGATTTTCTCCATCCAATTCCACTGGCCACTGTTAATAATTAAAAGGGAGAGACAGAATAAATTTCCTAGTTATTTAAGCCAGTTTCAGTCAGAGCTGTGTACACTTCAGATAAAAGTACCCGTAAACACTAGGAAATATTATACAATCATAGATTGTTATTGCTGGAAGAGAACTCAAGCTAATCCAGTTAAACTGACTATAACTCAAAAAAAAAAAAAGTTAAAAAAAAGTTCTCATTTTAAAACTGAGGAAATGGAGGTCCAGAAATGTTGACTGACTTGTGTAACATTACATAGAGAGTGAAAGCACCAGGACTGAACCCAGTCTTCAGGCTCCTAGTTACCACTCTTTCTCTAACATTTCATAATACATAATTTCATGGTCAAGAGAAGGAGTATCTAGAAAATAGACATGTTTTGAGTATATTTACCTGTAACTAGCCTCTGGAAGTTTCTGGAAAAGCTGTTGCTTTTCTAAACAGATGCACTTCTTCTTTCTTATTCCACCTCTTTTCCTCCTGGAAGGAAGACATGATGCCTGGAAGTGCTGCAGCCATCTTGTATCCATGAGACAAAAAGCCGATCCATTAAAAATGCAGAGTGAAAGGATAAGAGCCCAGGAAGCTTCTCACCAGTTCCAGAACAGCTGATGTGAGAAACAAAGATTCATAACTGTGTAAGTTTGGCTTATTAAACTTGAAGTCAAAAGCATTCCTAGTTTATAATATGAACCATGTCTTTCATATCACACACTTCTGAATAGACTGTCACTGACTGACTAACAACCCGACCTCAGCTAAAAAAAATTTTAAAGAAATATGTGAATTCCCCCCTACATTTACTATTCTTAAAGTATATCTGATTCATTTCAATTTTTTTACTTTTTATCTAAGAAAATTCAGACCTCCACAAAAATTATGAGAACACCGTAAACTCCTAGGTATTTTCATTTAAATTCACCAATTGTTAGTTAATGTTTTGCTACTTTTCTGTCTCTTTGTCTTTCTCTGTCTCGGTTTCTCTCTCTCTCTAAATATATATATATATATATATGTGTTATATATGTAATATTTTTCTGAACCCTTTGAGAATAAGCTGCAGACATCTTGAAATTTAACCTCAAAATATTCTAGGTGTATCCTTCAGAAGCTAGGATAGTCTCTTATAATGCTATTTAATTATGAAATTCAAGAAATTTAACATTGATACAGTACTGTTACTAAAGCAGGAGTCAAACGTACATTTCCCAAATACCCCAATGCTTTTATAGCAACTTTTGTCTTGAGGAGAACCCAGTCCAGGATGACACATTGGTTTAGTTGCCATTCTCTTTGGTCTCCTTTATTCAGGAATGGTTGCTCTGAATTTCTTTGTCTTTTACGAAAAAAAAATTTTTTTAAAGAGAACTGGCTGGCTATTTAATAGATTTCCCCTCTATCTGGGTTTATCTAGTAGTTTCCCCATGATTAGGCTCAGGCTACACGTTTGGCAGAAACTCGATGCGTTGCTTCAGGAGGCATGTCATGCTAGTTTTACCCATTACTAGTGGAGTAAACTTTAATCACTTGATTACGGTGGAGTCCAGCTTATTCTTATAAATCTACTGCCTAAGTTCTCAGTGGGACAGAGAGTCATCTTTCTTAAGTGATTGGTGGCCTGCATGGAGTTGTTCCCATGGTATCCGGGATGGACTTTGAATTACAGGGCCCTTAAGTAAGGATGGGTTGAAATGTTCTTTGAAAACTGAATTCGGAATAACTGGAGATCACTCCCTCAAAGATTCAATCAGCCCATTGACAGATTACTTTGCACGTCAGTGGGAAAGGGTTAATAAGGACACAGGACATCTGGTTTCCCTTAAGGAGAGTTGAGCTTCCTTCCAAATATTACTCCTTTACACCTGAAGAAGTGAAACTGTCCTGTTCCCATGGAATCCTCAACCAATGTAGCCCTGGCCTGTGATTTATATAAAAAGTAGCTGTTCCTTAATTTTCCCCACAATGGCTTCATTCTTACCTTATGAACCTGCTTTGTCAGTGTTCGCTTTGATTTATGGAAGATTTCAAACTCCCCAAATAACTATTCCTTTTCTTTTCATTAAAGTTAATCCCCACAAAGACACTTTCATCCGCTGATTAGTCATGCCCCAGTGAACCTTGCTAACCAGAGGCTAAGTTATTGATGTGTTAAAGATGTAATCTCTAAGTCTTGGGACCACTGAAGAAACCCCAACATGTTATTTGACAGTCAGAATTTCACAATGTATGACCCTCTTTGAGCAGCCTTGGTCGCATGCTTTCCTTGGGGTCCATAAATCTCTCTGGCCCAACTGCCTGTGAGGGCTGAGTTATTGTGGGGCCGAGTCTAGGCTGCCAACACACACTGCCCTGCACCCCAGGATAGCATGGTGCCTTCTCCAGACTCCAGTTTCCATTCCCAGTAACATGTATTCAGCAGCAAATCTGTTACACCAGAAGCAGCAGCTCATTGTTTTATGCCCTGCCTGTGCCTCCCTCATAAATTTGCACAAACCCACAAGTCAACAAGACAGTAATTTGGGTGTGATGCTGGTCACTGATATTACTAGCCCTTCTTCCTGCCTGTTGATTTCCAGCAATGTGTATTCTTGGCTCAGCCATTACTGAGTCTTATTAGATGGTGATGAGGTCCTATCTGCACAGAAAAGGAGCCTGTGTGGAAATGGAAATGTGTAATAATCCTTCACTGGCCAATTTTAAATTTATAGCTTAAATAAGTTGGTCTTAGATCTTTTTACATACATGAGGTTCAGTTTGGTCCTGGAAAGGCCAGTATTTCTCAACTGTGTGCAGAAGACTCCAAAAGACTTCAAAACTCCAAAACAGCTTCATTGAAAGAGTTGATGTCCAGGGCTAATGAAAAATTAAAGATATAAGAGGTACCTGAAGCCAAAGACTGTAAGACTGACATAACTCCTATGGCCTGCCTTTGTTCTCTTTCATTTGAGCACTCATTCTAGGAACCCTACGTCTGAATTGCCTTTCCACCCTGAAGAGACTATCAAACAGTTACCTTTTTAAGTAAGATAACTGGAGGCTACAGGCAATCCTCTTTAGGTATCTTCCTCTTTGGTCAAAGACTGAATTAAGTTGAAGAATTTCCTAAACCCAGGGAGAATCCACAAAAGGCTTTGTAAATGGATCATCTCCAGAGATAAGGAGATTGATAAAAAGGCAGAAAATAAGGTGAGAGGCCACTAGTCTGACTGAACTCATAAGCATAGCTGAGCACTTTGAAAGGACTTTGGAACAAGACTGTAAACCAAGTTAGGGGCCTTACAGACGTCCCCATATCTACCCTTGAAGGAGGATCCCATATGGCCCCCTCTCAGAGTTGATGAGTCTCTGAGGGATTTTCTGGTAAATTGCTACACTATTCCTTTAAACAGCCAAGAGAAACTAAAATTAAAATTAATGGAAAACCTTGCCAAATTCTGGTAGATGCCAAAGCCTACAGAAGGGGTCCTGGGAAAACTGGCAGAAGTCAGCTAAGGGTGAGAATTCTTACCACAGTCAGCTCTCCCAAATCTCTTGTCTGTAGTACCCAGGAAAGAGAAAAATAAAATATCTTTGCACCCTCTTGGGAGACACCTCTTGAGTTGACGGGATTGTTACAAGATATTTAAAAGGATTTTTGAAAATGCCTGATAGGAAATTTTTGTAGGCTTTCTCCTCAAAATTAAATGTACCCAGAGGGAAAGAAAAACATTCCAAAGATAAAGCTCTAATTCTTTTGATTTCCTTCTTAGTTGAAAATCTTCTCCCTGATGTAAAGAAGCAAATTCAGAATAATGTGGTTGGATGGGCAGTTCAGCCCTTTGTATCATTTAGGCTACAACCCAATTCTTCAAAGAATGAGAAGCAAATATCTTTATCCAACAAAACTTTGTAAGACCAGAAATGCAGCTCTCAAAATGATTCAGAGTCCACCTAGCCTTTGAAACAATTAACCTCACCTGTTCATCACAAATTTTGTAGATATTGTAAAAAAAAAAAAAACCAAACACCTCTGGCCTTAGGGAGCAAAAGTCCTTCTTGGAGGAGCTTGCATTCTTTCCCTGTGCTTTTGAGATGTAAATGTTCTACTTGGTCTTCTCCAGGAACTCTTATCTAGGTCATCTCTTTGAAATAAAAACTTCAGGGAGGTAATTCTTCGCTGAAGGAAAACAAAAGGGGGAAATGTTATTTAAGATTTGGGTAAATGAACAATCTGTGTCTTCTCCACAAATATCAGCAAAAGCTTTAGCCATCTGAGAAGGTAATCTTATTTCATTTGCTACAAACATATAGTGAGTTTTGTATCATTGTACCTGATTCATGGCTAAAACCTTAGAACAGAAGCTGTAAGTTCTCTGTTTACATATGTCTGTATGTTTGCATGTATGCGTATGTATGTGTTGTAGATGTGTGGTATTTTTCTCCCTCTAGATGGTAGTACCAAAATTAATTTGTAAAAGAGCTCTATTTAACTGGTTTGAAGAAAATTCAACACTTATATGAATTAAGTATTCTTAATTCTCAAAAATATAATAGAAAAAATTCTCAAAAATATAATAGAAATAACGCACACTTTTCAAGTTCACATGATCTGAGCAAATACTCAGTATTCAGTTGTAGGAACATAAAAGGCAGTGCACAATTATTCACTTCTTTCACTAAAATTTAAGGTTTTTAAGCATTAAAAATTCTACTGTAGTTGGTTCTTAAACAACATGAGTTTGAACTGCATACATCCACTGATTTTTTTTTTTTAATAAATGTGTACTACAGTACTATACTATCCACAGTTGGTGGAATCTGAGGTTGTGGAACTGAATATGAAGGGTCAACTTAAAATTTATGAATGGATTTTCTACTACATGGTGGTGGGGGAGAGGGATGGTCAGCATCCAAATCCCCACGTTTAAAGGTCAACTGTATATGTAATTAAAACTACTAGAAATAATAAGGTAAACATCTCTGTAATCAGGGAAACAATGTATTTTTGGTAAAAGATGATAGTGGAATAGAGATGCATTTTGTTGAGGGGAAAGAAAGTAATTTTGCTCTAAAGCGAGACTGATTACTTCAGAATTAGAAAGAGGAAAAACAGGACAAAATCTGAATACAAAAACAGAAAGTTGTGGAAACTTTGTGGGAAAAAAAAATCTTTGGAAAGGAATTTTATGTGTGACCAAGCTGGCTAAGACTAAAATTACTTTATTTGAGTAAAAAACAAAACAGAGTTTTGACATCAAAATTAATTTTAATATCAAAATTAAAAATAAATTTAAGTGCAAAATTAAACTTTGATTTTCTCTCTGTTAAAAGGACAAAGTTTCCTTAGATTGTTGATCAGCTCTTGATAAGAGATTGTAAAAGGCTTTTATTTACCCTTTAAAGTAATCTGCCTAGAAAACAAAGATTCTTCATTAGGTCCTTGGTTACTTAAGAAAACTGGCTTACAGAAGTGACTCCTTCAGCAGGGTCTTTCTTTGACTAATTTTATTTTGATTGGTTTGCATCTTAGGGGCCATTGCTCTGAAGTGCACTCCAGGCATTGGGAATTAGCGTGCTTATAATAATTATAATAGACTTCCTTGTACTGTATTCTTTCAAAAGCTTTAAATGCATGTTTGCAGCCACTAACTGGTGTCGCAAAGACTGGAACATCAAAAAGGGACTGAAGAGAATAACCAACTTAAGAAATGTGAATCAGAAGTCATTTCATTCAGAGGATCAGCAAAAACTGTTAGAACTTCAGAGTGGTGTCGAGATGTAGCACTAATGCCTTACATTTTGGTTGTCATTTCTCAGTTAAACTGAGAGTTTTATTAAAAGGGAGAATTGTTTTTAAAAAAGGAAACAATGGGCCCAAAATGGAGTCACTTGTGCTAAGCCCCACACATCAGCAAGCCAAGACTTAATATCTAACTGAATTTCAGTTTCAGCCTCTCCCAGGAATGTGAACTTTAACCAGTCATTCTGGAATTACCTGGTCAGCACTAGTGAAGTAATCTGCCTGACAGACCCCCACTCTCCCTCAAAGGAAAGTGACCTTGCCAGAAACAATCCACTCTTTGTTAGAATAATCTCCTTGCCCTACCTCCTTCCGCCTATAAAAGTCTTACATTTTGTGCAGCTCCTCAGAGCTCCTTTCTATCTGCTAAGAAGGGCACCTGCCCAATTTATAAATTATTTTTAACCTCACTTTAAAATTTTTAATTTATTTTTTGTGGGGGTAGGTAGTTAGGTTAACTTATTTATCTATTTATTTATTTTTAGAGGAGGTACTAGGGATTGGACCCCATACCTTGTGTATGCTAAGCATGTGCTCTACCACTTGAGCTATACCCTTTCCCCAAAATTTATAAATTATTAAGTAAAGCCAATTTGATACTTAAATTTACTCAGTTGAATTTTATTTTATTTTTTAACAATCTTATGCATTCAAGTCATATCACTGAAAAAGCAAATACAGCTTCTAACTTTATGGAATTTGCATTCTAGTGGGGCAGACAGAAGACAGACAACTAAATCAATACATAAACAGGAGTACTGCTGATCATGTATGCCATAAAGGAAGTAAACCAAGGATGCTCAGAGAATGATTGGGCACCCCTGGACAGCCCGTCTGAGTCAAGCTGGAGCTAAAAGCTGAAGGATGAGGAGCAGGGGGAATGTCTGAGGGTCAAAGGCCTTGAGGACCCCACAGAAGCCAGTATGGCAGTGAGGGTCACATCATTAGGGAACTGGAGGCAACAGTATAGAGTTCAGATTTTATTTCATTTACAATGAGAGGCCACGGAAGAGGGAAATAAGGGAAGAGCTATGAACTGGAACAGGTTCTTAACAGCAACAAATTTGGAAGTGGATATGTTCTAAAACTGTCACTCACTATGTGTGTGTTTTTTTTTAAATTTTCATATCATTTTACTATCTTTCCTGTTGCTATCCCCTCCTTCCTTTTCAATCTCAATCTTTCATAGGAAAGCAGTCCCAAGTTAGCAAGAGATTATTGTATTGTCTTCCTTGAAGTAAACTGGTGAATAAACCCAGTTCTCTTCGTTTTTGACTCTCTGGTAGCAGATCTGCCATGCTCTCTGGCTAAGGGATAAAAATAAAGTGAGTAAAGATTTCACTTTTCTTCCTCTTGGCTGTGAAATGAACTCAGCTTTAATGTGACAAAAGTGGAGTTTGTGCTAAAAGTCAGTGGGAACACCATCAGCTTGGGGATACTCAGTGTGCTCCCTCGGGCTATGAGAGGCACCATGAATTTCACTTTGGATCACCTACTCTGGTTCTGAAGTTATCAATCCGTGTGAACAAATTACCAGTGGAAGTATTTTATTTTATTTAACCTATCGAAAAAGTCTTGGCCAGTCTCGCCACAACTGATTGTAAAAATATTCAGTTACTGTAAATGGGATTAAGTGTAATGTTTTGTTATGGATCAGAAACTGACTTAGAAACAGGAAGCAAAGGGTAAGACAAGCTCTGGGTAGAAATGCACAAACAACTCAATCCTCTATTACCTGTCACTGGGAGTGGTCTTTTAAAAACCACCGTTTGCAAACCATACAACATACAAAGTAGATCTTTTTGCAAAGAACAACATTAAGAACTCTGGAATCTAACAGATCTGTCCTTGGGTACATTATTAAACCTCTAAGTTCATTTTTGCTGCTCTATAAAATGAAAATAATTGTACCTTTTCATTGACGGGGATAAATGAGGCAATGCATTTTAGATTAGTGCCTTGGGTTCCTCTGATAAAACTCTTAGCCTTATTTCTGAGAGGCAAATACCAACCTGATAGGGACGAACTACAGAAAATCTCAGTGAAACTGTATGTTAAGCATGGAAAATATATATTCCAAAACATATAGTTACCATTCTCATGAAAACCCTGGGCCTCTTCTAGCTACACAGATCTCATTTGGAGGTATCAGTTTCACCCGGTGGTCTGAGCTTGAGATCCGGGGCCCATCTCTGGGGGCTCAGCTCCTCCCTCCCCACCCTCACCTCACCCCATCTGCTCATCTGGTCTTCTCTCCAAATGTTGATCACTTTTTCTCTCTGCCTTCCAGCCCTTGGTTTAGACCAGGGATTGGCAAATTTCTTCTAAAAAGGCTCAGATAGTCAATATTTTTTGCTTTGGCAGCCTTATAGTCTCTGTCACAGCTACTCAACCCTGCAGTTCTAGCATGAGAGCCGCTGTCAACAATTAGGTAAAAGAATGGGTACGATCGTGTTCCAAGAAAACGTTATTTGCACAAACAGGTGGAGGACCAGATTTCACCCACAGGACGTAGTTAGCTGACTCTTGATTTGGACCCCAGTGATCTCTTGGAAATTAGGACTGTGGCCCCCAGGGCTCCCTTTGGGCCTGATGTATCTTGTCACTCCCAGTGAAGAAGCATAACGCAAACTAGCAAATGGACTTCCCTGATGTGAAAACTGTCTGCGGATTCACTCTTTAGTGAGAATAACTTCAACCCAGAGGCTATGCTCCAGGGAGGAGATAACAGGTTGATAATCTCAGAAGAATGGGCAGGCCCTCCGGGAGTTCCTCCTGCAGATTCATTGAGGTGACAGGAATGTTAACACCTGTAAAATGCCCTGATCGTTACCACCTTTTCTATAAAATTTCAAGACCCAAACCTCAAGAGGGGGTCCCGGTCTTTAAGGCACAAGCCTGCTGTGACTTCCTTTGCTGGCGAAGCGATGCAGCTTTCTATACTCCCCAAACTCTGCCTCCAACTCTCAATTCGGCTATCGGGGGACAGAGGCCACTCTTTTTTTGGCAACACCAGTTTGGAACCTTTCAATGGCTTCCCATCTTCCTTATTTTTGCAAAGGGTGCTCCTGGACCACAACATCAGAATCACTTGAGCTGCTTTTTAAAATGCAGAGTCCCAGACTCTTCTCTACAGCCACTAAAACAGCATCTCTGGGGGACCAGCTGGATGTTAACGAGTCTCCCATGGAACCTGAATGCAGCAGTCCTCAAGGTGGAGCCTATGGACCCTTGAGGGTTCACCATTTGCTTTGGGAGTTTTGTGATGCCGGGAAGAATGTTGGAGTGTGTGGAGGGTGGGAGGAGAGCTTCACAGTGAAGATGACAGCTGAGTAAAGGCCTGAAGGAAGAAGGCATCCTGGGCATACTTCCAGGGGGAGCGTTGAGGGCAGAGAGAACAGCAGGTTGAAAGCACCTGGGCAGGTGTGTCTGGTGCGGGCAGTGTGGCTGGCGTGGAGGGGGGAAGGCCGGAGCGGCGAGAGATGAGGAGATGCAGCTGGAGAGGAAGGGGCCAGGGCGGAGGGAGTAGGGGCTTGGCTTTAACTCAGAACAAAATGGAGAGTCTGAGCGGGTCAGATTATGTGAGCTATTCCAGGAATTTAGCCATCTCTTCCTCCTTCCTCACATGCTTCTTTCTTTTCCTCCTCACTCTCCATCTGAGCATTTATCTCCCTCCCTCTGTGGGCTGCAAGTTCCTTGAGGACCCAGGCTCTGTCTTACCTGCCTTCATCCTCAGTACCTAGCAATACGCTCGGCCTCACATGTATTCAACAAACACTGATGAATGCAAAAAAGACGAATGTAAAAATGCCTTTGTCTTCCTCTGTGGCTGGGTTCTGTAAGAACTTCTTGAGAAAAATGCAATCTTTTTCAAAGAAGTATGAAAAAAAAAACCCACAAAAAACAAAAAACCTTCTTTTCCTAGGAATAGCTTAATAAATACATATTAGCTTTACAAAAAACCCATCATCAAAAACACTTCATTAGAGAACCAGAAATCAACATGCCTTTCCTTTGTGATCATAAATAAATCGGAATAAAAATTTAGTTATTTTCCGGGTGCAATTCTGTGACGTTGGAGAAGCAAGCCCGCTTGTCTGTCCCGGGTCCTCGGGGAGTTTCACAATTCTCCCTCCCGCTTTTCTCAGAATGCCCGCCGGCCTCCTCCGCCTCCCCGCCAGGACCTTCTGGGCAGTGCTCTCCTCAGCTCGGTCTCAGGAGGGAATTAGGCACCTTTTAAATTCGCTGCAGGAGCGGCTTCCTGGCCTGACCCCACGGCTTGGGGGTTGGCTCTCACTCTTCATTCTTGGTCCCAATTTCTTCTCCCCTCAGAGTTGACAACCAGTCGCCACACAACTGGAAACCAAGAGCCGAAACACACCTGCTTTAGAGGGGCCACCAGGAACCCTGTCCTCCATCCCTTTACTTCTAGAAACGACCTAAGGGAAGAAAAAGGGCACATTCCTTTCCAAAGCTTGAAGCGGATTGGACTCTAATGGAGGAGATTTTAGGAAGAGGAAGGTCACTGTGCAAAGAAATAATAATAGTCTATTTAACAAGTGTGTGTGTGTGTGTGTGTGTGTGTGTGTGTGTGTGTGTGTGTGTGTGTAGCCACACAGTGCTTTTGTTCCCACCAGGAGCTGTCTGCTCTTTTTATCTGTATTTATAAGAAAAAGTCTAATGGTTCCTCTCACTCTGTGTCTAAGAAGTCACTTCCCTTTGGGATAGCAGTTTTCAGAAGAGCTGACTAAGAGTTTCCTTAGTGCAGGAGGATCTGAAATTCCTTCCCTCTAGACTGGAAGCTGCAGTGTGTTGTGAGCCCCAGGGGAAGGGGCTGTCACCATTTTCCGTATACACAGTTGGTCCAGCACCTGTCACGTGGAAGGGATGCCCCGTCAATTTCTGTTAAAAGGAGGATGTAATTTTAAAAGATTAACCTGTTTGTTCCCCAGTATTTCCTTCTACCCCAGAACCATTGCTCCACTCCAGACAGGCAGCCATGAAGAGGCATTCATTGCCTCAGGGAATGTACCATTAGCAGGATGGGATTTGGGGATTTTTTGAGGGAAATTGGGGCAGAAGGCATTGATTTGGACCAATTCCTCATGAATTAGATTTCCTGAGTTAGTGGAGAAAAAGTGGAGGAGTAAAAGGTGGGGAGGGTGAATCCCCTCTCCCTCTCCCAGCATCCCGAAAAACCACGTCCCAGGTAGACAGCCAACAGCACAAACTCTCGGTATGTTTGAGGAACCTGAGAGAGACAAGAGCAGAGATCTGGCCTCAGGCTGAGCCCTGGAGGAGCTGGGTACCAAGATCCCAGAGCAGACATGGCTATGATGGCTTCACCTGGGAGTTGAAGGATGTTCCCATGAGCCCAAGGGCAGCACTGAAAGGTAGGCAGCCTGCCTCTGTGGGTCCAGCCACAGAACATCCCTGGGGCTGTAGGAGACACCCAAATAGCTGGCCCCCACCCTACCTGCTGCCTCTTGAACTGCTTAGAGTTGACCAGTGCCTGGCACAAAGCGTGCCTTCATTATTTATTGAATTCATGTATAGAGGTACTCAATGAATAATTCCAGCTTTCTACACTTTATTTGAGTGAATTTTAACCCACTTTGTGTATGTTACTCATCTATAAAGTGGAGACACTCTAACACTCTCACTAGAGACAGGGGAGAGAGAGCTCATCCGTTGGTTATCACCCAAGCACCCTGCAAGGCATCGTAGGGATTGCGGTGACATTAAGACATGCTCTCAGAGCCCAGTATTTACTGGTTGGGAGGACAAGGTTCAGGGAGTAAAAGGAGAAAGTAAGAAAAATAAGTGCATAAGAGCCAGATGAGGCTGACTATCATCTTCAGAGGAGCAGAGCGCAGGGAGTGATTATGGGGGAGGAGGATACTGAGATATAAGTAGTATTGAAATGAGAGGGCGTTGGAGTAGGGAAGATGTGCTTGGGGAGAGGAATTCAGTGAACAAAGAAGTAGAACCAAGAATGAGCATGGCGCGTTCCTGTTACAATAGACCATTGATATGAATGGCTGGAGTTGGGGGTTGATGTCAAGATCTGATCATTAGACTACAGAGAGGGGCCAGCCAGGTTGTGAGAATTCTTAATGCCAAGCCAGGGACTTGGCATGGAAGCAGGACCAGTTACCTAATCTGCAGGGCTCAGTGCAAAATGAAAATCCGGGGGGCCTCGTTAAAAAATGTAAGTTTCAAGACAGTGCAGCAGAGCACTGAACCAAGTGCAGTGCCCTCCGGAGCCCTGTGTGACTGCCCAGCTGGGGCCCCTGTGATGCCCATGCTGTGTGGAAGCTTTGAGAATGCACCGAGAGATTGCGAGCAGGAAAACGCTGGATTAAAGTGATCGGTTAGAAAGACTATCTACGGGGGGCCTCATGGATGCGTGGGGACAGGGAGTGGCAGAGGGAGACCCACTAGGAAATCACTGAGCTTGTAAAGCATGTGGGCAAAGGCTCACGGGGATGGTTGGTGGTTGTAGGGAGCGGAAGGGGATGTGATAGGATGGAGCGCCATCTCTGTGGACTGATTTGGGGATTAATCCACAGCTTGAGCCTGAATCTTGGAAAAAGCCGGAAAAGTGGAGAGAAAGAGGAAGTGTGGAAGAGGGAGCTCGCTTTGGGAAACTGGTGAGGAGTAAGCAGCCTCAGTCATGCTGATTAGGAGACAAAGGCAGGGTCTCCATGCAGAAATGTCCCAGTGTCCCCCTGGCAGTTGAAGATGAAACCAAAAGTCCAGGTTTGGAAATGGACATTTGAAAGAAGTGAAAATTATTGTGTAACTGTTGAGGTTGTGAAGCCACATGCCATTTCTAAGGAACTGAGTGGGCAGATAAGCTGGGTGCTAAAAAACTGGTAAGTCCTTTAAAAGAATATTTCCTGCCACCACTTACAGGAATAGGGCAGTTAGACGTGATGGGGGACCCAGCAGCCTGGAAGAAGGTTTTCCCACAAGTGGGTTGTGCAGGATAGCAAATCCGCTTTGATCTCCCAGCGTGCTATAACATGGTTAAAGGGGAAAAAGAGCTGAAAAACTGGTAAGAGCTTATCAGCATTAACTGTCAAAGGGCTCTTGTGGCAGGTCCCCCCATCCCCAGCCCCCATCTTTTCCTCACTTTTTAATGATCCATTTATTTTTCAGGCAATTCTTTCAGGAATTTGAAAGTTTAAGCAGGGGTTACATGGAGAACTAACAGGAAATGTCTCATCTTTCCAAGTTTATTGTTGAGAGTGGCCAGATGTCATTTGTTTGTGAGTGGGAAATGGGACGTTAGATCACAGAACGTGAAATTTAAAACTCTATGTTAAAAGAAGGTTGCGGGGGGGTTGTGGAGAGGAGAAACACACACAGGGAAGCCACTTTGCCTCCTGCGACTTATGTTAACAGTGTAGCGGGGCAGTGCTCAGAGCAAGACGCTGATACGAGAACACGCTTTACTGTCTGCAGGCATCGCTCTCTTCAAGGTCTGTGTGCAAACAGCTGGTGTCCGCCTGGCTGGGCCGGGGTGTTTGGGAGCTCTCTGCGGAGCTGCTGTAATTATAAACCCCGTGAAGGGCCAGGAGTGGAGGCCAGCAGTCTTATTGGTCATCATGCCCCAGAATAAAGACGGAGAAAGGCGCTTACAAAGAGTCTTTCGGTATTTAGCGCTTACAGAAGCGATCATATTGATTTTTTTTAAATTATATTTTCAGCCTCTGAGGTTTAAACTCTGAGTCAAACCCTTCCAGACCGCTCAGGCTGGCGGGCTCCGATCTGGCCCCTTCGTTTCTCATTGCTCACTGTCCCGGAAATACCCTCTTCCGCGTCCCTGGCTGTTGCTGCAGTGGGCTTTGGCGGCTCCCTCTCCGCCAGGTGTTTTCCCCAGCAGTTGCCATGACAGCAAGTACAACAGTGGTTCTGAGGGGCTTGGAATTGACAGGCCGGAGGTGGGGCCTGAGATCCTGTCGCCTGCCCACGATTTGCTGATCCATCTGTCTTCCTCAGAGAGAGAGAGAGAGCACATACTACAGGACTGCACTTCCATGGAAGATGACAGGCCCCAGCCAGACACACAGACGTAAACTTGGACTTGGTTATTGGATCACTGAGCCAGACATGGGACACTTAGCTGAATGAGAGGTTACAGAGCACAGGGCTCCAACAGCAGCTCAAAGCTCAGAACTTCTTGGCTAGTTTTTGCAAAGGAAAAGGAAAAGAAAGCCCCCACCTACCTGCTGGGCTTTCAAGGAAAGATCCTCTTCAACCCCACCCCTCTCTTCCACTTGAAGTTATTTAGCAGGTTTTTCTTCCTCGGGCCCTGCCTAAGATCCTGAAATCCCCCCTTTAGTCTCTTCTTGAAGTTAAATCACTACAGCCTCACTTGTGCAAATACTGACCTGGAGAAGTCAGCCCATCGGCCAAGTTCAGCCGCCACACTGGCCACCTAGATGTTTACTGTCATAGTGGCTGAGGGATGGGAAACACAGAGGTAAGCTTTTTAATTTTCGCTGTGGTTAAATGAAATATACACATATACATATGTACACATATATACACAAATATATGTATATATATATGTATATGTGTGTGTGTTTGTATAATAAAATTGACCATTTTAACCATTTTCCAGGGTACAATTCAGTGGCGCTAAACACATTCCAAATGTTGTGCAACCATCACCATTATCCATTTCCAGAACTTTTTCATCATCCCGAACAGAAACTCTGTACCCATGAAAGAGGAACTCTCCATTCCGCACTCCCCTGAACTCCTGGTAAACTCTAGTCTACTTTCTGTCTCTATGAATTTACCAATTCTAGCTACCAACAGATAAGTTTTTAGAAATAACCGTGTTATTTTTGTGAATGTAATACATGTTTATATACATACATATATGTACACACATACACACATATATACACACACACAGACACATGCTCAAGGAACACAGAAATGTGCGAAGGAAAATTGCATCATAACATATCACTGTCAACATTTGATGACCATCGTCCCTGACATCGCTGTATGCATATACACTTATAAAAGGCAGGGTCAGATCGATAAACTTTACAAAAATGAGATTATTCAATACATGGGTGTTTTAAGTTGAAAATTCAATTTTTCTTGAATTTAACAGAAAAAGAAAAGTAATCAAAGGTGTTGCCAAACTTTAAATAAGTGATTCTTCACAACAAAAATATTAACCCTGAAAAATTTCCTCTTCATTAGCGAAAGCAGTGAAGATGTAGGACCTCATGATTTGTCGATCATGTTTCTCAAAACCCTGGGCTGAGTGTCCACAAATGCACCTAAGCTGTAAAAACAAAAAAATAAAAGATACAAACCTAGTGCTGAGTGTGTCTTCCTGTGCCTCCCACTCCCCCTCCTCCCCAGCTCTAAAGCCGATCATTGTTAACTGGATGATCATGTTGACCTCATCAAGGTGCTGGCATTTGCATTCAGAACAGGCAAGTTAGGTGGGTGAAGTGAAAGGAAATCAAGGGGACCCAGGAGGCCTGAGGTTGAAGAAGATGGCTTCATCGCAATGGGGCCACACCCTTGGAGATTTCATTATCAGAGCTGAATGGTACTGCTGAGGACAGGCAAATTCTGAGAGCTGGCTATGGGCCAAGCATTACGCTGATCAACTACCTCCCATGTATTAAGTTCCTCAGTCTTTATGTCCAACCTATGATCAATGCCGTTGACTAGGTGTTTTTATTATTATTTTTGCTGTATGGATAAGGAGCAGAAACTTGGGGAAGGAACTTGCCCCAGTGGTCACAGAGCTGTAGGACGGGAGCCCAGGCAGCCTGCCTGCAGGGCTCATACTCTGTGTCTCTCCACCAACTCTGTAGGGGGACAGCCACTGGGTCAACAAGAATGTTCTTCCTAGTGGGGAACCCGGAAGTGAGAAGGGGAAGCCAGCCCTTTATATGGACACGTTCCCACGATTTTTCTAGTTTGCTCCTCTCCATACCATCCTCATTTGACAGATAAGGGACAGAGGTGGCTTGGCTCCTCCAGGGTCGCAGCTGGGGAGTCAGTTCTGGGGCCAGCTTCTTCCTACTCTGTCCCCTCCACTGCTCTGGATGCTGCTCCCTGGTCAGTGTTAGTGGTGGGAGTGGGGGTGGGGGCTTTCTTTAAAATCAAAAGAACCCCTTTTGAATCAACGTCTTCTGTTAGATGCCATATAAAGAAAATTCACGGGTCTTGTATGAGTTTCCTGAGGCTGCTGGTAACAAAATACCACCAACTGAGTGGCTGAAAACAACAGAAATGCCTTCTCTCACAGTTCCGGAGGCCACAAGTCCAAAATCCAGGTATTGTCGTGCTGCGCTCCACTGACGACTGCAGGGGAGAGTACTTGGCATCGTGCGGCTTCTGGCGGCGGCTGCTGATCCTTGATGTTCCTTGGCTCAGAGATGCATCACTCCAACCTCTGCCTTCATCTTCACATGACCCTCTCCTCTCTTACAAAGACACTTGTCCTTAGATATAGGATCTACCCTAACCCAGGATGAATCCATCTCAAGATCCTTGATTACATCTGAAAAGACTCTTTTTCCAAATAACATCACATTCACAGGTTCTGTATCTTTTTTATTTTTAGTTTTTGGAAGTGGGGAGACTTTCAATCCACAGGCTTCACGGTAAACGATTATCAGTGATAGTGGACAGAACAGTTATTGATTGGTTTCAACTCCAAGTCCGTCTTGGACAGGGAGCTCCTGGTGGCATCATTCTGTTGCAGGTGGGTTCTACCCGCCAGTATCGTGGCCACCCTGGAAACTGCAAATTTCTCTACATTTCACTCCTACATAGAGTGTTTCTTTGCAGAGGCTAGAAATGCACATGGTCACTTAGTTGCTGACTAGGAAAAAAAAAAAAAAAAAACAGCAAAGCTCAAAGCCCACGAGGCTTTGTCACAAGTCTATACATAGCTCTCCTGTCGCTCACACAAATACCCACAAAGGAGTTTTGTTCAATGTTGTGAACTGTCCCCAAGTTTATTGGACATATAATGGTTGGACATCTGATAAATTATTTGGGGAAATTTAACTGAGATCTGGTCCAAACGGTGCATTTAAACCTGTATCCCTTTGTTTGAATGTGTGCCTTTCACTAAAAACATGGTCACATGAGGCCTGAGGTCTCCAGCTCCCTGGGAGCTGATGCCAGTGGACAGAATCTGGTTTCACTTTATCTGAGAAACACTTGCTCACTGATTCTCTGCCACACTGATTTCTAAAATTCTACTTTTCTTTTCTTTCTGGTCCATCTCATACTAAATTTGAAGAGGCTTTAAATGGCTCTTTTTTTTTTTTTTTTTTTTTTTTTGGTACCAAAGAGTTTCCCATCATCCAGTCTGACTCAGAGTGCATCTCTTCCTTGAATCTTTCCTTACTCATCTCAGGCCTCAAAACCCAAGGTTTCCTCTGAGATCCCAAAGCCTTTATTGCTGTGCTGCTCACCAGCAGTCAGCACACACCTCATCCCTGATGCTGGAAGACGGATGATGCAATGTCTTACCCCCTCTGTATCTCCCCTCTGGACGTGAGCATGACCGGGAGTGAGGTCAATGCTGTCTGAATGACACTTGAAGTCCCCAGTATTCCTGGAGCCTCCCCAGATCAGCAGGAAAACACTTTTCTTCTCAAAATTCAACAGCTTCATAAATTTAATTCATTTCAGAATAGTTGTCTTCCACTGATTTTTATTTATCCTCAGAACTGGTTGTGGAAATCTCTAGCTTTGCTCTTTTTAAATGGCTCACTGTTAGTTTTATTATTTAGAGCCCATTCTTTTTTCAGAAAAAAACGTGAAAGCCTCACATTCTAGGATTTGATGCATCTTTAGCTGTGACTAATGCTATGGTCAGAGAATCAGCCTGATAGGGACCACTAGTCATGCATTGCTTCGTCTTGGCTCCCTTCTGCTAGGAAATGAAGCAGAATTCTCTCTGGAAACCCACGTGCTTGATGCACCCACCACCCAGCTTTAGTCATCACTGAGTGCATGACCCTTCCTCAGGGGTCCCTGCCAATAGCTCACACTGGACCAATCCGAGTCAGGCACTGCTCACCGTTCACTACTTTTACATGGATTTTAAAAAATTGAGATGTAATTGACATATAACTTTATATTGGTTTCAGGTGTACAACATAATGATTCAATGTATGTCTATATTGTGAAATGATCACCCCAATAAGTCTAGTAAACAGCACCACGATACATAGTTACCATTTCTTTTCCTTGTGATGAGAACTTTTAAGATTTACCCTCTTAGTAGGGGAGGGTCTAGCTCAGTGGTAGAGTGCATGCTTAGCACGCTTGAGGTCCTGGGATCAATCCCCAGCACCTCCATTTAAATAAATAAATAAACCTAATTACCTCTCCGCAACAAACAAAAAGATTTACTCTCTTAGCAACTTTCAAATATACAGTACAATATTGTTAACTATAGCCACCATGCTGGACACTCCATCTTCAGGACTCATTTTATAACTGAAAGTTTGTACCTTTTGATCCCCTTCACCCGTATCACCCATGCTCCCTAGCCCCTGCCTCTGGTAACCACTAATCTGTTTCTATTATCTGTGAATTCAAGAGTGATTTTGTTTCGGGTTATTTGTTTTTTCGGATACAACATATAAGTGGGATTATATAGATTTTGTCATGCTCCATCTGACTGATTGCACTTAGCACAATGCCCTCAAGGTCCATCCGTTCTGTCACAAATGGCAGGGTTTCCTTCTTTTTTATGGCTGAATAACATTTCATTATACACACACAGACACACACACATATAAAACATTATATATGTAAAACACATTATATATATAATATTTTCTTTATGCATTCATTCACCAATGGACACTTAGGTTGTTTCCATGTCTTGACTGCTATAAATAATGCTGCAATAAACATGGTGCTGCAGATATATTTTCAAGTTAGTGTTTGGGGCCTTTATTGGATAAATATCCAGAAGACGGACTGCTAGATCACATGGTAGTTCTATTTTTAATTTTTTAAGGAAACTCCTTACTGTTTCCAAGGTGGCATTTACATTCCAATTTACATTCCCACCAACAGTGCACAAGGGTTCCCTTTTCTCCAAATGCTCACCAGCATTTATCTCTGTATCTTTTTGATTTCAGACATTCTAACAGGTGTGAAGTGATATCATTGTGATTTTGACTTGCATTTCTCTGATGATTAGTAATGTTGAACACCTTTTTATGAACCTGTTGACCATCTGTATGTCTATTTTGGAAAATTGTCTATTCAAAGCCTCTGCCCATTTTTTAAATTGGACTTTTTTTTTGTTGCTAATAAGTTGCATGTTTTCATCATATATTTTGGATATTAGCTTCTTATCAAATATATGATTTGCAAATATTTTCTTCCATTCAATAGGTTGCCTTTTCATTTTGTTGATGGTTTCCTTTGCTGTGCAGAAATGTTTTAGTTTGATATAGTCCCTCTTGCTTAGTTTTGCTTTTGTTGCCGTTGCTTTCAGTGTCAAATCAAAAAAATCCTCACCAAGATTGAGGTCAGGGAGCTTGCCACCGATGTTGCATTTGCATGAATTTAATCTTCTCAACAGGCCAATGCAGTGAGTTATTGTATTACTGTCTCTATTTTATTTATTTATTTATTTTTCTTGTTGCTCTTATTTTCTCCATTTTAAAATGAGAAAATTGGGGTCCTGAGAAGTTAGGTGAACTGCCCAAGGTCACAGAGCCGGACCCAGACACCTGGCCTCAGAGTCTGTGCATCTGACCACTATAGGCACCTGGTCACCGTGTCAATCTTCTGTGTCACAATCCCAGCAGCCTGAGGCCAGGGGGCACTGGCCACAAGGCCACACTGTGCCTCCTGGAAGAGCAAGTAGACATCTCAACAACATTCATCCAGGACGTTGCAATGTGGAAAGTAAATCCCAACACATCTCAGTTAGCATGACTAGAATCCCATGGGTTGGTACACAGGCACTGTTTTTATCCCTTTTTCACTCATGAGGAAATTCTGGGCTTGAGTGACTTGATTTGCCCAAGGTTGCCCAGAGGGTCAGTGATGGAGACCAGATTTGAACCCAGCTCTCCTATCCCTAAGTTGATTATGCCCCAAAACATACATTCCCACCAATGCTGGGCAGTGCCTACGTGGTCTGCTTTGATCACATTGATGAAGCTCACTTCTCCCAAAACACCTTTTGCTCTTGCTGCCCTCTTGTCTGAAATCCATTCCCTCCCGGCCCCGCCTGTGCCAGACTCCGACCCTGCAGGATGCCCTCCACCAGGCAGGGCTCACTATTTATTCCCAGCGCCTGGCCTGGAGTAGGTGCTCACCACCTGCTTGTTGAAAGAATGGGTGGATTTGTTCTGGGTAATGAGTTTTTCCCAGAAAATCCCAGTTAACATGCAAATATGCTGCCTGGCAGAGATGCCTGGACAAAAGGATCAAGGGAGGGGAAGTCCTTGAGTTTAGGGAAATGCCCAGGGGAGAGGGGTGGGCCCTGGGCCTTCAGGTGCAGGTTGGGGACCAGGAACCCTGTGGAAGATGGAGGAAGAAGAAGTCCCGTCCAAGGGGCGGAATAGGCCCCACCCTCCTCGTGTCCCCCTGGGCTGGCCGGTCCTCAGGACCCGGGGTGGGGGGTCTGATCACCTCCTCAGACAATGCGTGAGGGCCACTGACAGTTCTTCCCAGTCCCAGAAAAGGGCAAAAGTTCAGGTTTCCCCCAAAGGGTCCTGGGAACAAGATCAGTTACTCATAGTGTCCTATTAATTCAGATGTCTCCTTTCCTCTCAGATCATGAAAGGAGAGGTAGCAACATGGGGCCCCTCTCTCACCCTCTCCCCAGGTTCATCAGGCAGCCCTGCTGGCCCCTTCCACAGGCATGTTTTCTCCCAGACCTTTCTCTATGCACTGCGTCCATAGGTGTGTATTACACACACAGCCTGGACCACAGTCTGCATGTGCTTCTGTGGCTTATCTTTTCCATTTAAACATATTGGACATCCTTCACTTTCCATTCACATAGATCTGCTGTCAGTTTTCGAAATACGTCTTTCATTGTCTTTCATCATACAACATACCAGACATACCACAACATACTAAATTAGTCTCCCACTCGTAGGCATAGTTGCCTCTAAATTTTTGCTGTTGCCAATAGTACAATGTTGAACATTTCTGCACATGGAATACTCTCATTTGTAAAGACTCCACGAGCCACTGTGCTTTCTTACCATGGCTTTTATTTAGGAAGGGAAGAAACAGGAGTATATTTCTCCTGGGCTGAGGGGCTCCGTCTTAGAAACCCAGCATGGAGCTGTCCTCCAAACCAGGCAGGCAGCCGATGAATCGTTTGGCCAGAGTCCCTGAGCTAACGTCAGTGAGCATCCAGACCCCACAGAGATGCTGGTCGGCCTCTCACCTCTCCTTCCGGGGAATGGAGGCACCCTGAGTCATTTTCTGTAATGCCAAAGGAAATCCCCAGATAAGATGGACACGCTCATGCCTCATCGAAGGCACTCCCCCACTCCCATGGAGATAAACAGATGAGTGCTTTCTTAATCAGAGTTCATGGCTTTCCACGGCCCTCCAGCGCTGCCAAAAACCCTCTCTCAGCTCATCGCTGCTGCTACCGCAGCCAGACATTGCACTTCCTAGAGAATCGTCATCCCACTGACTGTTTATTCCTGGGATGGATTATTGTTTCCCATAAACTCTCATAGCGTTAAAAGTAGTTTTTCAGTAAACCTCATGAGACGTCCACATGAAGGGGAAAGACATTCTTCATTTTATGTTTTCTATTTTGGTTTTCAGGTGCTGGAGGATAGGGAAACAGTTCCATCTTTAGATAGTGAAAAAGCCAGCAATAGACAATTCCAGCTAATCTCATCCTGCTTTACAATCATTATCAATTAACTCGCTAAAAAGTCAGGGTACCAGCTGGATACAAAAGGAAAACCATTTGCTCATTACACACTGAAGTACACACGTTTCTCATATTTGTCACTTATTGTCCTGATTTTTGCCACATCTGTGAACCTGGCTGCACCATTAGTTCTTTACTATTCTTAAGGACTTTTAAAAACATAGCTTCATCCTAATTAATATCTTAAATAATAGATTTGGTGTACTGGTTGTACTTTCTCTAAAGCAAATGAAAATTTAAAATGTTAACTATCAGTTAAAAGGCTCTGGAGTCCTGAACAGTGGCATGCCTTGATGGACACTGGCCTGGACGGGGTTTCAGATCCCAGCCTCCCACTGGGGTGTCTTCTAAGGCTAATGGAAGCTGGATACCATTCAGACATGGAAGCATTGCTGTGTCTCTTTGCATTTTTGTGCATTTAATGTACCACAGATCCAGAAACTGGGGATTGGGCAAGATGGAGAAATTACCTACTTTGGAAAGGCAGGGCAGCTTACTGGAAAAGGCATGGGCTTTGGAGTCAGGCTTAGATACAAATCTTAGTCACATTAGACGAAGTTCTTTATTTGTGAAGGGGGCGTATTCAGAGCCACTTTATAAAGCAGAGCAAAGAGGAAATGAGATGATAAACACAAAGAGTCCGGTTGAGGGAAACGCCATCCCCAGTGGCGGCCAGCGTGACCTGCCCTTGCGCGTCTGGATGGGGTAATCACCCAAGTGCAGACAGATCCAGCCAATGGCAAGGTAGATCCGCCTGTCCCAGCAAGGTCTTCTCCAGATTAAATGTAAAATCTGCAGCCTTTGAAAAAGGCTTCAAGTAATGGGAGAGGTCAAGCTCCCAGGCTTAAGATAAGAAAATAGAACACAGCCCTGAACCCATTGGGAGGTGCTAGGGAGGCCTTCTGTGTTCGAGAACTTCTTCTGATTAGTGGAGAAGCAGCAGGAGTAGGTCTCCCTAACGCACAGGGTTTTGAACCCCACGTGAGAACCCACAGATGATCTAGGGCTTAGAAAATAAGATGATATCATTTGACGTTACTGGGCATCTCTCCTGAAAAAGGGAAAGATGGGGTCCAATGTGAAGACCTTTACATGGGAAAAGATAGTAGAGTTTCATGGTGAAGGGTGTGGACCCTAGACCCGATGCCTAGGTTTGAATTCTGCCTCCACCATGCATTAACACTAGAACAGAAAGTGCAAAGGTCCAGGGGCAGAAATGTGGCTGGGTGTGTTAGTGGACACCAAAGAGGCTGATGGCTGGAGTGGAATAAGCAAGGGAGAAAGTTGCAGGAACTTGTGCCCTGCACATCCCTGGGAGGTGGCGCTCACAGAGACCATGGCTGGAAAGGTGTCCTCTATAGGGACTGGGGGAGCAGGATGAGGCACATGAGAGCTGGGAGCAGATAGCGTAGGCTCTCGAAAACCTTGTAAGGACCTTGACTAGTCCCTGAGATGAGAAGATACTGAGGATCTTTGAGCCGATGAGGGCATGATCTGACTCACTCTATTTGGCCAGGTTTATATTAGCTGTATCACAGAGCTAGAGTCTATTTCTCTAGATCTAAAACAGAAGCCAGGGTATTGTGGTTTTAATACTGTAATAGCCATAATTAGCCAACTTCTTGTTCCTAAAAGGAAAAGGAAATACATTACGGGTTTTCTAGTCCCAGGGAAGAGGATTCATTGACCAAGTGTCCCCTGAGCTCTGACTGCAGAGCCTGGAAAGCAGAAAGAGGTGGGCACACAAGGGACCATAGCACCTGGCCCCAGGACATTGAGATCTGACCCGAGCCAACCGTGGAATCTTGGGCCAATGTCTTAATTTCTAGAGATCCTCAAATTCTCCAGCTACACAGTGGAAATAACAGTGTCTGCCCACAGGCCTGCTGGAAGGAGCAAACAGAACCCATTGGAAAGCGTCCCAAGCACACAGTAGGCCCTCTGAGCTGTGTGCCAGGAATAGCAGGCATCTGAATGTTATTAATCTGGGACTTCTTCCCTTGTCTTCCGGGATTAGGAGGCACATTGAGGAAGCTGTGACAATAAACATTTCTGGCCGGCAGCAGCAGCGGGCTGTGGTAACCGTATGGAACGGCCATTCTAGATTCAAGAACACACTGCTGGAGTAGGGCAGGCATTGAGACTCTCCTGAGCTGATGTAAGTTTAAGTGCAGTGATATTGATTGCTTTTCTGAGTAGGGGATGGAAGAAACAAAGGATATTCAGGAAAACCAGAAGGGGTATCAGATAACCCCCTCTCCAGCCTCCATTACGTTTTGCTCCTCTGGGCCGGTCCCCTGTCTTCCTGAACACCCTCCATGTGGTGTGGGGTTTGCCCTCCCTGGCCCACGTGGGTGTGGTGGCGGACAGGGTGAGGGGATGGGAGGGGTCCACACCAGCTGAGCAACTACAGCTCTCCCAGAAGATGCGCTCAGAGGTGGTGCTGAGAAAACAACTCTGCTTCCTGCAGAGACTTCAAAAGCCCACACCCTGTCTACCGCTGCACATTTTTGCAGCTGAAGGAGAAACTGCTGGAGATAGGAGTTTCCCTGATGTCATTGGGATGACGCCGACTGTGTTCTCCCGGAGACATCGGGGAGTTGGCTCAGGAAGGGCTGGGTGGGAAGTGATGCAACTCGGGACAAAGGCTCTGGGCTCTTTGCAAAGGGAGGTCAGGTGGGGCCCTGGGTTCCAGTTAACTGAACTTTCACCTGCACTTAATAGGAATAGAAAGTTCTCGTGCTAAAAGTAGAGGAGACAGAGAACAGAGATTCAGAGAAAGGGATGAGCAGGGCAGGTAGAACTGTGCGAGGGCCTCTGAAATCTTTCTCCTTTCATTTTACCCTTCTCCAGCCCCAGAGAAGAAAATCTTTGTCTTATTTACTCATCTCGGTGCTTCCAATTCCCAGTTTTATTCAGTTCTTCGAGGTCATGTTATCATCCCAAGGGGAAGCCTTTAGAGATGCCTGGAACATGGAGAGGAACTAGGGCTCCTTGGAAAAGTGGCTGATTTCTGATTAGGGCAAGAGGCGTCCAAGATGAGCCTATATGGTTGTGCCAGAAAGCAGAGAAGTGGTCAGACCTGGTCCAGGAGTCAGCTGGCGAGCCCTTCTGGCCCAAGACGGGAAATGCTTAACATCAAAAAGAGTAATGACTGCAATGTACTGAAATATGGCAAAGACAGAAAACCTGAAGTTCATAATGCTAAGAAAAAAGATGCTCTTTATTGGTCACCATTAGAGGTTGTTTGGGTACCAATTCATCTCTCTGAAAATTGATAGAAGAATAAGGTTGCACCCTACCTTTCCGGCCTGAATCGTATCTCAGAGTAACCAAAGAGCTGGTCAGATAAAGTCCATCTTTATGTCAAAATTCTCCCTGATAATAAGGCACAGTAGAATTAGAAAATCATGACTTTGGCAACTCCTAATAAAAGAATGGATTTAGAAATGATCCTCAATAGATGCTAAAGCTATCGAGTGAAAGGCTGACAGGGAATCTGAAAATAGGACATCTGCGAGGTTCATATGCTAAATCTGGTTGTTCTGTCTTCAGGTAAGCATGAATAACTAGTCACAATAAGACATTTTAAAAACAATCTGAGAAATTTGAATATTTGGACTGAGTATTAGATCATATTAAGGGTTTATTGTTTGGCATTATGGTTCTGTATTATAAACGTGCTTATCTGTTAAAGGCACATACCCAAGTTTCTGTGGGTGAAATCATACATGCCTGGTATTTGCTTTAAACATGCTCAGAGCAAAAAAGTGCGGGGGATGGATTCAACCAGATTGACAAAATGTTGATTATTGTTGAAGTTAGGTGAGGAGGGTGTTGAAGTTCATTATAGTCTTCTCTCTGCTTTTTGTAGGTTGAAAAGTTCTAGAATATAATTATAACTAAATAGTATTTATTATTAATATATTGATGAATGATATACAATACTATACTTAATACAATTGAAATATATGATATATTTTCTATGATAAAATTTATGTTTTTAATTTAAGTATAGTCAATTTACAATGTTGTATTAATTTCTGGTGTATAGCACAGTGATTCATTTATACATATATATATTCCTTTTCATATTCTTTTTCACTACAAAGTATTGAACATAATTTCCTGTGCTGTATCATAGGACTTCGTTGTTTTTTTATCTTATATATAGTAGCTAGTATCTGAAAAAATATATTGATGAATAATATACATACAATAATTTATAATACAGTTGAAATATATGATATATTTTCTATAATAAAAGTTATAATGATTTTTAATGCTTCAGAAGCTATTTTTAGTTTTAATACCTGGGAAAGGTAACACGTGGTTTGGTTTATCAGATGAAGGTGCATGAAATTTTAGAAGGCAGAGTCCAGAGAAAGGAGGCTGACAAGACACACCCACTCCTGTGGGTACCAGGTTGTCCCTGGGTTTCCTGTGAGGCGTGCAGCTGGACCCGGGCCAGCTCAAAGGCAGCAGATTCCTAAGGAGGGAGGGAGGGTTAGCAGGGTCTGCAACCATCTAAAGAAAGCTTGAGGCCAGCAAGAGGGTCTGCCTGGCCAGCCCAGAGTCCAGACAGACCTCACTGGTGGACTCTGTGGTCCAGGGTCTGGGCTGTTATTGGTGTACCCGGAGACACCAGGCTCTAAGTTCACAAAAGCAGTTGAATGGTCACAAATCCAGTGTGTTCATTTACAGTGAGCTGGCCCATCAAGGGTCAGATTATCCATGGCCGCGGAGTGGCGTATTGCAGGGAATCGATGCCCAGCGGGAGAAGAGTTTAAAGATGTTTGCGGCTGGGACCCTTCCTGATACGTCCGAATCCACCGGAGGGAAAACTGTCCCATCAGCTGCCCCTGCACCTAGTAGGACCTGATAAATGATAGCTGTAGTTGTTGTGTTATTATTATTACTGCAGTTTAGCGTTGGCCCTGGCATTAGTTTTGTTCACAGAGGTTCAACTGAATGTCAAAACTTGGAAGTTTAGATATGCTTTCACACATCAAATGCAAACCTGGGGTGTTTCTTGATGTAATGGAAAGGGGGGCCAGGCCGTGGGATACAGGCTAATCCCATAAACCAGCTATATCGGACACACTCGCTCTGCTTATTTCTCTAATCTAGCAATTCTAGAGGGCTGGAGGGCGGGGTGGGGCAGATGGAGGGGGTGGGGTATGGAAACAGCTAACCTGGAGTGCGCTGGCCCCTCGCTACCCTGGGATTCGCCTGTAGGCTCACACCTCTTCTTGCTCCCCATCAACTTGCATCCCTATCTGTCCCAAGACCTCACCGTGCAGCGGTCCCCTGCCTCAGCAGTCTCCTTGGATGCTATTAACCACTACTAATGCTTAGCTGAGTATCCTCAAAGGGACAATTGCTTTTGAGCTCAGCATAAAGCCCCAACTTAGCTCAAAATAACAAACGTGTCATGATTCATCTCAGAATCCCCAAGTGCCTGGCACCTAGTAGGTGCTCAACAAATATTTGTTAAGTGATTAATGGAGGGAATTTCAGGCACTGGGGTGAATGGCTGAGGGACATCCTTGAGGCCTGGGGACTTTCCTAGGACCATTCCAATCACCACAGAGGGTGGTTTCCTGCTTCAGTTACTCAGAAGGCTTAGCCCTTAGGAAGGGCCCCGACCAGTGTTTCTTTAAGGGTTGAAGCTGATTCCAGACCGAGTTTCAGGAGATTTCCTGCCTCACAGAGCTTGAGGTCCATTAATGCTTTGCTTCGGTGGATGGGTTCCCAGTGGGAGTGATAGAAAGCTCACCACTTAAGTCGTTTAGGCTTTGGCCGCCAGGCCTGAAAAAAATGCCCTTGGGACTGATTCCTGAAGTGCCTGAGGATAAGTTAAATGGCTTAATAGATCCTGGCAGCTTCAGAAAGGACTAATGGCCCCGCGTTAATTGGGTACGGAGAGCGAAGATGAATCTCTGAAAAGGTATTTCGGATTTGCCTGTGGTCAGTACTCACTGGCTTCAAAGCATCGCATCAGTCGAGCACCAAACTGACGCTGATTACTAATGAAGTATGAATGCTTGACACTTGCATCGGCCTCGGTCCTCCTCACCCTCAGGTTCATCCCCCAGCAAGCGTTTAGTGAGTACCTGCTTTGTGCCAGCCATTGGGCCAAGGCCAAGTGCTAGGTGAGGTTACTGTCCCTGTTGCATTGAACCACTATCCTAGAAGGCAGAGGGTGAGAATGAGAAACAATGAGATGGGTGCTTTGTTAGGGGCAAAGAAAGGTGCAAGGAAGGAGGAGGCATGGTTCTGGGGTGATGGGTGACAGTGAAGCTATTCGGTTGCGGTAGCGGTTGCATGGCAACTGGAGGTGGTGCCAGGCCTCCAAGGTGGGCAGGTCAGCAGGCGAGGGCTCCAGGCAGGGGGAGCTGCACACTCACAGAGCCTGAAAGCAGGACTCACTAGGGACAGGGAGGTGCAGGGGGCACACACGAGCTAGCCGAGGAAGGGAATATGGGCTGGAAAGGTGGGCAGGAGGCCTGCAGACTGCTGCTGGGACCGAGCCATCAGAGGACTGGAACACGCACATGACATGCACAACTCAGCGTTGTGAAAAAGGGCCAGACCAGAAGGTGCAGGCTGCATGTGGGAGAGGGTGAGATCAGAAGCAAGGGAACCTCTTTTAAGGGTCAAGGATGTGAACCAGGGTCTGAAGCAGACCCTCTCTCCTGCCAGGGGTGGCCGGGAGGACCACCAATGGGAAACACACATTGTTTCTGTCTTTACCACTCTGAGATCTTGTGTCTTATTTTAATCTTTGGTATAATACTTGAGTATCTCCAGCCCCCGACCCTGGGAGACAACACATTGAAAAACCACATATCATCTCTCAGTAAGTTTGACAGAATCATTCATCCTCCAAGTTGGAACAGATCCCTGTTTCCTGTGGTTGAACACCAGATGAAGCGGTTGGCTTTTACTCAAGAGTGATGCTTTATGAAAAAACAAAAACAACAACAAAAAAACCCAAACTACATTCATGTCAGGGTCGCATTCAGCAGGGTGAGTGGCTCAGGAGGGGACAGCAGATTCACTTCCTCCATCTCAGGCCCTCTCTGGATGTGGCCTCACTGAGTGGAGTGGCAGGTGGACTTGCCTGCCTTATTTAATCATTCTGTTTATTGTCCTCAGTGTTACTGAGTATTCTGAGCAAATGCAGTTAAAATTACGTAAATCAGATGAGTGTTCAGTGTCATATTCGCTCACTTATTTATTTGTATCTGGTGCTGTGTTCATCTGTTAGAATGTGTATTCAGTGAGTTCAAAAGCCAGTCTGTCCTGTTCACTACGGACTCTGCAACAATGCGTGGCACATAGTAGGCCTTCAGTAAGTACCGGTTGAAGGAATGATTTTGTTGCACAGGGCACCATTCTTGGTACTGAGGGAGGGGGGTAAAAAGACAAGTGAAACTGGCCCTTCCTCAGGACATGGTCAATGTAATGAAGGAAGTAAGCTATGAAGTGCCTGAAAATACACGAAGACAATAGTAGCAAACAGGAAGTGCTCACTGCCAATGAATAATAGAAGGAAAGGTCCTGGTGGACCTTTGGAGGAAGTAGGACCTATCTCTAGGGACATTTTTCCTGCCTTTTCCTCGAAACTTCTTCCTGTTTGCTTCTCCATGAGAGCTTTCCTGCAGCCTGGAGTAAGTTCAAGCCCAAGGATTTACTTCAAGTATATGCTGGTGCCTAGAGCCAGCTTCCTGAGGACCCCTTTGCTCAGAGATGTGTCTCAGGCAGGGAGAAATTCTTACACTGGCTGATGGTCAGTTAATGCCAAAGCTGGTACCAGGTTTCTCTTCTCTCAGCTTGCGGAAATCTGACATTGCAATGACTGGCGATGTCAGTGAGGTCTTGAGGTGGTGACTTCCTGGGGATGGAGGTCTTGTGTTCCTTCCCCCACCGTGGACCATCCCTGCTCTGGGGAGTAGGACCTTGGGCTGTCTGACTGCTCATGTGGGTGTCAACCTCTAATTCTGGAGTGAGCTGCTGAGGACAGCCCCACCTATGTCCTCACAAACCTGTCCATCTGCGGAGAGACTCCATCTTCTGCTCTCCCAGGCAAGACAGTCGGACCTACTCTGGCCTGGGAAGGGTTTCTCTGCTGGTGGCTTCAGGCTCCTGTCCTGATGGGGACTGAGTAACTGGGATGTCGGGTGAGCACCTGGGCAGCCAGTTTTCACCAGACAGAGGGCAGCAGCTATGTGATTTACTGGACTGCCAGGTCACTTACAGCCCACAAGGAATACGAAATTTATTTTATGTAACTGCAGAAAAATTGGAAAAAATGCATATGTTAGCACCATACACAGGAGGATTTTTAAATTCTCTCCCTCTCTCTTTCCCCCTTTCTCTCTCTCTCTGTATATATATATATATATATATATATATGTATGTATATATAAAAATACAAAAAGAGGATATTATCATTTTGTAATTTGCTTTTTTTTCACTTTTACCATATCATGAACATCTTTCAATGTTAAGAATTACAGATTTGCCACATTATTTTTAGTGGCTACATAATATTGTGCCATGGGGGGAGGGTATAGCTCAGTGCTTAGCATGCATGAGGTCCTGGGTTCAATCCCCTGTATTGCCATTAAAAATAATAAACAAACAAAAAAACAAACAAACCTAATTACCCAAGCCCCCAATTTTTTTAAAACTGTGCCATAATTTATTTAATAGCATCCTATCATTGGGTATTTTATTGTTTGCCATTATTTGCTAGTATTATAGGCAATGCTGTAATAAAACCTTTTTGTGTGGACTATCACACTTCTGATAATTTCCTGAAGAGAATTTCCTAGAAGCAAGATTATAGAATTAAGGAGTGTGCACATTTTAATGTTGGATCAATTCACTTCCTACCACAGATGGATGGGAGGGCCACCAATGGGACACACATATTGTTTCTGTCTTTACCACTCTGAGGTTTTGTGTCTTGTTTTAATTTTCACATTTTACTTCTAGTGAATTTGGCCATTTTTGCAATGATGAATGTCTTTTAAATTTTCTTCTTTTGGGGATTGCCTCTTTGTGGGAGATTTTTAAATGTGAAGCAAGATGACTCTAATTTATAAGGTCAGATGATCTGAAGAATGTTAGTTTTATTAATTTTCACCTTCTCTTTTCTGGATCTGACCTGTGTCGTTCTCACCCCTCACCTCACTCCACCCCCACTACACAATCAACATTGGGTCCTGGTTCCCTGGCCTGTCCCTGTCGTGGCCCATGACCAGAATCCCACAACCTCACCCAACCCCTGCTCCAATTACCCCAGACATCCATCAGGACAGGATTTGGTCCATATTTCAATCTTAAATATACTAGTGATAAGCTGGGGCTGGGCTGAGCACTGAGGGGTTAAAAATGAATGAAACACAATTGTTATTCTCCAGAGCTGAGCATCTCTTAAGAGATTCAGACATGCCATTGGTCACTACTGCAAGGCAGACTCTGAGTTGGCTAATAGCAGTGACATGGGATCTGAAAGAGGAAATGCTAATTTCAACTCTTGGATTCAGATAATTTCTTAAAGAAACTGAGGCTTGAGAGGGAAAAGTATTTCAAGAAGAACAAATTGTCTAGTATCAAGGGCAACCACTTATTAAATAACTGCGTGCCAGAGGGACATACGTTATTGCTAATTCTTACAGCGGCCATGCACAGTAGGTACTCTTCTCACTATGTCACAGTCCAGGAAATGAAGGCTTTGTAAAATTACACAACCAGCCACAGGCTGCTGGGTTGCGTCAGAATGGGGATTTGAACCCATGCTCCTCCAATTCCTGTCTGAGCAAAACTGTAGGGTAGAGAGTGTGCAGAGCACAGGATTCTTGGGAGATGGGGGATGGGGAGGCATGACTGGTATACAAGGCCAACCTGCAGAGAGCTGTGAGTGAGCTGGCCCATGCCTCTTGTCCCTACTGTCCTGCAGGTCTCAATCCAGGCATCACCTCCTCCAGGAAGCCTTTCCTGACTTTCTCAGGTTACCTAGACGTCTACCCTTATGTCCTCCACTTGTAGGCATGACCCTGTGCCATCCTTTCCCATGGATTTCCTCACTGTATACAAACCATCTCTGTCTACTCACTAGTTTCTGCCTCCTGTACAGTGAGCTCCTTGAGGGTAAGGCCTCACCTTGCCTTTGCATTCCCAGTTTGTGAGTGAGAGAGTGACAGGGGCCCTGGGGGTGGACAAGTGGGAATGAGGAGGTTTGGAGCAGCCTGGCAGGATTTGGCAACAGTGGATGGGCCACAGGCAGGGAGGAAAGAAAGCTCTGAGGATGTAGTGAGACCGGGAAGAGAGAGGAGATGCAAAGTGACTGGATGGTCCTCAGCCCACCTGCAGGGATGGGAGTCCGGGACGGGGGAGAAGATGGCATTCGAAGTTCATGGGTCTAACGCTGTCAGGGACCCGAGATAAAAGTAATGTGGACCCGAGGGTAAACTCCTTGCCTCCGGTCTGAGACTGTCTGGGTCCAAATTCCAGCTCCGCCACCTGACCCCCTTAGCACCTGTGGCAGTGTCAAGCCCTGTCGGTGTCTCAGTTTTCCTCACTGCTAAATTGAAGCTTTAATTCTGCCAAGCTCCAAGGTAGAGGATCGAACTGAGATCCAGGGCCAGCATCACTGCCCTCCTTTCACTCTGGGTATCTCCTTGCCTCTCGAGTTCTGCCTAAAATGCAGAGTATAAGCGACGTGTGTGCATATGGATCAGGGACTTAAATAGCACAGCCGGAGGCTAAGTTTGTATTTGGTAAAAGATCTGTAGCTGAGGTTTTTGTTTGTTTCAGGTTCTGGGCTCTGGGACCACCTGGTCAAATCTCAGGTCCAAACTTACTGGCTGTGGAATCTTGAATTTGTTACCTAACTAATCTGAGCTTCAGATTATTTTCCTATAAAACAGGGATAATAAGAATAATAGTATGGCCTTGTATGGTTGTTTGCTATCTTCATTACCACTATTACTATAGAAAAGCAGAGTTATTTGATGGCATGAACTCTAATGGTGAGTCCCTGGATTTGAACCCCAGCTCTGCCCTTTTCTACCTGTACAGCTGACCGTACATTGCCAGGCCCTTGCCTTCATGGTGTTGTCAGGAGCGAACGGGGCAGTCCCGGGGGCAGTGCCTGGGCAGGGGAAGCTCCCCACACATAGATCATCCTTCTGGTATCGTCCTTGGTTCACACTTAGCCGTACTTACCAAACACTCTAAGGTTTTCAGAAGAAAAGATTGCAAACTACATTTCTCCCCTCTTCTATGCTTTATGTTTTGTTTTTGCTTTTTTAAAAAATGGAGGTAAAATTCAAATAAAGTAAAATTAGCCAATTCAGTGCCATTTAGTACATCCACAATGTTGTGCAACTGTCAACTCTTTAGACTTTCAAAACTTTTTCATCGTTCTAGAAGGAAACTCTGTGTCTATTAAGTAATCACTCCCCAGACCTCTGTCCCCTCAGATCCTGGAAACCACTCATCTGTTTCCTGTTTCTATAGATTTACCTCTTCTGGATACATCATAGAAATGGAATCATAGAATGGACAACCTTTTGTATCTGGCTTCTTTCCATTAGCATAATGTTTCTGAGGTTCATCCATATTGTAGCATGTACTGATACTTTATTCCTTTTCATGACTGAGTAATATTCCATTGTAAGGATATACCGCCTTTTGTTTTCCCATGCATCTGTTGATGGACATTTGGTTTATTTCCACCTTTTGGCTATCATGAATAGAGCTTCTGTGAACACTTGTGTCCAACTATCTGTTCGAATCCCTGTTTCCAATTCTTTTTGGGGATATACCTAGGAATGGAATTGCTAAGTCATATGGCAATTCTATAGTTAACAATTTGAGAGCCTGCCATGCTGGTTTTCAACGCAGCTGCACCATTTTACATCCTCACCAGCAATGGATGAGGGTTCCAGTTTCTCTACATCCTCACCAACACTTATTTTCTGACTTTTTGATGATAGCCATCCCCGTGGGTGTGAAGTGTATCTCTTTGTGGTTTTGATTTGCATTTTCCTAATGATGAATGACATTGAGCATCTTTTCATTCACTGCATGTTATAGAAGCAGAGGCAGGACTTGGCTCAATTGCTTTGTCTGAGGTTGTGAATCACAGGAAATGCATCTGGAGAATGTGATTCTTCCCCTTGGTTTTCCCTCCATCATCAGGGTGTGGGATTGGCTTTCGGGGTCCTGTTTGACTTCCATGTGTGACAGAGGAACTGGAACCTAGGCTCCTCGATTGAAGAGGGACATCAGCCCCTAACTCAAAGTGAGGGCAAGTGAGAAAGAGGAATAGCTGAGTGCAGACTCTGACACCAGATTATGGGTGTTCCAAGCCTGGCTCTGTGCCATCTCCACGACCTTGGGCTGAATGAGTCAGTGTCTCTGTGCCTCTGTTTCTGTCTGTAACCGAGTTTAATAATAGTAACTGCCCCACAGGGTTGTTGTGAAGATTAGATGAGTTACTATGTAAAAGCCCGGGCTCGGCCAGGGTCTGCTATTTTTAAACCTCGCATTCTGTATTTCAGCTTCAGCTCATGTTTGTTCTGCTCTGCTCAACAGCTTCCTCTGAGTTCTTAACAGACCGTCTTCTGTTTGAGCGACATAAGAACTCTCTTATCTTGTTTGTCTCTGTCTTCAAAGCAAAAAGAGTGCAGTCTCAGTTAATAGCTTCTCTTCGGTCTAAGTAAGACTTTGATGAACCTCTTTTAAAAAGTGCACCTCTGGTCATCAGATGCAGGGCCAGGAACACAGAGTGGAAGAAGCAGAATGAGAAAGGCCAGCTTAGTCCCCCGGACCACAGCTGCCTGAGTACTGCAGGCAGAAAGAAAAACCCGTTTCTGCTTCTGACTTGGGCCTCCCCACACCGCCAGATCCTGCCCTGTCCCACACTGGACCTCAGGCCCTTGGCACGAGGCTTGGTCAATCTAACCCTGACACTCCAGAAAATCCTTCTGGGGAAATCTTCCCCCAACCTTTCCTAAGAATGGCTCCCTCTGCCACATCTGCATCTCCTTTAGCTCCTCTGTTGCTTTCATGCCCTCACGTCAAGTCTGAAAAATCTTAGGCAGGAAATCTCTTACTTTGGGGATGAGAAGAAAGTCACTTTGAACTTCCACTTTATTCACTTTGCAGCCTGTTTTCAGCCCCAGTGAGCAAAAATGGTTTTAGATGGTGGGAAACTTTCCAGCCAGGGAGAGGAAGTGTGAGGATGAGGGCAGCGGGTCCTGCCCAAGGCACTGTCACCAGTTCTGGTCTAAAGGGAGCATCTGGGGTACTTCGTAGGAGCCGTGCAAGCTCGTGGTGGAACAGGTTAACCGCTTTGGGATGACCCTTCCCTCCAGCTACACCCTGATCACGGCTACAAACTTGTAGCTGTGTCTGCATCTGCGTAGTGGATGAAGGAATGCATTCTGTGACCAGCATGGGGCCTGCCCGGCTTTGATCAGCTTCATGAGCTCCTTAAGCAGACCTTTCCAACGACCCACCCAAGAGTGTCCAGCCCGTGCTCTTAATTCAATGGATACCCGTCCATCGATCCAGCCTGGAGAACCCAAACCCAAGGCAGGAAGGTTCCTGGCAGCCCCAGGGCAGGCCCAAGGCTCACACAGGGCTCCCTGCTCTACTTTCTGGGGAGTTCCGGGACTTTTTCCCGGGGAGCTCAGCTGTGTCCACCCGCCTCCAGTCTGGTAACAGGGGTGGAGGTTGCAAAGCTTGGAAACCCAAATTTCCCACAGCTTCAAATTCAAGTTCCTCTACTGGACCTCACCTCTAACTACTTATTGATTTAGATGAGTGGATTGTTGGACCTGTCAGTCACGGCTCTCCTCCTGCTGTCTGCAAGAGTTACCAGTAAGAGGCTGTGGGCTGAGGTGGGGTACATGGAGCCATCACCTGGGGGGCGGCTTCAGGGAGGCCTGAAAGCCTCAGACAGAGGATGAGGAGGGATGACAGCTGTTCACGCCATTGGCCCCAAAGATCTGACCTCTCAGACTCCAAACCTGTGCTCACCTGCTATGCGTTGTGTCACGTGGTGTTCACTTCTTTTTTTCTTTGATCATCGTAGGGGAGAATCACACTGTGATCGGGCCTTGGGGGACCTTTTGGGCAGGTTGGCAAGAGGGACACACAAATGCATCTGTGGGTACTTGAGTGGGGGCCGTACATGGACTATTACAGAAGCAAAGGAATACGTCCATGTATCTGCATACCTGTCCATGGAACAGCTGTAGTGGGACACCTCTGTGGGACAGTCTCAGGGTTAGAAGCCGGAGGGACTGTTTCTCCGTGTTCTTCACATATACCCGCTGTGCCTGTGCTTCTGCCTCAGGGCCTTGCCACTGGCTGTTTCCTTTGCTTAGAACACTCTCCCCCCAGATTTCTGCCCAGCCCACCCTCTCACCTCCTGCAAGTCTGTTCAAAATTCACTGTCTCAGTGAGACACTCCCCGGCCCCTTGAGGGTCCTTTATTTTCCTCTAAATCCTGTAACATCTTTTACAATTGTATTTATTGCTTATGTTTACTGACCATCTCACTCCACTACAATGTAAGCTCCCTCAGGATGTGTGCCTGAGACACTCACAGTAAGCTTCCGTTAATTAGTTGTTGAGCAGGGGTGCGGACACAGCTCAGTGGCAGAGTGTGTGCTTAGCATGTGTGAGATCCTGGATGCCATCGCTAGTATCACCATCAAAGGAGAAAAAATTGCTGAATGAACAAATAAGTAAATGAATGACTTGTAAGGTGGCTTTTAGCTCTAAGAAGCTGGGAATTTGGATCATAAAGGGAAAGAAGATTGAATTTGGAATCAGAGGGCCAGAGTTTGAGCCCTCAGCTTGTCACTCATAAGCTAGGTTACCTAAAGAGAGCTGCAAATGTAGAGGTTTCAGTTTTCTCATCTGTAAAATGGAGTTTATAACAGGCAATATTTACTTTGTGATTGCTGTGTTCCTTAACCACATTATAGTGGGACAACCTAATTTTATGAGTCTCCAAATATGATACAATATTCAGTACACAGTATCACCTATGAAGCATTCTTGCCAAACATATTTAAACTGAACCTAAACCAGCCTTTTGGTCTGACTTCCAGTTTACAGGAAACCCAGAGATAGAGAAACAGATTAAAACCGTGTCATAAAAAAAGAAAATAGACGAATTCAGAATTTGGGATGTTTTTCAAGACCACTGACCCTGGAAGCCCATTAGCTTCATGAAAGTTATGATAAAGGCGAAAGGCTGTTCCGGATTAAAGTACTACGAAGAGACATATGACGCATGATTCTTGTCGGGAATGTAGTTTAAGAAAGCACCATTTGAAGAGGCAAAAACTGGAAGCAACAATAATGCATATAACCAGCCGAATGGACATACAAATACATACATATATAATACGATGGAATATGATACAGCAGTATAATACAGCTACAGTCCAGCATTCTGTTTATATACACCTTAAACAGAATATCCTACTGCATCACCCAACCTACATGTATCTCAAGAACATAATATAAATTAATCAGACACAAAAGGAAAAAGAGTCATTTGGACATATATTTGACAACATTTTTGCTTTGTTTTTTTTTTTAATTAAAAAAATTGGGGGGGCAGGGGAGGTAATTAGGTTTACTTATTTATTTTTAAAGGAAGTACTGGGGATTGAACTCAGGACCTTGTGTATGCTAAGCATACACTCTACCACTTGAACTATACCCTCCTTCCCATATTTGAGAACATTTGAATGTAGACTGGGAATTTAGATGACATTAAGAAATCATTGTTAACATTGTCAGGTGTGATACAGTATTATGGTTTTTTCTATAAGAGAATATCCTTACTTTTAGGAGATCTATACTGAAGCATTTTGAGATAAAGTGTCATGATATCTGCAGACTGCTTTGTAATGGTTCTGAAAGATAGATGGGTAGATGACAGATAGAGAGATAGATAGATAGACAGACAGATAGATGTAAATAAAAGCAGTATGACAACGTTTACAATGGTTGAAATCTAGGTGGTGGGTATATGAGTGTTCGTTGTACTGTACGTTTTTCAACGTTTTGTATATTTGAAAATTTCCATAATAAAAAGGCGGGAAAAGATTCCATGGAGCTTCTGTGCTTGTGCAGCGGCAGGACTAGGGAGAGGAACATCTGGTCATCCATGTCAGCACGTTGTTGCCCCCCTCCCTGTTCTCCCACCGGAGAGGCCCTGGGAGCCCCTCTGCCACTTCTGTAAAGTGCGATAGCCAGTGACTTGTGTAATGTCCCGGAGGAGAGCTCTGTGTGTAGAGGAGGCACTATGTGTGGTTACTTTTTAAAAATTATACTCAATTTATTTAAATAATACTTTGAGAAAACCCCTAATTTACCTTAAGCTTTTAAGTTCAACTGACAACTCTCCTTATTTTATTTATAAATCTTGTAAATTTTAACAATCACTCTTAAAGGGGCTTTTTACATTTTGTTAATTAAATCCCCTTATATATTTTAAATTGGATTTATAAATGTAAAGTATTTGGTTTTATTTATAAACACTTCAAATACCTAACAATCAGAACATTCCCCAATTCTAAAACGATCCTAATAAGTGTAATAAATTAAACTTAAAAATACAGTGCATCTCAAGTTCTCATAAACATTCCAATATTGTTTACAAACCTAGTAAAATCACAAATCTAAACAATCACTCAATTGCACATTTTAAATTGGAATCATGAGGCTAATATATTAGATTCTTTAATGCCAGCTCCTCTTAAACATTATAAACATGGGAAAGGCTCAATATACACAAATTGTTGCAAAATCTAATAGAAAAGTATAAATACTTAATTTGAACCCCTTCCAAGGTTGAAAGACACTTACTCAAGGAGGAAACAGTAAAGTTGAACCAAGCAAGTTGTAGTTTCCATCTCAGCGGACTAAGGTGATACAGCTCTGGGATTTTGCTCTGGACACAGCACCCAGTTTTCCTCGAGATACAGATGTGATGAGTTGAACTGTCATGAAAGGAACTCCATGCCTTGTAAAGGGGGTTGGAATCTCCGGGGTTCAAGGTGCACATCACCCAAGTCTCCCATCTGGTCTGAGTCTGCAACTCCCCGCACCAAGGTTGCTTCATCTTATTTATTCACTGCCTGATTCTGTTCAGAATCCCCTCCCTCCCATATATTCTTCCTGTCTAGTCAGACCACAACTCTTAGAGCTGTTTAATGACACACATTTGGATTCTGTGCTTCCCTAGTGGCTGTGTCTGTCTCCACACTTGGGACCACAAAAGTCATGCTGGAGCTGCATGGGGGCCCTGAACCTACTTACCGCCTCCATGCCACACTAAGGCAGCAGGTTCCCTAGCAACGCCCCTGGGAGAATCCCCTTGGCTATTGCTACCTCCCCATGGCTCCGCATGTGGGAGGGGTGGGGTGGCTCTTTATCCACGGGCCACAGAATGTATATTCTCTTTCACAGCCTCTCCTCCATCTTTCCCCTGCAAGTACCTCAGCCCTGGGAGTTATTTCCATAGTGGGTGTAAAGATAAGTAGGATCACTTTATTCTCCTTAAACCACATGATCCCAAATACTTTGTCTACACCTCTCCTGGCACCTGTATAGAAAGATCTTTATCTCCAGCCACTGAGTTTTGTTTGGATATTAATTCCAAGTTGGACTCTAGATTTGTGGTGACTTCCTTCCCTCTGTAAAAGCCAGGATTCTAAACACACTAGATGTTCAGTATTTCCTGGGGAAATGCACAGACTTTCCTGGAATTCCAACTAGTGAAACACCATCACTTTTTTATACCTATTGATTTTATGACTCCCTTCTCCACTGACCAGGGCCATTTTTTTTTTTCACAAAAAAACAAAGCGGCACTGGAATGTCTATCACTTCTCTTCTATCTTAGTGTATAAAACAAATGCCCTGTGAGTGTAAAGAAATCCGGCTGGCATTTGGTCTCCCCACTTGGCCTGAGGATTCCCTCCAATATGACAGCTTCCTGACTTGTGGAATTCAGACTGGGTCCCCGAAAATTTTAAATGATGGCATGTCATCTTTGGTATATTGCATGAATATCTGAAGACAAGAATGCAAACACTTCAATGTTAAGAGTTTGTTAAATACCTTCATTTATTCTTTTTAAAAACAGCTGTATTGAAATAGAATTTACATACCACACAATTCACCCATTCAAAGTGTACAATTCAATGGTTTTTAGTATATTCACAGGGTTGTGCCACCATCACCACAGTCAATTTTAGAAGATTTTTATCATCGCAGAGAAAAAGCCCCTACAGTTTAACTATCACACCCCAACCCGCATCTCCATTCCCAGTCGTAAGCAACGATGGATCTACTTTTTGCTGCTGCAGAGTTGCCTATTCTGGACATTCCATATAACGGAATGGTACAGTAACAGGTCATCTTTTGCACCTGGCTTCTTTCACTTAGGGTAACGTTTGCAAGGCTCATTCCTGTCGTGGCACGTGTCGTACCTTCAACTACTGGTAGTTTACATTGTTTCTACCTTTTGACTATTGTGAATAGCGCTGCCATGAACCTTCCTGGGTAAGTTTTCGTTTGAATACCTATTTCTAATTCTTTGAAGATCAGTATTGCTGGGCCATGTGGTAGTTCTGTGTTTAATTTTTCGAGGAACTACCAAACTGTTTTCCACGGCAGCTGCACCATGTTGCATTCCCACCCACAATGTACAACCGTACCAGTTTTCCCACATCGTCACCAACATTTATTTTCTGTTTTTTAAAAAAATTATTATGATAGCCATCCTAGTGGATGCGAAGGGGTCTCTTATTTATCACGGCTTTCGTTGGTGTTTCTCTAGTGACTGCTGACACTGGACATCTTTTCGTGAGCTTGCTGGCCAGTTGTAGATATTCTTTGGAGAAATGTCTATTCGAGTTCTTTGCTCATGTTTTAATTGGGCTATTTGACTTGTTATTGTTGAGTTGCATGTATTCTTTCAATAAAAAGTTTCTGATCAGAGATTATGTGCTAGGCATGGGGTCATGGTATTCCAGAGGAGACATACAAATGTGACTAAGGTAAGATCCCTGCCTTCCAATTGCTTTCAGCAGAGATGTGAACAGTGAGTTCTCCCAGCCAGGACCTGGCCTTCTGAGAGTTCCGTGCAGGGAAGGAGACGGCACTTCTGGTGGGGCAATTTTGAGGCCCGGTGGAGGGAATGAGACCTGAGGCAGGTCCAGGGAAATGGGGGCTGAGCTTGAAAGACGACGTTGGAAGTAGGAAACCAGTAGGAATGGCCTGGCCGGAGCTCAAAGATCCCCAGGGAGAAAGTAAATCCAGGAGAATGTTGGGAATGGAGGTGGGGGAAGGCATGTGTGTTGGAGGGAAATACATGAATGAGACGATATACAATTAAAAATTGACAGGGTAAAGCTACAGAATAACAACAATAATAATAATATAATATAATAACAATATGAATGGGAGATTGGGAAATTTCATCTGAGAATTTAGTGCCTGGAGCCTCGTCAGTGACCTCAGGAACTGCAGCAGCAGGGCTGCTGTGTGAATTCGTGGTGGGGCTGCTCTTACACAGGCGTGTGAGTGTGGCTGAGGACAGGTGGCCTGAAGACCTGGGAGCCCAGAGGTGTTGTTTTTCTACCAGGTGACACCTGTGTTAGCACCTGGCCCCCTGTGCAGAGCCTGGGACAACTGGTGGCCCGCCCCTGTCCTTGGGGTCTCCGCTCGGTTCCTCTGCAGGCTGTCAGATCCCCACCAGGCCTCAGCCTTGTGGTTCCTGGTCCTGCCTCTCAGATCATTTACAACTGACCTGAGGGACCCGAAGACTCTTGGGAAAAGTCATTCTGGCTTCCATTACTTTCTACCCTAGGCCAGGCAGAGAGTTGGTTCCCAACTGGGTAGTTTTTCCATTGTTTTGGTGGGGAAAGAAGTGTGCAAAATAATAGCTCATGTGCCCTGAATGCCTACCGGGTACCAAGCACTCAGAAGAAAACCAAGATTTAATCCTGATTCCCGGAGGGCACCTGGTCCAGCCAGGATCAGACACACAGAGGTGCAAACAGCAGCCAAATTCCAGGGGTTGCTCAAAACCAACTGCCCCTGTGGACCGTGGGGTTGTTCACGGTGCCCTGGGAACAGCCTCTGGCCAGGGAGCGTTTTTCTGGTAGCATCTCATGAGACTAGTGGGGAAATGGTGCTGTATTTCCTGTGGACCTGCCCCACATTATGAGTGGGGTGCTGTTTGGGAGCTGGAGAAGCCACGGTAAGCCAGAGCTGGCAGTGCTGGTCACTTAGAAAGTACATGTAGCAACAGTCTTTGGAGTGCTCATAGAGAAATCATTCCATCTGAATGTCTGAACTGCGATCCCCTAAGGATGTGTGTCCTTTGCATCCTCAGTGCACAGCATGTGGTATCAGCTCAGTGTTTGTCCTATGATTTCTTCATCTCTTGCTACAGGCAAAGATGACATCAGGCAAGGAGCCCATTGGCCATGGCTAGCTATGGAATGCTGCCTTCTCAATAGTGGCCCCAAAAGCCAGGCCATTCAACTGTTTTGGGTTTTTTTATTCTTTTTTTTTTTTAATTATTCTTTTTTTAAAAACAGAATTGAAAAAAATTTGTTTTCTTTTTTTTTTTTTTCGATGGAGGTACAGGAAATTGAATCCTGGACCCTGTGCATGCTAAGCATGTGCTCTACCACTTGAACTATACCTCCCCCCTGCTTTTTAAATTGTGGTAAAATACACATAACATATTTTAACCATCTTGACCATTTTTAGGCTTATAGTTCAATAGTGTTAAGTATATTCACATTGTTGTGTAATCAATCTCTTGAACTTTTTTGTCTTGCTAAACTGAAGCTCTGTACTTATTAATAACTCCCCATTTCCCTTCTCTCCTCCCAGCCCCCATAACAAGCACCCCCCCCCCCGCCGACAACCACCATTCTACTTTCTGTCCCTGTGAATTTGACTACTCTAGGTACCTCATATGAGTGGAATCATACAGTATTTTTCCTTTTGTGACCAGTTTATTTCACTTAGCTTTATGTTCTCAAGCTTCATTCATGTTGTAGCATGTCTCAAAATTTCCTTTCTTTTGAAGGCTGAATAATATTCCACTGTATGTATAGACCATGTTTTGTTTAACCATTCCTCTGTCAGTGGACATGTGAGTTTGTTCCACCCTTTGGCTATGGTGACTAGTGCTGCTATGAAAATGGGTTACAAATATCTCTTCAAGATCCTGCTTTTACCTCTTTCGGATAGATACCCAGAAGTGGAATTGCTGGATTATATGAAAATTCTATTTTTAATTTTTTCAGGGAACACCATACTTTTTCTGCTGTGGCTGCACCATTTTACTTTTCTACTAATAATGCACAAGGGTTCCAGTCTTTTAAATAGCTGTTCTTCTAAGACTGGAGGGTTTTCTTTAAATAGATCTCATTTGAAGTTGGAAATATAGAAACTTTTTCTTCTCCTCTCCTTTCTCATCTTCCCTCCTCCAAAATTGTAACTGGATTGTTTGCAGATGAATCTGATTTTGGGGTCTGATGAACGAGAACACACTAGAAACTCCTAAGGCTGGTATCTTACTTCAGCCTACAAGTCTCTGCTGCCAGGAAGGGCAAAGTAGATTCCTCCAGTTTGGGGCATTTTCTCTAGTCTACCATAACTTCATCCTTTCCTCTTTAACTGACATTTACCCAACTTTTGAAGTTACTTGATTTCTCTTTTCTCCTATCTGTAAATTACTACTTCTTCCCTTCTAAGAGAAATCATTTCAAACAGACATTTCTTCATTGAGAATAGGCCAGAGGAACCCAAATTGAACAAACTTTTTATTCTGTGCCTCTCTGAGTTAAAACCTAGAGGTGCGAATGAAACTCGTTTTCCAGAAACTCCATCCCAGACTGGGGAATCCGGCCAGTCCCTCTTCTCCAGAATGTGCTCTGTTGCATGTGTAGCAGGTAAGGAGAAATGGTTCCTGGGTTTTCAGCTGGCTGTGGGGAGGTCCTCAGGGACAGACTCCAGGCGGTGGTGGAGCAGGAAGTCAGAGCAGCTGGAGGAACTGTGGTTAGGGAATCTCCCCCGGGGCTGCAGCTTTTGCTCCATCAAGTTCCTTCCGTGACAGCCGGATTCGTTTCTTCACTCCTTGGCCAGGTTCTGCGTTTCCCGGCCATCAGTCCAGGAGGGACTCCCTCCGCTGCAGGAATGCTGAGGGCAGTGGATTGGGCTCCAGAGGCTGTCATGAGAAAAGCATCTTAGGTCCACTTCCAGAGATACTGCAAAGACCCTTAATATCCATCTCACAGCAAAGCCCAGAAAATCTGACAATGCTGTTGCCGAAGTTAGAGCAAAGCAGTAGAAAATGAAAGGCAGTGTCTGGACAAGAGAAGCTTCTACTTATTTTATTTTATTTTCCTCTTCTTTTCCTGAAAAGACAAAGCTTTCTAGTGTCACTTCAAGCCAGAAGAATATGGTGCTTTAGGGGTCCAATTCAACTTCTCTGTGTCTGCCTCAATGCTTCTCCTTTTCAAAACATAGCTAACTTTTGTTTTTCTCTCTTGACTTTTCCAAGACTGGCCAGACATTCTCAGGGGCTGGGAGGACCAGCATCTGTGGAGGAGGATCTGTAGACACCTTACAAACCTCTCTGGTCTTGGAAAACTTGCATACCCGGTGACCATGGTCATAGCAAAAGCTCTGAAGGCCTCGTGGATAAAAAATTCCTTTGTCCTTGGGGTTCTTTTTGAAGCAACAGAGCAGGAAAAAAAGTTCAGAAGATTTGGGAAGTGCCCTTTTTGTTCCACAGATGAGACAGCCCCCAGGTAATATGTGCAGAGCACAGAGGTCATTCAGGTCAACATGAACTGAGCGTCTAGCTGTGCGCTAACTCTCTCTGAGGTGCTAGGACCAGGACAGTTGAGATGAGTAAACAGGACTCTTGTCCTCGATACACAAATAATTGTGAGACAGGAGGGAAGGGGACAGGCCACAGCCACTCAAGGAATGACAGCAATTTAACACCAAAATGGTGGAAGAGTCACCTCCTAGTGGGCCTTAAGGATTAAGAGGTTTAACTTCTAGCAGACCTTGAGCTTCATTATATGCTCATTGTAACAGCGGGATCAAATAACATGCCTGCAGGCGCCATGACAGCCCCAAGGCTAACCGCCAAAGGCCAAAGAATGGGTGGTGGCCCAGTTCCTGGTAATCCTAGCCCCTTCCCCAGGGCAGTTGGATTGATCCCACCTGCAGGCGTGTGAAGCTACTGAGACCATAAAAAGTGACACCACCAGGCCTAGTGGCCCTTTTCGCCCTCTCCCCTTTGGAGACGGCCCTCACTCTGTCAATGGAGAGTGTACTTACTTTTACTTTACCCTGAGCACCCAATTCCCACACCTCTTTCCTTGCCTTTCTCTTGCCTTACACTCTATGCAGTATTGTAGCTCTCCAAATAAGTCTACCTTTACTCAACGGTGGCTCGCACTTGAATACTTTGCTGCGTGAAGCGAAGGACCCACACTTGGCGGGGCACATCCCAGGGGCTCAACCGAGACCTGGGACTTCGGCCCTCCTCACGCCCCACGTCTGTTTCCCTGCATCAATTGCAACACAGTAGATATTTGTGGTATAATAAAAAATATATTTGTTCCTTGCCTCCTAGTTCCTGGCACAGAGCTTCTAAAGCCCTTGGAACTTCAGGAGTGAAGGGCGTGTCTTTTGTTATTCATAACAAGTCCTTTTCAACCAAACCTGAGTTTATGCTAATGAGGTGACAAGGAGCTGGCACTTAGATAGTTTCCAGGAGGGGCTGGCCTGGCTTAGAAGGTTGGAATTTTCAACTACCACCCCTCCCCTCCCATCTCTAGGGTAGGAAGAGAGGATGGAGATTGAGTTCATTTATCAATGGCCACTGATTTAGTCAATCATGCCTACGTAATCAAACCACCATAATTCTTGAACCATAAGATTTAGAGAGCCTTCGGGTTGGCAAACCACTAAGGTGTTGGGCGGGTGGCAGTGTCCTGAGATGGCTCGGAATCTGTGTGCCGCCCTCCCTTGGCCCCTCCCTGATCTATGTGCCTGTTCCTCTGGCTGTTCATTTGTGCCCTATCTAATAAACTACAATCTTGAGTATAGTGTGTACCGAGTTCTCAGAAGTTCTAGTAAACCTGAGGGGGTGCTAATTTGGGAACCCCCAAATTTGTAGTCAGCTGGACAGAGGTGTGGGTGGCCCAGGGCCCCCATTTGCAACTGGCGTCTGAAGCAGGGGCAGTCTCGTGGGGCTGCGCCCCTAACCTGTGGGTTCTGTGCAAAGCTGCGTGGTGTCAGAATTGAAACTGAGCTGTGAGGCACCCAGCTGGTGTCAGAGGATGGAGAACTGTCATTGGAAAAACCAAACAGTTGTCTCTTGTCTCCGTACTGTGACCACGACCACAACCATTGTTACTGTGAGGCCAGACCATAAGAAATTGCCTTTTTTGTAGATCAAAAATAGCGGAGTCACGGCAGGTTCATATAATTCAACCTAACACCTCCTCTCCAACATCCACTGTCTGTAGTCGGCACAGTGCCGAGTGCTTTGGTGTGTCCTCCTGTGCATGCCTCGCGATGATCCTGAGACACGTACTGTTATTATTCCCAGTTTACACACGCGGAGCCTGAGCTTTATGGAGGTTAGGAAAAAGGCCGAGGATATATGGCTAGTGGGGGGCAGAGCTGCACTCGAGCTCAGGCCACGTGTCAGCCGACCTGGAGTGTGTCCTTCCCCTGGGGCTGCCTTAACAGAGTATCGCCAGCTGGGCGTCTGAAACAGCAGAGATATATTCTCTCACGGTCCCAGAGACTAGAAATCTGAAATCGAGGTGTTGACAGGATTGATTCCTTCTTGGAGGCTGAGGGAGGATCTGCTCCTTACTTCTTCTGGTCCTCACTGTCCATCCTTGACCTTCCCTGGCGTGTAACTGCATCCCTCCCATCATTGCCTCTGTCGTCACGTGGTCGTCTCCCTGTGTGTTGCCATCTTTCTTAAAAGTGCTCCAGTGATTGGACTAAGGGCCCACCTTCATGCAATATGACCTCATCATGCTTACACCTGCAGAGGTCCTGTATCCAAATATGGTCCATTTACTGGAACTGGGGGTTAGGACTTCAACATTATCTTTGGAGGGGCACATTTCAACCCATGACACTGAGTTCAAACGGGAGCTCAGACTGCAGGATGCTGCGTGCCTGTGTTGGGCCAGGAGCCCCACGTGCCCATTGGCCTCCTGGACCACTCATGCCCCATCCAGAGCCAGGCCAGCTCGGGTGACAGCTTAGGTGCAGACAGAGGGCTGAGATGGATGAGCCAGGCACCTCCCCTGCAGAGGAGGGGAGGCCTGCTGAGCAGTGTCTAGGTGGACCACCCAGGCTGCGTGGGCAAGGCAAAGGGGGCATTTTTCATGGCTGCCATGAACACACATCTTTCCCTGCAGCGTGGTTTAAATCACCTTGACAGGAAAACCTCAAACTTAGAATCTGGGCTGAAGATGGCTTTGTTTTTCTTGCTAATCAATTCTCTTGCTTTTGGCTAGTGGTGAGAAACATTTCAACACTTTACTTGAAAAGCTTGTTAGAAGCTCCTGGAAGATATCTTGGAGGTGCTCTACAGAAGTGCAGCAAGTTAAATGAGAAATCATGACCTAGTGAGGAGTATTCTGGGCTAAATGGCTGCCCAGTCTCAGTGCTTGCCCAAGGAGGTGGTCACGAAGATGTGTTAAGTGCTTTGAAATAGCTCTTATAATGTAGGTACTGCCCAAGAAGAGTCTGACATAATGAACAGTACTGGGACTGTGGTCAGGCACAGTCTTGCCACTTCCAGGGAGAGCTGGGGACCTGCCCAGAGCACTTCTTGGCCACTGAGTCTAGTGCTTGAGGGGAAGAGGGGGGCCTGCCTGGGTGGGCAGCATGAGAGCAGCGGGGTCTGCCTTATCCCTTTGGGCAGGTCAAAAAGGAGTTCATTTGAACTAATGTGTATCCATTTGGAGACCCTTGAGGGCCTTTCGGTTTCCCCCAGGGTTCTCATGAAACGTGGCTGGCACATTGAAGCCAGTCATGCTTCTGAGGGCAAGCAAACATGATGGACAAACAACGACACTCTCCAGGCTTCCCGTAGGAAGAAATGCTCCTTTGGTTTGTTTGAACCACGGCTTCAGACCCTTGGAGCCTGAGTGCCTGGTAGGCAGGCTCCACACGTCATCTGTTAACACTGCCCTTCACCTCTGGGGACACTGCCCCAGGCCTGGCCACACCAGCTCTTTTCTTGGGCCAGTTGGAGGTTTCTTACCTGTGACTCAGACTGCAGATGAGACCTGGCAGAGGTGATTATTGTTCCGCTCTGAACTCTGGAGGAGAAACTCCTCTCCGACGTTACCTTTTACGATGGAACTGCTTCCTCACGTTCCCCGGGTTGTGAGCCCTGGACCTTCTCATTCCGGGCTTCGCCACTCTTTCAGTTCCCTTCACTTCACAGCGTCTATGCAGATGGTTCCAGAATCCTCACACCCACCTCTTTCCTGAGGGCCAGGTCTGATGTCCACCTGTCTGCCTGGGATTGATCGTCATCCCAAATGCAACATTTCTAAGATAAACTCACTGATCATTCTGCTGCTTGAGCTTAAAAATGACCTGGCCTCTGTCTGGCTTACTTCACTTAGTATGGCAATCTCTAGGTCCTATATTCAGTATCTCGTAATAAACCATAATGGAAAAGAATATGAAAAGGAACATATGTATGTGTAACTGAATATATATAATATATATGTATAATTATTGCTTTTCTGTACACCTGAAACTAACACAACATTGTAAATCAACTATACTTCAAACAAAACAAAACAAAAAGACTTGGCTCATGACAAATGAGGCTTCAGTCACTCAAGCCAAAGTTAGATCTCCTAGGCAATTGGCTGTTCAGCCTGGCAGAGTTCTTCTCCCTCCTGAACTCCAGGAGCCGCTGTCTTTTCCATCCTCATCACTGGACTGGCTCTCAGGCCCGTCACCGCTCAGCTGCACCCCTGCCATAGCGTCCCTCCTGTCTGCCCTCCTGGCTCCTGGGGTCTCCAAGTTCCTTACATGGGCTGGATTGATGATGCAATTATCTCGCTTTCCTGCTAAACTTCCCAGGGCTTCCCTCTTCTCTATCAAATGAAGCCGTCATTCCTCCTCCTGGAATGAAGGCCTGTTTTCAAGTTGAGACCTTCATCAGGAACGCGTGGCATTCTCTTTGCCCGTTGCATTCCAGGCACAGTGAATATAACCTTCCTTTTTCAGCCTCTGGGCCTCTCCAGACTGTCTGTCCCTTGTAATGCCCAGCTCTTATTCTCAGCTCTAGCTGTTGCATCGCCAGCCTTCAAGGCTTCTGCCTCTCGGTCTCGTTGAGACCTCATCACACTCTGAGGCTTCATCTGTGGCACATGTACACCAAGAGACTTGTATTTGAACTTGTGAGTTAACTTGCAAGCTACTTGAGTCCATGGGCCTTGTAGATGTCCGGTGTACTTGTTAAGCTGAGTATGGGCAAATGCTGACAGTACACTCCCTGGCCCCGTGTCCTAGCCACTTCTGGCCTGAGAAAGCCTTGCTTTCTCTACGCCCCTTTTTAATCAGACACAGGCAATAAATTTGGCATGGAAAGACCTACCCTTCTCCCCCAACCCCCACTGATTATACATTTTGTTGGAGGCAAAAGCAAATTTCCAAGATTCAAATCAACACCAATTTAGAATTTTTTCTGCCAGTTGGCAAAGAAAACTTTGAAAAAGACATTTGACTTTTTTTTCAACTTGGGAAAAATTTGAAAGCGATAGCCTTTCAAGGACACAGGATACTTAAAAAAAAAACAAAAACAAAAAAAACCCTCTACCAGCCTGGATTTACATAGTTCAATCCTGTCAAGCTAATCTAATCTTTTGTGACAGAGCTGCAGACCTGGTAGATCAAGGAGGGGAAACAATAGTTGGCATTTATCTTTGCTGGCTTTGAAACTTTTGATTCCTGGGTCCCGCTCAGTATGATTACCATTAAACTGCTTGAGAGGTTAGAGAGAGCACCAGTTCTAGCTGAGGGGGACAGAAGAGGCCTCCCTAGGGGGTCAGCCTTGAGCCCAGTGGCCATGAACATCTCCTGAAAGGGCCAGATGACAGAAAAAGGGAACCTGTTCAAAGTCGGAATCAATCTCAAGGTGGGGTTGGGAGTGTAGATGAATAATCAGCAAGAAAAGTGACATTGGCCATGACTTAAGTGACCAATGCACGTGTGCAGGCTTGCCTAGAGGAGAGCCCATGTTGGGGGACAACAGTGTCATCAGTGCAGCGCTGTACCAAGAACAGGACACCAGGTCAAAGCAACACCACACGTGGGAACCCTGCGGTCCTGCGCTTGCGTTAACTGTGCCCCCTTCCAAACTCCACAGCTAAAGATGGGAAACAGAATTTGGACAATGTTCCAGGGAGAGCCACAGACAGAGGTAATTAAACTAAGGCTGGGACATGGGAATTGAAGACTTCTACAAAACAGTTACAGGAATTTGGTTTATTGAATTTAGAGATGGACAATCTTATAAGGGCAGTAACAAACAAGAGTAGAAATAGGTTGAAATTACAACACATGAGAGTAAAACTAAATGTAAAGAAGACTTTCCTTAGTCTTAAGATTGATAAGTGGGTTGTTAAAAGCAGAGCAGAGCTCTGTAGGATGGCTGCAGTGTGCCAGGGACTGGCTGGCAGGCAGACCTGGACAACCTCTGAAAATAAGTCTCCACCCCACATTGTTATGAGGCTACGTCAAAGCATAGTTGACCCTTGAACGACACAGGGTTGAAATGCGCCGGGCCACTCACACGTGCGTTTTTTCAGTGGTCAGTACTACAGTGCGACACAGCCTGCGGTCGGTTCCATCAGCAGATGGGGAATTGCGGGTAAGGAGAAACCATGGATACTGAGAGCTGACTCTAAGTTGTACATGGATTTTTGACTCGATATAGGGTTGGTGCTCCTGACCCCGTGTTGTCCAAGGGTCAACTGTACTTCTTAAAATCCAAAATGGAAAATAAGAAGCAGCCAGTGCTCCAAGTGTTATAATGGCCTCAGGCTTAGTTATCATTTATAAGGAGAAATTTGAACATAGAACAAAATTCGAACATATTCCTTAAGACCAGCCACTGCTGGGGCCACGAGCAGTGAGCCAGGACTTTCCTGCAGGTGGATACAGTGCTGATTGAATCTGGGGTGCAGCCAGACAACACACAGGTAATGGGATTCTTTCTGTTTTCTCACTTTTAGAATCAACAAGCCCCTGACAAAGTATCTAATCTTAAGTAGATGGTGACACTGGAAGTGTGAATGTATGACACCCTCAGCTGCTAATGTCTATTCTCTATCCCATTCAAACGTTTTTCTTTAAAGGTGTGATATGGTACAGAGAAAAAAAGAACACAAAGACTGTCCCTACAACACTGCTGATAACTAATAATCACACAGTCATTTGTTTGTAAGTTCAGTCTTTAAATTTAATCAGTCCTTTATAAAATTTCCCAATTAATTAGTAAAAGATGGCTTATTTTATTAGCCTTAAACATTGGTCGCTATTTAAACAAGACATTCTAAAAAAAAAAAAAGCAATCACATAATAGTTTATAGTAATTTACAAGTGGATGGTATACATTTAGATACAGAGGTAGAAGTTCACTTTTACAACGCTTCACTAATACACATTTACCAAATTCAAGGCACAAAATAGTTTGCTTTACAAAAAAATACTGTAAAAATGTCATTTGCTGTTCTACAATGTAAATAAAACTTTCAAAAGAATCTTTACACCCTTCCATACGTACTCCATAGTATAAGATTTTCTCCCCCTCACTAATCATAGTTGGCACAAAAATGGGGACATTTTTAAATGCAGAAGTTCCCATTTTTAGAAACTGTTTCTTTGCAGAGCTGCTATGTATTCCAGATCAAAGTCCATCCAAAGAAATGAAACACAGCAACTTCCTGAGGAAAGGGCACTTTCTGTACTGCAGCACAATTCATAGGTAGAAAACGTACGATCTTTTTTGGATTAAATAGGTCTCCAGAGGAACAGATACTTAAGGAAAGATTTCAGAGATAAATTTTAAAATTTGACCAACTTGAGTCGTTACAACTTTAACAGAGAGACCTGGTCACTTTTACTGTAATAACCAGACATCGTTTACTTCAAACTGATGGAGATTTCAAAATGCCTTTTTAAAAGAGTTGTACATACAAACACCATGAAAGGGCCACACAGGTTTTGCAAAACTGAAACTTAGAAAACATGAGAAAATATAGCATGTCAGTCCTTGAAGTTGCAAGGGTGTCAACTGGCTAGAGATTAATTACAAGAATTAATAAACTCTATGGGAATTAAGAAAAACCACACACATGAAACACACTGTGGTTATCGTCTCGAGACTTCCTGCTCATTCAAAAAATAAAAATAATAATAATGCTAGCCCGGAGATGTCACACAGCGCTGGTCTAAAAGATTGGACTGGTTTCAGGGTTCTGCCTGAAAAGGACCCTGTTGGCAATTAAGCTCACTTTTGCTGATCACATTTTCCAAATACTCTAGTCAGTTAATTTACACTTTTATTATTTTTTTTAAAAAAAGTTGATTAAAAAAAAACAGTCAATGTGGATTTAGAATCCAGAGATTATCAGTCATGCTGATGTGGATCGAACCGAGATATCTTGATCACCTTCTGGTAGAAATAATATTCCATATACAAAAAAAATCCTTAGATTCCATTTTTTGCTTCGTTATTGTTTGTGGCTTGTTTTCTCTGAGCGATAAAGGGGTACATACACTTGTCCGCTCCTAGGAACCGATACATGCACACAACTGCTTCAAAAGGGAGGATGCTGAAAGAGGAAAAGTCACAGTTAGCAAACGGGGGACGCTGTGTGGCAGTTATGTTACGGGGCGGGTGTGGGAGGCCCAGCGGAGCGGGGAGCCCCTCAGTTACCTCTTCATGAAAGTCACGATGTACATGAGGCGGGGGGTGCAGATCATGGGCTGGTCGGTGAGGATGGCCTTCATGGCCTGCTTCACACAGTAATCGGGCTTCAGAGGGGGCAGAAAGGGCTCAATTTCTTTCCTGGGAGTTACACATTCAGAAGACGAAATTAAGAGTGAACACAGAATAGGGAAGACTGGGAAACATGCCTCAAAATACGAAGGGTGGGTGACGTTATCTGAGGGACAGGATTTGGGGTCCATTTTACTTCGTTGTGTTATTTCTGTATTTTCTAAACTTTCCTACTATGAACACATTTTATTTGCATAGTCTAGAAAACAAGTTAACAAAAGCAGAATTGGTCTGCTTTTCTGTAAAGTGAGAAAGTCGTGTTTTCAAAATGCCTTAAAACGTATTTCAAATTATTATTATTTTTTCCTCTCAGTTGAAAAAGGAGAGGTTGTCTGGCATAACAAACACTACACCCAAACAAGATGCCAAACTTTCAGCGTTAAGCGTAGTTCAAATGGTGGCGTGTAAACGCCGACAAAACCTTTCCGAGTGGAATCAAAGTCCTTGGGGTGCTGTCCTAGACCGCGTTTCCTCTGGGGGTCTCTGAAATGAAGGGCACGGAGATAGCCTACCTTCAGCTGAATTCGATCCATTACACACTGAGATAACTTAACATAATTTATTCTTTTCCCCTTTCATTGTCCCCTCACAGCTCTGGACACCTGTCGTGACAATGACTAGGAAACAGAGCGCTGCAGACCCTCAGCACCTGGTTCCTAAGTTCCTAAGAGGAAAAAACCAAACCAACACGCACACACACATGCACACGTGCGCACATATGGGAAAAGAGGCAGGGGCGAGTCCCCCTGGGTCCAGACTTAGTCAGCCTGAGATCGAAATGACTCAAATCTCCACCTGCTTCACGGCGTGGTCAGGTTCAGGATGTGTTAGGATTGGCCCTGACCCACAGGGAACTGGTTTGGTTATCTTGCTTGGCCTTTCAAATTCAGCCAAGCAGAGATCTCGAGTTAGTAAGCATGTCCTTACAAGTATCCTCTTAATGAGTCATGGTTTTGTTTATTCTGCTTAGCTCAAGTCAGATGTGACTTGACATTTCTATTCCCACATGCCTCCTTTCAAAGTGTGTGGGCATTTTATTTCATTTTTAGTAAATCTAAACGTTTCTTCTCATTCTGTCAAGAGTGAATCTAGCTATAAACACTTTCTGCCAAAAGGAAGTTCCCAAATCTGTTCCTCTGATTTTTTTTTTTTTTTTGGTTTGTTTGTTTGCTTTTTTGTAGGAGGAGGTAACTAGGTTTGATTGTTTATTTATTTAATGGAGGTACTGGGGATTGAACCCAGGACCTCGTGCGTGCTAAGCATGTGATCTACCACCGAGCTCTATCCTCCCTCCAAGTCCCCAGATCTGGAGTGTCACATTCAAGGGTCTTTTTAGAAGAAAGGCCATCCTCCTCTGTGGCAGTGACATTGGTAACCAAACCAGAGTTGCATTTATGGACCAACACTAATAAAAGAAAGAAAATCTCTCCTGAAGAAGTAGCTTCTCAGGAAAGTCCTGGGTCCTGGTTTTCTCTTGGAAGGTGCAGAGCAGCCACTGCCCACTGAGGCCTCCAGGCCGACTTCTGCAAGCTCACTCCAGCCCCTCGCTCGTCAGTCGTGCACACCCCAATTTTACAAAACTTGACCAATGAAAACTACAGGTTAACTGTCCAATGATGGCTGTTAATGTGCAAGGCTGATTGTGGCTGGGGATCCAATTGATTCCATTGTCTCCTGAGATGGAAAGGTGATTTTTAAAACGGCTTCTTGTCAGTATTAAGGCAGGTGCTTACTCACCTAATTCGGCAGCCTCTGAACATGCCAGTGTCTACAAGGTAAGGGCACACCAGCGTTGTTTTAATTCCATCTTTTTCAGCAGCCTTTAACTCGTGGCTCAGAGATTCATGAAAACCCACAACTCCAAATTTACTGGCACAGTAATCCTGAGGTGATGGGGAAAGAGCAGAAATACTCAGTAAGCGCACACATTCCTCACCAAACTGAAGCTTTCCTGGCCCTGTTACTCTGGTTACATGCTTGATACAAAAGGTTACAGGTGACTAAGCAAAGAAAAAAGGAGAGCATTTTAAAAGACACATATCTGATGTGGTTCGGTGCAGAAATAATATTTTCAAAGCAACAGCAGAAACAGATGAACACTTTTTGCCACATCAACGAAGTATCATATTACTCTGGGGAAGTCACCACAAAGGATTCTATGAAAGCTAACAAGCTGGAGTTAAAAATGGAGAGAGGTTCACTTTGAAGTGTCTGGAAAATTTACAAATGGTCTCTTGTTCAGAAAAGGAGACTGAAAAACCAGTTTGTTTAAATTAATGCTAGGAGAACAAAGGCGAGTCTAGCTTGGGTTATAAGCTGTTATGATCCGATTTTCTTTCCAGGGTCAAGTGAAAATGGAAATGACAAGTACACCCTGTGAACTTAAACTAGAGCTTAACCTAAGGACTCACGGTCTAGAAAGAACGTTCTTCTCCGTTACCCAACTTTCAATTTCGCTGTGGGAACGGAGAAGGTAGAAGCCTTATCTTCTGCATCCTTTTGCATATTTGCAGGGGGTGATGTTTTCAGTTTTACCTCTCCAGGCACCCATGGGACAAACAGCACAGAACAATATACATATACACTCTATGTCACTTGAATATGGTGAGGAAAAGGGTCTGATTAAGCCCAGTTCCACAAACTTACAATGCAGACACCTCATACCCGTCCCTAGCCATCTCGTCTGATGAGGTGATACAGGATAGCTTGCTTTTTGGCAAGCTGACCAAAACAGAACGTCAACCTTTGGCCTCATTTATCTGTTCCCTGTGGCACGGCCACTGCCCTCCAGTCTCATCTTGACCCCGTGCCTTCCCACCGCCATCAAGCAAAACTGCTCAGGAAAGCGGGGCGTAAGTGGCGCTTCGGCAGCTGGCCCTGGGGCACCGTCCCTCACAGGCAGTGTGAGTTCACAGGCTTTCACGAACGTGCGGGCAGCGGATACTCTTCCTAGGACTTTGCTGTATTCGTCACAAGATAAATCGATTGAATGAAGGAGATGCTTTATATTGGACCAACCTCAACTCCAGCCGTACTGAACAATCCCAGGGAACTTGCAACCGTCACGATGTGACCGTGGTTAATCTCCAGCATGGTAGGGAGGAACGCTTTTGTGGTCTGAAAGGAAAGGAAGATTCAAGCTTTAGAACTGACATTATGAGTTTCATCTAAAACCCAATCCCAGGTCACAAAGCAAAGCTTTACCCACATAACGATGCATTTCCCCATTTGTTTTAAAACATTTTACATTTATCAGGAAGAGAAGATCCTCTGAGCGTCTGGCTAACTTAGCACCGTGTCATTGGCATGGAAGGCCTGTTAGAAGCCGTGACCAACAAGACTGAAACACAAGAGCTTTAGGGGACAATGTCCAGAGATGAAAAGAGAGCCATTAGCAGGAGGCTCTTTATCACCTTTCAAGTGATAGTTATCTGCTAATCTAAACTACTCCCAGGTCAGAGATCTCTTCACGCTCATGACACTTCAGCGCAGCCATCTCCTGTCTGGGAGGGACCTCCTGCCTACCCACCAAGAGGTGCCTCGTATAATGTTTACCTTATGGCTGTGTCTACACAGCACAGACTCATGAATGAAGAGATACTCCAGCAGCATCTTTCAGCATCCAGAGCTTTACTACCAAAGTATACTAAGAGGATATAAAGTACTTAGGTGTTAAGAAAAAGAGAGTACAAGTACAGAATCATTTGAATGAAAAATGTGTCATAAGGCCTACTTTGCCTTGACAACAATTAATAGCCATCCGAATGACCACACTCCACTGTGGGGTCTACTGGGGAGTGACCTCCCCCAGAGGCAGGTGCCTGGCCACTCAAGGGGGCAAAGCACAGTGACAGAAGTTCCAGGGCAGTGGACCCAGAGGCCGTATTGATTTCTTACGCACTAAACTTCTCCTTTCCCTCTGGCTGTCTTGCCTTCAAGATGCAAGGCTGTATTTTTTTTAAAAATTACTTCAAATTGCTTAAGGTGATCTATTAACTACTCCACCAGGCTCCCAACAGTTTTATAACCTGCTTCTTAAAAGAAAGCAGCAAAGAGCAATCTGTCTACTGTTGAGTTATACCCCACTACCAACACTGCTTCCCGTGATTTATGAAGTTAAAAAGACCCAAACACTACACAGTGGCCTTAAAGAAGAGCTGCATTCCCTTCTCAGAGGATTTTCTGACCAGGAGATCACTGAATTTTTGCATACGTATTTAATTTGTTTTGATAACATTTGCATATACAAGATCATAAACAGCCATTCCCTTAATTCTAAGGTTCTCCCATGTTCCCATCCATGATGCATACATTGCCAGATGAGTCTCTGTGAACGTCTCCAAGGTCTTCCTCAATCTGACGCCTGCTCATCACATAAACCCCTGGGTCCCCACTCACACCTGTTTGTCTGGGCCTTCTCTCTGCTGTTGCCCAGTCACTCTTGCTCTCACCTGTAAGGTTTTACCTACGAACTCTTCTCTGACAGTCTACCTGCAATGCCCTCCTATATAATCCAAAGCGTAATATTAATCACATATTTACATAGTCTCTCACGCTTTTAAAAGTGCTTTACGTTAATTAGGTCATCAGAGTCTCTCAATAATTCTCTATGGAAGGTAGTTAGGGTGTTAAGCCTTTATCTAATATTATTCCATTCACCTTGATTTTGTCTATATTTCCTTAAGACATATAATCAGTATCATTCACTGTAACATATAATTATGTTTTGTAGTATTCTGATTTTTTTTCAGTCCATAGGACCTGGAAACTTTAGGCTTTATAGCTTATATATGGACATTATATTGCAGAATTACAATAAAGTAACATCACAAAGAAGCTTATCTATTCTAATCTAAACCAGACAACACAACCTTAAGTAATTATACCTGTAAATCTTCTTTTAAGTACTTGATTATAATTAATTGTTCCTAGATTGGCTAAAAAGTACAAAATTTAGTCTTGATGTTATCCAGAGATCTTCTAAGTATTAAAAGTTTGCCAAGTCTTGGAAGAGAGGGATGGATTTAGGATGAAGGTCCTATTTTTAAGTTAAGTAAGTAGAAGGATTCAATATTAAATCCTAAGTACTTACACACACACATATAATGTCAGCAAGGATGTGCCACTGGGTGAGCTTACAGACCCGAATCTCTGACCGTGCTCTTTCAGGGCCAGTGTCCACGCGAGCACGACCTGGTGGTGAGCCCCCACCAGAAACGCAGACGCCAAGTCACTGGCTCTAATGACTTCTCCATATTCACGTTCCATGTGGATGCCTGCAGGTGTTAAATGGCTCATCCAGATCCCCAGCACATATAAAGGTAGGTGATAGAAGATTAGCAAGTTCCTAACTGTTTTTAAGTTCAATTTGCTGCAAGGTTCTGAAACTGATTAAAGTCCACTTCTGCTCCAGCAGACTTAACTTATTCATTCAACAAGTATTTCTTGAACATCTACTACGTGCAGGCACTGTATTATGATCTGGCCAAACAATGATGGGTAAACTGGAAGCAGGTCCCATTCCTGTCCCTCAGCAGGATTCAGTCTCACTAGCACCTGTGTTAAGTCAGCACCTCGAATATGAAGCTGTCCTAGTTTCTCTCTCTTAAGAGCAGGGCGCTATGGCTGCAGATTCTAAACGATGCGACTTAGTGCTGCTTCCTCCCGCAGAGCACTTTGGAAGGACATTGAAGCTACTGGTTTTGCATTTAAAGGAAAAAGGAAAAAAGAAAAAGAGAAAAAAGAATCCAAATATGGCTATGTTACTAAAGTCTTTTCCAGTGGTAGACTGTAAACATGTTTTCCAGGGAAATACGCTTCACTTTAGGTAGCCAGTAAAGTGTGACACAGGTTTGTTTGTTTTAATATGAGGCTTCTTTTCAGAGGGAGAGAGGGGTTGATTTAAAAAAAGAAAAGGTAGTGGCAGGTCAAAGTTTCTTATAAAATGTAATTTCTCTCTCTAATCAGGGATGAATTTGGCCTTTTGTGTAAATGAAATCCAGCGTGTCTGTATTTTCTACCTTCCAAGAAAAAGGCCTACGTTCTTTATTTAGAAAGTCTCGCCACTTACAATACTACAATCACTACAACTACGAACAGTGTCGGGAACAACAAACAAGGTGCTGAGGAAACTGGGAGGGGAGGTAAGCAAGCCATCTCAGGGGCCGGGTGGCCACGGAACTCAGACTGATTGTCTTCCAAAGCTGGTGTTGGCCACACAGCTCCTACTGGGTGCCGGGCGAAGGCAAGCCGGGGGAAGAGCATTCACACCGGGGCGGCTCAGGTTTCTTTTTAAACCCGAGTCTGCAGGGCTCACGCCGGAGCCCGATGCACGTGACCGAGCACTACGGCTGTTAATCATTTCCTTTGCCGCCTGAGTGGAGGCGACCGATTACCGCTCATGCGTCCTTTCCACAACCAAACGCCTGCCTTGAGTCGGGGGCACGTTACCAAATAAACTTTGATCAACACCAAGTCTATTCCTTACTTTCCGAGAAAAATGCTACAAACGTGTGGCAAGAAGGCATGCGTTCTCGGGAACGTTCCCAAGTAACCCGACGAGGTTTCTTTTCTAATTCCTCTTGCCCTCCGCAGTCTGGTAGGTGACATCTGAGATAGCACAGCCTATTCCGTCCTTGACACAGTTTGACAGCACAAAGAAACCTGGCACTTTGTGATGAATTATTAATGTGCACAAATATTGCAGCGCGTATGGGACCGGGACCAGCCAAAGGTGAAGTGCCAGTTGCCATGACACCAGTCAGTTCAAGCTCAGGTTCGTGATCTTTAACTTTGTCTCAGAGTCGTTACAAGAACACATAGAGCAGATCTGTGGCGAACCCCCGAACGGCTTAAGTGTAAGTGGGCGCAGGTGCTGCCAATGGGGGTTCTGAGAGGGGCAACTCGGAAACCCCGCGGAGCACCAGGGCCGTTAGGCCACCTCATCACTGTAAGGACGAAGCATCTAGATAGGGAATTGCCACCCAGTAGAGGGATCTCTAGAGGAAGTACGTCTGATTGGTCACTAGACTTAGCTGGTCCCACTGGTGGCTGGCAAGGTTAGCCAGACGCTTAGCCTCCATCAGAGGACTGCACTCCATCACTATGTCCTCACAGTCAAATGTCTAAGAAACAGAGGAGGGCACCTCGTTCATCATTAGGAAAGTAGGCTGACTTGCTCTGAGGTGGGTCTCAAAGTCAGTAACCAACACAACGCCAATTCGTATGTTCGGTGAGAGAATCTAGAGTGGGAAGGAACCAAGGGATTATTTTATCTGCAGAGGAGAAAACACTTTTAATAATGGACTCTGGCTAAAAAGTGTGATGATGGACCTTTGATTACCTGGGATTAATTCTATCACAAGACTCTAATACCACAATCTGCCACCAGCTGACAGGGTTGCTATGTGGCTAAAAAGAAGGAGAAAAAAAAAAAGACACTCAAATGGACACTGACATTCCTATGAAACATGCTTTGTGAGTTTAATATCTCCATAGCTCCTCAGGGTTCCTCTTCAAAGCACTGGGCACTTTGAAAGATAACTGTAAAGGTCATATTTATAATATAAACAAGAACTTCTTAAACAGAAGTGTGACTGGACAGAGACATGACATGTCATATCTTGAGAAATCTTTGAATGTTAGGTTTACGCCAAATTAACTCCTAACAGTTCCAACCCTCCAGATCATTCTTGCTGCTCTTAATGACAGACTGCAATGCGGAGCCTGCAGCTGCACTGTCAGGACAAATTAACCTAAAGTTAAACAAAGGAGCATGTGAAGAAATGTGGGATCCGGCAAAGTCTGACTTTTGAAATTTCGAGACGGATGACATTTTAAAGGTGTAGGTAAGACACTCAGAATACGTTTTCCGTATTTGCACGCAATTCAAGGTTAATGGAGACCAAGGGAAAACCAAAGTTAATTCCTCACCATAGGAAAAGGCCTCATACTCAATTTTTGTGCATTTGCATGACTGTGGTCAATTCAAGGAAAGGCGTCTTTCTAAAAGAGTCATTTTGAAGTGTTTCTCTCTCATTTGAATGTCCAAGAAAACTTTCATTTCTAAAGAGGACCAAAAATCACGTTATAGTGTGAAAAGGGTTAACATCACCGGCACATATATAGTGCAGTTTTCTGATGTAAGCCTGAGGGTTTGCAGAATCTACAAATAACAGCAATATATACAATTTGGAAAAAGTACGGTCAAGACTCCACTGAACGGAGTACATTTACCTGGACATCCTCACGGTACCCCTCCAAATGCTTCAACAACTCTCCTTGGTGTTTGCTGCTTCTGCTTGGGTTGCTACTAGAGTAATTTATCTTTATCAAATCACAAGGGGAACAGGCTGCTTATTTACAAGGCTAAAATGACATCTGGTGGCACTCTTCTCTGAAGATTCAGTCACCGTGCCTGGAAAACTACGATTCAATGGTACAAACTATTGAAAGCGCTGAAACTATGGTAAACTGGGTTTAAAAGGCTATTTAATAGGATAAATCACTGATGTGTTCAAAGATTAAAAAGTGGTGACCTACCCCCAAACTAAACTGGGAAAAGAGACACATGGCTAAATCAATATTCTTGATCCAGCAGATTTACAGGTATCTGCTTAAGGCCACATACTGACCACGAAACTTTAGATAATTCACTTTGACCGTAGAGGGTGTAACTTGAAATTTTTCATTACAAAATTATCTTCAGTTAGGAAGTAAAACCAAAATCTGTATTTGCTAGCAATATACCGACTTTCAATACTTTAGTTTTAGTTGACAGCACAAATTCTGAGATTCGTGCAATTCAATGACACCTTTTTTTCCCCCTATTTGAGTGTGTTTGTAGAGACAGAAAGGTCTCTTGACGAATTGTGCAACAAAGCCCCAAGATACTGACGCCTGGAATGACTCTCAGACTTAAAGTGTTCATCGAAATCTCCATCAGCTTGACACAAAATGTCCTCTTTAGCTATAGCAGAAAGACTAAAGAATACGTCATAATCACCCAATTCATACCTATGTTCCATTTCCTGTCCTTTCTGTTATTTTGAGGCCACAGGCATTAGTTCAACATTTAGAGGCATCAGCAGTTAATACTTAACACACATGCACAAGAACACTCCTACAGTTGCCCTGCAACCAAGAAGCTAATAAAAGAGCTAGGCTTTTCAAATGAACACCTAGATGATGACACCATTAGTTATTCAGCAAAAATAAATGCTTCATTAACTTGCCTTCCCACTGTTAAAACATGGGATGAATCTACCCCGAGGCAGCGACTCAGATATCAACACTCCCTTACACTTTAGAGTTTGCTGTGCAGAAATACCAGAAAGGAGGAGACTTAAAACTCCATCTGTCTGGAAAATACACTGGCCTTTGGAGTCCAGGAACCCACCTGGTACTGACTGTCAATCACTTAACCTTCCTTGTTACTTGACTTCTCTTGACGTAACTCATTTGTGGGACAGAAAGGAGGTCTCCAAGGTTTCTTAGCTCAAAAATGTTATGACGACTCACATCCAATTATTCTTTCTTTGATTCCTACCACGCATTCAATATACAAGTCGTAACACTGAGGTATTACTCGCCTAAGACTCTCATAAATGACTCAGTGAGGTATCAACTCCATTAGTGCGGCTGCCGGCATCTGGTGAGCAGCAAAAATATCTATTCATTAAACATTTATATGTTGTCATGGCTGTGCCTTTTAAAATAATGTAACTTGAAGCCATGCCTCCTACACATCAAAAAAATTACAAATTATCTGCGAAGCAATCATCGTTTTTCTGTGTTTTACTTGAGTCCACAGGAGATCTGTGTGTTCAAAGAAACAATGAATTGCTGAACACTGGTTCTCAAATGCTGGTTTCCCTGCCTCTCCCCCTGGCTGAGTCCTCAGTGATCAAAGGAGCATTCCCTGAGCGCTCTCTAGCTTGGGCCCCTTCTCCTATTTAATAACTCTTCACAGAATATTGAAATAACCCACAAAATTGCAGCCAAATAGTCTGTTAAGCAACAGGTTGTCATTCATCCCTTTGCTTTGCCCCAAACTCAAGTCACATCCCTGAAACTGTAATAAAGACAGATCTTACAAAGGGCAGAGGCTTCGGTTCTGCTCCAGTGACTGGTAACCACTTCCACAAGGCATGACCACGTGCACGGGGGTTCAGCCACGGCTGAGGGCATCTGAAGTGGCAGGACCACCCCCCTGCCCCCAACTCCAACACCGCAGCCCAGCAATGTCACCATGATCACCTCCCATCATCTCCTGTACTTCATACATGCAAGGAGTTCAAATTCTTCTCTGCTTTCTAGTTTGCTCACTATGGAGTCTTTATAGAAAACGAAATCTTTACCTAAATGAAAGATAAATGCAATCAAGAGGTTACTCCTGAAAACGTATTTTATTCTTAGACGTGTGCTGTAACAACTCAGAACTCATGCACTCTTTGTGAGGGTCTTCGAGGTATCTGTATTGTTAGGCAGTAGTAAAAGAAAAAAAAATCTTTGCGAACCTCTTAAAGAAATTTTAAGGACTGTAAAAGCCGCCTTTTCTAGCAATGAGTTCTCAAACTGTGCTACACACTGGACTCATTGGGGGAGGTTCTAGTTTTAATGCCCAGGCACAACCGCCACTTATATTTGGGAGGGGATCGAGCACTGGGGGACAACACTCCCCAGGTGACTCCAACGTGCAGCCATGTATGAGAGCTGGTGTTCTAGAACAGAGTGTCTGCCCCCAGCGCCACTGCCATTTTGTGCTGGATCACTTTATGCTGCGGGAGGGCTGTGCTGGGCATTGCAGGATGTTTAGCAATATCCACGGCTTCAATCCACTAGATGCCAGGAACAGCCCCACTGGTTTTGACAAGGGAAAAATGTCTTCGGATGTGGCCAAATGTCCCTGAGCAGGAAACAGCCCCTAAGAGAACCACTCTTTAGAAGGAACATGCACATTGCAAATCAAGTTCCATATAGTCCAGTGATGACTTCTCCAAGCTTTAATTCTCATATTATAATGACATTTTCTAGCTTTGGAAGACATTCTAGGCTTTAAAAAAAAAATCACAAATATGGGCTCAGCAGTCCATCACTTTTAGTTTACATGTTAATACCTACAAACCACCACTCTGCTACTAAGTTAACATTAACATCATTGAAAGGAAATAATGCCAGTAACGGTGGGGGCCAGGAGCAGAGGAGGGGCTGCACAAAGGCAAAGTCTCTGCTCTCCTGCAACTCATTTCCGGACAGCCAGTTTGGTCCTGGGCAGAAAGAACAAAGCTCTCCAATGCGTGGCCTGGACTTTGAGCCATGATACTCATGGCTTTGGAAACACCATCCTGGGCACAGCATCCAAGGGGAACAGGGGGCAGGGGGGCACCTGGACTCTTCTTTGTAAATAATGGCCTGGAAGCCAAATCAAAAAAATAAACCTAAACAAAGGTGGACCCCAGAGGGCATGGTCTGGCATTGCTAGCCTACAACATTCCTAAAGGGCTGATTAGTTCAAGGGAAAAAAAAAAAAAGACACAGAGAGAGAGAGAATATTAATATTGAGAAAGTGGGAAGGAAAGTTAAATACTCAAGGGCAGTTCCTCCTCAAACTTTGATGTGCATGATCACCTGGGATCTGAATCAAATGCAGACTCTGATCCATTAGGTTGGGGAGGGGGCCTGAGAGTTTGCTTTTCTCATGTGCAGCCTTGGGCGGGGGTGAGGGGTGGGGTGATGCTAGTGCTGCTGCTCTGGACTGAACTCAGGCTGAGGTTCTAGCATGAGCCAGAACTGTCTACTCCAAACCTTAAGTGGCTTCAGATCAATTTCTCTAGAAATTCAGCAAAATAGGCAGACGAATTTCTCGACCTTCTGTGCCACCTGTGTGCTTTGAACCAGAGTATCAGGGGTTGAGAGGCCCCATTCTCCATCCCCCACATCCTTCCTCCAACAATGTTCATCAGATAAAGGCCAGTTCAAACTGATGTCAGGAGCCCTGGGAGCTTAGTAAGGACAACTATGGGAGTTTACAGCCATATGTACAGTTGCCTGGGACCCATTTTTAGTACTGGCAGGCTCCTCTGCTGTGGTCTGGGTGTTTGCGTTCCTCCAAAATTCCTGTTGAAACCTAACACCCAACGTGATGTTGTTAGGAAGGCCTTTGGGAGGTGATTAGGTCATAAGGGTGGAGCCCTCATGAATGGGATTAGTGCCCTCATAAAAGAGACCCCAGAGAGCTCCCTCACCCCTCCCACCATGTGAGGTCACAGCAAAGACACCCCTCCCACCATGTGAGGTCACAGCAAAGACAGCTGTCTATGAACCAGGAAGCGGGTTGTCACCAGATACCACGTCTCCTGGAGCCTTGATCTTGGACTTCCAGCCTCCGAATTGTGAGAAATAAATTCCTGTTGTTTATAATTCACCCCATCCATTCCTGGTGTTCTGTGACAGCCGCCCAGATGGACTAAGAGAGCCCCATCCCCATTAGGACAAGCTCTCAAAAACAAGAGACCCAGATGACTTTAAAATCCTCTCCCCTTATCCACAGAGGCTTTGAAGGCTCAGCTTTCAAGACAAGGAATTCAGACCCTTTCAGCCTAAGCATTCACCTTTTTCGTTTTCCACATTTACCTTTCTGAAGCTTTCATGCTTTGGTAAGCCTGTGAGAAAACCCCACATAGGAAAATAGGAGCCCTTTAAAAGTCAGATGCTCGGCCAAAACCGCACAGGCAGTTTTTAAGAATCCGTGATTAGCATTTCCAAAGCAAAGCTCAATGTGGAGCTATCCGGACTCCTGATCCCATAAGTTGATTACATAACAGAATAGAGAATAAAGGTTTTACATCTTCCAGGAGATAAGCTTTAAACAAACAAACAAAAACCTAAACTAAGACCACCTTGTTACTGACATTTTGGTATCAAGTATTTGTAGAACTTTGTTCAGCCAGTCCTTGTGCAAGAGCCTCTGTGATTCACTGTTGTTTATGTCCAGTCTGTCAGTGTTGACATGCAAACCAGGAGGAGAAGGAAGCTCAGTGACCAAGGATATACCACATTCTTCTCAATGAAGTAACCACCTCAGCTACACACCATGGAAATTTACAGAAAAGGCACAGAAAAAAAACACATGAATCCGGTTTTGGTAATAAAACTCAAGCATGATATTGGTTCTTCAGAATTTCACATGCTTGTGTAATTCATGGAGCAAATTTTCTGGGGATATTAAGCTAGGGTTAGTCAGTCATTGCTAAACTAACCATGCTAATAAAAAAAAAATCAACATTTGAAGGTGGATTCTTACATTATACTGCAGGGCAAAAGCATACGTGACTCAGGAAAACCTTCCAGGAGCTTTGGACAAGGAGCCCAGGTAAGTGTTTGCAGAGCTTCCAAACTAAGGCCCTAGGTGGAGCGTCGGCTCCTAGCTTCTTCCTTCCCCAGTGGTGACCTTAGGCAAGTCCCACAACCTCTCTGGGTTTGTTTCCTCATCCATAAAAATGGGCATAATGGCTCTACTTAATCCACAGTCGCTATGAGGAGCACATGAAGGGACTTTGTAAAATTTAAATGCTATATAAAAGTACAGTAAATGCAACCAAGGCTAATTAAGCATGTATTTATAGGCTGTTTTGGTTATAAGTGCTGTCTATTTTTGGTTGTGTGTTTCTTAAGTTCCTGCAATTCCTTGTTCTTACTATGTACGGCTCCCAGGCCTCCCTGCCCTCCACGCAGCCCCAGCCCACACTTCCGGCAAAAGCAGTCTTACAAACACAGAGCTAAGCTTCTGCTTCGGCTTCCTGCCCCCACCTCCAGAATCCTGGATGATGCTGGGAAACCAGACACTTTACAGTAACACCTCTTCTCTAATCCTCGTCTTTAGTCTTGTTCTACTGGGAGCAGAAAACCATTTAAAAATATAAATTACAGGGGGAGGGCATAGCTTAGTGGTAGAGTGAGTGCTTAGCATGCATGAGGTCCTGGGTTCAATCCCCAGTACCCCCGTTGAAAGACAAATAAACCTAACTACTCTACTCCCCCCCGAAAATAATTTTCAAAAATATATAAATTACAGTGCTTGTCAGAGAAGAGTCCAGCAAATGTAAAAATACAAAAAGTTAGCAGAGAACTACTTAAAAATCATTCATTATACCCGATGTTTCCCTTTCCCAAGAGATTGTAGAACTGGCCCCATTTTTTAAAAAATACTTGAGAAATCAGTAGGGGGCAGTATGTTAATTACAGTTTGCAGGTGGGAAAATTCAGGCTTTGAATTTTAAGTTTCACTTGTCCTCAAAATACCCATGTGCTTACGTAAGTTACACCACAAATATTTCCCCAGTTACCCTGATTTGGGAAGTGTTATTTTGAGCCCCATTGTTTAGAATCACACTAAGAAGCTGAACCGTGTTAATATTCAGAAATCCAGTACTAAGCCATTTGAAGGAAAGGCAAGAAATTCACATTTTATGCAAGCAGCAAATGACGGAGAAACACTGTTGTTTCCCCAAACCAAAAAATGTCAATGTTCACAATGTCAACACCGTTGCCACCTTCCACACGCCTTTGTGTGATCTCTGAAAGTTTCACAGACCAAGTCATGTTTTGTTTCCAAATGTAGATTCATTGTAAGTGGCTTGTCAGTTGGGTTCACTTGACAGCACTCAAGGTTGCGGCAGTAATTGCCCTTCCTTGTTAAATATTCTAGCAGCATTTGCTGCAGTGTTGAAAGTTTTATGATCATTATGAGAGGATATTCAATTTTTTCCCCCGTGGTTCACTTAATTTTAGTTTCAGAGCATTTAGGAAAACGGCCCCTGACAGGTGTGAACTTAGAGTTTTGAGGGAATTGACAAATAAAGTGAAAAAGAAGAAGAAACTCAAGAATGGGCCATGCTCGGTAAGCTCAAGTATTCCTTCTGCTGAAAGGCGTCCCCACCGGTGCTGAGATGGCGTAAGCCTGTGTGAACCCAGAGGCCCAGGCGACTGGAACTGGCTGGCCAAGTGCGTCAGGGTAAACGAGATTAGATCCTAAAGCCACGCTCTGACAACCTTTTTCTGAACAATGGTGTCTTAAGAGGCTTAGGTCACAACACAGGGAGCTTCTCAGAGGCAGCCCTATTGTAGGGACCAGATGTGTGCTTTACCTGCCTACCGTTCATTTTCAAAGAAAGACGACGACTCCATCCTCCTCCAAGTTATTTTCTGGTTATGCTTACAAGGGGTCTCTGCCTACAAGGGGTTTTTAGGTCTGTTAAAAGAACTATAAGAAGGGGTTAGTTCTTTAAACAGCTAACTACCGTAGTAACTTCTGAGATAAGAAATCACTGTTTAAACCAAAAGAGATGAACACGTTTTAATCGGATCCATGGAGTTACAGGCTCAAAACATTGGATTTAACCCATTCAACTGAGGCAGGGAATAACAGTTTCCTATTTCTTAAGGACTATCAGAGTTTGCCATATTCCAAAGATTAGCTACAAAAGGCCCTTTATCTTGGGTAAATTACCGATTGTATGTGTAGAGGGAAATAAGATACAAATCTACCCTGCTAGCACACCCCCTAGTGGAATTTCAGCATAGTACAACCTGGGGGGCCAAAAACATCCCAGGTATGTAGGACGTAAGTAACCAAGGCTGGAATGGACTTTCCCAAGTCCAGTAGCTGTAACTACAACACAGCCAGAAACCTTCTTATTCGCTGAGCACTCCAAAACAGGCCAGCAAACAAGACCTGTCGCCCTATCCTAGGCACATAGCTGGACCGGACAGAGGCAACCTGCCTACTCAGCACAACTGAAACAGGCTTTTAGTTTCTGAAAGAACTAGAACAGAACTTTGAGCTAAATCTGCTACTAATATTCCTTAAGTTTAAAGAAAAGGGGGGTGGTTCCTACTTAAAGAAAGTTACTCTACCTCCCAAGTGAGGTCATTAAACTGCTTGAAAGTTTTCCGATTGCCACGTCTTAGATACGTTCAAGTCACTAAAGTCAATTTACTAGAATTTGCCAAAGATCTTGAAAATCTGAAAAATGGTTAGGGCAAAAACAAATGTCAAGGGAGAGAGCAAGTGGAGATGGTGAGCAGTTACGCACTTAACTGTGGGGTCTGTGGCTCCTTGGGGCCGCAGGGACCCAGGCCTGCAGCAAACGGCCGAGGACGCCGCTGCGCGCCCTCTCTTTGCTAATTCTGAAAAACCTCTTCCAGCAGTGTTAGCATTAGCGGGGGTTAACGAATGCTTCCACTCCGACAGGCCCTACAGATTAATTTCTACTCGGGCTGATAACGGATACAGCCCTAGAAGTAGAAATAACCAGGGAGAGAAGAACAAACACTAACTTTGCCTCCAGGCCTCAAGAGAAACACACTCAGTCAAACAAGAGAGGCCATTCCCTGAAGCAGGAATTCAAGACTATTCTACAAGGACTGTTCCCTTAATGTAGAAAGATACTATTTAGTCAACGTGGAAAGATTTTGAACGTGTTCATTTTTTTCCCTCGGGAGCAGCGATAACTTCGTCTGAACTATTCAACTTTGGTCTCCTGGCAAGACGGGACCAAAACGGCAGAACAGCCGGGAGTGCAGGGCCCCTCCAGCGGACAGTGAGGTGTCCAGCCCGGCTGGAGTTCAGGGTTCACCAGGGATATAATGGGTGATTAGCTTAGAAGGCAGGTGACAATCAGCTTTGGAAGGCCTCAGCTGCCATGCTGGTGAGCCGGGACTTTGTGCTGTGAACAGTACGGTCATGCAAGGGCTGCGGGTAGGTTCTGGTGAACATAGTCTTTGAACAGGCATATCGCAAACTCCAGTTTGCTTAGACAACACTAGGTTGGAGAGCAAAGGCTGGAAATGGGGAAAGAAGTTGGGCGATCCTTTGCAGAGTCCAGGCAAGAGGTGATGGAAGCACACAGGAGGAAGTAGGAAGGAGGGGGTCGAAGCACATGGCACCAACACAACAGTCTGGATTCGAAGACCCACGAATGTGCAGGATGGAGAATTAAAGATACTGCTGAGGTTTCCAAGCCTGGTACTGGCCATACCAGGAAACTCAAAAGAGGCAAAGAAGAGTTAGTCCAGTTTTGAGACTTGCTGACTTTAGGGACTGCTTGGAATAGCCAAGACAGCTGTGTGAATTTGGGAACTGTCTTAGAAATCACAGTTAAAGCCTCTGAAATAAACATATTACCCAGCTAGAAGAGCACAGTGAGAAGAGGTTTGAGCACGCCGTGCTAAAGAAGCCATCACCTTTCGGAGGTAGGGAGGCTAAGAGGAATGGGAAGACACGAATAGAAGCAACAGAAAGTGGGCTTATAGCGGGAGCTGGAGCGCTAGAGTTTCAGAAAGATGGTCAACAGGCCTACGTTCTGCAGAAACGTCAGGCCGCACGTTGGATTTGGCCATTAGCGGAGCCCGGCTATTTTTTCATGTGACATTGGTTCCTTGGCAATGTTTTCTAAACAATTGAGATAACCAGACCCAGATGAGAACATACAGCAAAGGTGTTGGGAAGACTTACAGAATGGTTCCCCACTCACACCACTTATGTAAAGTGACAGTTTATCATGCCATAGATGCTGACTTCTAATAGCACTAGATTTGGGTCCAGCATATAATGTATCAAATATAGAAACTCAAAGCTCAGTGAGCATGTGATCTTATTTTGTGTTAGGAAAAAAAGGCTATGAAATGACCCTGTTAGGTGTGTACTGAGTTCCAGGTATCCATACAAAAGAGATGTTTTAACTCAGTTTTTAACTGTGACCATGAGAATTAATAAGATAAAGTATGCTTATCTTAGGTCAATTTACAGGTCAGTTCAAGACATAAAAAGTTTGTTTCTAAAGCTCAACATTTGATTTGTAAGCCTATGAATTTATTTAATAACAAAAGCCAGCTCTAGTACAGAATTAAAAATATGCCAAGAATTCCAAGTTTTTAGTAGCTAATCCTAAGACAGGAAAATAATACTCTATAAAATATTTAGTCTAAGAATTCTTAATATTACAGTTTAGAGGCAATATCAGCCAAAAAGTTTTATAAGAATACGCTAGAAATTTTTTTTTTAATTCTAAATCTAAGAAGCCTTGAACAAAATTAGGTTTCTCTAACTGGAGAACAGAGGAATACAGTATTTGAGATTAAAAACAAGTAAATCACATAAGAACTTAAAATATTAATGATTAGGGACCATTCATGAGCTATTAGGTACAGCCACAGCACTAATGTCTTTAAGTGCTACATTACTCAGATCTAGCTGGTGGGCTTTTACTTTTCCTGGATGGATTTTAACTAAATAGACTTTAGACATTTGGATATAGATAAATGCCTAATTCAGTAATTAGTATTTTAAAACTGTGAAACCTTTTAAGTTAAGTGGTCTATTAATTAACTACCAATTATCTTGTCTGACTATCATATCAATAGAAGTAAATTACCGACTAGCTATTTGACAGATTTAGTCCTTTACCACACAAAATTTCTTCAGAACACAAAAGGCTTGGAGTTAAATGCTTTTGCTTCCCCCTTTTGGCTAATCAGGGATCAATGTGCGGCTCACACATAAAGGCCAAATGCAGCTTTGGTCAAAAAGGATCTATAGATAAACTTTGTCTTTTAGAAATGGCAAGCTAAGTTTTAAGATTCCTCTTAAAAAATAACAAGTGAAGCAACAGCAATGTTTTGGGGGAAACATGGGTTGGCAGTGCCTATATGAAGACCAACTTTCCATATTTCAAAGGCTACCAGAGGGCTAGTTTCAAGCTTTTGCATCTCACCCAGATACTGAGAGAGCCTAAGTGGATGGTTTTTTCTTTTTTTTTCTTTTTCCTGATTTATGCCAAAGTTCAAGTGCACGGTATTGCATACATTCTCATGTTCTTGATTATGCTGATTAGAACCTGCCCCACATCTATCACTTCTTGACTGGTGACCAAGAGAAGGTGCCCAGGAGAGCTGCTGGTGATAACACTGGCAGATGACGTGTCACAGCAGACTGGAGGGCTGTGCGGAATAACGCCAAGGATGGCAAAGACTTCTAACGCGTTTAGGAATAGGTCCGAGGTTAAGAAGCAGCAAGGAAGGAACTGCAGCAGGAATCCTCTTCTAGAGGCTCAGCCACTGGAAGACACACGTGGTCACCACATATGCATACTGAGCTGATTCAAACTGGTCTGTCAACACCAGCCTTCGCACAGTCGCTAGCCTCACACCAATGAGCAGGGTTAAAACACTGAGGATGAGCACAGAGGTGGGGCAGGGAGGACGGACAAGCCGTGAAGGAAAACAAAAGGACATGTACACAGTAACGAGTGTGAGCCCGTCTCACTGAGATCCTGTCAATCATACGCAGCTTGAATTAGTCCGACATAATGCTTACCTCTTGAAACTTCAGCAGCCAGACCCACGTGCGCAGTCTCTGAATAGGCTGTCTTCTAAATATTTAAGCAGAAGCCTCGCCTCTATTATCAAACATTTACTGAGGGACAAGGAGTGAGTTCTGGTCCTGGCCGCGGAAAATAAATAGATGTCCATAACAAACTGCCTGCAGACCGCTTGCCATCTACTTGGGCGTTTCAGGGCACAATGTGGCAGAAGTCACACCAAAGAGCACACACTGTGCACAAAAGATGGGGATGATAGCAAACGCTGTGAGAGATCAATGGGAAGAAGAGACGAGTCATCTAACTGCATCTTCGCCAGCAAACAAGGGGTCGGAAGAGATGACCTCTAAGGAGCCTTGCCGCTCTGACAGGCTAGATGCCAGAAAGGGACTGGAGTGGGGATAGAAGCTTGGATTAACAACTCGAGGTAGGCCTCACAAGGTCTGCAGCCCAGAGAAGAGGGCCTTCCAGGCAGGGAGAGTGTGACCAATGGTTTGAAGCAGGAGCGCCCACAGCTCTTCAGTGAAGTCCATGTGGTTTCTAGTTTCCTGCCTATGACTTTAACTCTGGGTGAGGATCAACATATGGTTGATTATGTTATGAAAACAGACATCAACTGCTCCTTGAAAGTCTGGCTCGAGATGATCTGTTCAAATGACTGAACAAGTCTTTGCTCAGCTGATCCACTCTTTAAAATGCATGGGGCAACTTCTTTTCCCCTCCCAGATACAGTAAAAAGACACGCTGGTTATTTTTTCTGGAAGGAAAACAGTACAGGCCAATATATCTTTGGACAGTTACCATGAACATTTTCACCTAAAAGGACTACTGGAAGGGAAGCCGAACTCAGTGGTTCTTATACTTAAACCACCCCCCCTCCCAATCCCCCCACACAAAAAAAAATCACTGTAAAAATTATAGTAAGTCTTTTTTTAAATTTTGGTTGCTAGATCTCTTCTTAAAAGGTTTATAGGTCTTGGCAAGAAGTCAGAAATTCCAACTCTAAAATGAATTTTCTGACTCAATTTTGTAATTCTTAAGTTCAGATGCTTAGGGGAAAAACAGCTGGAGAATTCAGGAGCCTCCCATATTTTAATATGAAGTGACGTCATTACTGTCAAGGCTTCCAAGAACTCCCTAAATTGTGTAGTTAAGCAACATCTGAAAGCAAAGTAAGGACTCTGGGAAGGTGGCCTGCTCCTCCTTTATATATAGATTCAGTTCCACAATAATTTGTCTATTGAAAGTTTGATTCAATTTTCTCCTTAGGTTAGAAAGTGTATCACATGTCTATCAACTAATGTGCATTTTCCAAGCTGAGGCGATGGATTTTGTGTACTTAACATTAACACACTCTAAACTAGCTCTTTTTATAGGATGTCTAGCATAGAGAAGCTGCTTTCTTCTTACTAGTATTTAATTGCAAAATGTATGAGGTTTCTTTAAAAATCTGGTTACTTTTGAAACTGTGCAACTCAGAGAAATAATCATGCAGAGAAAGTGGGCAGGATGGTTAAACTTCAGAGTATTTTGTGTAGGTGAAAGTTCATAGTCTGGACACCGTGCACCATCTCAAAGATTATTGGGGGTAAAAAACCAGCCCTGGTGTTTACGGCTCATACCTAGCTGGAGTTTCTATGGCAGCCTCATCCTCACTTGTCTTTAAATATGAAAACTACAGTCCACCTGCAATTTACACATGCCTTTTATTTCCAATGGCAGCTGCTTGTTTTACTCAGAAGTATTAACACAAGATTCTTGATAAACTGTACTGCCAAGTTTATTCAGTTGTGCTGGCCTTTCCTCACCCGATCCACCCCCTTGTCACTTGCTGCAGGTTCCTGTGGCCCCCACAGCAGCAAGGACTTTATTCTTCCCCACCCCCACTGCACACAACATATACACACACCTACGCAAGCGTGCGCACACACAAGCACACTCAAAGTCCTCCGAACTGCATTGAGTAACCTCCTTCCTCATTTAAAGCATAGATATGAGTTTAGCTCATGTCATTTATACGTTCATTTCTAGAGCTTTGGAAATGAATAAAGCTCGTGTTTGAAAATAAAACATTAAAAATAAGCTTCTTCCAGGATCAGAGAAATGGTTTGCTGTTCAAGGAGCAAAATTTGAATAAGTACTTCTAAAGCCAGATTAAGTTTTTAAGCAATTGCTAAAAAATTAATGAGGTTTAATGTGACCTATTTAGGAGAAACAGTTCTTTGTTGTGCTCTGTTAGAAGGCTAACCCGCCTATAGGGAAACAACAACAGAAAAGTTATCTCCTTACCCTTTCTTTCCTGGATCCCACCTGCCTACAAAAGTAACGGGGAACTACTACAGGGGGAAGAAAAGCATAAAGTGGGTCAAGAGTGTACAGTTATAGGGGAAAATAGTCGCACCTACCATTCCTGAAGATCAGTTCTGCTGGAAAACGGGGGTCAGTTCTGCCCACAGAGCAGAGGGCCCTCCCCTCTCATCTACTTAGATGATGTAATAACTCTGATGGTGAGACGCTGATATGGTGCAAGTCCCTGGTTCCCCAGGTCTTACAATCCCCCTGCTCCCTATACAGGGACTCTGTGGTCCTATCAGGGTGACTTCTGTTCTCGGAAGAGACGGCATCTTCTAAGCTGAGAAAGTTCTGAGATTCACTCCAACAAGACAATGCCACAGACCCTAGGGATGATCAATGGATGTTAAGCGACTGCCAGGGTGGCCTGACCACTCCCACTGGACCACAAATGCTGATCTCAGAATCTTTGGCACTTTCTGAAATGTGGCTGAGCAGTAATTTGGAAGCCTAAACTCTGACTATAGGAATTCATAAGAACAACCAATGTTTTACAAACTCAACAGAAAGTAAAATAAACAAATCCGGGGTTTTATGCTCCCTCTTGTTATTTTTATGGCAATCTTTCAAACTAGTTCAAAATGTTCAGTGCTCTACCTTCTCTAGAAATACTGAATGGCTGGGGGGGGGGGGTTGGTGGCAGAAAACAACAATTTAATAGTAACTGGCATATGTTGCAACTCACCAGGGGGGGAATAGGGAATTAGAAGGAAGCTTTGTGGTGAAAGAGTGCAGGTGGCTTTCAGGCTGGTACTGAAGTCTCACTCCTTCCCAGCCTTTTTGCTGAGGAGGGCCCAGTAATAAAAACAACGATGTTTATATTTACCCAGAAGTGTGCGTGGCAATTGACCATCATGGTTCTCTCAATGAGCTCATCAGGACATTCCAGAAGGTGATGCCCAGACACCACGCCGGCATTATTGACCAGGACCGAGACCTCGCCAACTTCCTTGCGGACCTTTTCCGCTGTCAGGTAGACATTCTCCCTTTTCCCCACATCACAGGTGTAGGTAAAAACCTGCAAGTTACAGTGGGGCAGAATTTCTTCCTCACCATTTCCAGCTGTCCTCAGAAGTCCAGATGAAGGAGAAAAAAAAATGGAACAGAGAAGAGGAGGGAGTGCAAAATGTGAGTCACATGGCTGTCAAGAGGACAAAGATCACACAAAACAAAAATACTACAGTGAGCTTCAAATTTCTAACACAGTTAAGGCTTGCCAATGACTGAACTTACAGCTGCCTTCCTCCCCCAAAAGTCTTTGGGAATTACAGTAATTTACTGGATAACTTTGCTTAGGGGAAAATCATGTAATTGTGACAAGCCCAATACAAGTCAGACCTCATGGGATTGGCTTCCTGGAGCTAAAGACACCTGGAATGAACTGATCTCAGCCCAGAGAGTAACACCCCCTCCTCCCAAACACACACGCTACACACTTCTTTTTTGGGAGAAACAGTGGCCAGAAGCCGGCTCTTTACTCTTTAGTATAGGCACTCTGAAAATGGAAACTCACCTCTAGGCTCACAAATCAAAATTATAATTAATAACCTGAACTCATCCAAAGCCAAGAAATGAACCTCAAGTTTCTCATGAAAAAGTGGGGGTCACAGTGGTTTATTCCAACTGGAGTAGCTAAACTCCCCTAAGAAGCACCCTCACATAAATCAAGTTTACAGGTAAATATGCAGTTTTACCACATAAGAACTCAATTAAAAAAATCCAAATCTCTTCCCTGGAATACCGTTCTTTCTTTCTTGTCAGGGAGCACAAAAATCTGTATTTGCTACCGTTTTTGACCTTTGATTTTCTGATTTAAAAGGCAGGTGCCAAACATTTTGGTGACAAACGATCAATATGAGGGTGGAGTGGTACCCAAGCTAATCTTCCTGGTAGAGTTCAATGTTTTCCCTGGAAATGAAAAATTGTCAAAAATCAAGAGCCACTATCAAATCTCCCGGACCAATACTTATGGTTACTTATGGTCTCCACTATGGCCTTTTCTTTAAAAAGTGTCAGATTTAGGTTAGTTAATAAATATACAAAAATGCAGATTTCCTAAGGTTACCCCAAGCATGGAATACATTTTACAATAAGGCTTAAATCCTTCGACCGTTTTCCCTTAAGAGACAGGGTACCTTTCAATCAGTCCGAGTATGTAACTAAAGTACTGACTTACCTCTGGTGAAACAATGTAATTATTTCCTCCTGACTAAAGTTATAGTGAAATCATCAATGCTGCCCTCATCTCGGAGGTTGAGACCGCAGTGACATACACACATGCATCAGTCGAGTCTGAGAACAACTTCCCAAAGACTCTAGTTTTCCATCGCAAACCAGACTGAGGCATTTCTTTAGGATTCAGATCTGTAGTAACAAGTTCCCTGGACTTGCTTAGCCTCAGAGGGCTTAGAAAACCCCACAGTCGTCCCCAAAAGGACAGGAGCTCCGCTAAGGCAAGGCTTTGGCGTACTTTCTCCCTTCTAATACAGAGGTGATCATGTTCCTTTATCAGGGGGCAAATTCCACTCGCAGAAGACCGCCTGGGGGTGGGGGGATGCTCTTCTTCGAGAGCAGGTCTGCCCATGACAGTGGGGTTTCAAGGCCCTCTGGGGGTAGGGCGCGGGGGTGGGAAGAGGCTTGACGCAACAATGCTCGAGCGCAGGTCCGGTTACCTCGCAGCGCCGCGGCGTCCGCTGCCTCCAGGTCGCGGTAGATGTGGCGCACCATGCCCGCCGTCTCCTCGTTGCTCTGAGTGTTGATGTCCCAGAGCACCAGCAGCGCCCGGCGCCGGGCGAACTCGAGCGCGAAGAGGCGGCCCAGGCCGCTGCCGGCGCCCGTAATGAGGCACACCTGGCCCGCCACGCTCTTCTCTTTGGGCCGCACCAGCCAGCGCGCCGCGGCCAGGACGAACGCCCAGAGCACTTTGAAAGTGACCACGAAGAACTCCACCACGATGTTCATCGCGACGTCCGGGGCCCCGCACGAGCCCAGCGCCCGCGTCCGCGCCCACCCCGCGCCGCGCAGCCGGGCTCCCGGCCCCGGGTCGCTTGTCAGAGCGGCCGGGATGAGCAGGCTGCGCCCCGCCCCCGCCCCCGAGGTGCCCGCCGGGCTGGAGTGCGCGTCGCCGCTCTCTGCTTGCGCGGGGCCACTCCCGCCCGGGTTCGGCGCGGTGGCCCCGGGCTGTGCCCTCCGCGAAGCCGCCCGGCTCGGCGCCTCCTGCCGGCTGCCGCCCGCCCGTCCGGGAGCGCCCGCCCGTCTGGCTGGTCCCAATGCAGCGGCGGTGACAGCCGCGACTTAGGAGGCGCGCGCGGCTCTCATGGTCAAGCCGCTGCCGCCCGAGCGTCCCCGGAGCCGGCGCGGCTGCTCCCTTTCACCCCGGGGGAGGGGCGCGCAGCGGAGACGGCACGGGCCGGCCGGCCGCCGCGGGAGTTGTCAACTTGACCCAAGTTGCGAAAGGGTGGGAGAGTGGGGTGCGGGGCAGCGGGAACGCCAGGAAGGGGCGACTCGCTCGGCGCCGGCGAGCGCTCCCCAACGGCTTGCAGCTGCCTCCTGGGTCTCGTGTCCCCGTGCCCTGCACTCCCCGAGGCTGTCACTCAGGCACCGGGCTCCGCAGCGATGCTTGCAAGTCGGAGCGCTCCCGGCCGCCTCTGAGCGGGCTCCACACTCCGCGCTATATAACCCGCGACCGGGAAGAGCCGGCGGCGGCATCGGCCCTCCCTCCGCTCGGCCCTCCCCGCCCCCGGGCGCACCCCGCCCCCGGCCCAGCCCCCCGCCCGCCCGCCGTCCGCCGAACCGCGGCGGGGCAGCCCCTCTCACATGGCCGTGGCCGCAGCCTCCAGCCTTCTCGCACCTCCCTTCGCGGTTCACGCCCCCCGCCGTGGGGTGTCCCGGCCGCCGCCTGCCGGGCCGGACGGTCAGCATTGCCCCGGCCATCCTTGTCCGGCCGTCCGGTCCTCGTTTGTCCCTGTCTCGTCGCTTTCGTTAACCAGGGATCTCTGGGTGGCCCCGCATGCGATCAGGCGCTGCGGAAGACAGCCCTGCAGGCTGGCGGAACGAAGAGAAGGACCTCGGCAGCGCGGCAACGGGCGTGCCGGTCTACGGCCAGGGTTGGCAGAGAGCCGAGAAGGCGGTCAAAATCCGGGAGCGACTTAGAACCGTAGGGACGTGGGCCAAAAGGCTCTCAATTTCCCCGGCTGGAATTACCACCTCTGTGGTCCTCTACAGCCCCGGTCAAGAATTGCCCTTCCGACAGGCTGGCAAGGAAAGTGATGCATGCCGGGATTTGTAGTTCGCGCCCCAGCGGCGTGTTATTTGCCTATATCACTGGCTAGAATTCGAGCCCTACGCTGTCAACGCAGCCAAGGGATTAGGACCCCGAATAGTTAAGGCGTCAGCACTCTTGCTCTCATCATATTGATTAAAGAGTCTAACCAATGTACTCATTTTTTGTGATACAAATTTTACCCGAAACTTGATCGTAAGAGGCTGAATCAGGCAGTTCTTAATTCTGCATCTGCAAGGCTAGTTCTCAGTTCTGAGTTCTTTTCTGGCTTATCCCGGGACACCTATAAGTCATGGGGCTTCACGCTAACCGTCTTTAAGTGGGCAGCGCGCATGCGCCGACTTCCTCTTTCCCGGCTGGAACCATGGAGGGTGCAGAGTAAGTTTCTCTTCGTCTTCTGAAGAATCCTTCTCCATCCCTGAAACCAGAGGCTTTTTGTTGCACTTTCCCCCGCTCCCACTGTAGCCAGTACTTTTGCCAACTTATCTGTGTGTTTGTGACGTTTTGTGACACTAGTGGTGGTCCCAGGTTAAGATGGAATTCAGGCGGCCTTGGGGCAAAGGCTTTGGAGATACGGCAACACGGTGTGAGTTGAGTGTGTGCGGGACCGGCCGGTTGTCCAGTCCACCTTCTTTTAAGGGAGGCTCAGAACCCCTGAATTGGCTGGCATTTGCCCCAGGCGTCCTTGCCATCGGGCGTTTGCTTACAGCATGTGGAGCTGGAGGCTTGAACCAGAGTGGTAGTTGAGGTTTTGTTTTCGAGACTCTTAAGCTTCTTAGACTCAGACTCGCTGATTGTCTAGGGATGAGTGTGTTGCAGCAGTCTTTTAGTCTGTACTCTTCGCTGTTGATATTTTTGTTGTGGGAGCCCGGGACTGATCGTAGGTAAAATGTGATTATCTTTGACTCGTTTAAGGAAAGTGGTCCCTGCTAAAGAGAAGAAAAAGAAGGTTCCTGCTGTACCAGAAACCCTTAAGAAAAAGCGGAAGAATTTCGCAGAGCTTAAGATCAAGCGCCTGAGAAAGAAGTTTGCCCAAAAGATGGTAAGTAATTTTAAGGGACGTAGAAGAGGCCCTGTAGTTGAAATGAGGTGGGTGTTCTGAACAAGACTTGTTTACTTCAGCTGCTGTACCTGTGGGCTTGGTTTTAGTACAACCTTTTCAAATGAAGGTAGTATCTCTCTCGGAAGGTTAGTGCTTACTGTGGTGAGAAAAACAAGTTTCAAGGGAAGCGTTTTTCTCTTAAAGAAGTGGTATTGCTAATTGTGTTTGTGAGCTAAAAAGCAGGTGAATAACTGATGTGGTTTTCAGCTTCGAAAGGCGAGGAGGAAGCTAATCTACGAAAAAGCTAAGCACTATCATAAGGAATACAGGCAGATGTACAGAACCGAGATTCGAATGGCCAGGATGGCAAGGAAAGCCGGCAACTTCTACGTACCTGCAGAACCCAAATTGGCATTTGTCATCAGAATCAGAGGGTGAGTTCAGTTTTTACTGCATTCTGATTTTAAAGAGAAAGCTACACGATCCCAGCAAAAGTTTGCATTGCTTGTTGGGGCCTTGGTTCTGAAACATTGGAATAAAGATATTTTGGGAATAACTAGAACAAAGGGGAGTTACTTTCATGGTTGTAAGCCCTATGCCCAAAGCCTCTCCATTCTCTGAACACTTGAGTTCAGTGTCCTGGGGATTAACTTCAAAAGTAGTTAAAATGTTGCCTTAGAAGTGCTATAACAGATGTATATAATACTAGGAAGTAGTAAGAGGGTCAGGGAAAGTTTTAAATGTCAAAGGTGTGTGTCAGAAGACAGTTTACTTACAGGGGAGGCAAGTTGGGAGAGGTGATAGAATATAACTAAAGGGAAAATTGGTCTCAGTAACAGGAGAGGATTCCTGTTCGGTCAGACTCCTGTTGCCCAAAATTACAACGATTAGTTTCCTTCTTTAATAAGTAAAAATGCTGATAAAAGCTAAACGAATTTGTCTTTTTCCACTGCAGTATCAATGGCGTGAGCCCAAAGGTTCGAAAGGTGTTGCAGCTTCTTCGCCTCCGTCAGATCTTCAATGGCACGTTTGTCAAGCTCAACAAGGCTTCAATTAACATGCTGAGAATTGTGGAACCATATATTGCATGGGGGTAGGTATCCTTTTGACTTCTGTTTGGTAAATTGGCTACATTAGCAAAATGAACTTTAGGTGTTTTGATAGTCCTTGCTGGTCTTGTTTGCTCATCTATGTCTTGTTTTTCATGTTTAGGTACCCAAACCTGAAGTCAGTAAATGAACTGATCTACAAGCGTGGTTATGGCAAAATCAAGAAGAAGCGAATCGCCCTGACAGATAACGCTTTGATTGCTCGATCTCTTGGTAGGTTCTGCCTCTTTGGGGAAAAGTTATTGTTATTAATTATAAAAATTATCCTATCAGTCAAAGGATTTTAAGTCTCCAAAAATTTAATAACTTTAATAATCTTGAAAATGCTCAGGTAAATATGGCATCATCTGCATGGAGGATCTGATTCATGAGATCTATACTGTTGGCAAACGTTTCAAAGAAGCAAACAACTTCCTATGGCCCTTCAAATTGTCTTCTCCACGAGGTGGAATGAAGAAAAAGACCACCCATTATGTAGAAGGTGGAGATGCTGGCAACAGGGAAGACCAGATCAACAGGCTTATTAGAAGGATGAACTAAGGTGAGCAACTGCCTCCTGAGAGAAGTTCACGTAATACTGGAGTAAAGTACCTTAAATGCCAATAAGGGTTTGGTTGAGTTCTAAGCAGTATTTTAGAGGGAGAAAACAACCATTTTATGATCGCAGTTGGTTTGGTTTCTCCTGGGGACATTTGTGGCAGGAAGAAAAAAATTTTTTTTCCTACTTAAAGATGGAAACTGAATTGGTACTTCTGTAACTTCCTGATTTATGTTAATTCTTAGTTTTTAAGGTGTTTCTTTTAATGGGTTTTTTTTTTCTTTTCAGGTATCTACCATGATTATTTTTGTAATCTGGTCAGTTAATTAATAAACAGTGACTGCCTTCAAATTGAAATGTTGGTGACTGATATCTTTTCTCTGCTGTCCCTTAACTATTGTGGCAAATCTTGGTGTGACAAAATTAAGGCAGATCAACAGCTTGTTGCATGCAAAACTTAGGGTCCAATTTGCGTCTTATGAAAACCATTCTTTGGGTTTATTAAAGACTTGTCTGTACAAAAAGATCCTAACTTTTCACTTTTGAATTGTGAGTTGGCCAAAATGGGTCGATTCTAAGAAAGCCAATTTCACAGCCCTTTGTGCATAATTTATAGGTAAGGTGATAAAGGTTCAGTTTGTGAATAAAATTATGTTGCTGAAATTCCATTTTCTCCGGCTTTGGCTTGCCTATAAATTAGCCTATAAGTGTATCATTTTCTTTCTGCATTTTACTTTTATGTTCTTGTTTTGCATCGTCTACCCACATTTAGGTGAATTTTTAGTAATTCCATTACATACTGTGTACATCATGAAGGAAAAAAATGAAATTTGTGCCCACGGATACAATTTCTTTTGGAACATCTAAAGTATTCCTAATGAAACTAGTGAGCAAAAACTTGAAAGGGAGAGTTGGCATTTTATAAATAACATTCCTCTATATTTTTATGGATGATCCCACCTAGACTAGTAAACCAGAAGGTTTTAAGTGTAGAGTGTAACCTGAAGTACATATGGTAACAGTGAAATTTGTGGTTGTCTTTCATTGTGCCAAGGGTATGATGCAGTAGGAAGCAGATGCCCTCGTCTCTTGACACTGTTGCACCAGGATCATTACTTCTTAGTATTTGAAAGTTGTTGAACAAATATATTTAAGAATTTGTTAAATTCTTGGGTCTCAAAGTCTGCTTCTCTGCATTAGTGAGTTTAGGGTCAACAAATCCTGGAGGGAAATCAAGAAAGTTATTTGTAAAAGTGTTAACATGTATACAGGAGTGTGCCAGTGTTTTGCAAGAAATGTAATGTCTTGGTAAACAGTTGGATCAGTGTATTAAAAAAAATTGTACATTAACTTCTAGGTGGAGCCTGAAAGTCTTAAGTTTGAAGTGACCTGTTTTGTTTTACTGCTTTGGTAGGTAAATACAGAGTACAGCCCCCAGTTTTTGTGCACTCAGTATCCTGAAAAGTAGAAGTGGCTTGGAAGAAAATACCTGATTACTGTAATGATGTTGTACAGGTGGCATAGTGCTACTACCTAGGCGTGTGTGGGTGGGGGAGGCACTAAATGGAGGGTTTGGGGAAGTAATAGAAATGACATTCTATATATATGATGGTGGTATTTAACAATGCTGTTTTTTTAAATTAGGTTTTAGAGCAGTTTAAGGTTCAAGCACAGTTTTGAGTGGAAACTATAGCGTTCCCATATACTCCCCTGTCCCCAAACACCCACAGTCTCCCCTACTGTCAACATTAAGTGACACAATTGTTGCAGTCTGTGAATTGACACATTAATTCATTCAATCACCAGAAGTAGAGTTCTTGAAGCTGGTGATAGATAGAAGATTCTGTAGGTGTAGATAGGATAAAGAAGCAAGTGTTCGGGCTGTATGTGTCCTCTGCAGGCATTTGGTTTCAGCCCTGGAAATTCAACTTTGTCCACATAGTTTCCAAATGGGCGTAGAGAACCAGAGGATGGGGACATGTAAGAGTTGGGGGGGGGGGTACCTGGGATTAGGGTAGAGAGCTCTAAAGCAGTGGGGATAAATGTAAAAAAGCATGCTGTCAGGTGGCAATTAATGGCTGTCAAATTCCTAGGGAGTAAAGTGGAATAATCTACTTTCACAGGATGGTGAGAACTAAAAATAGGTATGAGAATATTTTGTGAACCTGTTGAAATGCAACTTAATACCTTATTTTACTTAAAGAACTCACCTCCTAAAAGTGATGTCACTTTACAAGGGTCTAGAAGGCTAACCACCTCTCCAATGGAAATCTGCCATCCTTACTAGGTCTCCCCCTTAGCTCTCCTGGTCTCCAAGTTTAGTTGTCTGTTGCACTCACTGGCCTTCAGTGGTGTCTGGGCTTACCTTTGAAGTTACTTTGTGGTAAGCAGGAGTAAGTGCTGGCTCTGGAGCCAAACTGCTTGAATTCATTTCCAGCTTCCATTTAATAGTTTGGGCCATTTAAATTTCTTCATGTTTCCTTAATCAGCAAAATGGGGGAAATAATGGTACCTAATTTCATAGAGTTTTAGTAAAGATTAAATATGTCAGGTCATGTGAAGTGCTTAGGGCAGTGCCTGGCCCAAAGTGCTAAGTAAATACTGTTTGCTCTGTAACTTGAGCACTTAGACGGGTGTACAGATGCAGGTAGCCTGCTTTCGTGTGTAAGTCTAATGGGCAAGACAGACTTAGCACAAGTGCTACAAGGATGTCTAAGATGTCACAGCCTCTTAAGGTGTCATTGGGGACCACTTCCAGGGGAGATTGACAACTTTCTGGCCCCCCGCTGTCTTTCTTTACAGATTTGGTATCAAACCAGCCAAAACATTGCTCTCGTACACGAGCCTCTCTTCTCTTGGGCAGTAAACTTTGTAAGGCAGTTCTTTTTTTTTCTACCCAGTACCTGACATACAACACAGTAGGTGCTAAGTGTTTTCCTATTGCTGCTGTAACAAATTACCAGAAACCTACATGACTTAAAATACAAACTCCTAATAGTTTTGGAGGTCGGAAGTTCAAAATCAGTTTCACTGGGCTAACTTAAGGGGTCAGCAGGCCTGCCTGCCTTTCGAAGGCTCCAGGGGATGATCTGTTTCCTTGCCTTTTCCAGCTTCTAGAAGTTTTCTTGGCTTGTGGCCCCTTCGTCCATCTTCAGAGTGTAATCTCTGCTTCCATCCTTCCATCATCTCTCTGGCTCTGATCCTCCTGCCTGCCTCTTACATGGACTCTTGTGCTTATGTTGGGCCACCCAGATAATCCAGGATAATTCCCCATCTCAGGTTCCTTAATGTAAGTACCTCTGCAAAGTGTACAGAGGTAGCATGGTCACAAATTCTAGAAGTTAAGGCAGAGAGATATTTGAGAGGGTCATTCTTCGATCTTTATGGCTCCCAGCTGTCTTTTTGCTTGTGCCTCAAGAATGGCAAGCTTCCAGTGTAAGGTTTTGGCACTTGGAATCTTGAGTCTGGAATATTCAGCCCTGAGGTCTGTACTTGGCTTTTTCATTCTGGAAAAAGAGATCTCTGACACATTTCTCCAAATAACCTTGTTTTTCCCATACCATCAGTTACTGTATGAACTAATTGTTCCGTTTACTTGTTATCTGTTGCTTTTCACAGCCACTCAAGGGTTTGAATATACTTTCACAGCCACTATCAGGCTTGAGTCTTAGCTTTCTTTATTTTAACAGAACAATGCCTGGTACATTGTAGGCCCTTTGCTTTGTTGATTGAGTGAATCAAGCATTTTAAAGGCAGTAGCTATTCCATCTCCAGTGTTCACACATTTTAGTCCTTGGGTGTTTGGGTAGGGAGTGGTAAGAGGAGGTGTAGAGGCTAGAATATACACACACATACACACGTATTTTTTTTTCTGGGAAAAATTATATTCTACTCAGGAAAAAATAAGTTTTATTGTGTAGGGATAGTAGTTCATGAAAACATGCTAGAGGAATATAGGAGATTGTTCCTACTGTGAGGATTTGAAGTTTCACAGAGGAGGTAGAATTTGGGCACCTGGTGGTAGATAGTGGGATGGGGGAGAGGTGGTAAAAGCCAAGAGGAGGGTTTAGCAAAACTCAAAACAGACCATTTAATAATAAACATTTGATCACATGTACACTTAATCCCACATAATCCTGGGTGGGTGGCTCTTCACTTTGAGTGCAACCCCAGAACTGAATTCTTAATTGGTTTTGGGATGGGCCCCAGACTTTCCCTTTAAATCCTTTGTGTTATTTTTTAAAGTGCTGCCTAGTCTCTATTAGGTAAATACACTGCTATCCCCAGTTTTTTAAGATGAGGGGCTAACTTTCCTGACCCTGGAATCACCCAGCTAAGTAGTGGGGCTAGTATAAGGCACGTCTAATTTGAGTTGGTTTCTTAACCAGAGGAGCTAGGGAAGGTTAGAATCCAGCTTAACGAAAAGCTGAGAGCGGTTTCAGGAGTTTTGTGGGATCTGAAACCATTATTACCTGGGCTAAACTTGCAGCCCTTGTGGAAGGGTCAAGAAACGAAGACAAGGTTTAGGAAAATTTGACAGTAAATAGAGGCTAAGACGCTACTGTGTGAGTCAGGCTGCTAGACTTTCTAACTTGGAAGGGGACCCGCACCGAACATCTCACCAAAGAACCTAGACGAAGGAGGCGTGGAACACGGAACTCGCGGGCACGTGAGGGAACCTCGGACAACGACGTCATTACCGACGATTGGGTTGGTCAGGTGTTGCTGGTCCGTACTCATCTGTACTCTGGAGAGCCTGGTTAGTTTGAACCTTTAAAATGCAGCCCAGAGAACTGAACCTCACCAACCTTGTCCAGCTGCCCACTACCCACACTCGTGCCCCACTGACCTTGTGTCACGACTGAGTCCTCTTCACCCAGCCTTGTTCCCGCACCTTCCTCCCACCCCGCCCCCTGCAGCCGTGACCCCGAAGGCGGCGGCACCGTATAGCGTTGTCGAGTGAGTCCCAGCGACCCCGCAGCCGCCCAAGCACCATCCTGGCTTGGATCCCTAACTCTCGACCTGATTCCTTGCGGGACGGCGGCCGATGACCGCGAGGCAGGCATCCCGGAAGCTCCGGGCGCCTAGCAACCCGCGCGCGTCGGGCCGGCGGGGCTGAGCGGCGGGCGCGACGCGCTCCCGAGCGTCGCCGGGCTGCCGGCCGCCAAGCATGCTCGCCCCGAGAGCGGCGCCCGAGCGAGCGCGCGGCCGTCCGCCCCGCCCCGCCGCCGCGGCCAGCCCCGCGACTCGGCCCTGCCCGGCCGGGGGCTCGGCTCGGCGCCCGGCCGCCGCTGGCTCCCGCGCTGTCCGCTGCCCCCGCTGTCCCCGCTGACTCCGCTGCCAGAGCCCGAGACCTGGGCGCCGCCGCCGCGGGCCGGGCGCGCGAAGAAGCCCCTTCCCTCCACGGCGGAGCTGCGGGGACAGTGAGTGCGGGAGGCCGGCGGGCCTCGGGGGAGCCCGGGCCACGGACGGGAAGGGGACCTTGCCAGCAAGGACAGGGCTGAAAGGGAGGTGGGTCCCGGAGAGCAGCTGGTCTGGCCTCTTCCCAGGAAAGAGAACTAGCCTAGTGATGCTCATGGGTCGCCCCAAGGATTTTCGTGACGCGCTTCCTGGGGAGCTGGCGGGAAGGCGGGGGCTGAGGACCTGACCCAGGTGGGCGGGTCAGGTGTAGGAGAGGTGCGAATGAAACCCAGGGTAGAGGGCCTGCCCTGCCAGGTCTGTGCCTTCCCGTCCTCCCACGTCCTGGGACCGGCAGGCATAATAGCCATCCCTCAAGGACACGCCCTTACAGGTTCGCACTCCGACCCTCCCAGGGTTTAAAGTGAAGAGGGAGTTGAATGTGTTTTTTTTTTCCTTCTTTGACTGCCCCTTTCTCCCGGGTGGAGCAGGGCTTGGGATGCTGACCGTGTTAATCAGATAGCTGGCCGGGTTTTCACTTTTGCATTGTATCAGATTTACCTGTAATTTGTTTATTATATTACTTTTTCTTTTTTACAAGGGGTTAAATATACTAGAGAAGACTTGTGTCATGAAGGTAATCTGCTCTGTTGTACTGGTCATTTCCCCACCACATTTCATAGACATGGAAACTGGAGTATCTACCTGTAGACAAATTGAGTTTTGCAACCATTTTCAGGGTATTGTACCCTCTGAAGCACAAGAATCCCTGCCTTTCATCTTTATTGACTTTTTATCTACATTGCTGCTGCTGCTTTTTTTTTTTTTTCCAGGGGAGAGGTAATTAGGTTCATTTATTTATTTGGTTTTTTAATGAAGGCACTGAGGATTGAACCCAAGACCTCATGCATGCTAAGCATGTGCTCTACTACTTGAGCTATACCCTCCCCCCTTACCTATATTGTTAATGATGAGTTTAAATCTTCCATTACATGGTATTTCTTCAAAAATACTTCCGACATTTCCTTTTTCAAGTTCTTACATTTTTGAAATTCCGTTGTAATACATCAGTACTTCTCATGCAGACAGCGCGGAAGTATACAGAGTTGGAGTTGAAAGCCCCCTTTAGTTTCTACTCCTTTAATTTCTAACACTTCTTAGACTCGATTTAGTATTTATGCTTCTGTTCTCTTTTCATTTGTTTTCTGATCATCAGTGGAATCATATGGATTCTTTTGAGGAACTGCCTTTTTCACTTAAGATGTGCTGAATGCCTTTCATATCAGTTCTGCACTTTCATATCACTTAGTTCTGCACTATTTCATAGATGTGTCATATAGATGTATGATCATATGGTACAGATGTATCATAATTTATGTAACCATTCCTCTAAGATTGGTTCCAATTTTTCCTTATTACAAACAACGCAACAGTGAACATTCTTACATACGGGAACTGTTCTATAAAGTGAATTCCTTGAAGTAGAATTGCTGGGTCAGATGTTTGTACATTAAAAAATTTTGGTGAAAACTTGCCTTCCAAAAAGCCTTTACTGATTTACATTTCCATCAACAGGCTGTGGTGAAACAAAAAAACAAACAAAAAAACCCCTTGTGTTTATTATTTTAAAACAATTAAATCAATAGCTCCCACTTATTGAATGTTTATTACCTGGTCAGCACTGTGCTGAACACTTTATATGCATTTTAAAATTTAATCCTCACTCACCCTGCGAGAGCCAGCAGCATTGCTATTTTCTTCGTGACTCTATGGTGATGCAACTATTTTTTTTATGATTGTCCACTTTACTTTTGTTTCTTTGGAGTGGTGGGGAGGAAGTAATTAGGTTTATTTATTTATTCTTTTTCTAAATGGAGGTACTAGGGATTGAACCCAGGCCCTCCTGCTTACTAAGCAGGCACCTCGCCACTAAGCTGTATCCTCTCCCTATGACCCTATGGTGATGCAACTGTTGAAGGGCAGAGCCAAGATTAGAATCCAGGTTCATTTTACCTCCAGTGCTTGTGTTCCTTGTCACGTCTGAACTCCTGGTCAGTAATTGAGAATTGTGCGTCATGGGTTCTTTGAGGATTAAATGATTAAATTGTGTATTTGGTGTTACAGTATTATTAGCACATAGTTCCTTTCTCTACTCACTCCTGTAGAACTGGATGTGGGCCAGTGCTCCCTGCAGTTCTGGTTCCTCTGGGTCATTTGGCTCTCTAGGCACTCTTTCTGCCTTTTTTTTTTTTTTTTTTTTTTTTTAATCTTCCTGCCTTGCATGTATTTTAAGGGAATCAGGCTTTCTTCTCTCTCTCAAATCTCCTTTGCTAACTTTAATCCAGTCTTTGGCCTTAATTCTCACCCGTAAATAGATAACTCTTAAAAGCTTCATCTGGCAAACAAACCTGTAGTCCTCAATATTCCTATAGCCCAAATCCAGGTAATAAATAGGTCTCCACCTGAATGTTCTGTGCTCATTTTATCTAAAACTGGGCTGCTTGTTGCCCTCCACCCCCAGACTAACACTTTCTTTGAAATTAATTCATGGTTCCATAATTCTCTGGGCGACTCTAGTTCAGGGCCTCAGACAACTTTGACTCTTTTTTTCTTTGCTGAACCTCCTAAATTCAGTCATTCGTCAGTCTTGCGTCATTGGTACTACTCTAACTTAAGCACTCTGAACTATTATATGTAGCCTCTTAACCTGGCCCCAGTCCCTGCCAGCTTAATCTTCCTAAAGCATGGCCATGAATATGCTACACCTCTGTTCTAAAACCCTCATGCCTACTCTCATTTCTACTTACCAAAACCTGTGAGACTTAGTTTGAACATCCCTTGCTCAAAAACAGTAGCAAAACTCTCCTTCCCCAGTCTGGGTAGGTCAGCAAAGGCTCTGTTGTACCATAAAAATTTAAACACAGATTTATCATCAATATTTATTGTAACAAACACATTGTTTGTTTACTCGGCTCCCCCTAAAAGAGTATATGCTTTGGCATCTCAGTCATTTTTTTGTATTTCAGCTCTTAGCCCAATGAATGACTGGCATTGTGGACAAATAACTAGCTTTCTCAGTGAATCTACAGCTCACCTCTCTTTATGTTTACTTGATGATTTCTTTTGGTTTAGTCAAAGCTAAAAATAGATTATCTTACCACCTGCTGTTTGATGTTTGCACTATTTTCAGCTTTGTTGCTTTTCTATTATAAAAAATATAGGATTTGACATCCTTGAAGATAAATATTTGTATGTATCATTGATTATTCCTTTAGGATAAACTCCTGGAAGTGGAATTACTGGGTCAAAAGTATATAAAATTATAAGGGCATATATATTTCTGGATTGTTCTCTAGAAATATTATACTGATACATCCACTGAAACCTTATGATAGTACCTATTTCCTTGAACCCCATCATACACTGTCTAGTAGTTAAAAAAAATCCTTGCTATTTTCAGAGCAAAAGTTATAGCTCAATATTTTGCTTTTATTTGGGTACTGGTGAGGGAGAACTTTTATTGACCATTTGTATTTTTTCTGTAATAAGTTATCTGTTCTTTAATAAATACACTCTCTTTAAGATCACTTTCTTATTGATTTTTAAATGTCTTTATATACCAAAGAAATTGAATCCTTCAATTCTTTATGTCATCGTTTGAAAAGTTATTCTGGGACCTTCTGAGCAGTGTGGCAGAGGGAGCTGACATGGAAGAAACTCCATTCTGCTTCAATGTATTCCAAATGTTGGGTAAAGAATAGGAAGATAGTTTATGGCTATGTGGCTGAGCTAGGGACCAAGAGGAGGAGATCCCCAGGTGCCGGAAGTGAAGGAAAGCTCACACAGGAAGGCACTGTTGAGCATCTGCTGGAAGCTGGGAGTCACAAAGGAGCACTGTTCTAGTTACTATGGCTGCGTAACAAACTTCTCCAAAACTCAGTGGTGCAAAACAACCATTGATTGTGCTCCTGGGCTCTGTGGGACAGTGCAGGAATTCGGACAGTGCACGGCAGGGACAGCTTGGCTCTGCTTTACCATGCCTGGGGCCTCAGATAGAAGATTTGCACACTTGGGGCTGGAATCACCAGCGGGCTCATCCACTCCTATGTCTGGTGGTTGATCCTGGCTCTGGACTGAGACCTTAGCCGTAGATGTCAGATGGAACCTTTCTACAGTGGCCTCTTCCTGGCACCTAGCTCCCTCACAAAATGGTGGCTGGGTTTCTAGCGTCCGAGATGAGCCAGTGGAAATCATATCACCTTTTATGACCTAGCCTTGAAAACCACAGTGTCACTTCTGCTGCATTGTACTGACCGAGGAAATCAGTTTCAGGGAAGGGAACACCGACCTCACCTCTTGACAGAGAAGTGTCAACATCACATTGAAGGAAGAACATGCAGACATGGATATGTATTAGTGCATCCTTCTTTGGAAAACACAACCTGCCACAAGTACCTTGACACAGAGGTAACTAGAAAAATACCCCCCATTGGCCTGAGGTGGCTCTGAGGAAGCTTACCATCCACTTGAACTGTGGTAGGAAGGAGTCAGCTTCTAGACGTGAGAGCATCACACCTTGCGCTGGCTCAAGTCCGAGGTCTGAAGTCACATTACTGCATGGTCCAGGGACTACAGCCTAGGAAATGGGCATACTAATCCATCTGATTCCTCTGAAGCCCAGGGCCAGGCGGAGAGCAATGGGAAGTCTGTCCTGGGGAGGCTACAGCTCAGTGGTAGAGTGTGTGCTTAGCCTACATGAGGTCCTGGGCTCAATCCCAGTCCCTCCATTAAATACATAAAAAAACCTAATTACCTCCTCTCCTAAATAAATAAATAAATACTTTTAAAAAAAAGAAGAAGAAGAAAAAGCCTATACAGAGATGTACAGCAAGGTTTCCATAGCTCAGGGAACACTGGACTCCTGTAGACAGCAGTCTCTCTAGAGACGAGCTCACAGTCCAAGTCTACAGATCACATAAGGAAATGAACCACAAGGAGGGAGACTTGGCAGATGCAGCAAATGGGAGATTTGTGCCCCCAAACTGAAAATAATAAACATCTTGGGAAAAAGCTTTAATTTATAGTATTCAAGGAGGTGAACGGATGGAGACTGCAGGGCAAGCATGGAACAGTGTGAATGAGAACAGGAGAGCCCGGGGCTGCACATGCACCCTGAAGGAAGAGAGGGAGAGGCACTGAGTCATGCCAGGTATTGATTCTTGGCTCGTAATCGTCATCACCGTGATTATTATGATGATAGCACAGCTGTCGTTTGTTTCCGTGTATAGAGATACCTGACTCTGCTCTGAACTGAAGATTCTTTGAGAATTCAGACAGTGTATTAGGCATTTAGTAAGATGCTTTTCTTAAATTAGCTTTAAACTTCACCGTACCTCTGTAAGGCAGAGAGTATTATTCCCTAGGTAGGGAGACAGAGGCATGGAAAAGTTAACAAGGAAGTAATTGGGTTTTTTTTCCATTCAGGATTGGGTGACAGGAAGAGGGCAGTAACAGTGGGCTCTGGGATGTAGAGGTGGATGCAGATATATTGGAGAAGCCATTGCTTCTACATTTCTTCATTTCTTAATTCACAGGCTGAGGGTTCTTAACTCAGAGAATGCTTAAGTAGCTCTTCCAGTGAGTTGACTGTTTAAACACAAATTGGCAAATTAACTCCTTTTGGGTAATGGGAGATACTTGTGTCCAGATGGGAACTTTGCATATAGTTTTACAAATTGCTTTTTGTAACATTTTGCATGTCTCTTATTTTTAATTTTGTTAGAGCTGAATCTTAATACTTTTTAAATTCCCTTGTCCATCTCTCTTCCCCCCTAAAAAAAGAGAATTTGATAAAATTAATAGTTTTTTGTTGTCGTTCCCTGTTATATACACATTAGAGGAAAACCATTTAACTCTCCCAAACCTCAAGTTGTTTAATTCAGAAATTAGGAGATTAGGTCTCTTACAGTTGTGTAAATCAGTGATTTCTGTTATATCAGTCCTTAATTCTCAAGTAAGAATCTCAATTCAGACAGTAATAAGATATTCTTTTTATACAGATATATAGACTTGACTGAAAAAAGAGTGATTAATAAAGTTTCAATGACTTTCACTTACCTCCTTCCTCATTTTTAGATTTTCATTTGGGGATGTAGTCCAGAAAGTCTTCAATAAGAATGAATTTCTCCTGCAATGACTGAGGTCGTTTTTTAAAATAGTCTTAAAATAGTTGTTTTTCGTTTCACTGAACAATTATGTTATCCATCACTAAGAAATTAAAGATCTTCTTGATACTATAGGTTCCTAATGAAAGTTCCTATATTAACCTAAACAACTTTCATTAACATACTAGTCTACATTGACAAGTCAGTCGTATATCTTACCATTCCTCCCTTGAAGGGAACATATCTTTTTTTCTGTTTTTTAAAAAATATTTAGTCTTTTTACTATGATGTACCCAGCTGTTGTTACAGTTTTTCAGGTAATGCAGGGATCTGAAACTGATAGTGTGAACTTCAGTGTGTTCTATCTCTGTTCATAGGCACCTCCTACCTTCTTAGCACTTTCAAAAATACAGATAGATTTAACTGGTATAGATAGATCTAGTTGGAGGGCACCTTTTATTAACATTTTGTTTAAGAATTCTGCTTTTAAACCATGTACGTAAAGTTCTGAGTAGTGTTAATCTTAAAAGAAAAATCTAATAAAAGCTAAAGCTTTTTTAAATTGAGATATAGTCATTTTACAGTATTTTGTCCATTTCTGGGGTACAGCACAATGTTTCAGTCATACATATGCATATATTCATTTTCATATTCTTTTTTCATTATAGGTTATTACAATATATTGAATATAATTCCTGTGCTATGTATCATAAAATCATTTATTTTATATATAGTAATTAGTATCTGCAAATTTCAAACTCCCAATTTATCCCTGTAAAGTATCCTTTATTTTTCTTTTCCCATTAGAATTAGGTGGTGACCATGTTTTCAGGAAACATAGGATCAAAAATTTTTTTAAATTTCAGCACATTCTTTAAGTTGTACATTATTCTTGCAGCTGTAGGTTTTTCTCCCCCCTAACTTATTATGGAAAATTTCAAACATACACAAAAATGTAGCTATTATACATGATCCCTCATATATTCATTGTGTAAACTTTTTCAAAATACTCAGTTTTAAGGAAGTTTTTCTTAACCTTGTTTGACACCAGGCGTTGATTGTTAGTCCCTTGGTTGCTTCTTCTGTCCTGGTAGAGAGGCTTCTAAGAAGGAGAGGATGGTGTGCCTTGGAGCTGAAAGAAAGTTGTCTGGTCATCTTCACCTCTACAAGTGCAAGGGGAGAAAAGTTCTTAGATGGGGTCCTGGATTGTGATTTGGAGAGTCCTCTTAAGACTTTGGAAATTATAATTTACTCCGTAGTTTAGATTTGTTGTCATTTTTATGATTGTTGTTGCCCTTATGTTTGTTTTGTTTTCTCAAGTCTTTAGCAATAAATCCTATGAAATCAAGAGAATTCAAGAGCATCAAAGAAAGAATGAACTACTCTTCTTTCTTGTTGCTGGGAAGGAGGATCAACCGCAAGTATAGAGTGGTGGCAGCGTTGGAGAATAACGGGGAGCAATGTGAGCCTCTTAGCGGGCTCAGAGCCAGAGGACTGGCAGCTCTGATTGGAGATGCCCACTGAGGTTGTGGCTCTCCCTTTCTCTTCCTGTCCCTGATGGGCGTTTCCTAGTGCTTTTCACCCCTGACTCTGCAGCCCGTAACTCTCTGGTTTCCACTCTTTAACTGCCAACACTGCCATTTCAAAGCAGACCCAAGATCTCCTCCCCAAATCCAAAGACCTTTCCCCCTTTATTTTTATCCCATTTTCTCATGTCACAACGAATAATGTCTCCAGGACTTGATGCAGCTGGCTCCTTAGGCACGGCCTTCCTGGGAGACATTCACTTCTCACCACGACCCCACCTCTGAGGCTACTTTATGTCGCTCTCCATCCCTCCTCCCCCTTCATCTTTCCTCTTTTCCCTCTTCCTTGTTTTGTTCCTTTTACTCCTTCTTCCCTTTCCTCTCCCACGTTCTCATCTTTCCCCTCCTTCCTCGTCAGTGAGCCTCTAAGCGCTTGGACACACGCACACACGTGCACACACTCCAACTATATGAAACTACGTTCCTGAGCTATGTTGTCGCTCAGCTCGCAGTCCTGTTCTCCACCCCCACCCCCCTCCCGCCAGCTTTCTGCTTTGTTAGCTTCCCTAACGCCCGAGACCGGATTACCCGTCTCTCCTGCGTGCCCCGTAGCACCCTGTTTCCCCATCGTAGCACTTATTACACTACATTATTTGTTCCGCTGTCTGTGTTTCTTTGTGGACTCCGAGCTCCCCCAGGGCAGGGACTGTTTTACCAGGGTTTTCCAATGCCTTGTGCAGTCCTTGACAGAGAATCAACCTGCAGCAAATCATATTTTGTATGAATGAATGAGCACAGCTGAATCTGGATGTTCATAACCTTTTTTGTTGGGAAGATTGGAGAAATGAACAAATGCCCACCAAGGAGGATGGCCGTAGGCATTCAGGTAGTTGTACCTGGAGCGGTGGTTGTCTTCTCCGAGAATGGGGGCGGAGTCTTGCTCATGGTTGCACTTTCTTCAGAGGCTGGTAATGCCTTGCACATCATACACACAATATATATAATTGACTATATAGTAAATAAGCTGGATGTATGATTAGTTATTCTCCTGTGTCCATGTTTAGACTAAAAGCAATGGCTATCTTGGGGCTATGTTTATTTTCCATGGAGCATAGAAATTATCTTTTTTTCAGGCACAAATGCATTTTGTGATGGTAATAATTTCTAAACTTTAATTTTATTGTGGTAAAAACACGCTATGAGATTTACCCTCTTAACAGATTTTTAAGTGTACAGTAGAGTATTGTTATCTACAGGTACAATGTTGTACAGCAGATCTCTGGAATGCATTCATCTTGCATAAGTGAAACTTTATAACCTCTGATTAGCCCCTCCCCGTTTCCTCCCCCATCCCAGAGCCTGGCAACTACCATTCTACGCATCTATGAGTTTGACTATTTTAGATGCCTCATACACGTGGACTCGTGAGGCATTTGTCATTCTATGACTGATTTATTTAGCATAATGTCCTCAAGGTTCATCCATGTTGTTTCATATTTCACCATTTCTTTCTTCTTTTATGGCTGAATAATATACCATTGTATATCTATACCACATTTTCTTTATCCATTCAGCCACTGATGGACATTTAAGTTGTTTCCACATCCTGGCCATTGTGAATAGTGGTATAATGAACATGGGAGTGCTAGTAACTCTTTGAGATCTTTTTTTTAAATTTATTTTTTAACATTTTTTATTGATTTATAATCATTTTACAATGTTGTGTCAAATTCCATTGTAGAGCACAATTTTTCAGTTATACATGAACATACATATACTCATTGTCACATTTTTTTCTCTCTGAGCTGCCATAAGACCTTGTGTATATTTCCCTGTGCTATACAGTATAATCTTGTTTATCTGTTCTACAATTTTGAAATCTCATCTATCCCTTCCCACCCTGTAACTCTTTGAGATCTTGATTTCAATTCTTTTGGATAAATCCCCAGAAGTGGAATTGCTGGATCTTATGGTAGTTCTCTTTAATTTTTTTGAGGAATCTCCATACTATTTTACATAGTGGCTGCACCATTTTGCGTTTGCACCAATAGTGTATATGGGTTCCAATTTCTCTATGGCTTCACCAACACAAAAATTTTTATAATAGGTATCATAGCAGGTGTGAGGTGATAGCCCGTTGTGGTTTTGATTTGTATTTCTCTGATGTTTAGTGCTGTTGAGCATCTTTGTACATACCTGCTTGCCATTTCTATGTCTTCTTTGGAGAAATATCTATTCAAGTCCTTAGCCCATTTTTTTTTTCTTTTAAAAAATTATTTATTTATTTATTTGTTTATTTATTTGAAGTGTAGTCAATTACAATGTGTCAATCTCTGGTTTTAGCCCATTTTTAATAGGGTTTTTTTTTTTATTGTTTTTCTTTTGTTTGTTTTTGCTGAGGAGTTCTAGGACTTCCTCTTATCAGATAAATAATTTGCAATTGTTTTCTTCCATTCTGTAGGTTTTCTTTTCATTCTGTTGATTGTTTCCTTTGCCGCACAGAAGCTTTTTAGTTTGTATAGTCCCACTTGTCTGTTTTTGCTTTTGTTTCCTGTTCTATCCATATAACTTGCCAAGACCAATGTCATGAAACTTTTCCTTATGTTTTCCTCTAGAAATTTTACAGTTTCAGGTCTTAGGTTTAAATCTTTTATCCATTTTGAGTTGATTTTTGTGTGTTTTTGCTTTGTTTCCCGTGCCTTTGGTGTCATATCCATAAAATCATTGTTAAGAAGAATATCTTGAAGATTTTCCCATTTTCTTTTTCCTTTTTTTATGTTAAATATAATAAATTCTTTTCTCTCTCAGTTTTGATATGTGACTGACACACAGCACTGTAAAAGTTTAAAGTGTACAGCATAATTCTTTGACTTACATACGTCATGAAATGATTATCACAGTAAGTTTAGTAAACATCCACCGTCTTATATAAACACAAAATTAAAGAAATAGAAGAAAAAGTTTTCCTTGTAATGAAGACTCTTAGGATTTACTCTCTTAACAGCTTTCATATATAATGCATAGCAGTGTTCATTGTATTTATCATGTACATTGCATCCTTAGTACTTATCTTATAACTCGAAATTTATACCTTTTGACTGCCTTCATTCAATTTCCCCTCTCCTCAGCCTCCGCCTCTGGTAACCACAAATCTGCTCTCTCTTTCTATGCGTTTGTTTGTTTGTTTTTGATTGCTTTGGCTAGCACTGCCAGTACTATGTTACATAGTTGTGAGAGTGGGCATCCTTGCCTTGTTGCTGATCTCAGAGGAAAGCTTTCAGTTCTTATGATTGATTACGATGTTCACTGTGGGCTTTTCATATGTAGCCTTTTTTATGTTGTGATAATTTCTGTCTAATTCTAATTTGTTGAAAGTTTATCTTTTTATCATGAAAGCATGTTGAATTTTATCAAATGCGTCTATTGAGATGATCCTGTGATTTTTAATCTTTCATTCTGTACTTATTACATCCCTAATACTTATTTATCTTATCTCTGATATATTACACTCATTAATGTTTTATATTGAACCATCCTTGCATCCCAGAGATAAATTTCACCTTGTCATGGTGCATAATGGTAATATTTTTGAAAGACTCCTAAGCATTCCATTGTCTTGTACATAATAACTTGCTGTTGGACTTAAAATTTTTTTAATTGCCAAATATCTATAACCTTGAAATTGAAAGAATTCATTAAAATATTAAAAAAAATTTTAAGAGTCTACTTATTTTAGCTGTATTCTTAAAAGCCTCTTGCTTTAAAATCCCAAGAATATATATTTACAAGTTATAAGTGAACTTTTTATTTAAATCTATATTAGTACTTAATTTGTATGATGGAAAACAAATTAGAAAAATGTTTATCTGTGAAATACCTTTTCTTTTGTTTTGTACCTGTGTCCTGGATCTGGTGCAGCATCTCACCTTCATCAGTACTGTTAAAAGAAGAAGAAAAAATGCCGGTGCTATCTCCTGACATCAAATTTGAGACTTCTAATGTTGCCAGAAATTCCCTTCGCAGTTGTTTTCTTTTTGAAAGTAGTTGGAGGAAAGCAGTTTTAGAAACACAGAAGATGAGGAAAGGTAACTTCATTTTTACTCTTATTTTACTTAAGAAAATATAGAAATAGTGCCTTGAATTTACAGGTACTTTTTTAAGTAATCAAGAGAAATTGAATGATTTCTGTAATATTTATGTAAGGATAACACCTTAGGCTTGTGGAAAAGAAAAACGGAAGCAGATTAGAATTAATGTACTTACGATAATTCAGTAACTCGTAATGGGAACACATTCTAAAAAACTACTCTTGATATCAGTGTAACACTATCTCTGTTGGATCATACTTTTTTCATAAATAGTGTTTGCTTTTATATACCTCAAGTTGTTGTTTATATTTTAAGAAACTCAAATCTTTAACAGCACCTTTCTGTTTTAATAATTCTAACCAAAACTTTAAATTTTTGAGTGAGTTATGTGGAAAGTACCTTACATCTGATAGTTGCTCAAAAGACTAATTTGAGAACTTTTGATTTGTATACAAATGTAATAGCTTTCTCCCTTAATTTCAAATTATAATTGCATTTCTTGTTTATCCTGACTTCTGCCTTCAGCTTTATTAATGGAGAAATAATTCTTGAAAAGAGCAAAATTTAAACTCCCCAGCCACTTCATCATTCTTGGTTTCAAGTGTGTTGCTGTGTTGTTTTTTTTTTTTTTAATGTTTTCACTAGATTCTCATTAAAGGTACTCAGAAGACACCAGATTATCTGTTCTCCTACCTCTAAATGTAAAGCTAAAAGGAGACTCTCCATGATTTTTGATCAAGAGAAACTTTTTTTTCCCAAAAGAGAATAACCAAAAGTTGCAAAATAGCACCTTGAGCATTTACTATAACTCAAGTCCCATTAAATACTATTTCTATTGCTGTGCTAGACTTGCTTAGCAAAGAAAGCTTGAAAAATAATGCTCAATGTTTGAAAATCACCCAAACCTTTCATCTTGTAATCTGATTTTTCCCTTTACTGTCTTCATTTTGAAGCTAAAAAAAAAAATTGAGAACCTCTTCTACCAGTGATACAGGAAGAAGTCCCCTCTGAGTGCTTCAGATGTTGCTGTTCATAGGTTTGGTGTGGAACTTTGCAGAGAGAGAATTAAAAATCAATGCCTGAAATAGAGTTCTTTTCTCTTTCATTGCTAGTTCCGATAATCATGTATTTGTACTTCTTGATTACGCCAAAGTGGGAAGATAAAAAAAATTTAAAACAGCAGATATTGCAAGACTCCTGAAAGTGCTTTTAAACCCTATTTCATTGTGAATGTTTCCAGTGTTCTGGGAATTCTAATTAAATAAAAATGATGAAGGCAGAGGACAGTGACAACTGTGGAGGATCTGGAAGTCCTTCTTTGTTCTAACTCTTAGCCCCTTAATCAGCTCTTCCCCTACAGCCCCCATACTAGGAACTGAAAGGTCTTCTCTTGGTAAAGATGCTAGATCAATTACAGTAGCTTAATTTTTGTTCTTAATGACTGATTTAGTATATTTATTATGCATTTTAGTATATAGTAAAAGAAGTTATATATGTTTAACCAAGAAATAATACAGATGATCATTTATGATACTGTTTTTAATTAGAATACACCACAGCATTTGGTCTAGAAGAGTTCAAAGAATGTATCAAAATGCCATGTTTACCAGGATTGCAAAATTGCCCCAAAAGTGTAAGTTCCACTCCACTAGAGGTTCGTAAAAGACTCCTGCGTGCTGATACCAAGATGCCTCCTGTCAGGTAAGTCCTCTCTATTTGATGCTCTTTTGTTGAATATTGATTTGTAGTAACAGTGCTGAATATAGAGGTTTTTCTGGCTAGTGAATCTAATTCTTTCTTGCCTACTATTTTTTTGCACAAAGGATTTAGTTTTTTAGATCTAAATTAGCAGTTTTACTCAGTTTGACCAGTAGGTGGTTTCTCAGTTTTCAAGTGACATTTCCAGAAAGGATTTAAGGACTTCGTTAAAAAAAAAAAAAAAAAAAGTCTTTATTGCCCTAAGTGTAAATAGCTCATGAGAATACTGGAATTTTCAGCAATAAAAATAAATGAAGACTCCCTGCAATATGAGCAGGTGTCTTTACCCTAAATACAGAACCTTGTGTTTCTAGTTTGACTGAAGTGGTGTGAGGGCAGAGTATGAATGAGAGGTCAGCCTAATGAAGACTTTGCTTGGCTCTCGGATGAAATGAGTTTGTCAGCCAAAAAATCCCACTGACTTTGAATACTGGCACTTAAAAACATTATGATAAACACCTTTCCTACTATAAATCAGACTTCCTGACATATCACTGAAAGAAAACTTCCTTCGGGGGTGGATAGAGCTCAGTGGTAGAGTACATACTTAGCCCGCATGAGGTCCTGTGCTAAATCCCCAGGACCTCCATTAAAAATAAAAATAAAAAAAAAACTTCTTTCTCCAAAAAGATCTATAAATTAGTAAGACGGTCTCATATTCCTATTTGGTTTCTGCTTTGATTTATTTACTCATTCATCAAGTATTTATTAAATGTCTGGAACTAGTTCACTTAGCCAGCCTGAAAAAAGACAAAGGATTTATAGCAGTCTGAGTTGCAACTCTGTTTAGCAGAGGATATATATTTTCATATTATCTTCTGCCATAATGAGCTTTAAAGTCATTTAGTTATACATAGCACACACGTATTGGAATTTCAGAATATATTTCTTGAGTTTTCCACTAGTATTATTGGTCTTGTTAATTACTCTTGAAATAAATTTTGGTAATTTAAATAGAAAACTAGAATATGGTAAAAATGAAAAGTTGTGTATAATTTATATCTAAATCATGAAAGTAAGTAAGAATGCAGAAACTTGGGGGAAAAAGATAAACAATTATTGGATAATTTGCCCATCCTAACATATCCATTTTTATTGTTGAGTGTTCTCTTCTGTCCTCCTTCATTTTCATGGAACTTTAAATTGTGATTTGGGTGTACTTAAAATTTTTTTATTCTGCCCTTTTTTTACTTAATATTACATGTATACATTTTTTTTTCATGTCACTGCACAATCTTCAGACTGACTTTGCTGGCCATGTATGATTTTACTGGTGGATCCATAGTTTATTTAACTGGTTTTGCCAATAACACCATAATGAACAACTGTATACGTAAAGCCTTTCCCATCGTTTTTTAATAATATCCAAGGACAGATTGTCAAGCTATAAAAATATAAAAAGCAAAATTACTCTTTCTGAAGTGAGAGTATAATGAAATAGGCAGAACCAGAGATGGAAGAAGAGAGAGAGATTTGCCATTAGGGTTGATGGTAGCAGTTAAACAGAAGGGAAAGCAGGGATGGAGAAAGGAGAGAGACCGTCAGAAACATGAATATGAAACCTGCTAAGGACAGTGAGTTTCCATCATTACTGAGACACCTATGTCCCTGACACTCAGCTCACTCTTGTCTTTCTCACCAGAAGTCCCAGTGCCCTTTGAGAAGGGTGGGGGTGAAAGTGTATAGGGCTGCCTATGGACATGGACTTGTCTCAGTAGAGACCAGCCTTGTCTCCCTTCTTGCAGTGCATGTGATCATCTCGAGACTGAGACTTGGAAAGTACCCCCTGAATCAGCCCATTCTGCCTCTAAGTTTTAAGTCTTCATTTTGCTTCCTGCTGTTTTTACTCTATTTCAGTTTTTTTTTTTTTTTCATTTGCAACTTGGCTATTTGTGAAATGATTCCTCAACATTTTCCATTGACTTGAGAGTGAATTTACTGAAGTCAATGAAGGGTAATTTGAATACATTATATTCATGTTACAACAAGTGTTCTTGAGGTACAAAGGGGAAGATGGGTGGCCAAGTGCCACGATGTCTATGGAGTGCTTGGCAGACGTACACATCAGCTCTTTTCCCTGTCCCTGAAATGAGTGTCTTTATTTTAGCCATTCTAGTGAGAACATGTCGAGTTGCCTGCAAGTGTTTTATTCTCCTCTGCATATTGCCCAGCGCCCTGTGAAAGAACAGTCTTGGCAAAGCAGGGAAGTACCAACTCTTACTGTCTTGTATACAACCCCTTGTCCTCTTTTTCTTTTTTTATCTCCATATGTGGATATGTGATTTTAAAACTCTGATAAAAGTTTAATGTGTTTTTAAATTTCTTTAGTGATAAAATTTTCCAGTGACTCTCAAGGCATCCTTTGGTAATAAAACTGCAAGTAGTCCTCAAGGGGAAGTGCATTTAAAAGTTATAGCTGAGCTCTGAAGTTTAATATAGTTGCAAGAAATCTGGAATTCTTCTGGGTTATCTCACCCCACAGCAGACTCAATCGTGACATGTTTCTTCTAAGAACCTCCTCACTATCTAGGTCCATTCCAGTAGGAATGAAAGTTAATTATGACAAAACTCAGACTGTGGTGATTAATAGGTAAAAAGAGCACAGATAAGTGATAGTTGGTATCTGGCATCTCAAGATAATTTAATTTAATCTTGATTCCTTTCCTTTAGCATTCCCCGAATCATAATTAGTGATAAGATAAAGGCGGAAAAAGTTAGACATAACACTCATCTGCTGCTAAAATTTATTAGCAGAAACTGAGATACTGAGTTGGGTCATATCTGCTTCTGATTGGATTATTTATGATGGATGGATTAATGTTTATTTAATTTCCATTTGATGTCCCTCCACAAGTGAATTTCACTGAAAGTGTGCTTCTTGTCTCTTACTGTATGTTAAAAAATTAATGTACCCTGGATTTATATAAAAATGATTTTATGATAATGTATCATTTTAGGATAAAGAAGACAAAGGCAGCATGTACTGTGGTACCACTTAAGGAGAAACCAAAAGGTAGGCTGGGGCATCTTTTTCTCCTACCACATGTCTTAGTAAAAGTGTGGAGTACTTACCGTTCTTTCCATTGACATAATTATCTCTGTTTTGTTGATGCTTCTTTTAAGCTTTGTTCATTTGATAAACTTAGTGGATGTTGTGTTCAAAATATACATACACAATCATCTCATGTTGGAGGATGGAGGGAAGGTAAAGTGCCCACTGAACTGAGAAGGTATCTTGAGACCGAAAACCGAGGCAGGCAGCTCCATGTATCAATGGATCAGTTTATTATATGGTAACTTACTCTCAGGGTGGGATGGTGTGGACAATGATCTGGAAGCATTTGTAGCTGCATTCCACACACCGAGGGTCCGCTGGGACTTTATAGTTAACATAGGTATGGGGGTATGTGCTTAGAAACAGGAAGTGCATTCCTAAATCAAGATTTATGAATGGGTAACCAGTCTCATGGGCACCAGGAAGGTCTTCATCATTATTTGGAGGCCAACAGAGCATAGTGTCCACCTGGTCCCAAGGATTATTAAACAATATCTATTAACTCCGAAGCCCTTGATGACAGAGAAGTGATTTACCACACAGTACAGTCCTGGGTAGGGTCAGTGGAAGGACAGGAGAAACTGTGTGGACCCAAGATGGCGTCAGCCATGCTAACAGCCATGCCTCCCAGGGCCCTGGATAGGCCTCCATCATCTCTCACGTGGGCCTCTGCAGAGCCTGGAAAATGGTCTTGCTTCGAATTTCTGACCTTGGAAATCCTTCAGCACTACAATATAAGCCTAAAATCATGGCCCTTAATCATATTACTCCCTTCTTCAAAAACAACGACTCCTTGTTACCCACAGACTCAAGTATGAACTCCTTAGCTTGGCCCTGAACTCTTTACCATCTTCCCCTGACTTTGCTTTCTAGTCTTATCTTCTAATTAAGTCTTTCATGAACCTGTGTGCAGATAATATTCAACTACAAAAACCTATCTATATGCCAACAGTTTGGGTTCCAAAAAACTACTCCATGGTGACTAAGAGGGTTTATAGCACCAAGGAGCATTTTCCACTTATTTAGAGTATGAGTTTGAGATGATCACGTGATTTTCTGTTTAATTTTTTAATGTGAAGAATAACATTTGTAGATTTTGTAATGTTAAGCCACTCAACATTCTCTGAATACTCTCATTTAAGGAATGATGTATTATGTTTTTTGTGCACTGCCGTATTTAATTTGCTAGCATTTTATTATTGTTTCTTTTTAACTGTGTTAATGAGTGAGATTACCACTAATTTTCCTCTTTGTCCTTTCTTTGTCTGGATTCTCTGTAATGGATTGGATTGTAATGGTCTCATGGCATGAATTGGGGAGTATTCTGCTTTTTCTATTCTCTGAAGTATATGATCTAAAATTGGGATGACCTCTGATAGAATTCATTTGTAAAATCATTTAGCTTACTTGTTTTCTTTGGAGAAATCTTTTAGTATTAATTCAGGCATTTTAATTTTAGGACTCCTGAGGCATGCTAATTCTTCAATCAATTTTGGTAAGTTACATTTCTAGAATTTTTTGCATTTTGTCTACATTTTCAAATGTATTGGCATAAATTTTAGTCTTTGCCCTCTCTGTACTTCTAATATTACTTATTTGGGCCTTCATCTTTTTTCCTTAATTATCTAACCAATGGCTTTCCTTTTTTATTAGCCTTTTATTGAAGAATTCATTTTTTAAGAAATCTTTCTTATTGTAAGTTTGTTTCCTATTTCATTGATTTCTCCTCTTTTCTGTATTATCTTCTTTCCTTCATGTTCTTTGGGCTTATTCTTTTCCTAATGTATATCTTATTCCTAGCTTATTAATTTTTAGTCTTCTTTTCTAACACAGGAATTTTAGGGTATAAACCTCTCTATGTACAACTCTTGCTGCATTGCACAAGTTTTATAATATTTTCTTGATCGTTTAGTTACAAGTATTTTTAATGTTTATTTCAATTTCTTTTTTGATGGATGAATAATTCAGAATGTGTGTATATATTTCTAAATAGTTGAGAATTTAAAAATTTATCTTATTGTTAAAAATGTATCTTCTTTCCCTCTACTCTCTCTCTGAAATTTCTACTCACATTACACACCCAAATAAAACAAAACAAACAAAACATAACAACCACACTGGAGAATTTTTTTTGGCACTTGAAACTGAAGTTACATAATAGTATTTTGAAACAATATGGATCAGTATTTTATTTTCAAAGGCTGTATGTTTCTAAATAAAAGTATTACACATATTCACATGTTTAGAGTAATATGTTGTGATTATATGGGAACTTTGAATTGGATGGATCTGGGTTTAAATCCTGCCTCTAACAACTTAAAAAAAGTTTTTTGAATCTGTAATCCAAGATAGTACTAGTCATGAGCTTCACAGTATTTTTGTGTGGATGAGAAAGATCATTCAATAAATGTTATCTATTATTATTATTATTATTATTATTATTATTATTACTACTATTACCATTCTATCATAGAAGCTTTATTAACGCTGTTGTAGCTTTACTAAATGCCTTATTTCACTTTGTAGTTTCACTCTTATTTCACTTAGCATTTTTAAGAAATGGGTTTATTTGGAGACAGTAATTTGATAAGCGTATCAGGTATGAAGTGAGTTAATTATTTATGGAGATTGTGCCTTTTATTTTGGAATAAATTCCACAGCCACTCTTGTTTTAAGAAGTGTGTTACAGACTCAGATTTAGTTTTATATAATTAAATACAAGCATTTCAGCATTTTTTATTTAAATATTTTTTGAGGTGATTTGCCATCCCAACCACTTTAGAAAGTTAAGTAGCTCTCATTTCTACCTCAGAGAATGTGTCATATGAAGAACTAGTGGTGTTTAATGGTCATTTGAGGAGCAGGTATTTTGTTTGTACTGTGTTTTAGAGAATACCATTCACGTGTGCTTAATTATAATAGTCGGGATTTTCTTTTTCTTTGCAGGTTCTGGCTTCAGCGATCCTCTCTCTGGAGCACCATCTCAGTACTTACAGAGACTTTCCAAAATGGCCATATTGGAGTATGACACCATTCGTCAAGAAACAACCAGAAAATTAAAAAAGAGCAAGAAACAGGAGCCTCGAGACTGCTGATTATCACGCAGTGGGATGCTGTCTTCACTGACTTTTCAGGTTTATATTTTTCCTTTCTTTTTCTTTTTTCTTTTTTTGATATGCAGTATGTTGTGCAATGATTTACATAAAAATGGAAATGTAAATAGGAAATAAATATTTTGTTATATACGGAATATGTTGTATTTTGTTAACCTTACAAAGAGATATTTAAGTTATTGTTTGTATGGTTTTTAGATGGGAACATAAGCATAAGGAAAATTACATTCCATGAATTTTATGCACATTGATTATCTCTTTCAATTCCATTGAGAAATGTTATTTGAGTGGCTGTCTGTACAATGAGTTTTGCTAGAATCTGCAGAAGATGCAACAGTGAGTCCTTATTATTGGAGTTAGAAGGCACTCAGCAAGAACGCCTCCTTTTCCGTGCTTGAGTTTGAAAGCAGTTGTGAGATTAGTATTCAAGCAGAGGAAGATGAAAATATTAGCTTTGTTTCCTGATAAAAACTGGAAGGGAAATCTTGGCTTAGATGTGTGGCAACAAGGGTTTCCTCATCCCGAACTTCAGAACTGGGCAAATGTACCCAGCCAGGTACTGCTGACAGCCTCAGGCTCACCTGCTGAGTCAGGCCTTCACTGCCAAGCAGAGCAAGGCATCTCCACCGTGTAGACAGACAGACAAACCCCTGAGAGGAAAGGGGGCGAGGAGAGAGAGACTCGCTCTGCCTCTGCGGGGAGGAGGATGGTCTACGTCAAGAGGAAAACCCCTCTGCAGGAAAGCCTGTGGAGTAGGGGAGAAGTGTTTGTCAATACACCTTCCTGAAAAATGGGGAGAAATCAAGGATACCAGTGACTGATCCAGAGTGAGAAACAGGCCGGAAGAGAACGACAGAGGGTAGCAGAGGTTTAAAAACGAGGCAGTAACATCCAGCATGTTCATAGAAATCTTCATGAAGGGTGCAGTGTTAGAAGTGGGCCTCGAAGACAGGGAGGGTGGACTAGAAAGGTGGACTAACATAAACAAGGACATGCTGTGCGCTTGAGAATCGTGTACTTGGCTGGGCACTAGGGCGAACTTCATTTTAATCCTTGGGTGCGGTGGGAAACACCACACGAGTAGTGCTGTAAGCCGAGAAGGGCTCTCAGACACGCTCCCCAGTTTGGAAGGAGTTGAGGGGAATACAATTACCAATTCCTGATTTTCTTTTCAATCTTGGCAGAAAGGGTATAATTTTAATAAGATGAAAAGAGGCTTGCAGGCTGCTGACAACAAAGAAAATCACAGGCTACCGCTGTGTGTTCCCACCTTCTCTGGATCATCTTAAGGAATCGGATTAAGGAATCTGCAGTGAAGGGAGACACCGGTGTTCCCCACTGAGACACGGCTTTCCCTCTGGGGCACGGGGCGGGGAGACGAACCCAACTCGGATCCCCTTTTGATCATTGCTGACGTTAAGACGAGGGTGGTGGTGCAAATGTGTTAAGAAGGACTTTTCTAAGCATCCCTGAGCTCTGTGCCGCCAGGCTGGTGGCTCTGATTTCTTCAATTACCTGTTCACAGTCGTAAACTTAGAGGAAGAGGAGTATGTCCCTATCTCCAGTTTTGAAAGATAATAGGTAAATGCTCATATCAGAGTTTAAATGTTGATACACATTCTCTTAAATGAGCTTTTACATTGGCCCCCTTTCCCCCGCTTCACTAAGTAAAGGACCCCAGTGTCCAACTCTTGTTATTATTTTGGTTCAAGAAAGCAGAGAGAATCTAGGTTTCCTTCCCATACCCTCCTGGTGGCTTTCTCCTCCTTCCAATTTTTTTTCTTTCTTCACAGTCCTCCTGCTGATGCTTACCACTGATGCAAGAAAGACATATACAAGTAGTGTACTTGAAATTGCCCGTCGCTGAGTGACTTACTATATCCTGCCTCTGTTTTGAAATCAGCAGCTTTCACTGTTTCCTCCCCCACCCCGCGACTCCCTGAGTTGCCGAGGAAGTAGTACTCGAAGTCTGTGGGCAGTAAACCACAGGAGTTGTTAGATTGCTAAGAGGGAGTGATGTCTCCATGGAGACCTGTGAGCTGAGGTTGGGTCCAAAGCAGGTGACACTGAGATGATGCCCAGATGGGTAACTACCACTGCTGTTTGCCCTAGCAATGTTGGATACGAAGTATTTAACAATCATTATTTCATTTATTCCTCACAGTGGCCCAATGAACCAGGTATTGTTATTATCATTATCCCCATTTTTCGATGAGGCTCAGAGAGGTTAGGTAACTTTCTTAAGGTCCCACAGCTAGTTAATGGCCAGAACTAGTATTTGAACTTATGTCTGTCTTACACCAAAGCCCATGCTCTTAACCACTCTGCTGCACTCCAGGATGGTCATATGGTTTTTATTCTTCAGTTTGTTAATGTGGTGTATCACATTGACTGATCTGAGAATATTGAAAAATCCTTTATCCCTGGGATAAATCCCACTTGATCATGGTGTCTGATCCTTTAAATGTGTTGTTGAAGTAGATTTGCTGATATTTTGTTGAGGATTTTTGCATCTGTGTTTATCAGTGATATTGGCCTGTAATTGTCTCCTTTTGTGATATCTTCGTCTGGTTTTGATATCAGGGTGATGGTGGCCTCATAGAATGTGTTTGGAAGTGTTCCCTCCTCTGCAATTTTTTGGAGTAGTTTAAGAAGAATAGGTGTTAACTCATCTCTAAACATTTGGTAGAATTCACCTGTGAAGTCATCTCTTCCTGGACTTTTGTTGGCTGGGAATTTTTAAATTACTGATTCAGTTTCATTACTGGTCATTGTTCTCTTCATATTTTCTATTTCTTCCTGGTTCAGGATTATATGAAATCATGTGTATAAAACTTTTGAAAATTGTAAAGCACTATAGAATTTAAAGAACCTTCTATTTAATAAAAAATAAATAAATAAATTACAAGAGGAGATAGTGAAAAATAAATATGAAAACATAATTCCAATTCCAAGGAGAAAGGAAAATTAACATCCATTCCCCACCTTGACCCCTTCTATGACAATGGAGTCCATACTAGCCAAGGAATCACAGGGCTGGCCATTATTCTGGAAAAGGAATTTGTTATTAGCATATGGATGTGCGCTCTCAATCATTTTGTGGATTTTATTTTTCAATGCCCCTCTTTCATGTTCTTGAGTTCTTCCGGGACAACGTTTCTCCATCCTGCAGGATTACACATGGCCAAATTCATTTTCCATTGGATGACAAATGGCATTTGAATTTGCAGAGCTGAAAGGGCAAGGCTGTTCTCTGTTAGTCAGCCAGGCTCCCTCACAGTGTCTCAGTCATGAGAATATGTTGGAATCCCCTTTGAGCCGCTGCCTCCTCCAACCCTCATGAATACCGAATTCTGCACTGACTTGGATTCCTAATTACTGACTCCATCCGAAGGAAGGGATCGTGCCAGGGGATTGACAAAATAATTTGCAGTGTACCCAGCACCATATTATTCATCCTGGGGCAGTTCATAGTCAACGATGACCCAGAATTTTGGAAAAGGTCCATTTCCTGATCCCTACATAAGAAACGTGTCTTGAGGGCTCTGCTCCAAACTGTCAGCCAGAGAACGCTATGTGAGAATCAGCCTCTTTGCCAGAGATGTGTCTAGAATTATCGGAAGGGGAACAAAGACATAGTTCTATACCTCTAAAACACCAAGTGCAGAGAATTTAGAAGTTGCCAGTTGTAAAACTAGTTGTTATTCATCCTTTTGAGAATGCGGAAGACTAATTAAAGTGATAGTTAATGTGGAAAATAGAAACTGAAACATCTTATTTATTAATTTTTCAAAGTGCAGACTTCAGTTCTTTCAAAGTGAAAGGACCTAAACCTTTCCTTAAAAGGTTTTGGATTATATATCCTAATAAATTCATTTTAACTGGTCTGAGTCTGTTCTTTAGTCTTTAGATACATTCCGTGTGTAAAGATGTGGGAAATTCAGGTCAGTTCCTCACGTATTTACCGGCAGTCTACACATGCCATTCTCTGAGATGGAGGTAGGAGGTACTTTTCTTTACGGACTCATAGGTAGCAAGTCAGGCTGATGTACATGCAATGAGTCTGGAATTAAAGTTTTTAAAGGATGGTTATGAACATTTTGACTTATATTGGCCTAAGCACCATCACACCAATATTTGGCACCAGCAATAAAAGAATAATAATAAAATGAACCCTTTCCTTCCTTCTGCTTGATTGAGTTTGATTTGCTCTTTTGTCTCTAGTCTTTTATGTAGTGAAACTTGCATTATTGATTTGAGATCTTTTTTATTTGCTAATATAAGCATTTCATGTTAGAAATTTCTCTCTAAGAACTGCTGTAGCTGCGTCCCTCTAATTTTGATGTGTTACAGTTTCTTTTTCATCTTATTAAAAATATTTTCTAATATCCTTGTGAATTTCTTTTTCAACCAAGAATTCTTTAGAACATTGTTGTTTAATAGGAAGTATTTTAGTGATTTTTGTAGATGTGTTTCTGTCATTGACTTCTGGTTTTAACCTATTTTGGTCAGAGAACAGAGTTTTTGTATGATTTTAATTTTTAAAAAATTATTGAGGCTTTTTTTATGACTCAGAATATGGTCTGTCTTGGCAAATGTTTTATAAGCATGTCAACTGAATGTGTGTTCAGCTCTTGTTGGTTAAAATGTTCTCTAATTGTCAATTAATAATGGTCACTATAGTCTTGCTGATTTTCTATTTGCTCTATCAGTTGTTGAGAGAGCAGTATCAAAATCTCAGTTATAATTATATATTTATATGTATTTTTTCTTTTTGTCCAACCAGTTTATATTTTGAAGCTCTGTTAGGTGCGTGCCCATGAAGGGCTGTAACATCTTTTTAATGAATTGACCACTTTGTTAATGTTCAATGTCTCCCTTTATCACTGGTAATATCCCTTTTTTTCTGAAATCCACCTTGTCTGATACTGACGTACCCACTAGTTTGAGCAGTAATTTCATGGCATATCTTTTTCTCCATCCTTTCATTTTTAACCAGTTTGTGTTTCCCTATTTTTCTTTTTTAATGGAGATACTGGTGATTGAACCCAGGACCTCATGCATGCTAAGTATGCACTGTACCATGAAGCTATCACATACCCTTATGTGTTTCCCCATTTTTAAAGTGGGTTTCTAATGGATAGCATGTGGCTGGGTCTTGTTTTTTAATCCAGTCCGCCAATCTTAGCCTTTTAGTTGGGCTTCAGCTACACTTGTACCACTAAGAGGGTCTCTTGGGTTTTCTCCAGTCTTTCTCATCAGCACTGGCTGCAGAGCATGGTAAAGAGCTTGTAAGCGAGTGCAAAGTTCTCTTGTGTCTACCTATTCCAGACTGATCAGCTAGCCCACACTGGCTGTTAAGAATATGTCAGAGCATTAGGTAATTTCTTTTTACTCACTGGCGGCCGCCACCTCTCCCTTCCTTGCTCTGCCAAAGGTGAAGCAGTGTTTGTGTCCCATCTCTCCTCACAGGGCTTCAGTTAACTTGGTTGCCTTGTGACCTCAAGTCAGTGATTTTTTTTTTAATCTTTTTTTACTATTTAAAAAATTGGGGGGGGGGTAGTTAGGTTTACTTATTTATTTATTATTTTTAGACGAAGTACTGGGGATTGAACCCAGGACCTTGTGTGTGCTGAGCATGCGCTCTACCACTTGAGCTACACTACACCCTCCCCCCTCAAGTCCGCGATTGGTCCAAGAAAAGTTATGATTTGTAGATTGTCTGCCATTTTCTCATTGTTGGGGAAATCTATGTTCTCTTGCACCCTAAGTGGAAGCAGATGCTTCCTGGGGGGATTTAAGTAACAGAGTGATATTATCTGATTTACGTTTTTCAAAGCTCCCCCGGCTGCTTTGTGGAGAGTGCATTTTAGAAGGGTAAGAGTGGAAGTGGGGAGACCACTGAGGGGCCTAGCAAAGCAGTTTAGTCACAAGAGAATGGTGGTCTGGACAAGGCGGGTGCCAGAGGCGAAGGAAGGATTTGGGACACATATCAGAAGTAAAGTAAAAGGATTTGATGATGGACTGAACGAGGGAGGACTCAGGGATGATTCCTGGGCTTAGTTTGAGCAATGGAAGGAATGTTGGGGCCACTTCCTGAGAGGGGAAAGTCACGAGTTCTGTGTTGGACGTGTGAGGTTCCCGATCACGTGAAGGTATCAAGTCAGAAACTGGATGCTCAAGTCCAGAACTCAGAGGAGAGTTCCAGTCTGGCAATTCACCTGTGAGAGTTAACAGTGTAGAAATGATATTTAAAGTCCTGGGACTGGATGAGGTTACCCAGGGAAAGGAGGTAGATAGACGAGGTTGCCCATTTGACAGAGGATGGAAGAGTGAGCATCCAGGAGACAGAAGCAATGGCCAAGGACACAGAGGAAAGACTTTCATAATCCCTTGAAGGAAGATTTTAATCTGGATTTGGTAGGAATCCAGGAGTCACAAAACCACTGTATTTCATTCAAGCAATAGTAACACTCTATTAACTCTTCAGATTATTCGGTAAATAAGACTGCCAATTGCTTCTGGAATCTTGGGCCCAGGATTCTTCACTGATACCAGGCAGGAGTCTACTACTGCTGCGGGGATCGGGGGAACACTCAGTTACAAAGTCCCTTGTAGTTCCATGCAGGTGTATCTTCTCGAAACTTCATTAAGCTTTCAGATCTTTAAATGTTTGCCTCTCTTTTCTCTCCCTCTGAGGCAGATGCTCCCTGGGCTGATGGGTCCTGGCTGCAGGACACAGATTCCTTCCTTGGTCTTTGCATGTGTTATTGTGAAATCTAATGCTTCTTCAGAGGAGACATGCTCTATTAAGTAAGAGAAATGTTCCTAAAGGAACACAATAATGAGGCTGATTAGATGGGTTTCTTTTTTTATTTTATTGGTGGTGACCTTTCTACTTAACCCTGAGAATGTGTTGTTTTGAGTTTTAAAAATAAATCATAAAGCTCACATTTCTTTCATTGGGTCTCTGAATCACATACAGACTTGCCCTATGCAACAGGGTTTAAAAAGAAAAAAATTATTAGTGTGAGTTTGAATGTATTTTTCAGATCCTTGAGAACAATATTACGCCCCTCTCGAACTTTCTGATCTAAAGATTGATGAGACAAGCCTTACAGAGGAGGGTAAGTTTTTGATGGAAACCATCAATTCTATTTTTGTTGCCCAAGCAACTATAATAGGCCACCGCTTCAGCATGGACCTAGTATCCTGCACTCTAACCCAAGCCCCTGTCAGGAGACACTTTAGCAATGAATTCTGTTGGACTTCAGGGCACTGCTCAGTTCGCAAGTGATCATTTTTTTCCTCCCTGACAACACAAAACTTTGAAATTCATCTTGATCATTATCCCTCCCCTTGGCATCTAGCGTGTCATTTATTTCAGATAATTATTTCTGGGTAGTGCGGGTATGTCTGTCATCTTATGCCATCTTGAGGACCTGAGTTCTCTCTGCTAACTCAATGGACCACCCTGCCAGCCTGGTGATGGATGGTGTCCACACGCACAATTTTCCAGGATGGCCTTGCTTCTCCCCGCTGCGTCCTTCCATTCCTGCCCAGGAGGGGGAGCCGGTGATGCACCCGGTGGGAATGCAGCATGCGCGTTGCAGCCCGCGGGCCCACACCGGGAGGCATTTCCCACTTTTCGTCTTCGACAGAATCAAGAGGCTTCACTCATTCTTTTGTGCATTGCCCCTTTAGTATTTTACTTTATTTGTTTGGGTTTATTGGGTGGTTTTCTTTTTTTCCTTAATCTCCGAGAGAAGTATAAATAATTAGAAGCAAGCTGAGATCACTGACAAAGTTTTATCGCCTGGCTCAGCTTCTAAGAGTGCTGGCTGATGTCTGCATTTAAAAGAAAAGATGTTTTGGTTTTTATAGAAATCAGATACCAGATTGGTAGAGGTGGGTAAGGGGGGAAGGCAATTTCCTGCCCCATCTCTTATGAGCTCCTTGACTTTGTCTTGAACGTTGTGGAAATCTATTGCTGTCCCCAACGGTGTGCAAATTCCCAAGGAGGCAGGAGAAAGAGAGTCCTCTGGCCCCCCCAGCCCCGCTTCTCCTGAACTGCCATCTGCAGGTGTTGTTTTCCTTCTGTGCTATGACCACCCAGGCATGGTACTTAGCCCCCTTCTTTGGTGCACACACGTGTGCACACACATGTACACGCACAAACACACACAAAAAAACACTTGAACAAGACATGTGGGTGAGTTGCAGACTTCACAGGAGTGGAGGTAGATTTCAGGGCGATAGAACACTGGCCGCCACGAGGTGAGAACCTGGACACACAGGACCGAGAAGTTCAGCGGCAGCAGCAACATGATACTGTTTCCTACCAAGGAGCACAGAGATGTGCAGGACACGTTGAAGGGGAGGACAGCCTCCCACTCAGCCCCTAGGGGACTCTAACCAAGTGCAAGCAGACCCTCAGAACACTGCCCCCTGACGCTGTAGCAGACGCCCTAGCCTAATGGTGAGGGAGGCTAACAGCCGACAGCTGCCATTTACAGTGTAAAAGTTGCTCTTAATCATCTCCTTTCCTTGTCACCCAAGTAAAGTACCGTGATTGTGAAGGAGAGAGAGAAAGAGAGAAGAAAGGGAGGAAAGAAGGAAGAAAGGGAGGGAGGGAGGGAGGGAGGAAGGACAAAAGAGAAGGAAAGGAAAAAAACGTGAGCAAAAAAGGGGGTTGCCTTTGGGAAAAGCTGGGTGAAGGGCACAGGACCTGCGTCTGTACCATTGTTTGCAACTTACTCTGAATCTATAATCATTTTCAAATAAAAATAAAGGGAGGAGGAAATCCCATGATTCCAACCCACAGACATCACCAGCATTACTATTGCAGCCTGTGTCTTTGCTTACGTGTGTCTATATGATTCGTTGTGATTAACAAAGCACAATGGCTTGAATGGAATCTCATTACAGAGCAGGAGTAAGTCATTCTCATCAAATGTTTTGCCTTTTTATAAAGTTTCCAGCATTCCTCCATGTAAAGCTTTATCTAGCTCTGGATTGAGAGGACACCATCTGACATTGGGGTAAGGACTCTATTGCTTCAAGTAGACAAAATCTCCATAAGCAGCACCCTTACAGAGTTCTACCTTAAAATGTCCATTTCTCCCAGGGTATGCTATCCTTCTCAGCTTCGCTCCAGAAAACACCCCTGCACTGAGGCTCCAGAAGCTTCCCATTTAGGTAGGAAACAGTCTTTATACAAAAATGCCTTGTATAGCCAATGAAGAATGACATTGTGAAACAAAATAGAATTATATAAAGAGATTTAAAAGAAATCCATCTCCTGAGCACAGAAGATGAAAAGGAAGATGTAGTGACGGGTGTGTGGGATGGGCCTTAAAGAAAGCCCGATATTACGTGCTGCCTTGACATCTGAAACCAGAGGGCTTAGAATGCCCTAACCACAGGTTCTTCCCCACTCTGCTCCCACGGAATAGGCACCTTAGCCAAGCTACCCTCCACATCCAGGGACCAGGCACAGTGCCTGCTTATCCCTGGGTACTGAGCTTCAGTTCCCTGGCAGCCTGTGGAATTATTCAAACAAGTCAATCACATCCTCCCTTGGGAACCAGGGGACACCCCACCCTCTTGATACTATAAAACCTGCCTCCACGGCCCCTGCTAGTTCACTCTGTTCCAGAGTGCGACCCCCGTGCAAGGTCCTCCTCCCCTGGGCTGGGAGTCTATGTGACCAATAAGCCCCTGCCCATCTCATCTGTCCAGTGTTGGTGCTGAGTGTGTGCCTGTCCCCCAAACCCTAGGGCTCCTTCACCAACAGGGCGAAGGGCCAGCGATGAGAAAACAGGACAGGTCTGCATCAGCCGGGGGAGCCTGGCCCATCTAAGGAGCTGCACGGCTGTGGGTGACGTGTTCCACCTCCCGTGTCTTCATCTGTGCGTGTCCAGAATAGAAGCTGCTGGAGCTGGTTGAGTCACTGCTGGAGCTGTTTGAGTCACTCCTGTCCGCTTGATTTACTAACACTTCCTCCTTTTGTAGAGCAAATGTCAACAAACCCAGGGTTTGCCTTTTGGGGGCTGCTCTGCAGGGGTGAGAAGGCGTCTGTCCCACCAGGGCAGGCTGGTGGCTGCAGGGGCCGGGGGGCCCCAAGGAGGCCGCCGAAGAGTTGGGCTGCAGGACTGGGCGTGACACGTGGATACGTCAGGACCGCAGGAGGAAGGCAGCTCATTATCCCCACGCCTTGCTATTTTCTTGCGAAGGAGGTTTTTCCACATTAAACATGTAAAAGGGCATGGTCACCAGCATGCTTTTGTGTTCTAGGCATATTTGAGTAATTCATAACAGGCGTTTTATATCCACAGGGGCAAATAAAAGGAAAGGCTAGGAAAACAAGCTACCGAGATTATCTTTCCTTCAAGAACCAAAGGAATGAGAGTAAATAACTTCATTAAAGAAGAACGTGTCCTGAGCTCTGTTTGGAGATCATTGTTCCCATCTGTCCTTTCAGACCTTCATACTTTTTTGGTGGGGAGTGAGGGGGGCCTGCCTTTGACTGTTCACAATAATCCTATAAGGTGTAGCAGCAGCTTCATATTTATTGAAGATGAGAGGAAGCAACGCAGACATTGGTAATCTCAGGTGGCAGATAAGTTAACGGTACAGGCAGAAATAGGATGAGACACCCCCCTTCCCAGTTCCCTGTCACCATCTATTACAAGGGATGCACTTGGTTAAAAGGCCCTCTTAGATGGTGCTGATCTCAGCCGCCCTCAGAGACGGCAGGCAGAGATGTCACTGGGAGAAAAAGTGGGCTGCTATGCAGGCAGGGTCTCATGGACTGGGGGTGCCTTGGGGTCACCTGGTCCAAGAGATGTGACCAGATGCGCCATTCTACAAACTGTTCAAGCCAAGTGCCGTATCTCCTGTTCACCAAACTCACAAGGACGGACACTTCAAGCAGATTTCCAATTTGTTAGCCCACGGGGAGACGGATAACTGCCAGGTGGCATGGATATGTGTGTCAGCTGTCTGATTTTCAGATGCATCTTCCGTTTTCATGTTTTACTGACACAGGGCTTCATTTTACAACCACTGTCAGCCAGACAGCAGCCCCGACATAGCTGGTGTTGCCTGCAAGTAGATGAATTTGGCTATTTCTTGTGACACGCCTAGAAGACTGCAAGCATTGGTGCTTCAGTCAAAAAACCAGTGAGGACCACTTGGGGGAAGAACTATGAGTCATGATCCTTGTCTGAAATTTCTGTTGACATCCATCAAGAAAGCGCTGGAATCAAAGCCTTCAGAATTAGTGTTGGCAGCTTGAGAAAACCTGGAAGAAAATCTGAGTGGATTTCTTAGTAGAACATTTTTATTTTCTCATAACATTTTATTTTGAAGATTTTTAAACTCACAGAAAAGTTTAAAAATTGTTTAATGAATACTTAGATCTTCTTCACCTAGAGTTTCTTGTTGATATCATTTACTTTTTACTTTTTTTAATTGAAGTATAGTCAGTTTAAAAATGTGTCGCTTTCTGGTGCACAGCACAAGGCTTCAGTCATACACGAACGTACATATATTCATTTTCATGTTCTTTTTCACCTTGTTGATATCATTTAGATGCATTTGCCTTGCCTCTTTCTAACTGGTTTTTTTTTTTATGTTTTGGTATTTTTGTTTTTTTGCTGGGTCATTTTGAAAGTGATGTGCAAATATCATGACACTTCACTCCTAAATATGTCAGCATGTATCTTTGAATAACAAGGGCATTCTTCTAGATAACCACATACTATTATCACTTTCGAGAAATTTAACGTCAACATCTTAATATTATTTGATATACGACCCATATTCAAAATTCCAGTGGAATAAATATGCGTATCAGTTTTATTCTCTTTTAGGAAGTGCTGCATCACCAGCATTGCTGGAGGTGGGGGGTGACTGTGTTGGAAAAAACACAGACATCAAAGGCTCTGAGTCTAACAGTGATTCAGAGAATGCGACACCAGATATGAAGACGTTTTAGGAAGCCATTTAAGCCATTTTATTTCCCTCACATTTTTCTTTTCATGTATGCACAAGACTTGACGTGTAATAAAATCTGCATCTAAGTAAGTCTAAACTCCTCTGTGATTAAAAACCAAAGTGAAAAGAAAGCACTGTGTTACAACTGGCATAATTGTTTTTTCTTTGCGGTACTTAAAATGATTGTGCATTAACATATGATGAAAGACTTTGGGCAGTTGGGGGTTCAGAGCCGGGAAGAAAACATGCCAGTACATGAACTTCACTGAGTGTCCTGAGTGAGACTGTCGGCACACCTGATGCCCAGTGGGCAGGGCAGCATGGCTCTCACTCCTGGATCCATCGGCTGGAGACGGGCTGACTGACGCTCTCTCACCGTCTCTCCTTTCGGGACTCCGGTCAGGTGGCCTCCCCAGTCGTGTCTGTGGACACATTTCTTTCTTCAGAACAGTTACGATTCAATTAAGTTATGCTTTCGCTCCAGATGGACCAGCTGCTCCCAAGGCGCCTCCGTCTGAGCTGTTCTCTTGGCGTGTCTCTCTGCTTTCTCCACTGGCTAATCGCGGTCATTTCGAGTTTATTCTTCTCTGTTCTGCTCTTGCAGGACAGTTGGATTTCTGCTTTCTGGGCTCACATTCCTTGCCATCTTCTGAGTATTGGCTCCCAGTGCATCTCTGCCAAATCGCCCTGAATTCTACTCTGTGTGCAACGAATACTGTTGAAGTTCGTGGGTCCCACTCCAGCTTGTCCCAACACGTAGGCGTGGAGAGCCCTGAACCAATGACATTTGACATTCAGGTAAAAATTTCAAAAAAGTGAAAATTTGCCTTTGGCACCTTTTGAGCTGCCACCCACAAGTGACTTCTCCCTCCCTTCTCTAGAAACCCCCCGAGTGTCTCTTATTTCCTTTCTTCCTGTCTCCTGCCAAACTTCACACGCCAGCAAAAGATTTCTGGTTAACTAACCCATGCATGGCCAGTATACCAGGCATCCACTATTGTCTGATAGATCTATGTTGGCGACGAGGTCATGTACAAACGAGGCCACCTAAGCTTATGTCTTCAGCAGAGCCTCAGGATGGGGGTAGAGTTGGGGCTGGGCTGGGGCAGGCAGTTTCACCTGCCTCATTCAGTGGCCTTGTCACTCCAAACATTATCAACTCCAAAATTAGTTCAGATTCAGGGCATTGGTTAACTTTGCATGTTTTCTTTAAATTTTTTTTTTCTAATCTGACAGAAGATGTGGACTGTGACTGGTGAGTATGTATTTACATGTGAATATCTAACACCAGTCATCAGGGAACACTCTTCTGAACTTAAACTGGATCAGTCCTTACAGCATCTTTTCTGTCTCCTCGGTGATCACACATCTTTTTTTCCAAACCTCCTGTCCCTCTTAACCCCACAACAGTCCTGTCTCATATTCCGCACAGATTAGTATACAATGTATGGTTTCCTTCACGTTAGGACAACCCTGAATATCATCTCTTAATTAATCTTCCGAAAGTGCCACTGCCATTGTTTTACTCTTCTCCTGGGAATCTACTGTGGTTCCCCACTGGTTTTCAGTCTGGGAAAAAAATTAATTAACATCTCTGAATCTTGTACTTTATTGTAAAATGGTACAATACCAGCCTTGTAGAACTGTAGTCAGGGCTAGAGATAATGTCCCAAATGCTCCTGGAAAAATAGAGGTGCTCAACCAGTATTTGTTTGCCCTTCCCACTGTGGCACTGTTTCCTGAGTCTGCATCATTTCCACGGAGACCTCAGGCTCCTTTAGAACATCGTCCTGTTTCTTCCCCTGTGTTATCTCCAGCCCCCAGAGCCTCCAGATGGGACAGTCTGGCACCCAGTGATGCTCAGTGAGGCTCAGGCAATGAAGCTGAGAAATGGTGAGACCAGCACTTATAGGAGAAGGGGAGGGGAACGAGCTGTGGCTGGGAAACAGGTCCCTGCCCATGTGCTGGGCTCGTCAAGCCCCAGGCTGGGTCCAAGCATGGATCCTATTGTTTCCTGGCACCTGCAGGTTGACTCCCAGGTGGGCAGTAGGCTCCTGACCTTGCTCAAGGTGCTTCTGTGACAACTTCCATAGACTTGTCCCCTCGAGATGAGGACTATGGACCTTCATACCTCTCTTCCCAAGACAGGACCAGGAAACTGCACAGTGGGAGATCAAATAACTGACAAGTCTGAGTCTGCATCAACAAATCTCTACTGTGGCTTGGCTCCCTGGACACCACCGTGCGTTTGTTGTCCTCCTTGGGTTACCAGGAGCAGAAGCGCACTCACCAAGGGCATTGTTGTCAGAATGCCGGAGAAATCAGGACAATGGCATCTCCACCCCAGGGCCCGGCTTCCTGAGTACCACCAAGAACTGGGGCTCCCCCAGGATGGGCGTGGTTTTGGAGTGGAGGGGTCTGGGCTATTTCTGGTACCCATCAGCAGCATAAGTACCCATTCTCCTGTCTTGGTTTTTTCAAATAGTTTTTTTTTTTCCAACTTCTGCTCCTCCCACCCCTGTTCAGCCCTCTTTTTAAGTCTCCTGTTCCAACACCTCAGAATAATTTACAATGTCATTGTCATTCCTGATGGGCTGTTTTGCCCCAAACCACACCACAGGTGACACCCTGAATGGGTTACCTCGGATCTGGTGCAATGAATGCACTGTGGCAGGGGTGGCAAGATCACAGGCAGCAGGAAGGCACCCATGGAAGCCCCCCACTGAGGGTGGGTGGGTCTCAAGACGGTTCATGGCTCAGTACTCCTTGTTTCTACCCTTGTCCCATAAAAGATAAGTAATAGTAACTATTCATGAAACTATTTATGGAAACCATATTTGCAAGTGATTTCAGTTAGTTATTGATTTCAAACCCATTGTCTTTCAAGCTTAATATTGGTCTGCCATGGGGACTGTGGCCAAGAACTTTGAATAGAAAATAAAGACGAGGTGGATTATTGGCCTCCATGAGCCCCTCAAAGGCAAACGTTGCCTTTGATTGGGTTTCTATGTGGATAGGCTCTCGCACTTAGGTGTTCAGTGCCCCTTGCCCTGGATGCCAGAGCTGAGTTATTGGCAGGGGAGTGTTTACTCGCCTTCTGGGGATAAGCTTTTAATCACCCTCAAAGAGCAGCTGGCCTCCTCTAAAAACACTTCAATAAAGTGGGACTCAGCCCTCAGTTGGCTCAGCCCTTGTCAGCCCCAGGTTTTCCTTGTGCCAAGATGCACTGAAGCCAGAAATGAAGGTCAAAAAGTTACTAAGCATTGGCACGTCTTGCTGGCTGGCTTGTTTGGTATATCCTTATTAAAACATAGGTGGATGTTGGCTGGCTTCTTTCTCGCTTTTATAAATACTGTCCTGTCTGTTTTCATTCCTTTCTTCTCTGCCTGCTTCTGCAAAGATGGCTGTGATGGAGGATGGACAAGCTGAATTCAGCAGTAGAGCTGTCAGCTTAGGCGAGGGATTCCGGGCGTCCCAGATGATTAGTGCTGATGATGCGAATCAAGGGGCTGGTGTTATGAGATCACCTGCAAGCTGGGCAGATGGACCAAAACACGCGTGGCTAAACCCTTCCCTGGAATCCGGCACCTCTGAGAGTTTCAAACAGTGCCCACTAGGTGGCGCAGTGACACTGACCGCATACACAAGCAAGCCTCTGGGTCTCCTGCAATCACTCACATTGGCTTGATCACCCCTCAACTAAAGTTGGAGGCTTGTTAAGGCAGGGAGTCAGGATTGAACTCCCTGAAGTTCTATATCTTGGATATATTTCTCTAAATCTTCATACAAGCATGGTGAAAATTGTGTGGATTTTGTAAAACTCTGGACAGTAAATAATCACAAAGGCCCATATAAAAATAACAAAAACATTTGAGGATATAGGAGCAATGCCACATAAAGGGGATCTAACCATCTCTGATACTTAGAAAATGTACCCTAAGATTTGGGGGAAAATATATGGCTTAACTAGCTCTTGTGTTATCACAAGCATTAGGTGCTTTATCTGCATTCATTTCAGTTAATCCTTATAATAACTGATGAGATAGGTAGGCTCTGTGAACATACTACTTTTGCAGACAGGAAAATTGAGGCACAGAGAGATTAAGCTGCTTGCCTAAAGTCACAAAGCTAACACGTGCTGGGGCTGAGACTCAGATCTTGAGAATTTTGGCTCCAAAGTTCATGCTCTTAGTGACTATCCTCTTCACAAAAGAGAAGGCTGGGGAGCTCTGCCAGATAAGCTTTTATGCTTTCTCAATACAAAGGGAAAAGCTTAGGTTCTAAGCGCTTTCCTCCCTAATATCCCCTCTCGACATGAGCGCACTGGGATGCCAATCCTATCCGTCCGCATATCTGTATTCTCGTGTCTGGTTCTCCAGCAAATGCCACCGTCCTTACAAAAATAATGCTGGAATAGCATAATTTTTTGTCCTTCTATTTAGAACAGTGCTTTAAAAAACAAACAAACAAACAAACAAACAAAAAAAACCCGCCCTGCTGATTCCCATTCTGACTTTCAGATACAGGTAGGAAAGTTAATATGCTAAGTCGCTTATCCACTCAAGGACACTTAGGCTATGACTAGAGGTTTTACGCCTCTATTCCTTCTTCCATGTGTTCTGTGATGTTCACAAAATGGATGCAGTGTGCCTGGACCTAACGCTGGAGTGATAACTCAGGCTGGTTTGCCACCCTCACATCACTCACAGTTGACAAGGGAGGCAGACAGGTGAACACACCATGAGAAGCCATGCTACTGGGGCTGGAACAGAGTTACAGAGTTTGGACAGTTGGTGGGTAGGGGAGCCGCCTAGATCTCTGAGGGGTAGAGTCAGCAGGACAGCCTTCACCGAGGACAGGGTCCTTGAGTGGAGTCATGGAGGATGAGCAGGAGTCCCCGAGGTAAACACAGCATCCCCAGGGAAAAAGAACACAGCGTGTTCAAATGCCCAGAGCTTGGACACTCTGAGAGAAGAGCCTGAAAAACTTCCAGAGTCCATCACAAAGTTCTCCATGAGCCAGTCAAAAGGTGGGGCTTTACTCTGTATCCGACGGGAAGCCCCTGGGCTTTCTAGGGAGGGAATCAGACCATTAAATCTGTGTTTTAGGAAGTGGACTCTGGTCTGAGGATGGACTACAGGTCAGGGGGCAGCAGTGAGACTGGATGCAGAGACCAGTTAGGAGATGTTTGCAATAGCCAAGATGCAATTAGGGTGGGGGATGCTGAGGGCTATAAGGGTTCAGAATGAGCCTCCCCTAAATGTGTCACTTTGACATGAGGATTATTTTGAGCTAAAAGCAGTTGAGATCCTGCGGGTTCCAGAGAAGAGTACTGCCTAGCTACCTACAAGAATTTAAATTGGGAATTTTTCCCAGAAAAGAGTTATCACCGAAGATAAATTTTATCCAAGTGGCCCTACCTGCATGGCAGGGCAAACATCTAATTACTAAGCATTTGCACTTCTCCCATTTGCCCTGTGAAGGACCCTATGTCCTTGGAAGCCCCAGGCCCCCATCCCATTCCTAGCTCAGGATGGCATATAGACTGCATTTTGCCTTTCTGTCTGTGGTCTTGTCATGTAGGTAGGGGTCCCTGTACATACAAAATTAAATCTAGTCTTCTCCTGTTACTCTGTCTTATGTCGAGTTAAGTCTTAGATCAGCCAGAAGAACCTAGAAGGACAGGGGAAAGTTTTTTCCTCCTCAGTGGGGATAGGGGAAAGGAGTTTTAAGGCCATTTCAGAGATACTCTAAGTAGGACATTTATTTATATAGGCAGGTATGAATGATTTATAGCCAGCTAAAGGCTTTGGGGTGGTGCCCCAGGACTTGAGCATCAGATGAATGCAGGGGCTGAGGGAGAGGAAACATCCAACAGGATCCCCAGTTTCTGGCTTGGACAAGAGCATAGATGAGGTGTCGGCAGTCAATATGGAAAATGAAGGGAAAGAAAGGTCATAACCAACATTTCATTTCAAATATACTGCATTTGAAGCATCGTGGACAGTCAGGTGGCTCTAAGGATCTGCACCTTGTGAGAAAAGTCAAGGTTGGCAAGGTAGAATTTGCAATTATCAGCATATAGGTGGGGGCTGAGACTGGGAGGGTGGATATCATTACGGAGTCTGATAAAAAATATGAACCATTTAGTTTAGTTTCCGAATGTTTAGCTATTTAGTATCTCAGAAATCTGTCTGCATTTTTTTTTCACCTCTCATCAAACATTTAAATGCAATATAGACAGCTCCAGGGAGGAGTAAGAGAACCGAGCAGAGCACAGTGTCTCCTAGGATTTCTTTGTGTCTGCCTTTCCTTGTGTGCAAAGTCCACACACGTTTTATATTCTGAGTTCTTCCCAAGACAAATCGAAGACGGGGCAGAGGGAGAAGACCCTGAGCTTTCAATCAGGTGGCTTGCAGACAGCACTCCACCTCCAGCCCCTGAATAGCACTCCGACTTTTTGAAGAACTGGAGAAAACATGCTTCTGGCAGGTGAAGAAAGGGAGGGGGCTGGAGCCAGCTTCAGGCTTGTATTTATTTTAAAACTGCATGTTTAAAATGTGATATGTAAACTCGCTTTCAGGCTGCTTTTCACTGTAAGCAGCCTTGACAGTTAACCGTTAGGTTTCCCTGAGATGAAGGGAACTGTGTGTTCTCTTGTAGAGAACAGCAGAGAGGCCCCTCTCTAGATCCTACGGGCGGCAAGGGAAATAGGTTCGCCATCTGCTCTCAACTTTGGCAAAATGGAGGAATTGAAGGCAGCGGTGCCAGCACTGGGGGAAATTAAACAGGAGATACCTCACTCCCCCAGTCGCAGGCTTTTTGTCATGGCAAAGGACTCCCAAATCCAGTGGCTTACAAACATTCACTTCTCCATCATGCTATGGAATGGCCACAGCTCGGCTGATAGGCTGTGGGCTGACTGTGGATGGGCTTTTAGCATCTTCCTGTCTGGGACTCAGGCTGCAGGAGCAACCCCTACCTGCAACCTGCAGCCTTGAGGCAGAGAACAGAAAAGCACAAGAGTCTGAGCCAAGCCAGACGCTCTCACTTCAATCCAGCTGCTCGGAAATGCCAGGGGTTGTGCCTACTTGACTTGCGCTGCATAAAACAAGTCACATAGCCAAGCCCAAAGGGTTGGGTTATAAAGAAGGAGGAAGTGAATACTTGATCATAGTAACTGCTATCTGCCAGAGTTATCCGTTCTGTCACCAAATATTCACTGAGTGCCAGCATTGGGCTGGAAATTGATCTACAGAAATAGATCTGCCCTCATGGACACAAATGATGAGACCAGAAATTCCAGTAAAAGCTGAGCCCAGTCCCAGACTTCAGACGCCTCACAAGGGGAGTGGAGATTGCAGAGAGCACAGGCTGACTGCCATAGGATGAATTACGCCAGAATGTTACCATATCAAGGCCTAAACGGTATTTGTTTTCCTGCATAGGGTGAGGGAGAGGTGGAGAGATTCTGTTCTTGAAAATTCTACTCAGGTCACCGGCCTTCTGAGACTCTTTATGGCCTTCTTTGCTGAGAGAGTGTCAGGCCTGGCAAGTTACCTGCCTTGACATCCTTCGTCCCACCTGCCACCTGTAAACCCAGCCCCACCTCCCTTCCCAGTCTGGTCAGGTCCTGAATCAGTAAGGACTTACACAGATCCAGCTCTGTATTTGGGCGCTGAGGCCCAAGTTACCCTTGGCTGTCTGTCTCTCTGTGACCAGCTGTCCCAATTTTGAAGACTGGATTCCTGCCACATTCCTAAGCATTCCCTCTAACCTTGTGAACTCTTCCATACCCTCATGCAGCAGACTGCTCTGATATCCCCAGACTCCAGCCTAGTGATTCCCTTTATTCCTGTTGGACGCCCCACCCCCAACCGAGTCCCAGGGTTCACAAATGTCCCCACTCCCTCAACACCACACAGAGGCTGTCTCTCCAAAGACTCTTCCCTGCGGGTACCCCTTCTGCAGTCCTCTTGACCTCAGGGCCAGGAGACTGAGGAATGTTCTCCTGTTCCCCAGTGTGGCTTCCTATACTCTGTGCTCCTTTGAAAGGAGAGATTCTTTTTTTGTCTGTTTGTTTCACATTTTTAAAATTGAAGTATATTTGATTTACAATGTTTCATGTGTACAGCAAAGTGATTCAGTTACACACACATATTCTTTTTGGATCCTTTTCCATTACAGATCATTACAAGGTACTGAATATAGTTCCCTGTGCTGTACAGCATGTCCTTGTTTATCTATTTTATATACAATGGTATCTATTAATCCCAAATTCCCAATTTATCCCTCCCCACCTTTCCTCTTTGGTAACCATAAGTTTGTTTTCTATGTCTGTGAGTCTATTTCCATTTGTATAATTTTTTTTAGAGTCCACATATAAGTAATATCATATAATATCTGTCTTTCTCTGTCTGACTTACTTCACTTAATATGATAATCTCTCCATCCATCCGTGTTGCTATAAATGGCATCTCTCATTCTTGTTTATGGCTGAGTAGTATTCCATCATATATATATACACCACATCTTCCTTATATTCATCTGTCCCTGGACATTTAGTTTGCTTCCATGTCTTGGCTGTTATAAATAGTGCTGCTGTGAACATTTGGGGGCATATATCTTTTAGAACTAGGATTTCCATCTTTTTTGGATATATGCCCAGGAGTGGGATTGCTGGTTCACATGGTAACTCTGATTTTAGTTTTTTAAGGAACCTCCATAATGTTCTCCATTGTGGCTGCACCAATGTACATTCCCACCAACAGTGCAGGAAGGTCCCCTTTTCCCCACACCCTCCGAAAGGAGAGAGTCTTGGTTATATACATGTAGATGGTTCCACTGGGGTTCAGGGCAAAGGCCCTGGCAGAGGGTGGTGGCCTCTGTTCTTCATCCTCACTGCTTGGTGCAACCAAAATGTGGTGCAGGTATCAAGATAGGTCCATGCGCACAGCATGCAGGTGAAGCCCAGGGAGGGGATGGCTTTGAAATATGGCAGGCCAAGAATTTCCATCAATGACTTGTTCAAATTTACTTTTCATATGAGTTCTTGGCACCAAGAACAGTGACCCTGGACATTGGGGTCCAAGGTCACAAATGAGTATAAATACATCCAGAGGTTCTATAGAAGTTTTCTCAGGGCTGATTAAGGCTGAAAGCAAACCATCCAAATGGGGAAATAGCTCAAGTACCCCGTCTGCAAAGTTTTACTAAGATTTATTTGGAAAGTTATGGTCTCTCCCAAAATGAATCCACAGATTGTCTTGCTTTGCAAAAACGTTAAGGTCTTTATTAACAGTCATCCTTGGACTCCTTCCCTCCTTAAGGAGATTAATTAGGTAAATTTCATTACAGTAACACCAACTTTCTTGGAAAGAAACCATCCAACTTCAGAATGACTTTAAGTTTATATCTGGAAATGAAGCAATGTTAATGTTTACAGTTGGGAATGTGAAACATTAGGTTTTAAGAGATGTTGATGTCATTCCTGGCATCCTGCAATGATATAAACTACTCCGTGAAGAGGTAACACGTTGTTAAATGTAACCAAAATGCAAAGAAAGGAGTTGAAATGTACACACACACAAGGTTCGACCCTGCCTCCTACTTACCCAGCCTGTAGCTGCCATCTGCACGGAACCAGACAATGGCGGCTGGCAAGCCTCCATCCATCACAAATGTCTAGCGAGAGATGTAGGAATTCCTCCCATTCTATTCAGTGGTTTGCTACCCTAGCATTTTCAAAGAGGGTCAGAATGGTCAAGGAAAGGGATGTCAATTTAGTCCTGGTTCTGCCACTACTTGTTGCCTGACCTTGGACCAGTCACTCTCTCTGGGCTACAGTTTCCCTACGTGAAAAGTGAGATGTCTAGACTCACCGACTTCCAATGACCAGCATAAAACTCTGTTTAGAGAATAATTTTTCTGCCGTTTGAGTAGATTGTCTAATATGCAGCCTCTTAACAACCCCCTTTAATCTCGAAGGAATGTGGGAATTCCAGGCCTGACTCTGTAACCTTGCAAGTGGGTCCTTCAGGTCCTTGAACTGGCCTCATGGCAGTCAGGGGCTGGGACAGTTCTGAGACGGCCTCAGACACAGATGGGTAAAAACCGGCTCTGTCCCCCACCTCGCTCTGTCTTCTTTCTGCTTTTCAAAGTTTTCAAAAGATGTCACCCCGTATCAGTGCATTCCCACACCTACAGGCGAGGCAAGCAGGGCAAGACTGTTACCCAGAATTGCTAAATGAAGCCCAAATATGTTTGGCAAATTGAAATTTTCAGGCACAGTGTGGAATTTCTCCCACAGGCAGGCATCTCTGTGATTTTTTTCAGTGTCCCTAAAATCATTCCACATAACAGCCTCCCATAACTAGGCTACTTGGATAGAGTTTGCCAAGTTCCAGAATGACCTGGACACCTAATTTTCCCTTAGTTAATTTAATTCTCTAGGGGGAGCAGCCTTAGGACCTGGCCGACTTTTCAGTAGTCTTCTAGAACCACTGAGTGAGCTGGTGCTAAACTGGACTTTCCACTTGTGAAATTATAGGTTGTGTCTCTGAGGTACCACCCCCCCATACTACATCCTACCTAAAATGCTGTGGAGGTGGAACTTGAACAAGCAAAGGCCCCAGACAGATTTGCTCAGTCCAGCAGAGCCCAGAGGGACCCACCTACCAGGGGAGAGGCTCAGTCCTCCCAAGGAAGCAGGAATGTTGAGCATTTTCACACTGACTGCACACACCCTCAAAACACTGCACTGTGCTCTGAGCTCAGTGACTTTAGAGTGATAGGAAAAAACAACACGAAGGCTCAGAGGTGAGCCACGAAGATGATGAATAGATTGGAAATTGTTATTTTAAGCATGAAGATGGAAAAAACTGGGTGCGTTCACTTTAGGGAGAGATAGTCAAGGAGAAGGATGGGTGTTCACCTCCAAACACATAATGATTATCTTACAAAGACTGGAGGACATTTGCTGTCCACAGAGGAGGGAACAGAGGGGCAGACACACACTTGTGCTCAAGTGGATTCAGTCGGTGGGAGGAAAGTGGCCCTGCCAGTCAAAGCAGTCAAGCCTGGGATGAGACCAAGGAAGCTGTCACATGCCCTCCTCTGGGACCCCTGCAGGCAGAGGGAACTCGCCTCTTGGCAATGAGGTTGAATTCCCTGACAGCTGTGAAAGGACTGGATCAGACACATACAGTAAGATTCACTCCAGTACCTCTAATTTTTCACCAAACGGCAAATAAAACCCACCCACAGATTTAGAAAAAATCAGTGTTGAGTGAGAACATGAGAGAAAAAGGAAGTATTTTAACTGTCAGCTCCCGGAATTTGGAGTGTGAGCTCTGGGAGACAGGGCCAGTGCCTCAGGACATATACGCCCCAGCTTTGCTTCCCTCGACCATTTCTGAAACCATTTACAAGATTCAACTGCCTGTTATTTCATGCTTCCAAGACTCTAGGATCACATCCCTGCCTTTGAAAGAAAATGTTTGAATTTGTTCATAAACTATGTAAGAACAACTCATTCTCTTCCATTGGCCACTTGGGGAGTGAGAAGAGACAAGACGGTTTCAAGGTCAAAGGTCCAAGCCAACAGTGAGGGCTGCTTTGGCTGTGAGTTGCTTGACTTGCAGTGTGGCTACCTAGTTTGCATGCATGCGTGTAAATAATAGGTGGTACCACCCTGAGCTGTGTTTCTTATTGCAGAGCTGGTCTTGGCACTCTTGTGTCGTGAGTCGCACAGGAATGGGTGGGGCAATGATTGGGAGGGTTCGCTGTATACCTGCCCTGCCATCATCACTGCGGACCCTGTGATCATAGACCAGCCATCCAACTTGTAGATTTCACTTTCCCTTCCTGTACGATGAGGCCATGAGACTAGAACTGGAATACAGACCGAGAATAGAAACATTAGTGTTTCCTGAAAGTCAGGCAATTTGTTGTGTTTAAACATCATGTCTTTACCCTCCAAATGCTACCTGCACTTTTATATTAGTAATTATTAATGTTACATTAAAAAGAAATACAAATGCTTTTTTACATTAACTCATTTCTAATTATAGAAATTTCTTTAAAAGGTAACTGTGTATCTCACTGTGCAAGGAAACTACCCCACTTGCCATAAATAGAAAGTAAATACAATGAAAACAAAACTAAGATATTAAATTCTAGCTGGTAACTGCTCCTTGCCAAGACTGAGCCTGAGGCTTGCTCTCTCTTTATTAAAAAGGGAGGTTAGCAAGTGTTGGAAAAGTCTTAAAGATATGTTAGTCTCAAGCGGATTCTTTCTCTTTGATATAATCATGAGGGTTGAAAGAAACTTGAAAGACCGGCTTGCTCTTTTGTTAGAAAACTTTCTTTTTTGAAATAACTTCAAACTTTCAGAAAAGGTGTAAGAATAGTGCAAAAGAACTCCAGTTGAGCGTTTATCCGCATTTGCCAATTTTGCATATTGGCCACGTTTGCTCCATAATTCACTGTCTCTGTATATACTTATATTTGCTTTCAAACCACTGAGTAGGTTCCTTACACCATGCCCTTTAATACCTCAGCATGTATTTCTGAAAAAGAAGGATGTTCTCTGGATGTAACCACAGTAACATAACCATATTCAGGAAATTTAACATGGATGCAATACTTCTATCTAACTCTGGGCTGTAATTTGATTTTGTCCATTGACCCAATAATGACATTTATGACATTTTCTCCCCCAGTGTAGGAACCCAGTTCAGATCATGTGTTGCATTTAGTGATCATTTCTCTTTAGTCTTCTTTAACCTGGAACAGTTCCTCAGCCTTTCTTTGCATCTCATAACATTGACATTCTGGAATGATGCAGGCTAGTTCCTTAAGAGACTGACCCTCAGATCCTGGTTGGTTGATGGTTCCATTTAACAGACTTGGGGAAGATGGGCGTGCTTCTGATTCTGTGCTATTTAATGCCATGCCCGTGTTCCTATGAAGCCATCTCTCGTATCCCCGTGAGAGCCACCTACACATCACTGACCCTGAAAGAGATCACCTCCATGGTTCCTTTTAGTACCTTTTAGTTTATGTATCTGAAGAAATCCAGACGCTGGTTTTAACCAAATCACACTGTCTATAATGAATCACATCATCTGCGGGATTTCATGTTGTTTCTGGTGCGACTAGATGTTGAATAGGCAGCCTAGAATCTAAAGGGAGGCTCTCTATACCTTCCTCTGTCTCTGACAAGGGTAGACAATGCCTTTTACTTGAGAGTCAGCACGGCCAGGGAGCGAGTGCACAGAGAAGGAAAGATGCATGAATTATATGGAGAGCGGATGGTTGTAGCAGTAATTCCTGATCAGTGTGACCTCCATTGTGAACAGAAATGGAAAATAAATAATGGGAGAGAAATGGTCCCTGGTGAGAAGCTATCTGGGTCAGTGAAGAAGTCTTGATAAACAGTTACAGAGTCAGGCAGCAGATGGTGGCCAGAGAGTATGACTCAAGTTTGCTGCCCCTTCTGCTCTATGAAGTAGCTTTGAAGGTTTTTTTTTTTCCTTTATGTTTAGAGGTGGAAAAATCAACTCAGACTAGCATAGGTAAAAATAATTTATCGGCTCACTTATTAGACCTCAAGAATGGCTAGATCCAGGGGTTCAAATGACATGACCAGGAGTGTCTTTCAGCTCTGCTTTTTTTTTTCTATGTTAGTTTCTTACTCCGTTTGGATAGAAAACTGGCCCCAACGAACTTTCATGGTGATTACGATCTCAGAAGGAGAGACCCACTTTCCCAGTAGGCGTATTAGTCCTCCAGAGTGGACTCTGAATGACCTTGCTTGAGTCCAAAGTCCACCACTGGGCCCACGGTTGTGTTTAAGGAAGATGGGATATTCTGATTGGCCCAGGCGACATCGCATTCCTCCCACTGACTGGAGAGTCAAGGCACTTGACTGACAGCGCCACCGAGTGCAGAAGAGACAGCCGCCCGAGGAAAAAAGTAATGGATATTCAGTACCAAATTGTGATGCAGTACGAAGGATGATTTAGTGAGCTCTCCGATGCTGCGTGAAGAATTGGTGCGGCGTAGTAGCTACAAGCCCAGGCTTCAGGCCTGAATCCTTACTGTACTGTTCACTAGTCCTATGGCCGTAGACAAGTTCTCACTGAACCCTACTCTCTTCGTCTGTAAAACGGAGAAAATACTTACCAGATTACCAGGGTTCTTAGTTGCAAACAGGAATTCTCTCGACCTAGTTTAAGCAGAAAGAGATCAACTAAAGAGACACTAAGTGGCTCATAGGACCCCAGAGGATCTTGAGAAATGGGCTCTGGGGAGCATTTCCAGGAATACCTCCCACAATGATTCTTTCTCATTGACTTAATGGAGGCATTGCTGCCTCCATCCACCATTCTGTTTGCAGTGGTGTGGAAATACCATCTACCCCAGAAACAGACTGCCTCCATTGGCAACCGTGATGGCAAAACAGAAGCCTCCCTACCCCACCCGTCTCTCTGCTCAGCTCGCTCCTGAATCAAACTCTCCCAGGGGTGTGCCTGGTCACTGGAACCCTGCTTACATGCAGGGCGGCTTTACGGTGAGTGACCTGTGCAGGTAGGTGCACAGGGCTCCTCTCTCCCTTGCTTGGTTTAATGGTCTACTGTGGCTGCTGTCTTGAAATTCTTATTAATGTTATTTTTGAACTTGGTTTTGTGTGAGAAGTTTGATGGGGCAATGGAGCATGTGCATGTGTGGAGGAGATGCACTGGGCGGCAGCGTGTACACACATGGGCTCAGCTGTGAGGGAAGTGTGTGCCCTGAGCAGTTGGCTTGGGTGCCCTGTGCCCACGTCTTCACCTGGGAGAGTCCCGGGCACCGTGAAGACTGGTGGTGGTGACTGCAGCAGACACGGCAAAAAAAGCAGCAACTATGGTGGCAGTGGCTGCTCCCTGGGAGAGGAAAAGAGCTCCCTATGGGGTAGGAAGCTGGGTTGTCTGCATTCCTGCAGCATTCATACAAATATTAACGCAGTGAATCTAATCTCATTTAGATTCTCCATTCTGAGAGCCAGGATGGGAACTGCTGGTGCTTGGTAAGTTATTACAAAATAAAAGCCACACACACACAGACGTCACAGTAAAGCACATTAGGAAATTATTAAATTCTTCAAATAATTTAAAATCTCCAGTTTTTAAAACTGCTGCCACATTGCAAAGTAAATAGCTACAGGGTTAGAGACAGAATTTAAAATTTTTTAATCGCCATATTTGATGGGAAAAAAACATTCTTTTCATACGAAGCTTTAGATGAACCAATTATTAACAAGGAAGGTAATTTTATGATTAATTTTTCTTTGTGTTTGAGGATACAGTGACAGAATGTATAAACAGGCATGGTCTGAATTGTGCACAAATCATGAGACCACTTTCAGTTTCCTGTATGACCTCAACAAGTTATAGGAAGTATCAGAGGAAAACATCAAAATGTCATTGTATGTTTGCATTTAAAACCAAGTCCAGAGAGGTAGGGTATAGCTCAAGTGGTAGAGTGCATGCTTGGCATGCATGAGGCCCTGGGTTCAATTCCTCCACTACTTCCTCTAAAAAATATAATAAATAAATAAAACAAAACTAAATTCAGACTTACACAAAACTGATTTGTATGAGGAGTTAAAGCTTTTTAGAAAATTTGTTTTGCAAGAATTGTCAACTCTAGATGTACTAAAATTTTTATTTCAAAATAATTTGTCAATTAATCCCAATGTTGTCAGAGACTATAAAATACTCTTAACAATTCCAATAAAAGTGGCATCAGCGAAGTCCTCAGAATTAAAAATTATGAAAAGTTATTTGTGATCTTACATTTGCTAACAGCAACTAACTTTATTTTGATTACATTGATTGAAATCATGTTGCCAAAAGCATGCATTTTGAGGATCTAATAAGTGAATCTTTAGAAAAACAATTTAGAAAAATCTAACGATCAGTTAAGATATCACATTAATAAAGCATTTTCTTGTGATGGTATTTAAAATTATGGCACAAATTTTTTTTTTGCAATTTGTAAATTTATGTTGTTATTAATGTATCACTGTTCCCCATCATACATTTTATGAATAATAAAACATTCTTAAAGAAAAGTGGGTTATATTTTAGTGCCTTTAACTGTGCCTTTCCCTCCTACTTTTTACATAAGGGACCTCAGGTTTTTCCATTTTCACTGGGCCCCCCAAATTCCGTGGCTGGCCCTGGTTATATGCCTGGGCTTCAGGTATAAGTGACGCTGGGAAGTACAGTTGGAGGGGTTCTACCTGGAGAAGGAGGGCTTCGTAAAGCAAGAAGCCAGCTAGTCAGGAAAGACAGCACATCAGCGCCTCCACCCACCTTGTTGGCGGCCAAGCCACTAACCATGCTCATTTTCTCTCTTGGTTTGGGTGGTCCCAGCAATGTCTGAAAGAAGATTAGATTCACTGCATTGACCCTGCCATTCCAAGGAAGGATCAGGAAATTCCTAAGGCCAGGGTGGTGTATCAGACTGATACTGGCTGTCTTCTAGCTCTTCTAGCTCTAACTACACATGGCCCCTTGGCTCCAACTCAGTTTTCCCAGTGCCTCTGGACACCTGCCTGCCTCCCAGAAGTTATTTGTGTTCTTTGATGCTTTCTTAATGCTGTTTAACGCACAGGATGGGCAAATAGCAAATATTTACCTTTCTCAAAGCTAGGTCCCTGGAAACTCTTTCTGATTTCAAAAGGTGAGTCATTTAGTCTCATGCCAATTTTATGTTGGCTGAATGACTGTGAATAGTCCTAGAATTCTCCTCTGCAAATATCCTGAAAGAAGAGGAAGAACAAGTTGTTCTGGATTGAGGAATGAACTTGAACCTGTAAATCAGAACGCTCCCTTCTAAGACTTGGCAAAGATGCATTTGTTGTCAGTGTTTGAGTCTTGCTTTTCTATGCTCCAAAAGACACCGTGAATACTTGTGTGTATGGATGGTACGTTTCCTAAAATTAATCTCTTTGTATCTCATTCTTGCCCAAAGATAGACCACTGAGCTCCCTGGGAAAGCCTGGTGGCTACAAAAGGGAAGAATTACCAGTCTTGCTCTGCTGGGAGGAGACCATTGAGACATAATTTGTTAGTGTTTTAGAGATGGTTGAGGCCAATTTCTTCAATTTAGAGAGAGAACCCTTGGAGGTAGATTGGTGTTTCCTGGGTCCAGGGCTCATTTGCTTCTCCTCCATGCTGCTCCACTACTGCCAACACTGAAGAAACATGTGTCCAAGGGCAGCCAGCTAATGAGCTTAGGGTGCCATTCATCCTAGTGTGTGGTGACTTCTTGGCCTGGAGCTGTCACAGCAGAGAACATAAAGAAGGAAAATTCAAGACTAGAATGTAGCTGTTTAGATTTGCAACTGGAATATTGGAGTGGGGTGGAACAGGGATCGGTGTCAGAAAATTGCTTCAAACTAGGGTTGGGAAGATAAGAAAGTGTGTGCTATTTTTATGTAAGAGGGAAACAGAAAAGGCATCTGACTCAGCATCCCAAGAAATCTGTGTACATGTATATACATGAGCGCATGTGTTTATGTAGATACACTTTAAGAGTGACCATTGTGGGATCACCCTGCTGGAAGAACTCCCAACTCCATCACTTAACTGGTGGAGCGCTCGGGGCAAATCAAGTCATGCATCAGATTCCTTAGTTATAAAGTTGGAGAATTTTAGTAGCAACGTCACAGGGATATTGCAAGGATTAAGTGAGGTCATCTATGCAAAGCACTTGGAACAGTGCCTGACTGTTGGGAAGTGCCCCATCAGTGTGTGCTGTTACCACATCAGACAGATTCTATGAGCCATACTTTTCGAACTGTTGATTTTCTGGGATACCTCCCCACCAGGTGTGCTCACCCTCTGTACACAGAGCTAACACCTTCCCATCCAGATGGCATGCCAGCCCTTTTGTGCTTAGAAAGGAACCAGCCCACCTAATGGGTCCCTTCCTTCATGGGGAGGCACCCAGCCCTTTTACCCCCACCTCAAATGTGCCGCTGATGGCGGTTTACCAGCCAGTTTCCGCTCCCATTCCTAAATGAGAACGTGGTCTCCTTCCCCTAGCAAGGACTCATGTCTGAATTTTCCTATGAAATAAGTGAGATCTTAGAACTTGTTCCTCATAGTAGATGTTTTAAAATAAAAAATACCTTTTGTACAACTAGAACAAGAGCACTTCATTGAATAGAAGATTTTTATCCATTTGTAATATAGGGAAACCAACCTTGCTCCTTTCAAATCACTTTATCAGCGTCCCCAATTTCCTGGCTTTTGTGCTCTGGTAACTATAGCTATGGAAATGTCTTTAGGAATCCAGGCTGCTCTGAACTGACTGGACACCCAGAGTCCGGCCCTTCTGAGGCTCCAGATGGAGGTGGAACAGCAGAGGGTCACAGGATCTGGGGCTCGGTGGCTTCAGGAAAGATGCTAGCCCAAAGCAAGAGTTGACCTGATAGGTAACATAAGTAATGTCTGAAGGGGACAAAAGCCCATGTTGAAAGATGGGAGAGAACTTTCTAGTGGCTGGAGAAGCTACATGCTCTCATCATGGGCTGAAGCAGCAGGGGGCTGCTGTCCGGCTGTAGCTCACAGGGAAGAGTTGCTCCCACCGCCGCCTGCCTGGACTGAGGCCATGGAGGCCACCCAGAGGGGACCCTATACTTGGGCAGCCCCAAGAAGGTCCACATTTCTGGTCCAAAAAAAACACCTGCCTCCCACTGACCATTGCTTTTGGCAGGGCAGCACCACTAGGGAGACTGCATGTCCGCAGAGGTCTCTGGACTCAGGGTGAGTCTTTGGTGGGTCTACATAGGTGGGTGGGGTAGGGTTTAGGGTCATTGTGGAGGCTCGGGCCTGCCCTTATAGTGTGATGTGGCTTCCTCTGAGGTGGCTGGCCAGGTCTCAGTTTAAAGAACCCTGCTGTAGATTTGTGACATTCTGAGCTGATGATTTTGTAATATTGTTGCCTATCTTCTCAGCAGCTCACTTCCTCACTCCCTCACTCCCCCACACACTCATTCCAACACCTGCTTAACATCTGCCATGAGCCAGGCCTGTACTGAGTGACAGGAAGACGGAGAGGGGACAGTGCCCATCTTTAAACAGTCGGGGCAACTGGTAAGAAATCGTAAGTGGCTGGAAATTGTGATGGTTACTTTTAAGTGTCAACTTGGCTAGATTACCGCATCCAAGAATTTGGTCAAACAGTATTGTCAACGTGCTTGTGAAGGTTTTGTGGGTTTTTTTAGATGAAACTTAAATTAAATCCATAGACTCTGAGTAAAGCAGATTATCCTCCATAACGTGGGTGGGCCTCATCCAGTCAGCTGGTGGCCTTAATAGAAAAAGACTGACTTCTGTTCAAGATGGAATTCTGCCAGCTAATAGCCTCTGGACTTGAGCTGTAGCATCAACTCTTCCCTGGGTCTCCTGCAAAGTTTGGACTTGCCAGCCTTCATAATCACATGAGCCAATTCCTTAAAAACAATCTCTCTCTCTATTTTTTTTCTATTGTTTGTATATAAACAGTGTATGTATATATATATTTCATTCTATTGTTTCTGTTTCTGTTTCTCTGGAGAACTCTAATACAGGAATCTCTGTCTTATTGCCCTTGTGATGACTTTTGCATTTTATTAAACAATATTCATTGAGATTTTTTCTGATGATAAAATGCACATTGTAGAAAAATGTAGAAAATACAAATAGTGCCAAGATGGCCACTGCATACGCCTTGCTGAGAGCCCTTCTGTTTTCTATGCGTGTGTGGGTGTGTATACCTAACAAAATGGGGATCAGCCATCTTCAACCTGGTTTTAGTAGCCTTAATTGTAAGTACTTTTAAAATGCCATTATAAAATATATGGAAAGATGTTTAGGGGCTGCCCACTAGTCTGTTTTTGTTGGAAATTTAGGTTGTTTCCTCTTTTCTGTTATTATAACTAGCTCTGCAAGGAGAGTTTTTGTGCATAAACCTATGCCTGCCTCTCTGAATGTTTCCTTGGGGAAGATTCTGGGAAGGGAATTACTAAGAACTCTGGCCTCATAAATAAAAGGATTATGAAAAGTGCAAGGGGAAATGCAGTAAGTTAAATGAATTGGGTTGCTGGGCTTATTTTAGCTGAGAAAATAAGAAACACCTGACCTCCTTTGGGGCTGAACTCATGGTCATCAATGTTACTTAGGGGGACCGTGAGGCAGGGTGGACAGAGAACGGGATTAGGAGCCAGAGCTCAGGTTCTGGGCCCTCTGTGTTTCTCTTCACGGCCAGGAGCCCCTCGGCAAGGCTCCGACGGGTAAAGCGGGGCTGTAGCCACCGCCCCCGCCCTCCCCAGAAGAGGTGGTGAAGGGCCGCTGACGGAGTGCGTGGGAACGGCTCCCTCGCCCAGCCCGTCTTTCCTCCTTCTTCCTCGGCCTGGGTGGTGGGGCACTGCTTCCCCGGTGAAGTCTACTTCAAACTTTCCAAGGACGAGGCAGTAGCCTCTATTCTAATGCTTTCCCCAAGCTCTTCTCTGGCACATGGAATGTTGAATTATGATGATTTGTTTGTGCTTCTGTTCCTCCAGCTGAGTCGGAGTCTATTCAGCTTTTCTCCCCATTGGTGCGGCATGAAGGAGACGCCCGACTCATGTCAGTTTCTACAAGAAACTGTAAAGTGCTGAACGAACGTGACGTCATGAGTCCGTGAATCCAGAGTTATAGGGGTTTATCACAAGATAATCCGTTAATTGCCAATCACGTCAGATCAAATTACCTCTTAGCATCCTACTTTAGAGAAGAGATTCAAAGCTATCAGGGAAATTGATGAGTCATAGCATTTTTCAGTTAAAATTAGGGTCAGCTGTGAATAACAGATGATTTCCCCCCCCCCAAAAAAGTTAAACGAGATAGTAGTCTAATTATTTCTCATACATAAGAAGTCTGGAGCCAGGTAGTCCAGGGTTGATCTGATGATGACACTGTTACCAGAGATACAAACCCCTGTCTCGTCTTACCCTCCTCCTTCCCTTGGATGTGCCTGCTTCTTCACGTCCAAGATGCCTGCTGCAATTTCAGCATCTCAGTCACTTCCCAAACAACAAGATGGAAGATGGAAAGGGAGTGGGTGCAACTTCTATTACAGAACTTTCTGGAAACCCCACAGAACACTCTCGCTTACATCTTCTTGGCCAGAGCTTAGTCAGGTGGCCACACCAAATTGTTAGGGAACAGGGGCAATGTCCCCCTATAGCTGGGTACCAGTGCCCAGCTAAGAACCAGGACTCATTCATTTGAAAGAGAAGAAGATGCAAGTTTGATGGGCAGCTGGTCATCTCTGCCACACACTTGGTGGTACCTATTCCTACCTTCCACTCACTTCGGAAAGCAGTGATCCAGGTAAGTGGGAGAAATATAACAAAAATGTCACCCTTGGAGGAAAACACAATCTATTTCCTGAATCTTAGGCTCTAATATTTCAGAGACACAAAGCCGAAAGTTTTTTGACCTCAGACCAGTTGATGAAATTTCCTGTGCCTCAGTTTCCTCACTAGTAAAACAATACCTCCCTCAGAGGGTTGTTAGGAGGATTAAGTGAGTTAATAATATTTGTCAAGTCCCCAGCTGGCACTCAATAAACATGATTTAAGTGTGTGTTAAATAAATGAGCTGGGTTGGTTCAGTATTCCTTTGTGGGAGAAGAATGACTTTATTCCTATCGCTCGGCAACTTGTTCACGCAATGTGACTGATCTCCAGATACATGGGAACCAGACTTTATTGCTTCTCTTCTTTCCACCAACCAGAAGAAATTCCATAAATGAAAGCATGTATGAGAACCAAATACACATAACCAAGCATCTCTCACAAGGGCTCGGATCCAATGCCCACTTAAGGAAGAAAAGGCTGCCTCCTTCCTAGGGTGCACACTTTATTCCCATCCTGGGGGGCTTTCCATATCTGAAGCGGAGAGGCTGATGATTCCAAGAGACCACTTTCTGAGAGTGTTGAACTGACTTCGTCAGTTGATGTCATTTGCAGGTGGGAAGCTTTTACCATCTGCTCCCAGTTCTTCCCAGCTGCTGGCGGAGAGGAATATTCACTCATGGTTGCTTCTGCTCAGGTCATGAGGCCACAGAATGATTTTTTTCTTTGTCCTTACAAGGAAATCTTGAAAATTTTCTTCAGACAGGGAACCAAAAATAGTGACAAGGAGGAAGGGTTGCCAAAGCTGTGTCCTTCTCTCCCCCCTTTACTACATTTATAGTAAAATCCTAAATCTATGGGAGCGATTTTGCACATTCTGCCCACTAGACACTGTTTATCTCAAGGGGTAATTCATGCAGCATTTACTCCATAGCTCCCGGCATGTCGTATGTTTAAACAGCTACAGCGACTACTGCCCCTTTCTATTCATTTCTTATTTACCAGTAATTTTTCAGAACTTCACTCAACTGCTTTCTGTCTTTACCAAATTTCACGGGATTCCTGTAGTCTCTAAGAGACCCAGCATGGGATAAATGCTAAGTCGGATAAATGCTAAGTCATATAAATGCTAAATGCAATGTCAGAGCACCCCGGGCTCTGAGGGCAGAAGACATGGGTTCAAGTTCTGGATCCACCACTGGCTTTGAACTTGGGGAAGTCAACTGTCTTATTTCCCCACTTAGGAAATGTAGGTGATGATACTGATGACGCCCCTTCCTTCCTCACAGAGCTATTGAGAAGGTCAAGTTGAATAACGCTGTAGAAGTACTCAAAAGCTCTATTTCAAAATAAGTTACATTTATGCTTTATGCATTTCCCTATGTGTATATTTCACCACAAATAAGGTTAACATAATTGAATCCAAAAAATGTAACTATGACAATTACAAATAATTGTTAAATTTGCCCAAAAGTAGAAAAGTACCATCTGAGATCACTCATATGTGAAATCTAAAAAAAAAGAACATAAATACAAAACAGAAACAGGCTCATAGACATAGAATACAAACTTGTGGTTGCCAAGGGGGAGGTGGGTAGGAAGAGATAGACTGGGAATTCAAAATCTGTAGATACTGACAGGCGTATGTAGAATAGATAAACAAGATTATACTGTATAGCACAGGGAAATATATACAAGATCTTGTGGTAGCTCACAGCGAAAAAAAAAGTGACAATGAATATATATATGTTCATGTATGACTGAAAAATTGTGCTCTACACTGGAATTTGATACATTGTAAAATGACTATAACTCAAAAAAAACAGTTAAAAAAATTTGCCCAAAAGGTGCATATTCAAATGTTAATCAGTACCCTTTTAAAATAAATAAATGTCAACACATTTGATACTTGATATACATGTATAGACAAGAGTACTAGACACTGGGGCCACCTGCCTCACGCTGCCAGCCACACTCACCTTTCTGTAGGAAGAACGCGCATTTGAAGTTACAGTAACTTGGGAGCACAGGTTATAAGATATTTATTAGATTCAGTGCCTTGTATAGTAAGTACTTCACTAGAAAGAGAATGCCATTTCTTACTCTCCTGCCTCCATTTCTAATGCCAAACCTGTTTTCTTTCCCCCCCACACTGACCACAGGGCAAGGTATAGGGGAAGCGCAGAGCCTCTGTGACCTCTCTGGGAGCCCAGTCCTCCATGTGTTCGCCAACTCAGAAGCTCCTTGAACCCCTTCAGTTAAGGTTTTTATGGAGGTTTCATTCCATAGACATGACTGATTCAATCATTAACCATTAGTGATTAACTCAGATTAGAGCCAGTCTGGGTGGCGGGTGCTGAAAGTTCCAACCCTCTAGTCACATGATTCATTCCCCTGGAAACCAGCCCTCCACCTACCCCACCCCCTCATCTTTAGGGGCTTTCCAAAAGTCACCTTATTAACATAAACTCAGAGGTGGTTGAAAGGGGCTTGCTATGAATAACAAAAGAGGCTCCTTTCATCTTTATCACTTCAGAACAACTTCAAGAACAAAAACCAAATCTTATAACAAAAGATACTCCTTTCACCTTGATTGCTCTGGAGCTGCTTCAGGAGCCAGGGCTGAAGAACAAAATGTATACTTCTATTATATCACAATATCACAATGGCAGAGTCCTTGTTTTCTAAAGGAAGGAAGGAAGGGGGAGGCAGGGAAGGAAAGAAGAAATTAATGAAGGAGAAACGGAAAGGTGAAAAAGAAAGTAGATAGGAGGGAAGGAAGGCAGGTGGGAGGATCATTATATACTGGAAGGAGAATACTGGTTTTGAGACAGGAGGGAAGAGGGCAGGGCACAACCAATGAAAGAATGACACAGCAGCTGAGGATTAACTGGTTAGAACAAAAATGGCAGAAGATTCGACTTCCAGTAGCCTTGAGCCTCAAGACAAACCCACAGGCGCCATGACAGTCCCCAGGCTAACTGCAAAAGGCCAAAAAGTAAGCAGGGCTCAAATCCTGGAAATCCCCACACCTTCCCCAACACAGTTGGGATGATCCTCCCACTCATTAGCATATGAAATTACGCAGCCCTTAAATACTAACTACACCTAGTTGCTACTCTCCCTTCTGAGTGAGAGGGACCACACTCTGTCCATGGAGTATCTCCCTGAATAAGTCTACTTTCACATCACTATGGCTCACCCTTGAATGCTTTTGTGCATGAAGCCAAGGACCCTCACTCAACCTGGGGTGCATCCCAGGGACTTGCCCAAGACCTGCGACATGGCCATCTTCTCGCACCCCATTCTCCTGAAACAGTCTGGGCATTTTCTCAAAAAAATGGTGCCACAGAAGATGAAGCTATATCTGATCATCAGTTTCCTCACCTCTTTCACAAGGATTATCAGAGCTAACCTGCATTAATTTGTTTTGTTTATGAGTATACATCAAATCAGATAATGCATGTGGAAGTACTTTAAAGAACAGACTATTCCTTTAAACTGTACAGGAAGTTCTTTTGTAATTATTATGATCAAACCAGCTCACTAGTTTTTGTTTTCAATTTTTCTTTATGCCACCCTTCATTTGACTTTGGGTTGGAAAAAAAAAAGAGAGAGACTTAAGAAACTAAAACTCTCATCTTCTCCAGAAGTCATTAAAACTAGCTACTAATCTTTTTCACTTTGGCTGAACATTCCACATATGACACCACTTCCCCAAATACAAAACATTCATTATTATAATGACACCTTTATAAAGGAAACACTTTCTGAATGGCATTCATCTAAAATCTTAAAGTACACTCATTTTCAAGGCTAGAAAATGTTTTATGGGCTTGCAAATGCTCAGACCTTCTGTTTATCATGGAAATAAGGGTGACACACCTTATGATTATCTGTTATCTACAACAGCAGAGTTTTACCCACATGGAGGGAGCTTCATTCTTCCACGCCCCTTCCATACTTGTCAGTTCTCACTTAATCACAGGCTCATTCCCTTTGAGGTGTCCACTGTCTCTTTCCTCTTCCTGGGAGAGTTTCAATGGAAGACATTAAGGTCACATCACAGGAGGACTGGGACTGGAGGGAGGACTGGGACTGGAGGAAGGACTGTCTGGATTGATGAAAAAATATAGGCTTTCTATGGAGTCTTTGCTCAAAGTCAGATGTGAATTTTGAGCTTGTCTATTTTTTGTCTCGCCCACATTTCTGTTCTACTCCCTCAGCTTGGATAATTGAGATGTAGCCACATTTGAAATTTCTCCTCCCTTATACATCCCTCAGTCAGAATTCCACCTGTTACCACTTCATGGAAACTGCACTCAGTTGTCCAAACCATTGGGTATACTTTAGATCCTGGGAATACAGAAGCCCTGACCTTGAGGCTCTTGTCAGCCCCGAAGAAGAGACACAGGTAAACAGTGTAAGACATAGTGAGGGTGATGGGAGGTGTTTGGGAGCACAGAGGGCACCTGCTGACTGTCTGCAGTGTTTGAGATTGGTGCACAAGTCCTCTTGATGTTTTCTCTTTTGGTTTCTAAAACAATGCCACGTTTTTTCTCTCTCTGATCGTTCCCTGTCAATCTCTTTCCACAGCTCCGCTTCCTCTTTTCATCCCCTACATCCTGCTATTACTCAGATGTCCAGTCCAAGGCTCCTGTCTCTCAGAGCCCCTTAGGACAATCTTATCCATAGTTCTGACTTAATTGTGTCCCAATAAGGTGCTGACATCCACATTTCTGTTTTCCAATTTGTACCTCTCTCCTTAGCTCCAGATTTATCTATGCGTTTGTTGCTGAAAAATTGGCCCCCATCCCTGATGAGCCAAACTGAAACTCAGAGACAGGGTCTTGGAGCTTAGAAGAAAAGATCCAGCTTTATTGCTTTGCTGGACAAAGGGGACTCACAGCAAGCCAGTGCCTTCAAAACTGTGAACCCACAGTGCGGATAAGGGAGGGTGATTATTTAGCCATAGCTCAAACAATAAACAATCAACAGAATCATTTTCTCATCATAAGACTTAGAGAGGCGTCACAATTCCTCCAGGTGATCAATTCTATAGAAGCTAGTAGTTGTCACATTTTTTATGAGATCTCTTTATCTTGTAAGTGCCCAAGGCGTGGACTTCTTGGTATTTAGCCTATTTTGTAAGGTTATAGTTCCGTGACCTTCTCCCTGGAGAACAATGCAGAAACCAAGTATGACTATTACTTTTGATTGCTGGAATAAGGCAGAAACAGTAAAATTCATAGCTTTATTTCAACTACGGGCCTGGAGCTTTGAGTAGCAACCAGTCAGTCAGATCAGTTGACTGTTTTAAGGACAAGCATACAAATAAGCCATCTGTTAGCCTAAATGTGGCCATTTTATTAATTCTCCTTCTTGTTCACCTGGATATCCTACAGGCATCTCAAGTCCAACATGTCCAAATCTGAACTCATCCTCGTGAGCCTTCTTCGCTTCCTGTTTCCTATTTCAGTGAAAGGTCCACCCACCCCTTCAAGTTAGAAACCTGGGTCATCCTTGACTCACACAATCACCAAGTTCCCCAACTCTGCCTCCTTACTGCCACCGTCATGGCCCCCCTTCAGTTTATCTTCCATACTGTGTTTCTCCTGAAATACAAATCTGTTTATATTACTCTTCCATTTAAATAATTTCAAGGGTTTCTCACTGGCACAGAATAAATTCTAACTGCTAGCATGAAAAGTCTCCTAATAATTCTTCCTCCTAAATCCAAGAAATGTATCAAAGACATCTTCAAAATCTACTAATTTCAAAAGAGAATGGTGAGGCTAAGCCTTTCTTTCTACAAAAGAGTGAAAATGTTAGAAAGGCATCTAGTTTTTGTTGATTTTTCCGAAGACCGCTTCCAACTGAATAGCCTATCATTTGTGTAACTGTGGCCATTCATCTAATGGAGATAAACACACAGCAAGAAGCCTGCCCACAGCTCAGACCTGCTGCTGTCTCAAGGTGGCCACTGTAACACAGAGGAGACATGCCACCTGCCTACCATGCTGTCCACAGAATCAGAGTCCTGCTTCGCACAGCTTTCTGAGACCAGCACTCAGGCATGTCCCTAACCTAGTTCCCTAATACCTGGGGCATCGCCTGGCCATGCTTCTTGGAGAGATGCTATTTCATTTTGGATACATGACAACATAATTAGACAGTGAATGTGGACCTGCTCCTGGGGGGTCTCCTGCTCCCTGGCCCTGTAATTTTCTCTGATATCTATTCTTAAGTGCCCTGGTTGTTAGCAGCCAAGTCATACAATGGAAAATAACCTGAATCTCTTCCTTAAGAGGAAAGGGGAAAATATTACTGAAATGGAAAAAATGATAGAGGAATAGCTTCAAATTGTTTCCAGTGTTTGGATATTCTGACCATGGCAAAGCAGAGAAGAGCTGAATTATTTTTTACATTGAAAAAGTTTGAAAATAAACAAAGTAAGATTTTTGAAAGAAATTTCTGTCCAGAGACCATAAAGATTGGACTTTCAGCGGTGTTTTTTAGAAACCTGAATCCATGATAACAGTGTGTGTTTAAAACAAGGGAAAGCATGTTTTCAAAGATGCTACACGTCTCAGTGTGCTTGGGTTTGAGTTCGCTATAAATTTCTTATTTTTGTTATGGATGGCAAAGCAGGTATAGAGAAAAACTAGACCCAGAGGCCCCAATAATTTTCTCTAACGAACAAATAATTCCACACAATTTGTATAATGATGAGTCAGATTAATAGTTAATTTACAATTAAAGTGAGCAAGTTCCAGTCCTTAAAACAAATGTTATTCTACAGATTAAATAAACAATTCCCTGTTTTACATGCTTTGAGATTAAAGTTTACATTCCAGAAATTTTGTACTTAGCTTTTAGGACCATCCTAGAAAGAAAAGCCCATGAAGAATTTGTGAATATTTTGGGAATCTTCTTGTTTCTTCTTAAGAAACATAGCAGTGGTCACGGCCCATATCATTCAAATGTAAATAAGACATTTTCCCTCCTGTCTGATTTCTTTGTTCTTTTTACTGCTGAGATTACAAGAGTGAAAAGTTTTTCAGTCCACCTCTCTTATTAATGGCTGATGCTTGACATAATAGGACTTTGCCCCCAAGACATCAAATTGATTCTAACCTATAATTTCTCTCAGTTTTAACTAAGACAGCATCAAAGAGTTTATGTCTCTATTTTATCATCACTATACTTAATCAACTGTTGTATTTGAAAGTTCTATTTTTCCCACTGCAAAAATGATACTTTCTCTCTGCTTCTTCCTTTCTTCTATTTTCCCCTTTCTCTCATCCTTCTTTCCTTCTTTCCATCTTGCCTTCAACAAATAGTATGAGCATCGATTCTATCATATAACAGGTTAGATGTTAAAGATGAAAGGCTAACTCAGACAGCATTTCTAGCAGAGGAAGTGAGAACAGTGGAGAAAGCAGATATGCACAGAGGAAATCATAAGCGTGTGAGTGCAGCGATGGAGACAAACACAAGGCGCACAGACAAGAGCCAAAATAAAGGGAGAGGGGTTGAAGATGGAGCAGGGACAGCCTCCTAGCCTGAGCAGGTGAGGGTGGGCATGTGTAGGAAAGAAAAGTGCTCCAGGCTTTCTGGTCTGTGAGCACAGGACAAGCAAAGAACAGAAGTCTGAAAGAATAGAGTAAGGTCAGAGAGTAAGAGCGGGTCAACATATCTAGAATGTAGATTGTGAGGCAAGAAAGAACAAAATGAGGTTAGGGGATTTGTCAGGTGCCAGATCGTGAAGAAATTTCTGTGCCCTATTAAAAAGATTGGATTTGATTCAGTAAGAAAAGAGAGTAGACTTGTGAGGTCCAAGACTGAAGGGAGAAAAAACAATTAAGAGATAGTCACACTGGTCCAAGAGAAGCAAGAGAAAGTGAAGGCCCAGACTAGGGTTGTGAGGAAGGAATAGAGCCCAGAATACCCATTTTACAGATGGGGAAAGATAACCATTGAGAAAGTAAGTCATGAGCCAAATCAGAAAAAGAATATGAATTTTCTGCTTCCCATCAGTGGTACTATATATTAATATTACCTTAGATTTGGCAAGTCATTCACCCGCCTCTATCTGGTATTAAAATGAGCTCCTTGAAGACAGATGCTCACCTTCATTGGTGAATTCCCAGAGCCTAGTACAGCATCATGTTAACAGAAAATTCTCAATAAATATTTGTTGAATGAAGAAACTCATCTTTATGGCCCAACAGCAGTGTTATTTATATATTAAATAATTAAGTCAATTCATTTTAATATACATTTACTGAGTGTACAGTCCCCTACTAGGCAAAGCTCTAAAGAAAATTTTAAAATATGAATGCATCAAACTTATTTATGCATTTCTACAATTTTTCACAAATAGATCAAAAGTAATATGTATACCTCAATGTTCATAGCAGCACTACTTACAATAGCCAAGACATGGAAGCAACCTAAATGTCCATTGACAGATGACTGGATAAAGAATATGTGGTGTGTATAGATACACACACACATACATACATACATACATACATACACACAATGGAATACTACTCAGCAATAAAAAAGAATGAAATGCCATTTGCAGCAACATGGATGGACCTTGAGATTATCATACTAAGTGAAGTAAGTCAGACAGAGAAAGACAAATATCATATGATATCACTTATATGTGGAATCTAAAAAAAAATGATACAAATGAATTTATTTATAGAAACAGACTCATAGACTTAGAAAACAAATTTATAGTTACCAAAGGGGAAAGGGGGAAAGATAAACTAAGAGTTTGGGATTAGCTGATACAAACCACTATATATAAAATAGAAAAACAACAAGATCCTACCTATGCATAATGTGTAACTGAACCACTTTGCTGTACACCTAAAACTAACACAACGTTGCAAATCAACTATACTTCAATTTAAAAAAATACAAAAATGAAAAAGTAAGAAGCATACACAAATGAGTACCAAGTCCCTACTGATTTTTGAATTGATTTGAATTTAATATATGTCCTCTGCCAGAGGAAGCTATGTTCTGGAGTTGACTGCTGACTATTTAGAGTTCAGTGTAGTGCTAACTCTTCACCGCCATGATTGGACCCAATATTACTATTAATATAGTTCCATTATATCTACCTATAATTTACAAACATGTTCATATTCAGTAAATTAAGCTTCTATGAAATAACTATCATTATCCCCATTTTATAGATTCAACATACATTCAACAAATGTTTTCTAAAATAAGCCAGATATTGTTCTAGCTAATAGATTAAAAATTGAGTACAAAGTTCTCTGCTCTCATAGGACTTAACATTCTTGCAGGGGCAGACAGACAGCAAACAGAGAAGTGAGCAGAAAAGAATGACAAAGGCTATGAAGACAATGAGATGGTGATGTAATAGAGAAGGACTATGTTGGGAGAGGAAAGGCTTCCCTGCAGAGGTGACACTTGCATTGTGTGTCTTAGATGAAGATCAGAAATCAGTTATGGGAAGGTCCCAGGGAATAGCGTTCCAGCACCAAGTTCGAGAATTTCAAGGTAAAAATAAACTTGAAATGTTCAAGAGACACACATGAGAAACCAATGTGACTGGAGCCTAGTGGAGACGAATGAGATGAGATTGGAAAGGTAGGAAGGGATCAGATCAAGTCGGTCTCCTAGACCACGGCAAGGCAGGGTTGGCTATTATTCTAGTTACAGAGGAAAATGACCGAGGGTTTTGAGCAAGCAAATGACTGCTGGGAGACACTTATCTATGGATTCCCCATATTCCTGCATGGCCCAGGTCCTCCGAGCAAAGGCATTTATAGCCCTTGTTTGTATAAGGAGACATTCCAGGATAATAAAGCTTAGAGATGTCTCTCTTCTTCTCTGGAGACATCCCAGGATAATAAAGATAAAACCCCTTTCTTTCGCTCCCTGGAGGAGCCTAGTTTACATTCCAAAGTAATATATAATCTTTCTCTTTAGAGGGAAGGGTGGGCTGGTTACCAGCAGCCCTATATAAAATCAAATTTTCCTAACTTCAGAGTTTCTCTCCTCTGATACACCCCACTGTATATGTGGGTATCATCTGGCTCTTGTCACGCTGAGGAAACAAAGCAAGATACCGCTCTGGTTGTTTCTTCTGCTGTGAGTAAGAACTGGTCTGTATCTCTGACCCAGAGTCTTCTATCAGTATAACTACACAAACCCGTGGTAGGCTAACTTGTTAGCTTGCAAATGGAGCAAAATCTCAGACTCACCATGGTTTCTGATTTATCAATGACCTAATCCAATTTGCTTTGGAAAAGGATTTCACAATAAGGACACTGAGGGTTAGAGAGCTGAGATGCTTTGCCTGAAGGTGAGGTGGACCAAAGTTCTCATGTGGACCTCCAACACAAGAAAGCTTTTTAGGCACTTTGCAGTGCTTTTCAGAAAAAAACCATCTTGGCCACTCTGAGTTTCTCTTCTGAACTTTCCAGATGTGTCATCACACAGTTCCTGTTTAGAGATTATTCCTACCAGTCTTCCAAAGGAGGGCTATATTCTCAAAAGGTGATTGAAGAAATAACCCAGTGGAGGAAACACAGAGAAAGTCAGGAAGTGTCGCCATAGACTTTGTGAAAAACAGGGTAAATTGACTAGTTATAAGATTTTTTTTTAAAGCATGAAGCTTGATGGATTCCCGTTTGAATTGAGTTTATTATAAAAAGGGGTTCATTTAAGTGGTCCTCATATTTTGTGAAAACAGCATCTGAAGATGCAGCGCAAATCATCAAGCTGCATGCTTCTAGCCCACGCCTGGCAGGACCACCTCCCTTAAGATGCAGGGCTCAGCTGGTGTGGGAGGCTGTGTTCGTTTCATGTCACCTGGAGAGAGAGGCCAGTCAAAGAAGGAAGACTCTCTGGAGGCCTCTTTTTTTGTTTGTTCTGACTCTGTGTGTTGACCACAAAGCAAGGGACACTCTTGATTTAACTTATATTTCCAGTTCCTACTGAACATCTGCTCTCCAGTAAAGAATACTGTTTGGATCTAAAATCAAAGTGAAACAAAACAAAACAAATCCACATTAAGGAGAGAATTCATACTTCCTTTGCAATGTCCTTTCCCTCCCTTATTGATCTCTAAAGTCTCCTGTAACCTCAGGGTTTACAGTTAGTGTTTCCATTTTGGACTCACATTTTCAAAGGAATCTGACACCTCAAAATTTTTTCTGCATTAAGCGGCCACTTGCTGCAGTACTGTGCCCTATTTCAGAAATGGAGAAACTCCTAAAAACGGATTCTTTGGATAAATTACAATAGTCTCTGGGTGATCATTAGGGCAATGGTTCCCAATCTTTCGTACAGAACATCTTACTAATTGCTGGATAAAAAACCTTGTTCCTATCATTACAGAAGCAAAAACACTACTTCCCAATGAGTATTTCCACTTTGACATGTATTTTGTCAGTAGCTTAGAACTTCTATGAAAGCACTGCCTACCACCCAGCTACTTAATAAAACTGGTTTACAATCTGTTGATCCCAGATTCGAAGGAATTATACCTTGGAAATAGATGTACAGTGGCTATGGCTTTAGGTGATTGACATTTGATCTAGGCAACTTGTAAAAATGTCAATCTCATTTGCCTTATCACTAGACTCTCTTAGAGGTATCCTGGTAGTAAATTTGTGTATCCTGCAAGTGCTGTGATCTTATATAGAAGGTTCTATTTTTTTTTGGCTTCCCCTCTCCCCAGTTTTATTGAAATATCATCAACATATAACATTGTATTAGCTTAAAGTGTACAACATTATGATTTGATATATGTATAGATTGCAAAATGACTACCAAAGTAAGTCCAGTTAGCAAACATCATCTCGTATACAAACATTTTTTTTCTTGTGATGAGAATTTTGAAGGTTTACTCTCTTAACTTTCAAATATACACTACAGTATTGTTAACTATAGTCATCATGATATCTGTTGCATCCCTGGAATTTACTTATCTTATAACTAGAAGACTATACCTTTGGACCCCTATACCCATTTCACCCACTCCCCTGCCCCTGCCACTGGCAACCACCAACCTGTTTAGTTTCTATGAGTTTGGTTTTTATTAGATTCTACATATAAGAAGGAGCATACAGTATTTGTCTTTGTCTGATTTAGTTCATTTAGAATAATGCCTTCAAGGTCCATTCATGTTGTCCCAAATGGCAAGATTTCCTTCTTTTTTATGGCTGCATAATATTTCATTGTATATATATACATATATATACAAACACACACATATATACACATATATATACATACACACACATATACACATATATATATACATACACACACACACACACACATCACATTTTCTTTACCCATTCATTCATTGATGGGCCCTTGGGTTATTTCCATGTCTTGGCTATTGTAAATAAGGCTATTATTAAATGTGAGTGCAGATATCTATTTAACATAGCTTTTTTTGTTTCCTTCAGAAATATTCCTAGAAGTGGGATTGCTGGACTCTCAGTCTGGACTTTAATACCAAATGTAATTCAGTTATTTCCAAAGATTCTCCAGCACAAACCTCATTCCTCTTATTATTTTACCATCACTATTTCAGAGCTTTTTAACCCAAGTCCTTGTATGCACCTCAGGAGGTCTAGGAACCCCTCACAATTGTATGCCCAATCAACTTGCACACAAAGACACACACAAACATCTTCGTGCTTATGTCTTACGCGTGTGGCACACATCTGACAACAGCTCTCATCAGATTCTAGTGGAGGTCCATGACCCCCAGAATGAAGAACCCATGCCCCCAAGTTGCCTTAGAGGAATCTTCCCCTCTCTGCTTAGAGTTGTCTGCATGGACACTTTCTTTTCCAGATTTCCACATTTTAACCTTCTCCAATGCCAGTTCCAAGCTCTGCATATTTGTGTGGCCCCATCACTGATGGTCATTAAAGTACAAATGTCTTCGGTTGTCCCCCCATCCCTGACAAAAGAGAGCTTTTAAAAGGAAACCTACAAGGAAACCAAGCTTCCCCTGTGACAGATAAGCTCCTTCAGGCCCCCGGTGGGTGAAGGGCAGGGCTGGGGTAGCCCTTTAAACCTCAGGCACCAGCCACTCCGTTCTTGCCCATCTCAATGCTACCAGGTTGGCAGACTCCATTCAAACAATCCTTTTTGACTTAGCTACTCACCACGCGATTAACTGTTTAAACAAATTCCAGAAAGCACATCAATTATTACTAATGAATTCCAAATCAAATCATCCAGAACTACAAAGGGCTGCCAGATGTTTCAGGCAAGAAGAAAAGATGGGGTGGGAGGCATGGGGAGAGGGAGAATTCTTTCCCACCGCTCCGTTAACTTGGGTCTGAAGGCTGTCATTCATCAGGCACCTGACATGAAGAGGCATCACACACACTGAAAAGTATTTCTTGGAGATTGTTCTAACACTAATTTCACTGGAATATTACTTTATATTGATATAATGCTGAGCAAAAACTTTCCAGAACTCCTTTGCATTTATATCTCATGTTACCCTTACTGTATCTGAGGGCAGAAGCAAAGGCTATGATGCGTTCTTATTTATCCAGATGAGAAAACTAAGGCAAAGTGAAACACATAGGTTTGGGTTTTTGTTTTATAATAGGACTCTGTTTAGAAACCGGATGTTCATATATATATATATGTATGTATGTATGTAACCGAGTTGCTTTGCTGAACACCTGAAACTAACATTGCAAATCAACTACACTTCAATAAAAAAAAAAAAGAGGAATAATAATACTATGCCAGAAAGAAAGAAAAGTGCCATATGATATTGCTTAAATGTGGAACTCTAAAAAAAAAGGGTATGAATGAACTTATCTACAAAACAGAAACAGACTCACAGACATGGAGAACAAAATTTATGGTTACCAAGGGGTAAAGCGAGTGGGAAGGGTTAAACTGGGAATTCGAAAATTGCACCTCTTGATTGTGGTAGTGGCTTCATTGGTGTAGACATTTATCAAAATTCAGCAAGCTGTACAGTTGAAATATGTGTAGTTTACTGTGCAGGAACCATACCAAAATAAATATGTTATTTAAAAAATAATAATAATACAAAAAGAAACCGAATGTTCTGAGATTATTGTTGGATGCTGCCATTTCAAAACAATCAATGAGCTAATCGACATAAAAACTTTTCAAAGCATAAAGTCACTAGGGCCCAAATGAAAGGCATACATGGGTTTTGAGGTATGTATCTAAATGAGGTATAACCCGGGGGAGGAAACAAATCTGCAGTGCTGAGCCTAAGGTTCAAAGTCAGAAAGTGAGATGGCCATGGGCAGTTGATGGTCCCCGGGGCTGGGGCCTCTGGCAGGGGGACAAGGGACAGAGGCTTTTTAAGCACTAGGATACCATCAGCAAAAACATGGGAAGGGAAGGTTTTTCCATCATGTATGAAGGCTCAGCTCATTAGCAGTAATGTACCACAGAGCTGGTCCCTCTCTGAGCAGCTCGATTTTCCTTGGAAGCTGGTCCCATTACCAAACTGACTTAAAAATGCCCACGGGAATCTCTGGGTCTCACACCCCTTCAGATGGCTGTAATCAGTGTTCTGCAACATATGTATGACTTCTGAGGTGGTTAACAGACTTGGAAGTGAGGAAGAGGCGATCATGGCATGTGAGACCAGGAAGGGACGGGGCAACCAGGGTTCAACAACTTTATCTCCCAGGTGAGAAAACTGGGGTGCAGAGAGGATCAGTGATTCACCAAGGACATACACTTTCTCCCTAGACCTGGAGGTGATCGTATGTTCATGAATTATTTTCTTCTGCTTAGTCTTATTTTTATGCTCATTTTAAATATGCATATATCTCCCATGGGATTTACATATTTAAAACTTGTGGTCTTAAATGTTGAAATGAATAAGAATTAACTGTTGGTTTTTGTCTTTCCTGCTACCTATTTGTTGAAATCACAAGTATTCTTGAAAAGTAGACTTTTCTTTCTTTCTTTCTTTCTTTCTTTCTTTCTTTCTTTCTTTCTTTCTTTCTTTCTTTCTTTCTTTCTCTCTTTCTTTCTCTCTTTCTCTCTTTCTCTCTTTCTCTCTTTCTCTCTCTCTTTCTTTCTTTTTAACAATAACACATGATAAATATCTCAAAAGGGGTCCAAAGCTAGAGCCTCATGGAAAGAACAGACTTAGTGGCCACACTTTCGTTTCTGGTGTATAAGGACTGCTGAATAAGGCTGGGTTTTTGTTTGCCAGTGCATTTCATGCTTCATTCCTTCTCAACAATACATTTGATTTATAAGCTCTAAAAATAAGACATACTTTAGAGAAAGATGTGGGCTTGGTCAGGGTGAAAGTAATGGAATAAACAATCTCTTGCAATCACTCACATTCCACAATCATTTTCCAGGGTGATTACCAAGCCAAGAACTACAAAAACCATGTTCTTTAATTTGCACTGTATGTATCAGTGCAAAAAAAGAAAACAAAAGCCTTATTTACTGACTCAAGGACCTATTTGTTTGTTCTTTTAACTCCAAGATCAACTTTCTAACCATACATTTCATTTAGAAATAAGGAGGTGGTGGGACAGTTAGAGCAACACCTTGCTTCTTTCTCTTCTTTGGAGTTTAAATTAAGTTTTACTTTAAAATGATGATACCACAAACACACACATTAAAATGTTTAAGTTTTTAACATTTATGTTGTTATTTTGAATTTTAATAATTAAAAAAATAGAAGTATATCAGAAGGCAGAGAAAGCTGTGTCTCTCCATCAAGTTGTCTTCTGACAAATACCGTGACTCTTTGACGCGGTTGGTACCAGTCACCAAGTGCCCTGCTTGAAGCGCCCAACTCTGATGTTTCCGCAGAGTGATGGCTTTGAAGAATTGTGCCAACTCTTCTGAGAAACAGAGGTGCTGAGTAGAAGCGCCCACCAGGCCCCTTGAATCATCAAAACCTTGTGTTGGAGGCTTACTTTCCCATAGAGTAGTCATTCAACAAACATTTATTGAGTGGCACCCCTGTGCCAGGAGCTGGATTTCAAAGATAAGAAAGACACGGTCCCTGCCTTACAAGAGGTTGCAGTCCCAGAGACGAGAGAGACAAATGGACCGTATTGCCTCACCTTGTCACATGCACCGACATGGGGAAATGGTAACAATCATATTAACAGCTAACACTAACTGAACGCTTGTTGAGGGTGTGGCATTGGCTAACAATGTACATGGTGCTGAGAGAGCATGGAGAGGGGACAGGAGGAGTCAGGAAGCTAGAACACTCCTGTTATATATGAAAACACATGTAGGCTGTCCACCATCCCACACTCACACGCAGACAGACACACACACGAGTGTGCTATATGACGGAAGCAATGCCGTGTGGTACAGGAGAGAGAGCCAGAGGCAGGCTGATTTAATGCCTCTGTGTTTTCATTCCCTCATCAAACCTAAAAACAACATCAATTTCTGAGCCCTGCTCAGATCAACCCTGCCTCAGGCCATCAAACAAGTGAGGGGACAGACTGAAATGCTGTTGGTTAAAACAGCTGAGGGTTTAACACCTGTTTTTTCCTCCACTGCAAAATGTTCCACATTGAAATGGCTCTGGCATCAGAGTGGATGCTGAACCAATCTTGTCAAAAAACAGAGCTTTAGAGGGGAGGGTAGAACTCAGTGGTAGAGCGCATGCTTAGCATGCACGAGGTCCTGGGTTCAATCCCCAGTACCTCCATTAAGGGGAAACAAAATAAAACAAAAACAGGACTTTAGAATCTTTAGAACTTGGTTCAAAATCCTGGCTAAGCCCCCTGAAGGACTGGCTGTGTGACCCTGGGTACGTTTTCTGAGTCTGCGTTCCTTCCTGTGTGAGTGTGAGCTGGGAGTACCTAGCCAGCAGGGCTGCATAGGGATTAGCTGAGAGCTGAATAAAGCAGGGCACCTCGCATGGGACACTCAACACTGGTAGCTGCTATTGTTGTCAGTATTCAGCCCCTCTGGCCTCCAGATGACAGCCCAACACCCTGACAACTGGGTCTCGGACTTGGATTCCTGAATTCATTCTGTGTGTGTTTGGGGGAGGGGTGAGGTGTCCTTGGCGTGGAGCACAAGGGAAGGGAAAGGATGGATCAGTCTGTCCCCAAGTTTCCCAGCCTCAGCACTACTGACATTTTGGCCTGGGCGAGTCTTTGTGGTGGGGGCTGTCCTGAGCACGGGGCTGGTTAGCAGCCTCTCCAGCCTCTACCCACTAGGTGCCAGTAGCCTCCCGTCCCACCACCAGTTGTGACAACCAAATATATTCCCTGACATTGCCAAATGTCCCCTGGTGGAGCGCGGGCAAAGTCTCCCCGAAGCTAAGAACCACTGCTCTACACGTTGGCCTTTCACTCCTCTAGTCGCCAACCAGATGGATCGCAGAGACGGGGATGAGTCTCAGCCTGTGTAGGTCAACGTTGCACTGAAGGTTTCCAGCATCTGCTAAATCAAAACAAAAACCTGCTGCAAAGGACAGACCTCGCGCAGGTTACCCACAGGCGTCCACTCACACTCTCAGCAGCACAATGCTCTTGGTTTTCTGAGGCCAAATGCTGCTTACACTCCAGGCTTCCTGACCTAGGCACGCCTCTCTTCTCTGTCCCTTCCCCGCATTTGTGCACATGACGTTGGGCTCCTTTTCTCATTTTTCGCAAGCGACACACGCTTGACCCCTCTCTCTCTTGTTCTCAGGATGCCTCTGTTCTCGCCCCCACCCCAGCTGGAAGGGCCTCCCACATCCTTCCTGCCTGATCACCCCTGTCTCTTCCTCACAGATCCGTTTCCAAACCCGACTCCGCAGGGACAGCTTTCCTAAGTCTCGGTCTAGCGACCTCTCTTCCCTCCAGCAACGTTCCCATGGAGCGTATCTGCCCACTCCGCTGTGAAACAGACCCTGGAAAGACCGTCATCGGACACCACGCCGAGTGGAGTCACAAGCGATTTCGTTAAATGCAAGGAAACTCTCTCTGCTCTTCGCCCTTTTTTTCTGAGCTACGTTTGCTCAGTTGTTGTGAATTACACAGTTGTCTAATCTGTATCTTGGTCAGACTTCCACTTGTTCTAGGACTACTGATGATTCAAAAACTAACGTCTACACATTAGACGACTGGCTACTTACAAAGTCCACTTAGTATCAGTCGTGAATCACAGACTCAAACCTGTGCCCACAGGCAGTTTGCTCTCAACCTGTTCTTTGCCAGTTTTACTGTCTGCTTTGTTCCAAATCAGTTTTGTTTTCCAAACTCGTCTCTTTTTTCTGGCATTTGGCTATCGAGTTAATGACAGCTTCTTATAGACCTCAATTCTTGCTATAAAGTTATAAGTAGTTTTTAATGAGAGAAAAAAAACTTAAAAGAAAGGGATCGGAAGGAAATAAAGATGGAAGTGGGTGGGAAATGAAGGCTCTGGGGGAAGAGGGTGTAATCATGCTCACGACTCACTCATGTTAAAACATATGGATGTTTTTAGGTTTATTAATGCATTTCATTGAGCCAATAACATCTTCAAAGACTACTTAGCGTACTTTCAGGAAGAAGTTTGGGCACATCCTGTGCTTAATGAATCCAGTTACCAAAAAAAAACTTTACTCGGTGTAATTGGATCGACTTTTTTCCTCTGTGTTAAAACATAGAACAGATCATTGAGCTTTTATTTTCATTTTTTAATTCCCTGGTGAGCAAATTTTGGGACCCTGGTTTTCATTAGGTTACACCCAGTGATGTTTCCACGAGGTTTCCATTCAGCACGTTCACCTATTTTCCTGATGACGAGGGAACGAGCAGCCCACGGGGTCTCTTCATGCAGTTCCTGGGCTTAGCCCCCCTAATGCTGCACTCTGACTCCTCTACGTCCTCTATCACTGATCGCATTCATTGGTGGAAATTCAAACTGTTTTTCACTGAAGTTGGTCTATTTTACACCCAGGTGTGCTTTTTTTTTGTTAACATCTTTCTATTTGCCTAGATACAATTTTAAGACGCTCACAGGCTTGCTACTCTCTTGACAAAGTTTAGTTGTGTGCACAGCAGTTCATCGTCCTGTCCCAATAGCTTTCTAGAACTCTGGAGTAAAAACCGACCCGAAAACCACCTCGTAGAGACTATTAACTATCAAAAACTTGAGCTGAGGACTACCTCGGTCACATCTTATTTTACCTCTCTTGGTGCCTAGCATCTGAACTGGCTTTAAATCCCAGCACCACCACTTTCCAGCTATGTGATCTGGAGCAAAGTCATTTTAATGCTTTTTCATCTTGGTTTTTAACTCAGTGAGGGTGTATTGCATAGGGTTTTCACGACAATTAGATGAGTTACTAAATGTAAGAGCACTGAAAACACTGTCTAGCATATAGTAAGGACTCAATAAATGTTAGCTTGGTTCTTACTTGGGATTCAGATCGGAGGGCAGTGGCTCTTAGAATAGTGTCGAGGTGAGAGATATAAAGAGTCAGGATGCTAACCCTCATTACAACCCCCAAGTTAGAAAATACCAACTATGAATAGTTTGGAGAAGCAATAAACGTCACTTTTTAAAAGTGATTACTCATGAACAATTCCAGTGAAATATGGGCAAAGAACTTGAATAGACATTTCTCCAAAAAAGATATTCAGTTGACTATTTTTTTCAAGCTCATCATAATTAGCTTTTATTTTTGATGTATTTTTATTTCCAGTCCACATACCGTAATTTATATGGCACCGAAACAATTGAATGACAATGCACACTTACTAATATTCTAAGTAGATAAACGTCAAGTTTTTTAGTTCCTTCTTAGAGAGCTTATAGAAATTTTTCTCTATCATTTAACTGGAAAGCTCACGTAGAAAGCAGCTGGATTTAATGTTGACTATTCAGTTGACTCTTGAAGAACATGGGTTTGAACTGTGAAGATCTACTCATAGGTGGATTTTTTTTTCCCAATAAATACATACTACATTACTACATGATCTGAAGTTGATTGAATCCTGTATGTAGAGCCTCAGGGTCAACCATACAAATGGCCAACATCCACAAGAAGAGATGTTCAAAATCATTAGTCATTAGGGAATTGCAAATCACAACCACAATGAGACATCACTACTCATTCACTAGGATGGTTATAACCAAACCAAACCAAAAACAAAAAACCAACACCAACAATAAAGGAAAACGACAAGAATTAGTGAGGCTGTGGAGAAAATGAGACATGGTGAGAATGTAAAATGCTGCAACTCCTGTGAGAAACAGTTTGGTGGTTCCTCAAAAAATTAGACGTAGAATTACCATACGATCCTATAATTTCACTCCCAAAGTATATACCCGAAAGAATTGAAAATAGGTATTCAATTTTCACTGGGTTCACAGCAGTGCTATTCACAATAACTAGAACAACCCAGATGTCCATCAGCAGGTGAATGGGGAAACAAAATGCAGTATATCCATACAGTGGACAATTATTCAATCATTAAAAAGGCACGAACTATGGATACATAAGATAACCTGGATGAACCCTGAAAACACTATGGTAAGTGAAAGAAGCCAGACTCAAAGTGTCACACATAATATGATTCCATTTATATGAAATAATCAGAAGAGTTAAATACACAGAGACAGAACACAGGTTGGTAGTTGCCAGGGGTAGGGGTGGGGAGATTTAGGAGTGACTGCTTAATTGGGTACCCAGTCTCCTTTTGGGATTATGAAAATGTTTTGGAACCAGATAGAGGTGATGGTTGCACAATATTGTGAATGTACTAAATGCCACTGTGGTCTAGCTTTTATTACCCCATTATAGCGTCAAACATTCTGGTGGTAACTAAATGTTGTTCTGTTTCTTCATTATCTGTCCAGCTCAATAAAACCAAATTACGATGAAGTCTGGCTTTTGCCAGTTGGCTGAATTATTCATGTTAAAATGGTTAATTTTATGTTAGGTAAATATTACCTTAATTAAAAAAAAAACTGAGGTGAATTACTCGCTTGCAGGTGAGGGTGACTTTTCAGGGCATTTAATACTTTATGGAAATGGAAAGTGTATTTGCTTTTCTACTGTATTTCAGTGAACCTAAGAAAATTTTTCAGAAATACTTTCTTTGAAAACCAAAATCCCAAAGCAAAACTGGCTGTAAACTCTGGACTTCAAATTGCTTTGCAATTCTGTCTGCCCCTGTAGAACAGGACTGTGAACAGTATGTGGCCCCTCTTTTGTGAGAACTTGTCATAGCACTGATGTGGCAGTGGGTGTGCCCGACTACCTAGTAGGTCATGGAATAACTTGCTTGGTGGAAGAGGGAAATCTAACTGGAGTGTTAGGTTACTGACTCCTCCCATGGTGAAAGGAAAATGATTGGCTCTCTTGTTGGAATCTTATGCTGCACATGTTGTGATAGACCCCTCGAGGGCTCTAACCCAGAAGGGTGGCTCGTGGGGGATTTGAAGCACTATGATTGGGTGTTGTGACAGTGGGACTTTCCACTCATTTCCTGCTCATTTCATCATGCCTTGTGGGTACAGCGAGCCTCGTTGGAGTAGAACTGATTTCAGAACAATTATTAGCTGATCCAAATGCCCCTTTTGACCTCAACACAGAACTTATGAAATCTCAGTAAGCACAGTGGTTTTAACCACATAAAGCCCCCCACTGTCCACAGGCTGCATCATATTTTCTTCTGTGTCCCATCCCCAGCTCATGTGTCCCTTCAGCTTAGGTGTCCTTAGCCACATTGTTACTCCGCGTTCCTTCCAGTGTCCTATCTCCTATCTTTGTTTGTGTATCGTCCGGAATTTTTCACCCTCTAAAGCCCAAATCCTCGTAGTGGTGACTAAATGTTCTTTTCTTCATTATCTATCCAGCTCAATGAAACCAAATTGCACTGAGCCTGGCTTTGATGCCAGCTGGCTGGCTCCCTTCCAGGTGTTCATTACTGAAGAATTTGTTTTGCCGTTCAATATTAATTACTCTGTGTGGGCTTCAGGGGAAAAATTAGTCCAGAGATGGAATGTGACATTAGAAACAGGTCCAAATCCTGAATATCCTTCCCACCAGACCAGGGTGTGCTGAGCTTTTTAACCCTGGGAGGAATGAGGCAATGCTTACAGAGGTGCCTTTAGAAGACTGAAAATATTGGCATACCTAATGAAAGATGGGCAGAGCAAAAAGAGGAAGATCAAGGAGAGTGGATGGGTGTGAAGGAGGCGGGAAGGCAGTGGCTCTTGGAGCATCACATAAGCCATCCATGGGCACTTTTCATGTACTTGCAATGAGGAGGCATAATAGTTAACACCATGGACTTGGAAATCAGAACAGTGTGGGTTTTCATGCAAGCCCTACAAGTTACTCGCATACAGCCAGGCTATCTAACCCCTTAGATTCCTACTTTCCTCATCTGTAAGATGAGGATAAAATTGACTACAGCATATCTTTATTATGAGGAACGTTTCAGCTAATGTATACAAGGCTCTCATCACACAGTAAGTAATCAACTGATATCTGTTACCGTAATTATTGTAGTAGCTGCTGTTTGCGTAGCCCTTTACCTCTTCTCCCCACTCTTTATGGATAACTTTATAGAAAAGGAGCCTTAGTGAGGTACTTAAGATGACCTCCTTATCTAATTTGAAGCTATTATATTGAATTAAGCAAGTATTCTTAAAACAAGTGTTTGTTTTGGGGGTGTTGGGTTTTTGTTTTGCACTAGACTCAGGCTGAGTTCTAAGATGCTTGGCTGGAAGAGAAGAAAGGATTGAAGTGGCCCTCAGAAAGCCACTGTGGAGCTTTGAAGGATGGGCTTTTTGAGTTGTAAGCTGATCATTAAAAATAACTTTTTTAACATTTTTTATTGATTTGTAATCATTTTACAATGTTGTGTCAAATTCCAGTGTTCAGCACAATGTTTCAGTCATTCATGGACATATAAAAATAATTTTTGATCACAGAATACGTTAATGGAGTTCAAAGAGTTAAAGGACTTGGTTATAATGAAATATCTTCCATTTCCATACACTAATTTATGTGAACATTTTCCCAGGGCTCACATAAAAATGGGAATAAAATGTGTGCTAACCCTATCCCATTATCACAGTAAGTGTATTTATTCATGGCTACATGAACACATTTTAAAAAATCCCAGCTAAGTCATTAAGTGAGATATTTCAGGCTGCCTTCATTTCCAAGCAGCACACTGTGGCTCTCTTTAGCCCTTTCACACAGCTCAGCTGAACTAATTAAAGGAAAAGTTCCATTTTTTTTCAGTGGAAAGGTGTTATTTAAGTGGTTTATCAAACAGTTAGAACTTGGTTAATTACAAACACAAAATAGTTTAATTTTTTTTAAATCCAATTGTTGCCTTTAAAAATTTTCTGTCAAACCCCATCCCACAGCTTTGGGTTACTTTCAGTTTGTAAAAAGTTTGATTTAGTTTAGTCCAAAATGAAGTCTCATATCCAAATTGGCATCAGTCTGCTTTACTCCATTAAAAGCTTCTCTCTCTCATTAAATAGTTTATTAAAACATACACCTTTCACTGCTCCTCCCACCCTCAGTTGAGGCCACGGGGCCTCTGATATGTTGGCTTTCAAAATAGTTTTAATGCTCCTTCCCATCCAAAGAACATTATATAAACTTGGGGTAACGTTCGTGCTTAAAAAAATTGACATCTAAAATTTTTTATCAGTGATGCAATTGGATGCAACAGTTACAATCTATTGTATACTACATTTATTGTATGTATACTGCAATCTATTGTAGTATAAATATCGGTAGTTAAAAATAATGCTATTACATTATTCATTTAAATATATTCACTGAACTACAAACACCATAGTTATTTTATAACCATTGTCATCCACTTGTAAAACATGTGGAAAAACTCTTCTCAAACTTCGGGAAAGTTTGCAATGGTCATTTGCTTCCTTGAACTTGTATTTCCATTCCACTTCTCCCCCCTCAAAATTGAATTTTACCCTATTATCTTGTGCTTGAAAGTTTTACAATAAAAATATGCATACAAATTTAAATGTTTATATTTCCTATGTCTCTAAGACTGTGTTAAAAATTTACTCTGGAGCTGAGTTATCAAATATTATTAGGGTTGATCAAAATGGCATAAAAATGTTAAAATTTTTAAATAAATAATTTTATTAACTGTAAAACATACAATTTTATTGGAAATGTATTTTTTTCCTCCCACTCCCCCGCCTTTATATTACCCCCCCTTTCCCCAGTGGTAACCACTAGTTGATTCTCCATAAGTCTGCTTCTTTTTTGTTATATTCACTTGTTTGTTGTATTTTTTAGATTCTACATATAGGTGATATCATACGGTATTTGCCTTTCTCTGTCTGATTTATTTCACTCAGCATAATGCCCTCCAAGTCCATCCATATTGCTGCAAATGGGAAAATTTCATTCTTTCTTGTGGCTGAGTAGTATTCCATTATGTATGTACATATATATAATCACATCTTCTTTATCCATTCACCAGTTGATGGACACTTAGGTTGCTTCCATATCTTGGCTGTTGTAAACAATGCTGCAATGAACACTGGGAGGCATGTATCTTTTCAAATTAGTGGTTTGGTGTTTTTTTGATGTCTACCCAGGAGAGAAATTACTGGATTATATGGTAGTTCTATCTTTAGTTTTTTGAGAACCCTCCATACTGTTTTCAACCGTGGCTGCACCAACTGACATGCCTGCCAACAGCGTATGAGGGCTCCCTTTGCTCCACGTGCTCACCAACATGTGTTTGTGTTCTTTTTGATGACAGCCATTCTGACAGCTGAGAGATGAAATCTCACTGTGGTTTGGATTTGCATTTCCCTGATAACTAGCCATGTTGAGCATCTTTTCCTGTGCTGGTTGACCATCTGCATTTCCTCTTTGGGAAAACATAACACATGCAATTGTATTGGAAATGTATTTTAGACAGCCCCCAGCACCATCCTGACCATGGATGACCTGTAGAAAGCAAAGTAAATTCCAGGAAAGGAACTTCTTACTCTTTGAGAATGGAGCTGAGTGGTGGTGAGTGTGGAAAAATTGTGCCTCAGTCCTGTTCCAGGGGCTATTTGCTTCTGCAGATCACTTAACTTCTTTTAATTTCTATTTCCCATCTTTGTAAACTGGAGATAATACAATGCCCTGTTTCCTGCTCAGGGTTGTGAAAAGGTTCACCTAAGATAATGCAGAAATGCCTTGTATGCATTAAAAACAAAATACAATTGTTAATCACTGTTATTAGTAAAGGAAGGAAATGCCTGGCTCTGAAATGCTGGCTTCTGAGGCCTGGAATTTAAATTGCAGTTTGACAATTATAATGTTACATTTAACTTTGACCTGTCTGATACTGCTTTAGGCATATCAGTATTCAGGATATTAAAATAGACTTATTTTTTTAAGGAAAAATACAAAGGTCCTCTAGGGATCCTTGGAGTAATCTTAAAATTAAAATTAAATGGATGCTTGTGAGCGAAATGACTCAGTGTTCATGCTGGTGGGAAGTTAGCTTGGGGTTCCCTGGTTTTAGGGAACTTCCATCCTAGGATCTTGGGAGAGAGAGCAAGAGCTCTAAAGAGTAAACAGACACAAGGAAATAAGCAACTGAGGGGAGAAGGCGGAGGAAAAATACAGAAATGCAACCTATTTGAAGTCTTCCATCTTGATTCCATCAGTTAAATCCCCGGGAGAAGCTACAAAGTGAGGGGGGCGGGTTTGCCATCGGGGGCGGGCTGGGCGAGGAGGTGGAGGTGACGTGGGGCCATCTCCTGGTCTCAGCTTCACTTTGAAGTTGACCTGAACCATCCTTTCATCGGGTGCTCAGTATCGCTGCGGCTGTAATTTAAACTTGAAACGGAAACAAAGTGTTTCTACGATTGAGTAAATCGTCTGTGCGAGGAGCGGCTTCTCTCCGTGCAGATGGTTTCCGTCTGCTCTCCTTTTCTTGGTGGTGCATTCCGCCTCCACACTTCATGCACCCAGTTTGGGAAAGCAACTCTCTGCAGGGCAAGTCGACCCGTAGACCAGGACTGAGCGCGGGGTTCTTAACAGTAACAGTACCTTTTCTGAAGTTTTTCTTCCTCCTTCCTTCCTCCCCATTTCCTTCTTCCTTCCTTTCTTTCTTTTCTGTTTTTCATAGAAAAAAAGGTTTCTCACTCTTGTTTTCTTTCAGTACTGATACAATACTATATAGCACATGTAATGCCCCTTACAAAACATTAGGAAAAATACAAATAAGCAAACACAAAAAATCAAAACAAAGCCGTGGGCCGCCTCTTCCAAGAATAATCTCAATGAACATTCTGGTGGAATTCTTCCAGACTATCCATCTACCTGTCTCTCTCTCACGTGCGTGTGTGTGTGTTCATATATTAAGGATTACTCTACTAGAAATAAAGTTTCTTGAAGTTAGTAACTCCAGTTCCCCTCAGTTTGACCCATTTTTGAATAGAAGCTTCCATTTGTCTTCCTCAGTAGCTGCGCCTTTAGTTTCACCTACAAGAAGCTAACTCCCGGACCATGTACTATAACATGATTTTCAGATCAGAGCCTATCAGAGGAGGTTAGGACTAAAGCTTCTGTTCATGACCGTGGGTGGCGTGGAGACTGTGTAGATGCTGAAATCAGAGCTTCCCGATCAGGTTTGTGTGATCTCAACCAAATGGTGTGATCAAAAAGTGTGAAGTAAGGGAGTCCCCATCATTTCCATCATAAACAATCTCCTGCCAAGCCCTCTTTGGTTCCTCCATGCTCCAAGAACCCATGATCCTTCGCACTACAGGAATCCTCGGAAGATTCTCAAGTAGAAATGTGCCTGCTGATAGATATCACACCAAACCCTTATCAAGCTTTTGATAACATCATCAGTTTCTGGGACGAGAGGTAGCCCTTGACCAAGGTCTGGGTTGGGGTAGAGAAAATGAGAACAAATAGAGAGTTAAGGGAAGGGGAAGTTAGGGACCTCTTCCAAAATGATGGATGTTTCAGCAGCAAAGACGCATGTGTGCACACACATACACACACACAGGATAGATGAAGGATGGATTATTGTGATGGTCCAGTATTACTAGAAGTTACAGGGATATCAAATGAAGTATAGTAGGTCTTGGGCAGTTGGAACTTCAGGAACAGAGGTCTCTCTCTTTCTTCTCTGCCTCTGTTGCTCCTCTATCCCTCAAGCACTGTCTTCTCATCACTCACTTGGCATTTGGCCCAAGATGGTTTCAAGCCCCAACATCACAACATCCTGGTTCATTCCCCATCACAGCAGACAGTTGGTTCTGTGTCTCTTATTCCTTAGAGTAGTGACTCTGAAATCTGGCTAATCATTGAAATCACCTGGTGCTTTAAAAACACAGACTGCTGGGGGCCCATCCCAGGTGACTCAGTCAGAACCTCTGGGGAGAGACTAGCAGACCCATACATCTCTATTTGGGAAGCCTCTGTCTTAGCTGCTGCCTGGTTGCCCTGGACTGGGTGTCCATCCAAGGACACTGAGCTGTGGCCCAGGTGGTTGGGCTTCAGGAGGCACAGGGGTCATTTCGGGGTTGTGATTAGGGCAAACACAATAACACATATTTATGACAGTGCTCCTTCCAGTCCAGCCTCCACTTGCCACTGGGAGTTTTAAAAAAATTTATCAATCAGATCATGCTCACTCAGCTTAAAAATCCTGCAGCTGGTTCCCTACCTTTTTAAGAAAAGATCAAAATCCTTAACATGGTTCACACAGAGAGAGAGGTGAGGGCTGGAGGACAGAAACCAACAGACAGCAACACACAGAACAATAGCAAAGCTGAATATCTGGGGAACTTAATTCTTGTTTGGATTCTGCATAATCTTATCAGTCCTATAATTTCTCTGGGGCTTAGTGTTCTCACTGTAAAAGTATGTGGTTGGATAAGATCATCTCTAACACTCTCAGCTTTAGTGTTTTGATATTTCTTGGATCTGGACTACTGTTTGGGGGATAAGAAACCATTCTAGGGTCAGGGGTAGGATTTGGTTGGAGTGACATGGATCACCTCATTAACTGGGGAGATGTAACAGTGTGAAGTCAGTGGTAATAGAGAAAGGACCCTGTGTGCACAACCCTGACCAAATCTTGGCCTCAAAGACAGCAAACAAGAAGAACAACATATTCCTTCTGACTTTTGAGGATGCAGTCAAGCGATGCAAGTGAAAATCAGGATTCTGAGACTGTTTTCGCAAAAGAATAATTCTAAAGCCTGCTTATGGTGTGTCCAGGTTTTAGCTCAAAGAGTGTATGGTGAATGCTGCAGTGACGCAGTCCCAAACAAACCAAAGAATTGGTACAAGCGGAAATGATGTGAAACTAACTACCAAGAGAAAATTGAAAGTTTCTAGTGGATGACTGGACACACTGCAGCTCGTAATAGTCATCGTAGGGTAGATGAAATAGTATGTCAACAATTCATTGGTCGGATGATTATAATGACTCTTGTAAGTTGATGAAGAGGCTTGAATTGCAATTCCAGAAATTCATTGCAAGTTCAGAAAATATTTCATTCATTTCCACTGGTCAGTGTGTGTGTGTGTCCCTGAGGTCAAAGATGGCATCCATCACTTTCATAAACTAATACACAGCAGCAGGAGGCTAGTGGTTGGATGGAAGATGCTCAAAGACTCTTTCATGCAATATCCCACTCACATGTTCTGTCGACTTTTGAGTTTGTCCCCAAAGTACTGGAATGCCCTTCTCTTCTGCAGGCCAGCCTTTCTCTCTCCTCATTCAATCTCTTATGAAAGTTTACCTTCACCAAGAATGCTATCCTTTACTAGATGGATGGGAGCTGATGACTTCTGATTCCTAGTGCTTAATTAATCACTCCAATTTTGTGCTGCTGTATCATCTTATAAATACACTGTTCTGAAACTTAGAGTATTAGTTATGTTTGTCTGGCCTTTCTTTATAGTAGACATCTTGCCTCACTTATGTTTGTATCTCCCACACCCACCACAGTGGCCAGCACACAAATACTTAGAGACCAACAGTTGTATCTTTAATGGGGGCGGTGGGTTGAGGGGAGGAGTTACCATCTCATAGGCACTTTTATTCCAATATATTTTATAACAGTTAAAATACTACACATTGACAATGAAAATATAGCAGAACATAGTACGGTGTGAATATTGGTGATTCAAACAGAAAAATGCTGTGTGGGAAGTATTTACTTTGAACGATGGTGCTTAAGGAAAATAAGACAAGCTGGTTTAAATAAAGGAAGGTGAGGAAGTGAGGACCTTCAGAAGAGGCATCCTGAGTGAGTTGTGGGTTCTCACATCTCCACCCAGGTCAGGTTTCAAAGCACGTGGCTGTCTTTTTCCTAGACACACCCATTTTTACGTGTCTCCATCATATAAGATAATTTGCAGGCTGCAAGGTAGGTAGGAGGCTGAGCAGAAGAGAGAATGAGAATAAGAGAATGCCTCGTGTTATCTGAGCAAGTCGGAAGGAAATTTAAGGGGAGCTGCAGCGGATTGATTGTGTGTCCCCCCTCCAAATGCATGTGCTGAAGTCCTAGTCCCCAGAACATCAGAATGTGCCCTTATTTGGAGATAAGGTCATTGCAGATATAATTAGTTAAGTTAAGATGAGGTCATTAGAGTGGGCCCTGACCCAATATGACTGGTGTCCTCATAAAAAAGCAGACATTTGGACACAGAGACACGCCTACAGGAAGAACACCCTGTGAGCACAAGGACGGCCATCTACAAGCCAAGGAGCGGGGCCTGGGCCAGATCTTCCCCTCTCAGCCCTCAGGAGGTAGCAGCCGGCTCACAGCTTGATTTCTGACTCTTGGCCTCCAGAACCGTGAGACAGTCAGTAAATTTCCGTTGTTTAAGCCACCCAGTTTGTGGGACTTTGTTATGGCAGCCCTAGCAAATTAATCTAGGAATGAAGAACGTCTGTATACAAGTGTAAGAATGACTTCTTAACACGGAGTGAACTGAATTGTGAAGCGCAGGATACACAGGCAGGAAGAGGACAGCTGGGGAAAGCCAGGTCCGCGGGAGAAGAGGCGGCCATCGAATCAGTTCCCGGGGACAGCCAGCAGATGGCGCTGTGGGTCCGGAACAGCCTACAGGGCTGGAGGAAGAAACCCGGTGGGTGTCTCCAACTTGTCGGATATTTCCAAGTGGAGTAGCCAGGACGTGCTGGACGTGCAGACTTCTGCCAGGCTGTGTCCAGCATCCCCTTTGATTCTTGGAAGGCTGTGAACTGGGACTTGTGGGAGATATTTCTGGGGGTTATTATCTAAACAGGCGCACAGGGTGATATGTGGGCATGGAATTAAACCTTTCGCTACATCTGACTAAAATGCAGGCTCCAAGAGGGTTTGCGACTGTAGCTGTGCCATTCTCTTTCCACAGCATCTTACATAAAATTGGAAAGTGGTTGTTCATTGTGATAATAATTTTAGCCTTTTGAGCTTGCTAAAAAGAGATATGATTTTTTTCTTTAAAAATAGTATTTCTCAGTCAATGGTGTTTACATCTACTTAAATTCTTGAAGTATGTTCCCATTTACTTATTAGAATATTAATAACTAACATTTTAATATAAAATTATATATATGAAGAATCCAACTTTGACCAAGTAATAGTAAGTGCTTACAAAGCACTTTCGTACGAGAGCCCTGTTATTAAGGTAGGTCTTAGTGTCCCTGTTATACAGGTGAGAAAAGTGAGACTTGTGGAGTTTAAACACAAGTAGGGAGTAGCAAAAAAAAAAAAAGAAAGAAAGAAAGAAAAAGAAAAAGAAAAAAACCCCACACACTAGGGCCCAGTTCTTCTGACCTCCAATTCAATATTCTCTATCATTAATTAAATGTTTAAGAATTTTAGGAACTGTTGGACATACAAATCAAAACCACAATAAGATATCACCTCATACCTATCAGAATGACTGTTATCAAAAAGACCAGAAATAGCAAGTGTGGGTGAGGATGTGGAGAAAAGGGGGCCCTTGTGCATTGGTGGTAAATGTAAATTGGGGCAGCTACAATGGAAAATAGCATGGCGGTTTCTCAAGAAATTAAAAGTTGACCTATCATATGATCTAGCAATCACACTTCTGTGTATTTATCCCAAGGAAACAAAAACACTAACTTAAAAAAAATCTGCACCTCGGTGTTCACAGCAACATTATTTACAATAGCCAAGATATGGAAACAAGATAAGTGTCCATGAATGGATGAATAGATAAAGAAAATGGGGTATAGATATACAATGGAATACTACTCAGCCATGAAAAGGAAGAAATCCTGCCATTTGCGACAACATGGATAGACCTTGATGGCATTATGCTAAGTAAAATAAGTTAGAGAAAGACAAACACCGTATGATCTCACTTATATGTAGAATCTAAAAACAAACAAACAAACAAACAAACAAACCAAAAAAGAATAAGCAAAGAAAACAACTGAACTCATACCTAGCTACAGGTAGTGGTTGCCAGAGGTATCAGATGGGAGGTGAGCAGAACAGGTGAAGATGGTCAAAGGTACAAACTTCCAGTTATAAAGTAAATGTCATGCAAATAAGGGATGAAATGTACAGCATGGTGACTATAGTTAATAACACTGGATGTACATTTGAAAGTTGCTAAGGGAGTAAATCTTTAACATTCTCATCACAAGAAATAGAAAAATTGTAACTAAAAGAAAAAAGAAGAATTTAAGGAACTGATAATATAAAATACTACCATGGGGTTCACTGCCTTTGGGTTTTTCAATGGTCTAACTATGCACTATTTGTCAAGATAGTTGTCATAAAAAATCTGTGACATTTTAATAGAAATCCAGTTGTTGATTACATAATTCTCTGAGTAGGAAAAAAAAGTGTAGATCTGTGAAATTGCACAGAACATGTTTAAATATCTTTAGTTTGGACAAATTCTTTAACACATCAAACTTCAATTTTCTGAACTGTCAAAAATAAATAGTAATACTTGCCTCTTAAGCTTTAATAAAATAAGATACATTAAGTATATGAGAGAGTTTGTGGTACCAAATAGACCTTTATAGATGTAGCTCTGTTATTCCCTAGAAGTCAGAGTATCTGGAGGCTTAGCGTGTAAAGAACATGTTTTCTCTCAAACAAATGCCTGGGATCAAGGCCAAAGTGATGATATGCAGTGTGGACCGCCTCACACCCACACGGGGCTGCCAGGCGTGCCCGCGAGCGCACTAGTTCCCCACTTACTTCTCAGAACCCAGTGGAGCAGGAACATTCTGCTCCTTCCAATGGGCACATTTCTCTCTGGCTCTTGTGGCAGGGATTTAAGGGGCTCTTGCCCTTCACTGAGCTGACGTAGTGGGAGATCTGCGTGTAGGAAGAAAGAACAATCTGCTCTAAAGAGCCCTGCTGTGGATCAGAGAAGGTTATTTTACCATAAAAGGAGTGAGTTACACAACTTCCTTAATGTCATCCAGATGATTTTCTCCTTTTTATTTTTTAAGTTTGCTTCCAATTTCATAGTATTTCCTAGCAGCTCAGGCTCACCTTGGCACAAGCCATGGCTTCAACCTGAACAATGATTGCAGGTCAGGGGGTTTCTGGCTGTGCCTTTTTAATTTCAGAATTCCATTTCACATGAACCCCTTCCATGTGGATGAATGCTGTATAGTTTGCAAAGTGTTTAAAGTATATTAGTTCACAGAATTTTAGAGCTGGGTGTATTGACTCGGGGTCAGCCAGACATTTTCTGTAAAGGCCCAGGTAGTAAATGTTTTCAGCTTTGCAGGCCATGCAGTTTCTGTCTGCTGCAACTGCTCAGCTCTGCCCGTAAGAGTGAAAAGAGTCATAGACAATATGTAAAAATATGAGCATGGTTGCATTCCAACAAAACTTTATTGACAGACACTGAAATGTGACATTCACTTAATTTCACATGACACACAAAAGATCTCTGAGAACTTTTTCCTCTTACCTCACAAGCTGTACAAAAATAGGCATTGAAAAAAATAGGCATAATTTATCTATCTCTGAACTAGACAATTTTAGTCACAGAATCAGTGCTGGACCCACTGGAGATCTCACAAAGCTTCTCAAGACACTTGATTTGATAGGTGAGATTCTGGAGCATAGAGAAATTAAATGCTTTCTTCAAAGTCACACAGCTAGCAAGTTATGGGCCATAATTCTCATCTCCTAAATCAGATTTTTTTTAAAACCATGTCATTCTACAATAATCTTCATGACTCATACACATTCACGCAAGCATCTAGGATGAATTTGTAATTAATCTGTGGACGTAAATGTCTGTCTCCAAATAAGCCCTTCTGATCTCAGCCTGGAGAGACTGGGACTCTGCAGAGTGACTTCAACTGTGTTCCTTGCAGCCTCCTATGAGGGTCAAAGTAAGCGTGGGAGATCTCTCTCTCATGACTTATATTGCTACATAAGTTGAATATTAGAATTTTTGAGCTAAAAGGGTCATTGGAGATTTTCTTGGCTCATAGCCTCAAATCATATAAGAGAAATCGAGGTCTGGAGATCCTAAACGAACAGCCCACGATCACTCATTGGCAGGATTCTAGGAGTCAGGTCTTTGGACTCCCGGTGCAAAGCTGTTGCAATTGTACCTTATAGCCTGACAGGTTATGAATATGAATATGAATAGTTTATGAAAGGGAATTTTATTGCTTATAATTAAAGCGTGCCTTTTGTGTTAAAGTCCAGAGAACAAGTATAAAAATTATCATTAATTACCAACTTATTCTTATATATCAGGAACTAAACTAGACGTTACTTAATCCTTTCCTTCTTTATCTCCATTTTACAGGTAGGGAAACTGAGACTTGAAAGATTTACAATGTTCCATAGCTAGTAAGTGATAGAGCCACAGCACAAAACTACTGTTCTCTTTAAAACTTGAGCTCCTTACTTTCCACATCGCTCTGTGGGGTGCTTTTGTTTAATTTAAGCCACAGAAATTGATGTCAAGTGTCATTCAGTCAGAGCCCTGTGACCCCCTGCTCTGCCTTCCCTTGTTTGTTGGCTAAAATCTCAGGTGGCTTCATACAGGCCACATGTGTCCTCCGGCACATCCGAGGAAGGCAAATGTGAAAGCAGATCATCCATTGAAGGAGCAAACATCTCAATCCTGGGGCTCTGATTGGACCAATCCCAGGACTAGTCCATAGGCTGAGGATGGAATTAACCCTCAGAACCCATCACTAGAGCTAGGAGTGAGGTTAATCCACCCCAAATGAACTGCTGTCACATAACAGAGGGAAGGGGGGTCCCCCCAAAGAGAAATCTGGGGGCTGTAAGAAAAGAAGGGAAGAATTAATATTTTACAGGCAACCAGTGCATTTACCTTCCCATCTTGGTATCCCCTCCATGTTTATTTAATTGATAGGATCAACATTATAAAATTGGCAGCATAAACGTTGATAATGGTGTCCTTGGCTGCTTGCTGTAAAGTGGTAGGGGAGGAATTGTTGAAGGTACATGATGCACACCAATCTCTAACAAGTATCTTGGGATTCCTGCCTGCATGTTAAGCATTTTTAAATGAATAAGTATCAGCCTATCCAGGCAAGACCTTCCTAAACGATATGCAAGATTTTCCTGGAGGCTGAATCCGTACTTTGCGGGGAGAAGGTAAGGGACTAACAGTGACCCAGTCCTCTATAACCAAGTTCAGTCTCCTCTTCCCTGCCCGGTTCCCATGTCAGTCATCCAAGGCACCTCCAGCACTCCCTTTTAGAATAGCCCTCGTCACATAACACTCGGTGATGATTGTTACATGGCCAGTTTCTCCATGAGACCTCAGTCTCCTTAGGGAAGGACCAGTTTGTACCCATCTTTGGCCCTCAGCCTGGAGGGGCATCTCACCCACAGAAAGGGACTAAGTACTGCCAAAGAAGCAGTGCGGCTGTGAGGGATGGGCTCAGCTTGAGGCCCAGAATGCTGGGGAGGTCACTTAGCTCCTCGGAACCTCCCCTTCCACAAAATGAGAAAATTAACCATATCTGCCTCGTAGGATTTCCTGAAACACGTGTTATAGAACATAAAGTGATGAAAGTGTTGTTTCTTTTGATTTTTTCACTAATTCTAAGAGGGACATTTTCACATATCTTCACACCTCTGAAACCAAGGTCCATTCTTGCAATGGATGGAATGTTTATGCTTCCCCCAAATTCATATATTGAAACCTCATGCGCAAGGTGACGGTATCAGGAAGCAGGGCCTTTGGGAGGAGCTTAGGTTACAAGACCTCATGAAGGAGATCAATGCTGCCACGAAAGAGACCCCATGGAGCTCCTAGCCCTTTTGCCAAGTGCAGTTACAGCTGGAAGGCACCGTCTGTGAATCAGAGAGCAGACTCCCACCATACACTGATCTGGCACCTTGATCTTGGACTCTGGACATGTGGGGAATAAGTGTTATTTATGATGGTATTTTGTTATAACAGCCTGAGCAGACTAAGACAATACTGCAATCCATGTTTAAATACACTCCATACCTTAATTGACAATGTCTTGTCTTACGTACTGTCTCTTAGTATTACATAAAATAATGATGAATCTTATAATTAAAGGCATCTGATATTCAACAAAATATGACGTTATTGACATCCATGCAATAGTTTGCCTCTGACAGATGCCCCAAAACCTTTCTATGAGTCAACTATCCTACTTGATATGGAATCTAAAAACAAAAACAAAAACAGAACAAACAAATAGCATAACTAAATAGAAACATAGTCGTAGATACAGAGAAAAAACAGGTGGTTGCCAGAGGGGAGGGGGTTTCGGGGAAGAGATGAATAGGTGAGGGAGATTAAGAGACACAAATGTCAAGTTACAAAATAACTGAGTCACAAGTATGAAACGTACAGTGTGGGGAATACAGTCAATGATTTTGTAATAGCTTTGACAGATGGCAGCTAGACTTATGAGGGTGATGATTTTGAACTGTATAGAAATGTCGAATCATTATGTTGTATACCAGGAACTAATTTAGTGTTGAAGTCAATTATACATCAAAAACAAACACACAAAATTCATAGGAAAAGACATCAGATTCATGGTGACCAGAGGTGGGAGAAGGAGGAATAGGATGAAGGTGATCGAAAGCTACAGAGTTCTAATTATAAGATTAATAAGTCCTAGGGATGTAATCTACAACATGATAAAGATAATTAACACTGCTGTATATTATATATGAAAGTTGTTATGAGAGTAAATCCTAAGAGTTCTCATCACTAGGGTAATTTTTTTTCTACTTTTTTAATGTTGCATCTGTACGAAATGATGGATGTTCACTAAACCTACTGTGGTCATGATTTCATGATGTATTAAGTCAAATCATTATGCTGTACCCCTTAAACTTATACAGTTCTGTATGTCCATTACATCTCAATTAAACCGAAAGGGGAAAAAAAAAAGAATCAAATATTCCATCTGTCAACCTTAAGAGTTTGCCTCTACAGCCCTCAGAGTTTCCTGGATGCCTTTAGTAACTCCCTATCCATCTTAAATATATCCAGACCTTTTTGGAAATTATTGGTCTTCTTATTTCCACATCCCCTAGTTACAGTGGTTAGTACAGCACTTAATCTTACTTGTCCTCATTTTCCATTACCATCTCCCCACCTCCACCAAGTTTTAAGTAATGGGAAGAACTCTGCAATGCTTCGGAAGGAATAATTTTAGTTCTAGTCTGGTTTTGTCACTAATTAGCTACATGTCTAATCTCTGTCATCTGCAAAATGGGGATGCCAACATTTTCCTCACAGTTATGCAAGGTCGAATGAGATCATGTATGTGGACATCCTATAAAATGACTGAATTCTGGAATCTGATGAACAGAGGAGGCCTCCCTTCCCCTCTGTAATTTTAACCAATCTTGGACAGCTTCCAAAGACAACACTTCAGAAGAAAGGGTGTTTCATTTAAGGTGCATTTGATTATTTCCTATATTCACCACTTGATCACTGGAATGATTTCTGTTCTCCAAAGATCTTTAAGACCTGGGAAACAAAGTGACTGATTGTTACTTTTGACTGCACCCAGTTTCCAGTAAGAATGTGAACTCCACCGCTTTAAATGTCAGTGTCCCCTTGACTTTGCCTTCTGGCGGGAACTACTTCCTTTGCAAGGGCCTGCTAGGGTAACTGTTTTCAAGACAGTGCAAGCTTTAACTTGAAATTGTGAATTTCTTTCAATGTCACCACAGATAAGCTCCGTTTTACATTTGGTGACAAGTAATCACTAGCATCCGGGTTCCACATTCCACTAGCGGTTGGTTGAATCCGAGGATGCAGAACCTGTGAATATGGGGGAGGGAGGAATGGAGGGGGTAACTGCCATTTTACATAAGGGACTTGAGTATCTCGGAGTTTGGTATTACAGGGGAGGTGGGGAGGAGGGTCCTAGAACCAATTCCCCGCCCCCCCCATACTGAGGGATGACTATATTCGAGGTTTCCTCTTTTTAACTTCGTGCTTTCCCCTACTTTGCATACTGTTAAAACTGAGTTTGTCTTTTACTTGGCTTTAGGCTTAAATTATGAAGTGGGAGTGGGGTGGGCAATAGGACATGACCTAGCAGATATTTAGGGCCACTTGGTGCACTATTTACACACATCACCTCATTTCTAGAAACAACTCATGGCCATCTGAGAGAGTTTAGTATTCCGTATGTGAAATGAGGACACTGAGGCGATTTGTCCAAGATCATAGAATCAGAACTGGACCCAAACCCCCTGAGCACAGACCCCCTAACTGTTTGCTTGGATTTTAGCTTTTGATTTTTGTCTGAGTATACAGGTGGAAAAGGGTGGGGGAAAGTATTTGAGCAAGCATTTGGCATTATATTTTTAATCCTCTTAAGCCGGAGGTCATCTTCTTCTACTTTCTGTATCTGGAAATGAACTTGTTGGTGGATCATTTTCCTTTACATTTTCCTGGAACAAGTCCAGGTTCTTAGGGCATTACAGAACAAGTCTCTAGCTAAAGGCATTCCATAAAGCAGACAGCCTTAGTGAACACGTGGGAGATCAATTACGCGAATCAGTTAGTCCAAAGCTGCTAATAAAACCTGCAACACAGGTAAAGGCAGAGGACATAATTTGCTGACAAAGTTATTTAGCACCAACTACCAAGAACTAAAAATATAAAAAATAAAGTATATATTATTTAATTAAATTGCAAAAAGTAAGAAAGACTAACTCAAAGAGGAAAACAAAAATGTCTCCAAGTCTGAGATTTATTAGTATAAATAATCACAAAGAAAGGATTTCTTTTTGATTTTAGAGTGCATTTTCCTTGGACAGTGAGAAAAGATTGCATTGTCCATTTGTCACATTTCATCTGTGATTACAGTTCATAAGATACAATTCTTATAATGTATTCAATCTTTTTCATTTCACATCTATTTTACTTATTTTTTTATATTTGATAATTCCATTGTTTTATTACTTTTGCAACAAAGCTTTTTTTCCCTCTCTCTCTCTTTTGTTACTTTTCTCTCTGAAGAGGAAAGGGAATTCCTCTTTGAGAAACGTTTATACGAGAAAGGAAAAAAATTTGCTCTGAAGTTAAATTTCTCAGATTCATAGATACAGAAACTTTATATTCCTGGTTTCTCACAAAAACCATTAATAGTTTAAATGATTTAAGAATGTAACATCAAATGAAACTTCCAGGATGATTTTTGGTTAACAAAAAGGGCGAGGTGCTTATAATATATTTGGAGAGAAAGGTGGAAGAGAATGTCTATGGAAAGTTAGGCAGGCACATGATTAAAGTGAAAGTTATTTCTGAAGTATCGCTTCCCCAAAGAAATTCTGTTTTAACAGAAAGCAGAGCACTGTTTATATTCTATGAATCCTTTCTTTCACGTTCATTAATTGCCTCGTCAGCGAAGCAAAGTGTCATTTTCCCAGGGCAGGAAAATCCCATCATAAAATGAGGCGGAAAGGAAGGATGTTTCTTCGGTCTTACTTCTTGATTTTGTGCCCCGGGACGTGGGGGCGGGGCGGGGGTAGTGTGGAACTGGTGTCCCAGGAGAAGTACAGCATGGGTTTCCTGGGCGAAGTCAGGGTGACCCCCGCGCATCGTGCGGCTGAACTCCGCGTGTGCACATCAACTCGGCTTCTGGCTTTAGAGTCAAAAGTGCCCACTGGCTAACGTGTCCGCCGACGTCAGGAAACCGAGTTTGGAGCCAGGAGATGTGGCCGCCGTGGCGGCGCTGCTGGCGGGCCCCGCCGCTCGCTGGGCCGCTGGGATCCCGGCGCACCTGCTTTCCCCTGCCTCGGGGCGGTGTGCCGCGAGGAGGGGGCTGGTGCCGCGGGCGTCGATCGCGGGCGCCCCGGGCGGAGGCGCCCTCCCCGCCCCGGCCGGGCCGCTGCGGCACCCGCCCGGCTCCCGACGGGCGCGCCGCCCGGGCTGGGGAGGGGCTGCGCGGGAGGGCGGGGGCCGGCCGCGGGGCAGGGCCGGCGCTCTCCCCGGAGAACAGCACTTGCCCCGAAGGTCTGCGGAGCGCGGGCCATGAGGACCCTGTGGATGGCGCTGTGCGCGCTGGCGCGGCTGTGGCCCGGGGCCCTGGCCGGCTGCGCCGACTCGGGGCGCTGCTGCCCCGGCCGAGACCCCGCCTGCTTCGTCCACGGCTGGAGGCTGGACAGAGTCTATGGGACGTGCTTCTGCGACCAAGCCTGCCTCATCACCGGCGACTGCTGCTTCGACTATGCCAGGGCGTGCCCAGGTGGGTGGCAGGGCCGAGGATGGGGAGCTGGCCGTTCGTCCGAAGCCAAGGGGCACAGGGGTCCCACACCAAGGACCGCAGCCCCGGAGCCAGGGGCCCCCGGTCCCTCTATCCCGGCCTACCCCAGACCCCTCCATCCAAGTACACCTAGCTCTCTTCGTCCTAGGGCCCTCTAGCCCCCTCTCTCTGGGTGCACCCCCAAACTCTCCATCCTAGGGCCCCCCAGCCCCCTCCGTCCAGCGGTCTCCCAGTCCTCTCCATCTAGATAGGCCACTCCACAGCCCACCTCCCTACCAGAGCCTTGGTGGAAGGGGCCGGAGCCCTGTGTTCTGGAAGGGTCCTCTGCTGAATAAACTCCTCTGCTCAGGAGCTCCAGCTCGGTAGGGCCACCTCCCACCTGGAAATATGGCACTGACAGGTCCCGGGGGCACGCTCCTGGGCCAGGTTCCTCTGCTTTCATTCTGTTAACCCTCAGGGATCTTACGGGCCTAGTGACAGGTGATGAGGGAAGGAATGAGGAATTAGGCACCAAGGGCTTGCTCTGGGAGGGTGCTTTCGTCTGAAGAACAAGTTCAGGGAGGACCACGGCTGTCCTCACCTGGACTCTCGCATGTCGCACAGCCCCTTTCTCCTAGGAGGCATTCGATCTGTTCTTCGAAGTCATTTGTATCCATTCAGCATGATAAAGATTGCTGTCTCAGGTCTCCCAGTAGGTTTTAATCTTGCTGATTTTCCGTTAGAGTCTGTCTTTTTCATCTTTAAATTTCCCACAGTATCACAGCCCCTGGTGTGGGCTCAATATTTGATGATTTAATTAAAATCAAAAGGCTACGGAAGACATGGTGAGTGTAGTCTTTAAGAACAAGGCGTATCTGAGAGAAGCCAGCCCTGGAAATAAAATTAGCCCTGCTCCCTTATAATTACATCACCCAAAGCCATACATCATTAGGGTCTGACCTCAAGGATACTGGTGTTGTGAGAGCCTCAGCTCCTTCCTGGAAGAAGAGTCTGCAGGGCTGTGTCATTACCTGGGGAACCAGATGCTGCATAGAGAGAGAGAGAGGAGGAGCCCTTCTGCCTCTTTTCTGCCAGGAGAGGCCACCAGTCATGGCAGGACAGCCACCCAGGCCTGCTGCTGAAAGAACACAGATGACAAATTTTCAAATCCTGATTGAAGGCTAATGATTTACCTGCGAATATTGATCTTTTTGATACACTTCTTTCCCTTTCCTGCTCAAGGCCAGTGTACGTTATTACTAAAGTAAGGTGAAGATTCAGTTACCTAGGAAACTCAGTATCCTTCAGCCAGGCATCCCCAGCTCCCTCCTCGCAACATCCTCCCTAAACAGCTGTTTGCCCCAGTTATCTGGATCATGCAAGGGAAGCCTTTTCACTATGCAGCCTCTCTCACTAAATATTTTCTCTCCAGGGATCTGCCTACATCTTAAAGGTAAATACAGAATTCCTGTAGTTCAGATAATGGGCCCGTCTGTGATAAGCACAGGGATACAAAGATGATGAAGACACGTCTCTGCCCTCTGGAAGTTCATAGTTGAGCAGGGAAACACACACACAAAACCATTTGCAAATAGACTCAGTGCCAAAATAATGAATCCAAGAGGGCAGAGAGGAACAGCTCAGGAGCCCAGAGGAATTCAGGGGAGACTTCCCAGAGGAAGTAATGGGCAAGCCTAGTCCCAGAGAATAAATGAGGAGAAGAGGAATTCCAGGAGGAAAGTGCCCCGTGTCTGTTCAGTGTGACCCCCAGCAGCGTAGCCTAGGCCCTGAGGCTCACCTGGTGAACAGGACAGTCAGTGAACACACCTTGATAGGTGAGTGTCATGTGGAAAACTGGCTTTTTTGTGAGCCCTAACAGCACTAAGAGGGATTGCAGAATCCTCCAAGTCTCTATTTGGTCAAAAATAGGACCCCTTATTTTCAGTCCAGGATGTAGATATACTGAAACAAAGAGCCTATCATTGCAGAGTATGGATTTACTGGAGAAGTAACAGCAGAAGGGAGATGACCTTACCATCCCCAGGAGAGCTCAGAAAGAAATCCCAGCCACTTGGTGCCTAGGAAGAGCTGTGCGCGGTGGACAAAGGAACCCAAGCCAGAGAAGGAGACAGTGTCTGGTAGAATTTTATAAAGGAGCATTTTCAGGGGCCGTAAATGTCCTTCCCCGGGGAGTTAACGGAGGCCCTTGCAGGCCTAGGCAGAAACAGACTCGGGATGGAAAATGCTCCTCGTTGGTTAATTCTCTGCACCTGGAGTTTGGGGGGATGGCAGCAAGAAAACAGAGACAGTTGAAAGTTGGCCACTTGGCGAGCCTGCTCGTGCTTCAGAGCTGAGGGTGAGAGCGAGGGCAGGACACAGCCAACGTGCTCGGCTCCTCAGCCCTGGACAAGGGGCCCGATGGTGCAGATTCCGGGGTTTGGGAAAAGGCGTGATGCTCCTGTGTTTCCAGCTGCAGGAGCTGGGTCTTTCAGAGGGCGTTCCCATCACAAAGTTAACATGGGTGGACAGCCGAGTGCAGTCTGAACCCACGACTGCCTGACTTCAGGCTGCCACCAGCCCCATCTGTTTGTCCCAATTCATAGCTATTATTTATTCCTAGGTAAATCAAGGTTCAGCAGCCAGAGCCTCGTTACTCTGTGTACATAGAACCACTCTGCCTCTGCCTCTTAGAATCTCATTTTCTTCTTCTTTTTTTTTTTAATTGAAGTATAGTCGATTTACAATGTTGTATCTCTGGTGTACAGCATAGTGATTCAGTTATACATATATATATTCTTTTTCATATTGTTTTTCATTATAGGCTATTACAGGGTATTGAATATATTTCCCTGTGCTATACAGTAGGACCTTGTTGTTTATCTATTTTATATATAGTATTTAGTACCTACAAGTTCCAAACTCCCAATTTATCCCTCCCCACCTCTCATTTCCTTCCTGTCCAGCGTTATGTTACCTAATGATGCTGCCTGAAGCCTTTTGACTGAAATTGCATTAAATGTGAATGAAAACGTAACTGTGTCAGTAGAACTAAGCATGCTTCATTCTATACCTTCTAATTTTTTCATCTTGATGTAGCTAAGAGATGAAATACTGGCACTTTTTTTTCAAATAGAAAGGTTTGGGGTTTCTGCTGTTTGGGTGATTTTTTTTTTTTCTCTCAGTAAAAATTAAAAATTTGAATCTACAGACACTCCAAAAGAAAAATCAGTTTTGAAACTAATCAGCTCAGAAAATCTCATGATGACGGCATGAGTTTCAACAGCACTAATGCATCTCCAAAACCACCCTACCCCCACCCCCCAAAAAAGAAAATTCTCCATTGTCTGAACCTGATCAAGGATGTGCAGGGGCAAAGGAGGGGACAGGTCCAAGTTCCCCAGCCCTGAAAGAACTTCTTGGAAGGCTTGCCTATCAGGCTCATAGCACTCAGTCTCTAAGTCATCACCTACAGTCTGCATTCAAAGATTCTAGAAGCACAAGGTTGCACTGGATCTTGGATGAGCCACTTAAGGAAAAAGAAATAATTAACCCAAGTGGAACAGGACAAAAATTGAGTAGTCTTTATAGTCCAATCTCTTCTCCTAGATTTATGGGGAATCTAAGAAACCAACTGGCCAAAATCTGCTGACATCATATCTGGAGGGAGAAGGGAAAATATTCTGGAAGATGTGGGCTTCAAAACTCAGTCCCCAAAAAAAGGATGTCACAGCCTACAATGATTTAGAAAGTCAAGGATTTACTGGAGCCAGCCTGTTTAGAGGCCTGAGAGACAGCATGTGGCTTCCCAGCCTTTGTCTGTGCAGGAATAACGAGCAGGGCCTGGCGCCAGTATCTGACATGATTTGGCTACAGCCCTGGGTGTGCAGCCCGGGAGGGTAAGCATTTACTCTGGGCTGGGCCCTTCTCTCCCAGGCACCTCACAGCTCTAAACTTAGTCTCACAGTCCACCATGGTATTCTTGCTTTTGGTCTCATTTTACAGTCAAGGTAACCAGAGCACAGAGAGGTCAGGCAATTTGTCCAAAGTCACACAGCTAATAAGTGATAAAGCAAGATTTGAACCCCGGAACTCTAGGTCCACCCACACATTTAAACATTATGTTTTTACTGCCTCCGAGAAATGAGGCTTTAATGAGAAGCTGTGGACCTTCCTGATAAATAGAGGTAGAGTGAGTGAGTTGTCTTTCTCCATCAGCTGTGTGCCCCTCAAGGGCAAAAAAATGTGTCCCACTCCTCTTCGCAATCCCAAGAACTATCGCAGTGTCACTTATGAACGTTTGTCAAAAAAATTGACCAATTGTTGGGGGAAGGTATAGCTCAGTGGTAGAGTGCATGCTTAGCATGCATGAGGTCCTGGGTTCAATCCTCAGTACTTCCATATAAAATAAATAAATAGATACTTAATTCCACCCCCCCCAAATATTTTTAAGTAAAAAAGTGACAGATTGTTCCACCTGGGGGATGTTATCTGTGGCTTCAGAGGGCAGTGTCACCTGGGGCCTAGCCGCCTGTCCTTTTTAAAAGTAACACTTCTTCTCTGACTACAAAATACATGTTTGTTGCAGAAAACTCAGAAAATGTAGAAATGCGCAAAAGAGAAAAAAACTCACTTGGAAACTTACTAACCAGAAAAAACATCATTATCTTCTTGATTTTTATTCCCTTTTTTCCTAGGGTTGCAGGGTGTATAAAATTCTGTTTTTCTAAGGAGACTGCTCCTTTCACTGTCTTGTTAGCATTTCATGGACTTGTCCAGTTAATGTCTCAAAAGGAAAAAAAAAAAAAAAAAGAAAACTACCAGGGGCCAGATAACATGGCTTCTGCAGGAGGAAACAAATACTTGATCATTTTACTGGTGCTGTAGATACTGGGGCAACATGGTCTCATTCCAAAGAAGTTTTGACAGGGTCCTTGGGAAGGGGTATACATAAGGAGAGAGAAAGAGGGAGATGATTTACATTTAAAATTGTGTCACCCTGAGATTTTGTGTGTGTGTGTGTGTGTGTGTGTGTGTAAAGGAACTGTTTTATTTTTCCTCCAGAGATTGTCAAGAAACAGAAGCTACACATGAATGGTACAGCTGTGGGTCAAGTGCGAGAAAAATATTTCCTTAGGAATGATGAGGGCTATTTGAACTTAACAACGTGAGGGAGAAAGTGCTTTGTCGTGGGTGGCCTTCAACTGTTAGGTGGCTGAGAGCCAGGCAGGCAGGGCCAGATTACACAGAGGAAGGCTTGAGTGTCTGTGATTAACCAAGGAGACACTCCATGAAGATTAGCAAAGACATTCAGAAGAAATAATCCAGACTATATTTACAAAGTGAAGTAGTCTGGCTTTCAGCTCAATTTGCTGTTGCTCCTGCTGTGTGTGTCTGGAGTTTGGGGGGAACGTAAGGGGGAGGTGGTGGTGTAGGGAGGTGTGTTTGGCATCATCAAGAAAAGCATTAGAAAAAAAAAGTTTTTATACTACCCCTTGGTACCTGAAGACTGAGACTAGCATGTCTAGTTCTGGTTGCACAACTCGCTGGGCGGCAAACGGGCCTAGGGAGAGTCCAGTGCTCATTCTGAGAGGGAAAGTGTCCACAGACAGATGGGTCCAAAAGCTGAAGGGAAGGAGGCCGACTGAAACAGTAGGTCCACGGGTGGCACACATAAGATGAATGCAGATTTTTTTCCACCATATTCTGAAATTCTTGAGTGAGGGAAACTGGGCTCAAATAAAAGGAAATACCACTTCATGCCACGGATAGTGAAATTAAAGAAGCTTGTTACTTTCAAGACATGGTATTGGTAGGAGAAATCCGTGGATTAAAAAGGACTTGACAGACTGTGGCTCCCAGGAGAAGCTGGGATCCTCGTAACCTGAAGGTGCAGAAAGCAGCGCCCCTCCCAGTGGACAGCCTTCTGGGCCACCATTGCCAGGAGAGCCCAGACCACTCCGGTCCAGGTTCAGAATTGCTTATGTTTGGCTCTGGGAGTTTCTGATTTTGCTCCTGTCCTTCTGCGGGCTCTCCTTCCCACCCTGGAGTCTCCATCAGTGCTTTGCCTCCTTACTTATGATGTGAGCAGACCAGAGTCTGTTTCAGTGCTGAGCTTAATTTAGGAAGGAGGAACGCGCCCAAGGCCATTTCATTCACTCAGTCATTCAGCAGATATCTGCTGAGCACCTGCCATGTGCCAAGTGTTAGGCATGAAAGAAGAAGCTCAACAATAAGCCAGATACACAAATATGTCATTTGAATTATGGAGATGTTGGAAGGCAAGGAACACTCAGTTCTGAGAGGAGATAATTTTATAAGATGTGTGTGTGTGTGTGTGAGAGAGAGAGAGACTAGTTGGATAAGCTGGCCAGGGAAGGGCTCTCTGAAAATGAAATAAATCTTCTGGAACCTAAAAGATGAGCCGAACCCAGCCATGCGCAGTGTGGGAGGAACATTCCTGGCAGAGGGAACACACATATAGAGGCCTCAGACTGTGAAAGAGCCTGGTGTGTTGGGGGACGATGAGGTCGGCGTGGGTGGAGCTGGGAGCAAAGGTGAGGGTGGGGGGCCCAGCTCCAGGTGGGAGGAGGCACAGGCACAGGCAGGTCACACAGGACTTTGTAGACCACGCAGGAAGTTAGATTTTGTTCCAAATTCAATGGCTAGCCATGCAGGGAGTTTTAAAAAGCCATTTATGGAGGGATGGTAGGGGGTATAACTCAGTGGTAGAGCCCAAGCTTGGTGTGCATGAGGTCCTGGGTTCCATCTCCAGTACTACCATTAAGGAGGAAAAAAATCCATTTTTTAAAAAGGATTACTGGTACATCTTTTGAGGCAGTTGTACTTGGATAGGACTGGATGGACATCCCTGTTAGGACATGTGAAAATGTCCTCTGTGTGTGCTGACTTGTTACTGAGCTCGATCACTTACTGTTCTGCTCTTGGCCATCCTGCTCAAGCCTTGGTAGGGACATCTGATAACCAGACAGACCCTGAGAAAGGGGCACCAGCTGGTCCATCTGGAAGGGTTTGATGATTCCTTTCCCCCATGGACTGTCCACTATCTCCCTGCCCAATGAGCCCAGATCCAAGGGCGCCCACTTGATCAAAAGGAGAAACTCAGCGTCTACTTCTGATCTCTGTTCTCTTCTACGTCTGCCTCTCTGTCTCTGTTCCCCAATCTCTGACTGTGCTTCCTGGGACCACCTCCCACATAAACTGTTTGCATTCAGATTCATATCTCAAGGTCTGCTTCTGGGGAAACTTGACCTGAATGTTGTAAAAGAAGAAGAAAAGAGAGGAGTTTACCCAGCTCCCGGGCACCCATTAAATCTAGGCTTCTTTCCCCTTAAAGGGGTGGGATGCTGTCATCAAATCTGAACTGTTAACAGGGAGCTGGGACAAGCTTAGAGCCACAGGAGATCTTTGCTCACGAGGTTACAGTGTGTTGGGCCCCAGTGACAGTCAGTGAAACATGAAGGAAGAGAAAGTCAGATCTGAAGACAGAATATTTTGGTATGCTGTATATAGACACGAATTAGGTAAGCTTTAGTGGGAAGGTAATACTCATGGAATAGTTCAAAGGCAGTTTCTGTCACACAGCTGAGATATATGCCTTGTGGTAATAAATCTGTCAGAAGCTTCTGTCCTTCTCCCAACCTCCTTGACCAAAGGTTGCTTGTGATCTGTGACAAATTGCAATCCAAATAATCCACAGCATTTTGCCAAGGACAGACCTGAACTAGTAAGAACAACTTAGTTAATGATTCTGTGATTTGAGGACTTTACCTATGGGTCAAACCAAGTAACATAAATAAACAGTAGATGCGAGACACAAATGTTGAAGAAATACTGAAAGACTAAATTCATCCGCATGCCATCTTTTACCATATGGATAGTTTGTAACTTAGTAACCAAGGCCGTATTGCTAAGTTCTGAATTAAAGCCGTGGCAAAATTGTATTTTATAGTGATGTCCAAATATTAATCTTTGAAAAAAGTAAATTTTTTTTAAGTGTATTATTAAGGATAGTTCAAGTCCAACATATCAGGGCAGGACTGGATAGACTCAGGGACGAAGAGATTTGGTGATGGGGGGAAGAGTTATTGAAAGAATTAAGGTCAGAAGGAGTCCTTCTCAACTAGCTCCAAACCTGGCAGCCTCTTTCAAAGCCCTCTGGTTCTATGGGCCAATTAAATCATGGGACCGAGAAAAATAAATAGGGAAGGTCAACAAGAGATGACCAGCAGGAAGTGATCTGTCATTGATTTTCCAAAGGATGTGTGCATGGGTATCAGGAACAAACTGCCATGTGGCTCGTTCTAGCTTCCTTAGGTAGTTAGGTGGTGCCTGTGAGTTTTTAGATGATTAATAGAAGTATGTTTTTAAAAGTTTGAAATGTTTAAATTGCTAGCCAAGCTTTATGTTGAATGTGACCCTTTCCTTGTCAGGGGTTAGCTACGTGCTTCCAAACAATACAGCTTCCAAGCGCCACGATCCCTAAATCAGAGCGCTGAGAGGCAACGTGAGTTTTTGAGCACAGACTGTCAGAAGTCCAATCAGATTTCAAAGAAGTTGGGGGTGTTTTCTGGTGAAAACTCTGTGAACTTGAAGGGATGAGAGTGATAGGGATAAAGTGGGTTGCAGTTTGTGGGAAAGAAAGAGTTTGGCATGTAGTTCAGAGGTCCATCTTCTGTGTCCTTGTTCTTTTCTTGTATCCAATGTCAAGTCCTCAAGTAATTCAATTTAAAAACTCATAACGGTCCTTTAAAGACTCATTAGGACTTTCAGTGGGGAAGTTAAATGCGCAACCACATTGATTTTACTGTCATGGCCAGAGAATTGCCCAAGCGAGAGCCAAATTCTCCCCTACAATTCTGCCCCTTCATGCATGACCGCAAGCATTCTCGACCTCTGGGGGCTTTGGTTTCTCCTCTGTAAACCCCACCTCTCAGTGTATGAGTCCCTGAGCCCTGGAGGATGAGAGCAGAGCGTCCAGGAGGAGCCTCGAGGATAGGGGTCCCATGGTGTGGCCCTAAGCCAGGTCTTACGGAGACACATTTCCTGATAAGGATTGACCTGGTTAAGTGGTGGGGTTATGGGTGGGAGAAATACATTTTGTTTTTTACACTTTTTTTCTTTATGTTTTCTACAATGAATATGTATTACTGCTACAATTAAAATGTTTTGGGCAGAGGAGGCTCAAGTTAGGATCAAAGAAACACAAGAGCAAAGATCTGATCTAAGCCCGAGGCATAAACGGAGATACCCTGAGGGCATCGGTCTGTTTTACTCAGTTTATTTGACTGACGTGCCTCGGCTCAGTCCCACCTCCAGGATCCTGAAACGTCCGCCTGTCCCTAAGAGGTACCGGATTATCAGTTAACCATCAGGGCGGGAGGCGTCCATGTCACCGTGTTCCCCCCGACCCAGGGCCGGGTCCGAGCGCAGCCGACACGGGCTGAACCCGGCGGTGTGCGTCGGCGGGGCGGCCCGGCGGGCGCCGGGTGTGCTCAGGTGCGCGCCCGGTGGCGCTGTTTTTCAGCTCGCCCGTGCCTGGTCGGGGAGTGGAGCCCCTGGAGCGGCTGCGCGGACCGGTGCCGGCCGACGGCGCGCGTGCGGAGGCGCGCGGTGCGGCAGGAGCCTCGCAACGGCGGCGCGCCCTGCCCGGTCCTGGAGGAGAGAGCCGGCTGCCTGGAGTACGCGACGGCCCAGGGCCAGGACTGCGGGCACGCCTTCGGTACTGCGGCTTCCACGCTTGCTGCCCGGGTGACTTTCCATCCCTTCGTCCCACAGAAAGCCCCCGGGGCAGGGAAACTTCCACGCGCTGCGGGGAGTGGGAGGCGCCCGTCTGCTCGGGCGAGATAGGAAGCTCAGGAAATGCTTGGTAAAGGAATGCTCCGTCAGCCGCACCGAGGCCTCCCGGCGCCCCCTCCCGCCCCTCCCCTGGGTGTGTCTGTGACCCCGCGGGGGCCCCTTCCTGCGGCGCGCGCGCTCGGTGTGAGGGCGCGCACGGCGGTTTCTAGCGAGCTCAGCCTAGCTGACGACAAGGGCTTTGGGTAGAAGGAGGATGTCATCCGGATAGCACGTGTCCGGTAAGGATAAGGATTTCACCTTTCCCTGTCGTTCCAGTTTAACCACAAACACCCGCACCCATGCGAAAGCAGTAGAAAAATGAGACATTCCTGAAGGATGATAACAAGATCCTCTTGAAACACCTGCTTCTCTCAGTCAAGGGGACTAGGGCTGAGGTGATGGGATTTATGGCCGGGGAAGACTGTTCTGGTCGAAGTGAAATGGCCGAGGAGACCAGCAGTCGGCTCCTCCTTGAGGCGGAAGCCACGGGAAACAGCAGAAAGGCCAAGACCAGAGTGTGGGCTGGGATTAAATCTGATAGAACAAACACTGACTGCTCAGGGCAGCAAAGATCATGTTTTTCATAGGAACCTGGAAAATTCCATGTTTACAGGACCCTCGCCAAGCTATTTTGTTCCCTTTTCATTCCTCACGCAAACATGTATCGAGAGTCTGCTTGATGCCAGGCCCTGGGCTGTCTGCCAGAGTTACAATGGGGAGAAAAGCTGGCGTGGAGCCTGTGGTCAGGTAGATCACGGTCTAGTGTTGGGTGTAGGGGGTTTGAGGGTTTGGGGGGCTGATCTAAGAAAAACACGTGACCATGAGAGGCAGCATCAAACAACAACCTTAGAGGGTGCTGCTTGAACAGGGTTGCATGAGAGGGGACTTCCAAAAGCTATGATGTGGCGACCACCATCCAGAGCGGGAGAAGCACTGGCCGGGAGCTGGTGTGTCTGGGTGATGTCAGCTAAGCAGCATGGCCCAGGACCTCTGGGCCAGAGAGCTCCAAAGGGCAGGAAGCTCCTGTTGGCTTGGGGTCTTGTAACCACGATGGCCAGCAGATGCTGGGTGTCACTTCAGGGTATGCAAAGCAGGCAGGGCCTAAATGCCTAAAAATCTACTTGTTTGGCTATTTGTAAAACAACTAGATAAAAATTTGAGTTTGGTGCCAGTAGGTTTTAGAGCTAACAGATCTCCACCTGCTGTGAGACGTAAACAACCAAGGGACCATGTTTGGCTCATTTTTATAACACGGAGGGTGAGGGGCACGAGGCCCATCTGAGAAGCCAAAGGCAGGCCATGGTGTGGGCAGCAAAGAGGGAGGTGGGTGGTGAGAGGGGAGGCCTCTGTGCTGACACCCCCTCCATGCCTGGCCCGGGGTCCTTGTTTAGGATTCTGGTCTTTATTTTAAGAGCCATGGAAAGCCACTGGGGTGTTTTCTGTAGGAGCCAATGTGATCAGATCTGTGATTTGAAGATATCTCAGGGACATGCGGAGTGGCGGGGCCAGGGTGGAGGCCCCTCCTGGATACGGCCACCATGTTAAGTTCGCAGGGCAATAGTTTAGTGCTCACATGCTCATAGAACAAGACACATTCAGCTCTGCACTCTGCAGAAACACTACGGAAAGGCTCAGGGGGGAAGTCGCTGTGGGACATAATTGATTTTTTTGATGGCTCTCACAACCTAGGGCAGATCTGTCAGAAAAAGTCACTGCACCACTTGGTTACAGGGTCCAGCTGCTAGAAAGTATTCCTTCAGCACATCTGACTCTTCAGTGTCACATGAGGATACCCAGATCTCCTCCCAGCCCTGGATCTCTTCATAGAAAGATCATGCAGATCACAGGAAAAGGGACAGGTGGGTCAGTGAAGAGGATCCAGTGGAACGTGATGGGCCCACCCCTGGCCCCTGGGGTCCTCTTCCCTACCTGGAGGTATCCCCTCCTCCGTCCCTGATGGGCCAGGCCAACAGGCCTGCCTTCCTCCAAATGTCCCCCAGCTCCCAAATTCCCCATTGCACCTCCCCTCCCCGCAAACTCCACAAAGACGATTTTATGTGACTCCCCAGGAGGTGTTATGACTTTGGTGTGACACTAACAAGAGCAGTCTGTTCTTAATGGCCTCCTATCAGGAGAAATCTAGACTTGGGGCAGGGCCACTGGCATTTGTAGCCCTGACTTCGCACCCCAGGATTCCCCTTTGGGATGTCCTTGAAATGATGACTGGTGTCACAAGCTGGTCAGGGCACACAGGACCCCGAGAATGCTCCAGTTTGGTGGCTCCTTAAGCGTGGTCTCACACCAGCAGCTTCGGCCTTACCTGGGAACCTGTTAGAAATGCACATGCCTTGGGCCCCACCCAGTCCCGCGGGGATCACAGTCCCTGGAGGGGGACGTAGCGCTCTGCCGGGGATGAGGCCTCCAGGGGCCTCTGCTGCTTGCTGGAGTTCAGGAGCTGCTGGTCCAGCCCAAGAAGGGATGCTTGGTTCTGCCCTCAGCCCCTGCATCCCAGCAGGATCACATCAATGATGCTTTGCTGAAGGCAGAATTTCCCAGAATGCACAACCCTTTTCTCATGCCCCCTTCCTCCACCTTCAGAGCCAGCAACCTAACATCTTTCTGTGCTTTCCTTCTGTGGTACCATCTTCCTCTGACTCTGAAGACCCTTGTGATTACATTCAGCCCATCTGGATAATCCAGCCCGTCTCCCTATTTTAAGGTCAACTGAGTAACAACCTTCACTCTTTGTCGTGTAACATAACATGTTCACAGGTTCTGGGGATTAGATACTGACATCTTTTTGGGGACTGGGCGGGGGGGCATTATTCTCCCTGTCGTGGAGATAGGACATTGGAGTTCAGAGAGATGACAGCACTTGTAAAGGGTACAGAACTTAAACCTCGTGGCTCTAAATCCCATGGGCCCCTCTCCTCTACCACAAGTTGTTTTGCTGTTACCAGTAGAGCTAACATTGCAATTGCAGATTCCTGTAACTAAGGAGAAATATAAAGGCCAGACTGAAACATGGTCACTGAAGCACTCTTACAGTCAAGTAGCTGTTGCATTCTTCCTGTTTTGTTTAATGTATATCATGACTATATTTTTTATCATCAAAACAAATCCACAAACCCATATCATGTATTTGTTGCCCATACTGACGATGGTTTATATGCATTTTCCTCCTGAGAGGAGACCACTGTGCATTATTATGAACTGAGTGCTTCCAGGCTGGTGTCATCTGTCAAATTTTCATTCTGCTCTCGTCTTTGCTGTATCTCCAGGCGAGTGGCTCTCAGGTGGCCCACCCCATTGTGTCAGGGGCCTTTATGAAATTCTCAAAGCAAATTCAATTTACTTTCATGTTCAAAGTAAGTGTGTGCGGTGCCCCACTTTGAGCAGTGGAAGCTGTTGCAAAAGCGGACAATGGTAGATTGATGGGATGCCGGAAAAGTTGGCAAATACCCTGTTAACAAAGAGTCTATTACATTTGAATATTGTTGCCAGGAAGGGGAGAGGAGGGGGAACTGGCTTTTATGGAGAGCCTTTGTCCTGGGGCACTGGTCACGTGCTTCCATACATAAGCAGAAGTGGGACTGGAGGTGAAAGAATTTCTAAATTACTTACCACTCTTAAGTAATGAAACATTAAATGTGTGTGGGATGTTAGAAAGTGGCGCTGGTTCAGAGACCTCCAGATGATCTGGCTCCTGGCTTGTTCACTTTAGACTCCCGCCAGGGAAGAGGGCGCCCCCCTCCATAGAATGTGGCACCAAACCAAGCCTCAGGCTGGAGGGCCCAGGATGGGGGGGTGGGGAGGACCAGGTCCAGAGCCACTGGACCCTTCTATGACGGGTCATAACCACAGAGGCTTGACACTGAGTGTGGGGAGTAGGTCTGAAAAAACAGAAGCTATCTTCTGTACTGGGGCCCCTGCGTGGTCATTTACTATTAATTTCCCTTCCTTTAACCTCAATGAGCTTCAGTTCTCTGATGAGAAACCCTCATCAGAACACCTCTTTACAAAGCTTTGGTGAAGATCAGTAACGTATGATGTGAAAGCACTTTGCAAACGAGCAGGTTACCAATGCCCAAGGTGCCATCCTGCTCCAGGTGTTAATCTGTGCCAGCAGCGATCCCTCCCCCCACCCCACCTCCCGGGCCACAGCTCCCACCCCCTCCCCTGTGGCCCGAGGGGGCCTGGAGTGCCTGGGCTAATGTTCCCCCCTTACTCCCTGAGATCTCACGTTGCATTAAGGACAGTGGTTAGGGACAGAAAGGGAAAATAAAGCCAAATGTAAATGATTTGTAGGAAACATGCTGCAACAGTGAAACTTAAAATAGTGACACTTTGTCATCTGCCTTGTGATAGAGGCTGTCGAGCGTGGCAGTGAGGAGATGGTTTTGGAGACACTGCCGGGCACTGCCAGGCTTATACATAATGAGCCTTTCTTAACCTCTCTGGCCCACAGGTTCCTCATCTGTGAAATGGGGAAGCAAGAAGATCTATCTCAGAGGGTGGTTGTGAGAATTAAATTCTTTAACACATGAAAAGGGCTTAGCATTGTGCCTGGAAACTTAGATATGCATCACTGTTAGCTTTAATTTTTACTATCTTAGAACTTTTCTTAGGATTTTGTATCAGAAACTATAGTCATATACTTGCTTTCTACTTCTTAACCAAAATTTTTTTCCCCTGAGCTATATAGTAAGAGGATTGCCTTTGAACTTTTTTAATAATTGATGCAGTACAAATTAGGAGCTCAGAGAAATGTTTTGGGCTAAAGAAACACATCCCCAAAATACTACAGTTTGGTATAATGCTCCATGGTTTTAGCAGTAAGTGCATGCCTCACGTAGTGAGGAAGCACATAAATGCGTCAGAAGAACAGAAATGAACACCATACTTGAGAAAACAAAAACCCTTTTGATGTTTGTGTTTTTCATAATTAGATCTAAGAGAAACAGAGAAGGATACATGCAGTCACTTGTTCTTTTTTGATTCTGTCCCGTGGATTTTGGATGTTTGAAAGCTGCAGTCACATTTAGAAAGAATGTCATGTTCTCTTTGGAAAACAATTAAACTTGTTAGCACAGCAGTGAAGAGCCACTCAGCTGGGACTCTAGAGTTTACACCAGATGTGGATAATGTCCAGCCCGGAGAGATTAGGTGCAGAACCACAAGAGACAAGAACTGTGCCTGCAACTCTTAGGACCAAGTGGCCACCAGGTGCTAGGTCACTCTTGTCTTACATGTAAAATAAAAAGGACTCTGCGTTCAGCAATCTAAAGAAGAATCAGGGCTGCCACCTTGTGGCAGAAGGGAGCTTAGCAAGATGAACCTGGAAGCTCAAAGAATCTAGGTCTTGCTGCTGGTACCCTGCTGCCATTTCGCTCTTGCTGATTGATGACTTGGGCATCACACAAGTCGACCTCAGCTGGTTTCTCCCCTTCCTAGGATGGTCCAATTTCTGAAACAAAGGGTAGGAAGGATGGTTGAGCCATCTCAGCCCCAAGGCTCAGTGTAGGGACAGAAGACCACAGGGAAGTAGAGACCATGCACACTGGTAGCAATTTGATCCATTCGTTCATCCATCAACCCAGTCATTCATCACACCATATTTATTACGTGTGTAAATGTGTGAAGGCTGCTGGGATGAACAAGGCAAAATCCTGTCTTCCGTGAGTTGACAGCAAGGTGGAATCAAGAGGTTTCTCTCCATGTGCTACACAGAGCAACTGATGCCTCCCTAGACTTAGAGATGAAATAGGAAGGGGACAAACAAAGTAAAAGAAGACAGCAGAGGTGGGAGGAAAGAATTTCTGGCGGTTTTCTTTTCTCCAACCCAGAGCATCAGAGGTGGAATGGGGTGGCAGAGAGGAAGGGAAAGAGAATCTTCAGGACCATCCTTCCTCGCTACTGGCGCTGGGAGAGCGCTGTGCTGGCCGCCACCTGGCACTCACACCCTGGGCTGCATGGCTAGGGTCAGAGCTTCCAGGCTGTGGTTATCGGAAGACATTTTTAACCTTGGTTGCACCACTCCACCCCCAGCCCAACCCATGTTTTTATTATCCGCTCTGGGCCTTGCTTCCTGGCCCGTCTCCATCCTTTCCAGCTGTGTTACCACTGCTGACAAGTATGCTTATCAAAGGCCCACAGTTCTTCTCCCTACCCAACTGCATTGCCCAAATCTTCATGGAATTGGCTTTTGGGGACTCCACCTTAACCTTCTTTCATTCCTTGACGGTGTCCCACAGACTTCTGGACTTGGGGATGGAAGGCTTTGGATGGACTGGGAACCAAGTTGGGGGGAACTTTGCTCTGGGTACTTCAGGCTGCACGTGTTCAGCATCATTCTCCTTTTCCAGTCCCTGCCTTTATAACTTCCTCCGCATTCAACAAGGAGAGGACAAGACAGGTGGCCTCCCCACAGTGGTCTACAGACATCGAAGATGCCGGGTAACTTGCTGATGTTTTTTACTTATGTTTTTTCCAGTTGGACGGTCCAGTCAGCCCACAGAGGTAACTTGGGGAGATGGGTTTTCTTCTGTTATTTGTTCATTGACTTTGGGTAAAACATGACTCTCCACCACAGAGCTGGGAAAGTACTTGTCCCTTCTCCATTCTTGTGGGGCTATAAAGATGTCTTTGTCTCTGAGGTCTGATCTCTAAGATGAAACATGCTATATAAAAATGGGATGATGTAACTTTGGCAGTCACATCATCCTGTGGTCTTTATGGAACCGTGGACTCCGGCACCGCCTCTGAGGATTTCTACTGAGTCCTAATGGCTCAGGTTGGGAGGAACCTTCACACTCATGAAGAGTCCACTCTTCTGCTGTCAGAACAGAGACATCGGATGGCTGCAGATTCATTCCTCACCCTGCCACTCACTGCGCCTCAGTTTTTTCTTCTTGAAAAATGAGAATATTAATTCCTACCACATGGGGTTGCTGTGAGGATTTAATGAGAAAATATCACTAAAAAGATATCCGGGTTAAACTATCTGAAATTGACTGAAGCTGCATCATAGAATTTCCTGTCTTAATACCTCAAGGAACCTAGTAAATCACACCCACCATTGCTAAAGATCTTTTATAAAGCAGATTTTCCAAACAATTCCATCTAAGCCATTACCACTCATAATGGTATAGATAAAAAACAGAACAAAACAACCTAGTCCATTTTAGCATAATTAGAACCTGAAATGCCACATTCAGGGTTTTTACTCTGTTTTGTTTCCCTGAAGAATTGTAAAATCGTGTTGCTTTTAAGGACAAGACTCCAAAATATCCATCCACACCTAGCTGCTCCCCCAGAGCCTTCAGATTCTAGTCACAGAATAGACTTTTCCCTAGTCTGTTACAGAAAAACATGTCTCAGCCTCTCTGTCCTTTTGTTTGTGATGCCCAGGATAACTCTGATGCTCAGCTTCAAGTTAAGACATCGCATTCCCCCAGATCACGTGGGTGAGCTGGGTGGGGGTATATATGGGAAAGGCGGAAAAAGGTGCCTGCCTGGGTGTCAAGGACTAGACCTCCCTGGGCTCACAGGCACTCAGGCTCAAGCAAGTTCTTGTTCAATTTATATAATTCATTAAAATCTCAGCAAAGTTATCAAGGGCTATTTTCCTACTGAAATGTGCTTTTATACCCAAGATAGCGGTCAGACTAGACAGGACATGAGACAAATTTCTGCAAATTCACGTTGACCAGATAATTCAACCATGGATTGAAAAACAGCACAAAGGGTCACTATAGTTGTCAGGCAGGCACGGTCACAGTTCAGCCAACGAGGGACTTGCCAAGACACCTGTGACCCGTGCGCACGCGCCGCCCTACCTTCTCCGGGCTGTCAAGTTTCCTTGGGGATTCCAGGCTTCCTAAGACCTTCTACAGCATTAGGCCACTTCTCATGCCAGCAAGTGAAATTATTCCCCTTTTTTCCCCTAGATACTGTATGGAGTTCAAGACAGAGTCATTGACCCCTCACTGTGCCCTGGAAAACCGCCCCCTGACTCGCTGGATGCAGTACCTCCGAGAGGGGTACACGGTGTGTGTGGACTGCCAGCCCCCGGCTATGAACTCTGTGAGCCTTCGCTGTTCTGGAGACGGGCTGGACTCTGATGGGTAAGGGAGGGAAACTGGTTGGAAGGGTTTTTTTGGTACTCGGGAAGATCTGTCCTCTCCTCGTCCTAAACAACAGACCAGTAGGTAGCAGATCGAGGCGTGACCTGGGGAGTCAAAACAACGAGGAGAACCCTCCATCTGGCAACTGCAGAGTCCAGGGCGCAGTTCACACTCGGGGACTTAGAGGCTCTATACCAGAGATGAGTGGGTGAATTTGGGTATTGGGGTTCGGGCCAAGATCCTAAATGACCACCAAAGACCTGCACAAAAGCAACCATACACACTATGGAAACAGAAGAGCTTGCCTTTTTTCTAATACTGTATTAATGGGCACTAAAATTTGAATTTTATATAATTTTCATGTATCACAAAATATTCTTTTACTTTTCTTTCAACTCATTTTTCCCACATCTCCACGTGGTCCCCTACCTAGAAATGCTCTGAACCCCATCCTTTCGGGCTTTTATGGAGGCCCCATTAGGTAGGCACCATTGATTAAATCACTGGCCATTGGCCATTGGCCATCGATTCTACCTTCAGCCCCTCTCCCTCCCTGGAGGTCAGGATGGGGGTGGGAGGGCACTGAAAGTTCTAACCCTCTAATCACCTGGTTGGCTCTCTTGGCAACCAACTCCCTACTTAAGGTGCATCCACATAACAAAAGACACCTTTATCACTCTCAACACTTAGGAAATTCCAAGGGCTTTGGGTGTTACCAGCCAGGAACTCTGGACAAAGACCAAATATACATGAGAAATACATTTTGGTCATCTGAAGGATCAAATATACATTTCTTATAAATCATAATGTTGCATACACCTACAGAAATCTATAGATTGGCCAAGAGAATTGACCCTTGAAAACATTTTACCATCTAAAAACCCGTCTCCGTCCTGTATTTAGCTACCAGTTAAATCTGCTAACACTATTCATAACTAAAAGAAGGGCAGGCTTTGTGATGGACATGGATTATGGTTTTAAGTATGTCAGCTGGAACTGGTAAAAATATAGATTAGAAAGAAAAAATACGACTTTTCCAGTTAATCGCTATTCCCACAGTACATTTTAATATTTATTAACCTGAATTTATGTTTATTAGTCTCTTGTGCCAGCAGCCTCTGTGTTGAGTTCACCGTCTACACAGTTAAGTGGGTAAGGAACTCGGGAAATAGACAATTAATATTTAGATTTAATGTTTTTCTGCAATACCTCATCCATATTTTGACTTTAAATGAATATTGTAATTTAATTCGTACCCATAAAACACCTTAAACCGTGGCTGGGGTTCCAGTGACTTTAAAAATAATAATTTCAATAATCTGGCTTTTTTCTTTTCACGTCTCCCATTTTTCATTATGGAATCAAAGTGTTACAAGAGAGCATTTGGTGCAGACCCCTCTAATTTAAATATACACAAACCAGGAAGCCTTTTTCCTTTACGTAGCACTTTATATACTCAGAGTGAGTGAGAGAAACCAGCACAGTAGCCTCAAACTACAGTTTAAGAGGGGTGTCTCCAAATAGAGATTAATTGTTAACTTGTTTTAATGGAACCCAAAGAAGGGACTTAGTTTGTGATTTTTTTTTTTTTTTTAATTTGTAATGCATTTCAAAACTCTAGGTGTGATCATTCTGGGAAAAAAATAAAAAAGAAAAACAACAAATTTCGATTTATAATTCTGTAAATTAGAATTTCCTTTGGTTTGCTTTTCGTGTAACTCACATTTTCAAAATACTGTTTCAGAAACCAGACTCTCCATTGGCAAGCAGTCGGCAGTCCTCGGTGTCAAGGAACTTGGAAAAAAGTGCGGCGAGTTGAACGGTGTTCTTGTCCAGCTGTTCACAGCTTTATTTTTATATAGATTGTGATGGAAATATTTCAAAATGTGTTTGTAAACATGCTAAATATTAACAAATCACGTTCAGTGTTTCATAATCCTTTATAAACTCTTTGGCCAAGGGCCCCTGTATAAAAGTCACTGCCACACTGTGAAATAGGGAAAGGAAATTTAGGGGCCAGTTCTCAAGAAACACAACGCCTTTATTTTTATTTTTACTAAGTTGAGGGCCCACCATGCAGTCTCCTGTGGTTTTACATCCTTGACCTGTCACCTGGAGGCTCCTCATTCAACAGGAGGCACACTGGACACGGAGTTCATGTTTGTCTGTACGTGGTTCGTTTATCGGTAAGCTGTCATGTTAAGGGTATCCATGCTTTGAGTCTTGCATTCTTTCTTTCTATTCTGTAATCTCTTAAAAAGAAAAGCCTTAAAAAATGCCTACAGATATATGTATGCTCATACATTTCCCATATATTATTCCATAAATTCTGAAATAATAACTGTCAAACAAATTGTCACAAATCACTTTCCACAGTCAAGTTAAGATTTAGTAAGCTAATGCAAAACCAAAAGCTATACTAAAATACTTTTTTTAAACTAGAAGAAATTTTCTTCAGTTAATCGAAAAGAATCAATCATATGTTCATTCTAGGTCAGTACAGAGTTTCTTTAAATGTTATAATTTCCAGGAAGTGAAATTTTGGCACCAATGAATGAAACACTTGCTTTAATTGTGAACATTCTACCATCATTAGCATCTAAGATTATTTCCAAGGCTTAAAGCCTGAAGTTGACTAAGATGAGCTTGGAGTTAATTGAAGTAAAACATATGACTTTGTTTTCCTGCAGCACACATGCACACGTTTTCTTATGTCTGGAGTAGAAGCCAGAGGTATAGATTATGGACGGCATAGATTTATTACAAATGCTAGGATCCCCACCACCGCACACAGAGAAGTATTAGTCTCGTTTTATGGTTAGAGAAGCAATGAACCAGAGACAAAGTGCCTTGTTGAAGGATTTGGGATGACAGCTGGACCCAGATCTCAGCTTTTCATCCAGGAATCAGCTTTGATGGAGAGCCTGATGATGCCAAAGATGGTGCTATAAAAGTGAAGCCCTTTTTATTTCTGCAAAATTTTAAATTCAGGATATTTTCTTGGGAGATTACTGAAGCTTGAGATTTAATCTACCGGCATATTCCTGGAGATGTTTGGGTTCGGTTCCAAACCACCACAATAAAGCGGGTCACAAGAAATTTTGGCTTCCCAGTGCAAATAAAAGTTTTGTTCACACTATATTGAAGTTTGTTACCTGTGCAATAGCATTATGTCTGAAAAAACAATGTGTATACCTTCATTGAAAAATACTTTATTACTGAAAAACGCTAACCATCATCTGAACCTTTAGTGAGTAGTAACAACAAAGATCACTGATCACAGAACACCTTAACAAGTATAATAATAATAGTGAAAAAGTTTGGAATATTGTGAGAATTACCAAAATGTGACACAGAGACACAAAGTGAACAGATGGTATTGGAAAAATGGAGCCAATAGACTTGCTAGATGCAGGGTTGCCACAAACTTTCAGTTTGTAAAGAATGCAATTATCTGTGAAGCACAATAAAATGAGATATGCTTGTATATGAAATTCCTTTGGTTTCATTTGTATAAAATATTATTACCTAACAAATGATTTACTAAAATACATATTTCTTGGTACATTCATGTAATAACATAATAATTGCAAGCTTAATAGGGATGGGAAAATCCCCAATATTTAATGCTGAGAGCAGCAATATTTCTGACTATATATATTCAGCTGTCAGAATTGTTTGTGTGGTAAATTAAATTCTTCAGAAACCAATAATAAAAAATTTGAGTCTCATCAGGGTTAGGAATTTCAACTCTAAGTTCAGAATTAACATTTAAAGGCCATTTCTAACATTTGTAAAGCAAATTTTTTTTAATTGAAGTATAGTCAGTTATAATCTGTCAATTTCTGGTGTACAGCACAATGTCCCAGTCATACATATACATACATATATTTTTTTCATATTCTTTTTCATTAAAGGTTATTATAAGATACTGAATATAGTTCCCTGTGCTATGCAGAAGAAATTTGTTTTTTTTAAGTCTATTTTTATATACAGTGGCTAACATTTGCAAATCTCAAACTCCTAAACTTATCTCTTCCCACTCCCTTTTGTAAAGCAAAATTTTTGAAGGCAAACCTGAGTAATTTTCAATGTTGCTTAAAATTTTATGCCACTAAATAAACTTTCTGTTCACATTTTTAAAAGCTATTTATCTGACTAAAAAATAACCAAATTTTCTGGACTGGTCAGAGAATAAATAAAATTTCACCATAACCTAAACAAAACACTTTAGAACTGATCGACATAAGTATGATGCTAACAGCAAAAAAGCTGTGATGTATTTATGGTTCCAATATGTGTTATAACATTTAGCATAACTGAGTTGTGTAAAATCAATTTTTAAAAGTAGGTCTTTCGCTTTTGGTACATGGCCATTAATTACTTTCATATTGGGGCATATTTTTATTTCTATTCTTGAGAAGAATTTCATAGGTTAGAAGTTGTAACTATTCAATAATGATCTTGAAAAGCTTGGTATTCATTCTAGCAAAGCCCAAGGAAACAGTCCAGAAATGAAACATGTAGTCCAAGTGATTGATGAAGAACCAAAAGTTTTTACTTTCAGAGTTAAAGATCAAAGTAGGTAAGACTTCTTCAGTGTTCTTTTCTAATGAGCACGTTAGAGTTGGTGTCCTTTCCACGGGCACTCTACAATGATTTACGGACCCTAGAATTCCTTAATAGGCTGCTTTTCAAAAATGCATGAGGAAAGTAATTTGAACAAAAATAAATATCCCCACTCAGGAAACAAGGAGGAAGGAATTAGAGATGGTGATCATTTAGAAAAGTGGGGGAAAAAAAGAGAGAAAGAGATGACAAAGAATAAGGTGATATATAATCACACCGTTCTGTTTTGGGTTCATTCTTGGGACGTTTTTATTCGAGAATGTTGCAATGATGCATACATAGCAATAGCAATAATTTAAATTGCTTAATTCTATTCTGGCATAAAAAGTTTAATTAGCTGTCTTTTCTAGGTTTGCACCAAAATGATGTAAAATAAAACTGGTTCTGCCCTCTAAGAATATTCTCTTGAAGATTCATACAAATAACTGTAGTTTGATTTAGGAAGCCTGGGCATTCTGAAGTGTAAGCGATCAGGTGATGGGCACATAGAAAGAGAAGCGAAGCTTCTAGGTCAAGGTGATGGATACATGTTTACCTTCTCTCCTTCCTCCAATCCCACTGAGGTGACAGGATTCACAAAAGAGAAAGAGTCTATAACATAGATCAGAAGGGAGGGTGGGAATCAGCCCAGAGATTTTGAAGAATATTTTTGAAGACTGAAAGCACCCGGGATTCTACTGATGGGTAAACCAGAATGGAGGGACCATCCCCTTTAAAACACATAGAAAAGGAGGTGGAGTCAGAGGTGTGAGCCATTCTTCTCAGGATGGAGAGGGCTCACTGACCACAAACAAGATGAATTTAAAAAATCCCCACCCCCTAGAGACAAATTTGTGAAATTTAAAATCAAGGATAAAGAAAAGGCTATAAAACCTTCCAGACAGAGAAAGACAGATTATCTACAAAAAAAACCAAGACTCCCCCCTGAGAGACAGCAATCACTTCAGCAGCATCAGTAGAGACTTAAAGTCTAATAGAATAAAACCTCCAAGCTCTGAGGGAGTATGACTTTAAAACTAACATTTCTCTATCAGCCAAGCTACTAAGAAAGTGTGAAGGCAAGATTCAGCCTTTCTGAGGCAGAGAGATTCAGAAGCCGTGTGAGATGGTCGTAAGTAGGGTATTCTTTTTCAGTTAAACACGGCAGGTTGAACATATATTTACCCCCTTTACCTGCCAATTCCCAATAAAATTACAATTAAAGGATTTTTTTTAAGACAAAAAAAAGTAATGAAAAGGAGATTAAAAGAGAAAAATACAGCTGAAAAGGGATGGTCACAAAATTTCAGGACTAGAAAAGGAGAGGCTGTCTAAGAAGAAAGGAGAAAGCCAGAGGCCTCTGGGAGTGAATTTCAGTGAGCAAGGTCATTGACAACACCCTGGAAAGGCTCAAGCACTTAAGGTTCCAGGTGTTTCCTTCAGCGGAATGGTTGAGAGTTGGTATAAGAAATAGAGCCTTAGATTGCTCTGCAGCCAGGCAACAGCTGGACAGGTTTACTCTTTGGAGGGGACTCCAGATTGGACACACCAGAAAGAACAACTGAGAAGGGAGACTCAGTCTCTGTTCTGAGTGGTGACCCCCCAGGTCCCTCCTCCACATGCTCTGAGAACTGCTGTATCCCCTCCCTCACTGCCTCACTGTGACACTCACCCCCTCACACCAGCTTGCCGGATTCCTCTCTGAGAAAATGAATCATCCAATAAAATGATTGTAGGTACCAATATGTGAAAGAGCCAAGTCTCTGTTCGATCACTACCTTGACGTGTGAGCACACATTAGTGCTCACAGAGCTTTCAAGCAACGTCTTCATCCTCACTTATAAATACAAATGGATAGCTCAGTTCAACCAGGCACTTGGAAGAAAACCATTAACAAAGAAAGAGGGAAACCAAAATTAAACAGAAACAAACAAGCAATATAACAAAACTCGGAGGCAGTAAACACTGCCAGGAGCAGAAGAATGAAATGTTATCAATCATGAAATAAGAACAGAATGCCCTAAAAAAGGAATAATCAGAGCACTAAAAGCTCTTGTAAATTAAAAAGTTTGATAGTGGATATATGTTATAAAACCTTGGAAGATTAAGTTTTATAACATTTTCCCCAGAAAGTAAACCAAAAAATTAAAGATACAGAAATTAGGAGACAAAAGATAAGAATTAGAAGATCCGTCAAAGAGATCCAATGCCTGAGTAATGGGAGTTCCAGAAAGAAAGTACAAAAAAAGACAGGAGAAAATTAGCAAAGAAATAATAGAATAATACTTTTCAGAAATTAGCCTAGGGATTTCAGAATTCATTGAGTATCATTAGTTTAAAAAGAAGACTCACATCAAAGCATGTTACCATGAAATTCTAGATCTTTGGATACACAGAAGAATTTACAAGCTTCCAGCGAGAAAAAAAGTAGGTCACATGCAAAGGCTCAGTAATCAGAATGGTGTCAGAGTCACAGTACCTAAAGCAACATTTGATGCTCAAGACAACTGAGCAATGCCTTTGAAATTCTGAGAAAATGTTTTTCAAACTAAAATTCTATATCCAATGAAATTATTCATGAAATAGAGGGGTAGAATAAGGATGTGTTCAGACATGCATGATATAAACATTTTTCACTATATGCATATTTTCTTGGAAAAATATAGGAGGCGATGCTCTGGATAAATGAGAGTATAAGCCAAGAGAGAGGATCCAGGAAACAGGGACTCCAGACCAGGAGAGAGATAATTGGGATGCCCAGAGCCACGATGAGGGGAGATGTAAGCTTGACAGCTGTGCAGCCAGGCTGGAGGGCAAGCAGACACATGGGGGTAGGAGCGATGCCACCAAAACCCAATGAAATCAGTAGAATGTCTGACATATTTCAACGTCATCAGAGGTTTTAAAATTGGTCGGAGAATTTGGAGATGAGTAAGTGATGGGTACACACAGCTCAGATGTAAATAACAGTTACAGGGTTATAGTAACACAAACACTGAATACTGATTTAATCAGAAACATGCAAATTACTCTGGAAGAACTGGGGAGAAGCATATGTATGGGTGCGAGGTACATGCTTGTGGAGGGTTGCGGGGAGCATACAAGAGACCCCAAACCTCATGCTGTATCGTGGGGGGTGACTAATGTAACACCTCACACTGGAACATAACAAACAGCAGTCTGAGCATACACCCGAGAAAAGAGCTGGAAGAGTTGAGAATGGTCACTTGAGCTTAGAGAGAACTGAAGGGCAGTGGGAGGAAAGAGTGCTTCAGTTTTAAAGCCATGAACGTGGAGGGGAGGGTATAGCTCAGTGGTACAGCACATGTTTAGCAGGCATGAGGTCCTGGGTTCAAGCCCCAGTATCTCCATTAAAAAAAAAAAAAGGAAAAAACTCGAAGACCTATCAATAAAGGAATGGGAATTAAAGTACAGAACATATATACAATAGAATGGGGGAAAATGTATTAAGAAATGAAAAGTGAGTCTATGAATGTGTATTATTTTTATAAAAATGGAAATAAAAGTTTCAAGAAGAAATTGAAATCAAAGTATGGTCAAAATCTGAAGCAAACTAAAATGTGGCATGATTTTGAGCTACTGGAGAGAGGAGGGTAGAAAAACAATGAGACAGAAGGGGAGAATACAATTTACCTCGACAGTTCGTTGAGTTGCATGAATTTTGTGATACAGGGTTACATTTTTTGGTGAGTGAGTCACACTTCTAGGATCTCATGTGAATAATATACTATATAATCATAACACACGGTTATCAGTTTCTGATTTTTTAGAATCAACCCATACACAAAGCACAAAATATTTCATTTTAATCACTGGACAGAATAAATGTTAAAACCAAACCAAACCAAACCAAACCAACAACAAACTGAACCCTTGACAATGTAAAAGTAACAGGAGGGTGTGGGAAGCTGGGCAGAGGGGACATAGGGGTAGAGGGTCCGAATTTCCTCATCCTGCATAGGGGAGACAAGGATTCCTGCCTAGACAGAATGGCACAAGAAAGAGCTTTCGCTACTAAAAGAAGGAATAGATTGAGCAAAGTTCAGAAGCAGCGCAGGAGGGGAGGGAGAGGAAGTGTGAGGCAGTGGGTGTCTCACCTGTCACATCAGGGAGCTGCTGTCATAGGGATCAGGCCATGGTAAGTAACCTGGAAATGCAAGCATAAGCACGTTATTTAGAATGGGGATGGTGATGACCCCCAGCACATCTAAAACCGAGAACCATCCTGGAAAGTGGGCCTGGGAGAGGAGAAGCCCTCCATTCAATGTCTTTCTGTATCCTTTTCATTTTCTTCTTTCTTTTTTTTTTCAGTAAAAATGTTTAGTCTTTCATTGCTTTTTTAAAATTCAGTCAGTTTACAATGTTGTTTCAGTTTCTGGTGTATAGCACAGTGCTTCAGTCAGACAGGAACAGACATATATTTCTTTTCATATTCTTCATTTTCTTTGTAACGTTAGGGGACAGCGAGTGATCTGGAAGATGCAGGGGGCAGGCTAGAGTTGGGGGAAGCAGACCAGGCACATTTTGCCTCTGTGCTCCCGCTGCACTTTGTTCACATGGAAACACCTCTCCACCCTCCCCTCACCGCCCAGGAACGGTGGGCTGTTGTTCCAGACCAGCACAGCCAGTTTCTTCACCACAACCAGCAGGCTGGGTTCCACCATTTGGCACAGCAGCCAGGGGCCATCTTATTGTCCTTATTTCCCTTGCTGCCCTCTCTTCAGCAAGATGGTCAGAATGCACACAGGCTAAATCTTGCCTGCTGTCTATTTCTGTAATAGTTTCTCTGGCACACAGCTACACCCACTCATTCACATGTTTATGTCTATGGCTAACTGCAAGCGGAGCTGACAGAAACCTCATGGCCCACAAGGCCGAAAATATTTTATCTGGCCCTTTCCAGAAAGTTTGCTTACCCTCTGGCTTAGACTATTGACATTCAATGTAATTATCAATGTGGTTGGATTCAGGAGCACCATTGTTCATTTTTTTTGTTTGTCCCTGTGCTTTTATTTTTACTTCCTGTCCCCTTCCCTCGACTTTTTCTTTCTTTTGGATTATTTGAATAATCTTTGCTATTTTATTTTAATTTATTTATTGGCAACATACGTGTATACAATTATACATAAGTCTGTACCTATTATGTGTGTATGATTGCTCCAGGGCTTACACAGTTCATTTAAGAATTAATATTATTCCTAACATTACACTTCATGTAAATTGGAAAAGCCTTGCAGCCATTAACTGGAAACAACTCAGAGACTGAATATAAAAACTGACAAAGGGCAGAGCTTACGTGACAACTCAGAGCCACAACCTGTCTGCAGCCACCAGTTTAGAATGCTGAACTAAACCCCTGCAGCAATCAACCCAGAATGGGCAGGACTTGGTTGATGACTGCCAACATCCCGGTTTTTTTTGTCCCTACTCCCTCCACCTCAGGACCAGAGAAAGCCAAATATGTTTCCTAAAATAATCATGTAAGATCCCCACTGCTAGTTGGCCAGCCTCCAGGTCCCTCACGCCAGCAACCTCCAATCAGGGCACGCCCGAAGCCTTTGTTTTTCATTGTAAAGCTGTCCCACCAAAGACGTCAGCCTGCATCTCTGCCAAACACAGGTGCTGGTGGCTGACTCCTTTTCTATAGAAAGCCCTGAATCAACAGCCTCTTTTCACTTCTGAGCTGTCATTTATTTCCACAACTGAAATGCTCAGCGGCGTAACAGATTATTGTGATGTAATTATATATTACTGTATAGAAATGCAAATGAACAAGTACAACTGCATACAACATGAGTATGTTGAGTGAAAGAAAAAATGGCAAAGGATACATAGAGTATTTCATTTAATTTCCTTAGAGAGAAAAACAAGATACTCTCTCAGCCTTTGCTGACTGGCTCTGAGTTGGAGCACGTGTTCAACGCTGAGCCAGGCCACTTACAACTCTGCCTTAACCTCCCCCTCCCGCACTTATGAAGCCTAAAGATCACTCGGCATAGAGGCCGAGGGTCCTCCAGGTCATCCCTGAGACTGTCCAGTCCTGGGCATGTGCCTGGCCCTCTGGTTTCCCTGGTTTACTCCAGAGCCCTTCAAAGCCCTTAACCCCTCACCCACCACGTACCTTCCTCCCCAGGCTTTTCAGTTTGTCTGCTGCTTGCCCTCCTGCTGTCCTTGACCCTAGGTGGCTCTAGGTAATGTTTTTAAAGCCCTTGAGAGTTCAGAGGGGTCAAAACAAAGGCATACCTCTGAACTGAACCCTCCGGGAACTGCCCGACAGGCCAAAACATACAACCACAATCTGAGCACAAGGTCCGTATTGCCACCTCACGTAGCATCCAGCTGCACAAGAACACAGGCCACTTAGCCCTTCAAGCAGGTTTAAACACTGAAATCCTCTTACCAAAATTAAGTAGCCTCTTTCTTCATTAAGTACTCCCCAGTTACTAGTTTCAGAAAGTTGACTCTAAGTTTCTGCCAGTTTAAGTCATTTCAGTAGAGGGAAGGCTCTTTGGAGCCCCCTACTCTGCCATTTTCAGGAAGTCAGTATGTAACATTTTGTATGTTTTGGTTCTTTTTTTAGGGGGAGAGGTAACTAGGTTTATTAAGCAGTGGTATTGGGGATTGAACTCAGGACTGCATGCATGCGAAGTGTACACTCTACCACTGAGCTATATACCCTCCCCAATTCTACGTTAACACTTTAAATGATTAAATTTTAGATGTGGAAGGCAGATTAGTGGTTGCCAGGGGTTGGAGGAATGATGCAGGAGGGAGAGGAGTAACAGAAAGGATCCTCATGGTGTTGGAGTGTTCAGTATCTTGCCTGTGGTAGACACATGAACCTACACAAGTGCTATGCTCACAATGAAATACTCACAACACTGCACACACAATGTGCAAGAATGGGGAAATCAGTACCAATATCCTAATGGTGGTAATGTAGTTTTTTAAACACATGACATTGGGGGAAGCTGGAACAAGTGTACAAGGGAACTATTATTTCTCACAACTACATATAAATCCAGTTACCTCAAAATTTTCAATTAAGAAATTCAAACTTCAGACTTAAGATGAAGTTTTAGGAATACATTACCCAGTTTATCCTGCTTTTCCTTTTCATGCATCCGATAAAAAAGTTATACAATAAAAATCTATGCTTATATCTATAATAGCTCTCTTAAAGGTAAAATGGAATTCTAAATAAGTATAATTGATAGTGATTTTTTTTAGTGGCACATAAAATAAGTGAGCATCTTACATTAGTATCAACTTAGATTTGATGATTTATGGTATGTTTGGAATGAGACTGACTTACTGGTCTATTTTGGCTTATGCCATCAGCTCTAGCACTCACCATCAAAGTGTCTGCAATAAACACAGTGACTAACCAGTGGTGTAACAGGACAGACTGACTCAAGAAGCATAGAGTAAGTATCCACATTTCTGTTTACTGTATGTGTAAGACAACACATTCAGGGACAATGAGAAAGTAATGTATAAAACTTTAATAAGAAATACAGATTGCAAAATACTACCATTTAACTTTTTATGCAGATGCTCAAGTATTTTCACTCACTTGTTAAATAAAGCACACATAACTCAAAATGCCAAATAATTCTAGTTTTTTACTAAATCCTCTAAAGATGTTGGTGAAAACTCAAAACCGTCTAATAAGGTATGTATGACCTTGTTTAGTGTTTATCATAGACGTCAAAATGATCACGGTTAAAACCAATTTAAGCATTTACAGAATACTATTTAGGCCTAATATTGATCTATTAAATGAAAATATCAGAGGAACTGATACTTATACTCATGGCATCAGATTATAAAAAAGCTTTATTTAAAAAATTTTTTGTATTGCAAGCACAGTTGATTTATAATGCTGTGTTAGTAAGCTTTACTTACAACCATCTTTGTCAAAGTTTCAACTAAAACAAAAAGCAAATGTACCTAGATGAGACCTAAGCTATTCTCAGTAATAGTATAAACCTTGTCCCATGGGTATTGTTCTCAAGTTTCTTCCCTTTACATGAAACTACTAAAAGGAAAATTTAAGTATGTAATAACTCAGATTACTCTACCCATTTATCATTCTATAAACAAATGTCTTAGTAATTAAATATTAAGGCCATAAATTCAATTCATTACCCCTTGTGGCAAAGGCCTAATTATTATTCACTGATTCAGGTATCTCACTTTTATGTGTGGTACAGAGTTGAAGTCAGTCTACAGACACAAAAGGGGTTAAAAGCAATACACTTCTCCTACAAAGTTTCCTTTTTTTTTTTTTTTTTTTTACTGGAACAGGTCTGGAAGTCTGGAAGTAGGAGTATTGAAAATATCAGGGTTCAACAGATTTATTTTTTACCAAAGTAAAAAGATCCTTAAGGAATACAGTGATGGCATACAATCTTACTCTTGCAGCACAAATCCTCTTATTAAATGACTGTGTCGAGAAAAATACTGTAATGCTTTAAACAAAATTTTAAGTTAGATTAACGACCACCAAGTTTCAAATAAAATGCAGTGATCAAAATATTTAACTGTCATTTCATCAAGCTATGCAAACACATTCAGTCTTCACTGTCGGAGCAGATGAGTTTTAGCTTCTTCATGGTCCTCCATCTGTCTTTCAACATGACGCTTGTTCGGTTGTTGAATTTATAATGGGACAGTATTTTAGACCAATTTCCTTCTCCATATTTCCTCACACCAGATCTCAGATTTTTGTCTTCTTCCCAAAGCCACACCTTTTGATAAAAAGTAGAAGTTATTCACAGAAGCAATTCTTTTTAATTGAAGTATAAATGATATATAACATTTTATTAATTTCAGGTGTACAACATAATGATCCAGTATTCATGTATGTTGTGAAATGATCACCACAATAAATCAAGTTACTATCTGTCAAAAGTAGATAAAAAAGTAGAACAGTTATTCACAGAAGCAATTCTTTAAAGAGCATGTATCTACTAGAAATACAACTGTTTTTTATCAAAATAATTTTATAATCTCTTAAGAGTAGAAGAAATCCAGCAAACATATCTTAGGTTTCTGTAAGATCTTGTATTTTTTGTGGTGAGACTTTCAAGGGTCCTTCTACATTACTGTTCATTTCACATGAACACACTGGCTCAGTGGCCCCAGATCAGACAGCTACATACAAACTCAATTTGTCTGACTTTAAACCCACACTGTCTCTTAAGAAAGATACTTCTCTATAATTGCTAATAGGATTATTTTTCTCTAAATAGAACATATGAATATTTAATAGCTCTCTAACGAAATCAGTGAAATACTGTTCTTTGTTGGGTAAAGTATACACACACATAAAACTCAAAATCTCTAAAGATTTCTGAAAACACAACTAACACAAATTAAAAATACACTATTTTATTTTTGAAAAAAAAATGACTGAACATTTTTAAAAACACAATTCAGTACTTTACACGGAAAAAGATCACTGACACTTGGCACTTGCTATAGGTGTCAAACTTCTCCTCCTGCGGACATGCTGAAGGACCAGTGTCATCTGAGTGATTATTTACTGCATCTGAACTTTGATGAACTTCCCCAGCTGCCTTCCACATTTTCTTTAAAAATCCACTCATCATTAGTAACAAAAAGGCACATACTGTATGATTTCATTTACATTCGATATCTAGAGTCGTCAAACTCACAGAAACAGGATGTAGAAGAGTGGTTGCCAGGGAATGGGAGGAGGGGGAAATGGGGAGCTGTTTAATGAGTACAGTGTTTCAGTTTTGCAAGGTGAAAAAGTTCTGGAGACTGCTGCGTAACAATGAGAATGCATTTAATGCTAGTGAATCATACACTTAAAAGTGACTAATATGATAAATTTCATGTTATGTTTTACTACAAATAAATATAAGCAAAGGATTTGAATAATTCTCAAAAAAAGATTTACAAATGGCCAACAAGCACATGAAAAGATGCTCATCATCACTAATCATTAGGAATATGCAAATCAAAACCACCAGGAGATACTACTTCAAACTCATTAGGATGTCCACCATCAAAAAAACAAAATAATAGGTGTTGGAGAAACTGGAATTCTAATCATGCTTGGTAGGAATGAAAAAGTGTGGCTGCTATGGAAAATAGTAAGGTGGTTCTTCAAAAATTAAAAATAAAAGTACCATGTGACCCAACAATTCTACTCATGGGTATATATCCAAAAGAACTGAAAGGAGAGACTTGAAATTTGTACACCCTGTTGATAGCAGTATTAAAACATAATAGCCAAAAGGTGGAAGCAACCCAAGTGTCCACTGGTGGATGACTGCATAAGCAAAATGTGGCATATAAATATAATGAGATATTATTCAGCTTTAAAAAGGAAATTCTGACACATAATACAGTGTAGATGAACCTTGAGGAAATTACACTAAGTGAAATAAGTCAAACACAAAAGAACAAATATTGTATGACTCCACTTATACGAGGTACCTAAAATAGTCAAATTCAGAGACAGAAAGTAGAATGGTGGTCGCCAGAGGCTTGGGGGAGGGGTGAATGAGGAACTGTTTTACGGGTAGAGTTAGTTTTGCAAGATGACAAGAACTCTGTGGATGGATGGTGGTGATGGTAGCACAACGATGTGTTTAATGCCACTGAACTATATACACTTTAAAGGTTAAGCTGGCAAACTTTGCTTTGTGTATTCTATTACAATTAAAGAAAAAATACCCAGCTCAGTTGTCCGATACAATATCACAAAGGACCTCAAAGTGCTTGTAAACAAACACGAAAAGAAAACTGTCTTGTCTACGGCCCGATGTCACACCCTGACAGTGACCATAAGCATACCTCTTGCAGGAGTCTGAGCTGCCACCCGTCAGCGACTGCACAGCCGGTATCAGTGCACGGCCACTCAACCTCCATACAGACTGACGTCCCTCCTACGACCTTCCGTACTGACCATGCCAGTCCACTTCCCTCACCAGCCACCGCTCCTACAAAGCCTTACCACACTGGAAGCTTCTAACAGACACAAAACCAATGGAGATGTAAATTTTGCACGTGCAGGGGAGGAGTTTAAGGGGGTGGCACGTACTTACTTTACAAGTACTTCAGCAGTGGGTTATTCATCTTCAGGGTCACATAAATCTTTGAGAATGTGATGAAACTATGGATCCACTTTACAGATAAGTGAAGGAATACCAAATTCTACATGACATTTCAGGAGCCACTTGGACTCCCCTTAAAAAAAAAAAACCTATCAATTTTATGGTCCCCAAGTTAAGAATTTTTGTTGTGTAAGTAGCTGCTACAGGTTTATTCAGTTTTAACAAGTAGTCTTTGATTTATCCCAACCTCATACACAGCACTGTTTTCTTGTTATGATCTGAGCAATATTACTTTTAGTAGACAGCAAAGATGGTATCTGATACACTAGAAAACCCTATTTCTCTCAAGAAATAACTAACACTTTCTGTTTGAATACTATGTAAGTTTCTGGGTACAACAGAAGTTTAAGCAGTATTTTGCAGTGGCTCATACACAGCAAGGGCTGGGCAAGTGATGGCCAGAATACAGCCCCAGGCTGTTTGTACAGCCCAGGAGCTAACAATGGTCTTTACATTTTAAAAAAGAAAGAGAAGAACATGTGACAGAAACTGTATATGTCCCACAAAGCCTAAAATATTCACTGCCTGGCCCTTTATAGAAATAGTTTGTCAACCTCTGATCAAGAAAAAGGTTATACTGTTGTCAGTAAAGGTTAACTGAAAAGATGTGTTTAACATTAAATATTTAGTTTTTTTCTTTCTACTGAAAAAGAGCAATTATAACTTGATATATTATTGTTACACAGTGATTATGGCTTATTTTGTTTCATCTACATATTTTCTTAACGGTTGTTGGTTAATTTTATCTATGATTTAAAGGTTAAAGAGTCTTGAAAAACATCACATAGAATAAGTGATCATGTAGCAAATAAAAACTGTAATCTTTAAAAGTTTACAGTTTAAAGAGGCCAACTTCTATTGTCCAGATAGAACTGGGTAAGTGACACAATCAGCTTATCAGCGTCAGATCAGAAAGAAAACGTAAGGGCAGTACAACTGTTAAGTCTACTCTTTGGCTTAAAACTCTTTTTGTTTCTTCATATTATACACTGGACATTTGACTTACTGCTAGATCCCATTCATAATGAGACATGGTTAACAAAGAGTTTTAGACAATGTATTTCAGGACATAAGCAAAAGCTGTGCCCTTAGTGCTATTCTCTTTTGGCTCTTGCTTTTCTTAGAAGTAAAAAATAATTCAATTAAAAAAAACCCAACAAAACAATCTAGCCATGGGCACAACTCAAAACATACAAAAAGCATGTAACAAATTAAAATGCACCCATCTTTTTCTTTCCTAAGGCCAAAAAGTTTATATAACTAATGTTCAAAAATTGCTATCATTTCTAATGCCTTTTAGAGGATAAAATAATGTTTTATAAGCCTTTAAAAATGCTATTTATTCACACCAACGGAGTCCTTGGGTGTAGTGCTATGTCAGTAAATGGTATAAGCATTTTGCAACTTCTGATCTGTTGAAATGCACATATTCCAGTCTAGTTTGGTCTATTTTTAAAGCCTGATTTGATGTGCATGATCAAGTAGAAAATCTGAACTTGGATAATATATAATGAGCAACTGCCTTTCACTGGCCCAGATAAATCATTTCAAAAGCATCTACTTTAGGTCTTAAATAGGAAGTGTATACTTTGGAGAAGGCATTTTGTTTCTCACAACAGGGCTACCAGGCAGGCTCTAGGCTTAGCGATGATCTGATGCCCCAAGAGGTATGCTCCTACCTGCCCCCTTCACTTCCCTCCGATGATGGGGAGCCAAAAGCAAAGGGGGGTGACCTCTCTTTCCCACGATGCAAGTCCTTCAGGTTGGCTACTTTGTTTTGGAATATGGAGGTCTCAGCGCTGGAAGGTGAGGACACTGCTGGAGGCCCAAGGGTGCCAGAGGCGCAATTATTCCAGAAGCTAAGAACCAAAGTAGTCCCCAAACAGAAAGAAACCCTGTGTGTGCCTGAGAAACAACCTGCCAGTCTTCTAATATTTACTTTCTCCCTTAGAGGAAAGATACAGGAGGCTAACATAACCTTATCAAATACTAATTTAAAAAAAAAAACACAGCTGAATAGAAAGACAATTTAAAAATAAAAGATATTCCTACTTTTCAGTATAAACCACATATCTCTGTGGGGTCATAACTGAATATTATGTATTGGCATCACCCTATTCAGGACACTTCTTCCCATAGGTCAACTGGATTCTTTCCAACTGACAAAATAAAGAGGTTTTTTGTGCAGATGCTGCATCACAGTTGTGGCTGTGCAGTTCTGACAGCCTCTAAACTTGTACGAATTCATAAAACAGGGAAAAGTGAACTATCAGTCAGAAAGCACAGCCTGTTCCCCATTTCTTGCAGTAAGGTGTGGACGTTGTTTTACATATTCCTTGTGTGCCCTTGTGTTGCTCACGTCCAGCTGGTCCACCACCCTAGGTTCCACCTTTAAACATTAACTAGTTTGAGAGAAGGTGCTTTAGTAGAGCTTTTCAAACTTAAATATCATTCCATTTCATCACTCAGATTCCTGAACAGGAGTTGAGAGTAATGTTCATTTCATCTTTCCTATCCTCTCATTTTTCTGTTACTGGGAAAAATAATACCTCAAAAGTCATACACTGGACCCACTGCCTGCTGAGACAGGACTGTGGGTTTCTTGGTCACATCTGTCTTGGTGCTCAAATGCAGTGTAGACATGTTTTAAAATAAAACAGCTGATGTGTACAAAAAAGATCATTTATAATTAAAACAAATACTATATAGTAACTCCCATTATATATCATCTATGGGAAAAAGTATTGTTCAGCATCTACTTTTTTTCTTGAATAAATTTACAAAAGGAAGACCTCTTTTTAAATTGTGATGAGGCAGGCAGAAATACCTTTTTCTGTTTAACATACAAATGCAGCAAAAAGAAACTGTCCAAGAAATCACACAAGAAATTGCAGTCTACTGCAATAAAAATTTCTAAAGAACCGAAATCTCAACACAAAATAAGGTAAAATCAGTCACTCAACGAAATAAGTTATCCCACCAAAAAGTGGAAGTAATTATTTTCTGGCAGAGTAAACAGTGATTCAGACAATACCACCTATATTCTACTCTTTAAAATTATGTAGTTGATATCCTACATTTTGTTTCAAATACAAAAAATACAGAGAAACTGTTTTCTGATATATAGTTAATAACACCTATAATCCCATTTAGAATTACTGCCAGAAGAACCACAGGGAAAGATAAATGTATGAGACAGAGACTTCTGGATTTTGGACTAACATCCAAGTATCATCCCAGTCCTCACAAGAAGAGAAAAACTGAACGAACTGAAAGTCAACAACACTTCCTAGATTTCTCAGAAAATTAATGTCACAGGGCAACCTGCTACCTTGAAAAGCAGAAAGACAGAAAGGTGGATACAGAGCATCACAGCTGACTGGAAGCAGGAGACTGGAAGCAGCTCATGGCTGGGGCCAGTACTGGTAGGAACATTTACTATGATGGACAAATTGATGGAGGCTCACTGTGAACAACCTTGAGTTAAAGACTCCAGGGGCACAATCTTGGGGGGCCTATGAACTTGTGAGTTTTCCCTCCAAAAGCTCCAAGTTCTCAGGGTGAAGATGAAAGAAAAATCTGCTTCTAGCAGGCGGAAGAAGGAAAGTACCAATTCTGAACTACATCCAGAGCATCCTGTTCCCATTAACAATGCCTGCCCTCAAGAGAAACTAATCTTTGACTTGTGGAAATACTCAACTTCAGCCCCCTCTAGCCTTCCTGTCTTATTCAAGAGAGGGAAATAAAAGCTGAGAAGCACATGAAGTGTCATAGCCCAGGATACAAGCTTACTAAAACAATGAGACAACCAGAGAGCTAAACAATGTTTCCACTACCTGTCCCCACCTTAGCATATTATCTGAGCTCCTGTATATTAAGTGCCCCAGCTCAAAGAGCTACCTCAGACCCTTAGTTACTAAGGAGTCGAGGGAAACTCAAAAAACAAGGGAGACAAAAACAAGGAAACTTTAGTCCCTGACACCCACATCTACAGTGAACAGTAAAGAAAAGCCTAACTCCTAGCCAGACAAATATAAAACTTCACACTCAAGTCCAACTTACTTCTGTCCCTTTTACCTGATACATCATGTCCAGCTATCCACAAAGAATTCTAAGGTACACTCAAAGGCAGAACACCATCTGAAGAAACAGCAGCATCAAGCTCAGCTATGGCAGAGATTTTGAAATAACCAGCTTGGGAATTTAAAATAACTATGATTAACATGCCAATATGCATTTTACCACTAACGAAAAAAATGGGTAACATGTAAAATCAGATGAGTAAATGTATGCAGGGATGTAAACCCTAAGAAAGAATCAAAAGAGGCAGGAGGGTATAGCTCAAGTGGTGGAATGCATGCTTAGCAAGCACAAGGTCCTGGGTTCAACTGCTGGTACCTCCTCTAAAAATAAATAAATAAATAAATAAACCTAATTACCCCCCCGGCCTAAAAATTAAAGAAACAAGTAAAACAAAGTCATTTAAAAAATACTTCAAAAACAAACAAACACACACAAAAAAAGAATCAAAAGGAAATGCTAAAAATCAACTACACAGTAACAGAAATGAAGAATGCCTCTGATGAGATCATCAGCAGACTAAACACTGATGAAGAATTCAGTGAGCTTGAAGTTAACAGAAACTACCTAAACTGAAAAGCTTTAAGAATAAAAAAAGAGAGAGAGAAAAAGAAGAGTAGCAAAAACTGCAAGACAATTACAAAAGGTGCAACATACACATAATGGGACACCAGAAGGAAAGAAGACTTGAAATAGTTATGGCTGGAAATTTTCCAAAATTAACAAAAAATCAAAACAGATCCAGGATGGATAACACAAAGTAGGATAAATACCGAAAAATCTACACTTTGGTTCAATACATTCAAAGTGGAAAAAAAATCAAAGACAGAAATACATGATTTTTGGCTACATATAATGGCATAACGTTCAACATTTCTTCATCCTCCCTTGGGAATTCACCAAGCAGCAACAAGGAAAGAAACGAAATCCCAAACTGAGAAAATTAGGAGAATCCTTTGACCTGAACCAATATAAGTGAAGGCAGTGCATTATCGGCAGAAATTGACAAAAGGTATGTGAAGAGGCGTGGCACAGCCACTCTATCTATCCATCTCAGAAAGCCTGCTGTGTACACTTTCCCAAAGTGAGGAACACATCCTGAGGCGTACACCTTAAATCCCTGGTCTGCAAACAACAGCAGGGGCCTCCCTTGATTAGCAATAGCTCCAAAAGGTAGAGGTGGTTGAGCTAAATACGGAATCACACAGGTAAGAAATGCCTGCAGGAAGCAAATCAAAAGCAGGAGCTGCTGGCCATATCCACTGGGGAAGAAGGCATGGCAGCCTAGGATCTGACCCTAGTCCCAATACCTCAACAATAAGACATTTAGAAAAATTCTTTATCAAACGGTATATTCTTCTTTTTCAAAAAAAGCACAGAAAGATCATTTAAATTGAATCTGTTAGGAAGATATAAATATAAAATAATAACAATACAATAATTCTAAATAAGTTTTGCTATCAACACCCAACTTAAGAATATCTTTAAAATGTGGGTCATCTAATCTAGTATGGAAAAGAGATTTTTGCACTCAAGATTTTTTAGGGTTGAACAGTAATAATGTGAAACAATCACTATTATTCAAGTTATGACTTTAATATCCATTAAGTATTATTCAATTATAATAAACAAATACCTGTCTTTTCCTAGATTGACATTTCTTAGGAGTTACAGGCTGACTGTTTAAAACACGTATTCTCTTGTTTTCAGTGGCTCGCCTATTATTTTCTTTTTCCTTTCGTCCACCTAAAAGTAGAAATACTATCACCAAAAACTGTAATGAGGATTAAGATCAAACAAGCTCCATATGTTGGTTACCTATGTACCCATCACCACTTTCAAAAATCTCCGACAGTTAACATGGATGAGAACTGCTGATTGTCAATTACAGAACTGAAAAAATAAAATAGAAAGCCAAAGGGGGTGTATTTTGAATCTTGATTCTTTTATGTCTTTAAAAGAAGTCATCTCACCTCCCAGAGCCTGCCTTTCATCATCTGTTAAAAAAAGGAATAATATTTACCTTATAGGATTGTTGAAATTTCTTAAGATAATGTTTAAGGAGTGTCTTATACAGTGTATAAAGTAAACCCTTTCCTCTTTCTTATTATTCACAGTTTAGTAAGACAAGAAAATAAATGGATATGCAACTGAAAAGAAATGGAATGGTAAGTATTGAAGGAAACTTACTTATGTAGTTGACCCTTAAGTAACATGGGTTGGACCTTAATGGGTCTACTTATACATGGAATCTTTTCAGTAACTATAGCATTCTCATTTTATAAATCTTTAAGTGTAAGGGAAAGTTTGTGTTTGATTAGAGATCATAATATGTGGAATCAAAAGAACTTGGGTTTGAGTCCTCCTGATTCTATTCCAGGAGTTCCAGGAAATGACTTCCTGCCCTCGAGTGAGTCATTTATCAATTCCTTTGTTTTTCAGGCAGACAGCAGACTGTGTGACTGCACAGGGGCTGGTGCCCCCAATCCCCATGTTGTGCTGCACAGAAAACCTCAAAGAATCTACAAATACAATTAAAAAGGGTTTAGCAAGATGGCTGGATAATAAGGTAAGATCAATAAACAAAACTCAAGAGTATTTCTGTACATTAGCAACAGTTAAAACATTTAGCTAAAATAATAAAAAGGTAACAGTTACAACAGTAACAAAATATCTAATATTCTTAGGGATAAACTGAGCAAAAGCAATCAAGATCTGTATGCACTAAATTGTAATGCTTTACTATATGTGTGTACAGACATATACATGTTCTAAGAAAAAATATATATGACAATCTAAATAGAGAAATATATTTCTTGAAACAGAGAAAAATACTTTGTTCATGCATAGGAAGACAACAATTGTGTCAGCGCTCTGCAAAATTACCTATTACAATGTGATTTCAAATCAAAATTTCAATAGGGTTCTTTGTAGACCTTAACAAGATTATTCTAAATTTATGTGTGAGGAGAGGTAGTCCACCATGGGCCCTAAGCATCCCTGCAGCTCTTGGTTAATGTACAAGGCTAGTCACTTCCTGATATTAAACAGTTTCTGCAGTTAATCGGGTGCCTAAGTGAGCCAAGGGAACCCCAGCCTGGCCACTGCATAACTACTCTCTCCTGGGGAAGGGAACTGGACTCTTTGCTACAGTGTTTTGCTACTTACTCAAAATGTGCCCTTGGTCCCAAGTTCCTCCTTTCAGTACAACTTACTGCCTGCACACCATTCACCTGGGCCCAGTGCACTGACTCTGGGACCTGGCAAGGTTTTAAAAACCCAAACAAGAAATAAATCAAAATGAAGAGTTAAGGGCAGAAAAATCCTAACCAAAGGGTTAGTGATGAGCAATAATCAATTTAAATACAGATTAAACTACTATGAGCATTATGGCTAGAAAACAGACTTATAAAATTTGATCATATAAAATATTACCAAAAAGAAAACTGAGAATGTGTGGGAGAGATTTTTTGCTTAATCTCACCATTTACAGTTAAAATCAATTAGTAGTTTAAAGTTTAAATCTGACAGTTATAGAAGCAACCTGATCCAACCTACCAAAACACTTCATATTACTTATTCTTCATTTTGGAGGAATCTTATAGTTTATTGATATATTTTTTATGAAATAGCATTTACCTGAAGCTCACTAAATCCTTCAGTATCACCTTTCAAAAAATAAATGTAAATATATTTTAAAATAAAACATGTAACCTCATCACATTTTTATAAAATTTTATTTGTTATGATTCTGTCTATTCTTCCACTGAGACGGTCTTTCTCAGCATTTAAGGACATGGGCTCTTAAGTCAGAAATGTCTGATTTCAAATTCTGGGTCTGGTTCCAGTTCACAATCTATGTGACCAACGGCTTTTTATTTAACCTTTTGTCTTGGCTTCTTCATCCGTAAAATGGGGGTGATTTAAAAAAAAAAAAAAAAAGCACAAATCCAGACTGTTTTGAGGGCTGAGTTTATAGATAAAATGCATTTAACTCAAATATTAATCACTATTTCACTGAATGCTGCTGAGATTTTTCTGCACTAAAAGAATTTATGTGATCTTTTTTCTTTCAACTTTTCTAATTACTTGTTTCTTTCTTAAAGTCTATGGTGATTTTACAAATCTGAAAAAAAATTTTTTAAAGATGTTTAAAAAACTTTTTTAAATGTTTAGCACAAACAAAACTGATATCCTCTATTAGTAAAAAGAGGATACCTGGGCACCATTTAAACAACTTGGAATTTTTTGGAACACATATGTATATATTACTAATATCTAACAAAAAGTTAAGAATGTACTAAAACTCACAAGATCTTCTAGGCTTATCTATAGTCACCGTCAAGACACTCTCCAATAAAATTATGGTCTTCATCAGTTTAACTATTGATCGTCAAGAATGCAGAAAGGTGTAGCTTCCATTTCTTTGAATTTTATATGATGAAATTACAAATGCAGGAAAATCTCCAAATTATTTTAGTTTAGAATTATGATTCCTAGCCGTTTTGCAGCTAGGAACTCCAACATGAAGCAAATATTTCTTTGAATTTAACTTTACTATCTTTAAAGAGAGGATGATGATAATATCTATGGGTATAAATGTTTTAGAACTGTAACTTACATATAATAGCTAACAGCAGCCATCAGCCATCAGCTATGAATAAATTTTTTCAATTATTATTTACTGCAGACCTACTACGAGCCTGTCATCAGATTGGTACATCTATTATTTTTATATTGATCAGTAAGTATTTAGATTTGAATCAATAAGCTTTAAAAATCCCTGCATTAGACACAGAATGAGTTCAATAGACATTTATTGAATGAATATATACTAAGGAGGAACTTATAATCAAATTATAATAGAAAATAATTAGGGACCACTTCTAAGATTTTTTTGTTTGGGTTATTGTTGCTTGTTTTTTAAATCCAGCCATGCCTTTTGTAAGGATAATAAATTATAAATGCAATGAGGAGGGTAGCCAGATTCTATATACAGTCAATCCTCATTATATTCATGGATTCTGGTATTTGCAAATTCACCTACTTGCTAAAAGCTGTAACTCAAAAATCAACACTTGCAGTGTTTTTGTGGTCACTGGTAGACATGCAGAGAGTGGCAAAAATTTGAGCTGAGTTACCCAACGTGCATGTTCCCAGCTGAGGTCAAACAAGGTGAAACTCTGCTTTCCTGTTTCAGCTCCCACCCTAGAAATAACTGTTCTTTTTACAGTCTACTTAGTGCTATATTTTTGTGCTTTTCTGGGGAAACTTTGCTGTTTAAAATGGCCCCCAAGTGTATTGTGGAAGTCCCCTCTAGTGTTCCTAAGTGCAAGAAGGCTATATACGAAGTTCCTTACAGAGAAAATGTGTTACATAAGCTTCATTCAGGCATGAGTTATAGTGGTGTTGGCCATGAGTTCAATGTTAATGAATCAACAACATATATTAAATAAAGTGTCTTTAAACAGAAACACATAAACAAGGTTATGTATTGAATAGTTGATAAAAATGTAACCAGAGGCTCAAAAGAACCCAATCCAGTATTCCTCTGTAATTGTTCTGGATTCACTGATTAAGTGTTCATGATGACTTTACGGAACATTGCAAAAAATAAAAAGAATCAATTATATTTATGTTTCAGGTAAAGAACTAGCCTAAGTTGCCAAATAAAGTTAAGGTAAGCATGGCAAAAGCACGCTAAGCTAGGCAGTCAGAAGAGCTAACTTTCTAAATTGGTACCACCTCTAGTTAACTCTGTGAAGTCATGACATTTATTAATCTCTTTGTGCTTTTGTTTTCTGAAGTATGTCTGTGTGCTGTGGTGTGAGGTCAAGGGTTGGATTACTTTCAAGGACACATCAATTCTCCACTCCCAAAACTGTAATGAGTGTACTTACTCTGAAGAGTTTCCCCTCTTTCCTCTTTCTTATTAATATCTTGTTGTTGGCTTCCACATTTCAACTTAGATAAGAGATTTTTGTGAGACCTAAATGAAACAAGAAAGCTTGTCATTTGTTCTGCAGAGTAGAAAAGTTATGGAAAAAAGGTAGATGGTTTGTCTCCATCTCTGTCTAGGACCTCTTTCTACTTTGGCCTGCTTCCTTCGGTGCTCTCCTTGCATAGTGCCCACCTTAATCTCCGGCCTCTAAGATACCTTGTTGTCAAGACTTCCCTCTCTCCCATCACTTATTTTCTCCATCTCATCTACTTAGAAATTAAGATTCTTTTGGTCTTCCAATCAGAGAAATCCTCAAATTCCTTTATAAATGATGGCAGGTATCACCTGTTTATCTTTACAGATTCCAAATAGGGCTTTTTTGAAAGGTTAAAATTGTTTGGACATACAGGATGTGGCAGAATTTTCTGACAACCTTGCAAACTTGGTATTATTTCCATTTTATAAAGAAGTAAACTGAAGTGAAAAAAGTAGCTCACCTAAGCTTAGGCAGCTATTTCATCACCACCGAAAACCTATACCTTTACTCCTACGAGCGCTCTATGCAACCTGCTGGTGCTTGCCCTCCCTCCCAAAGCTTGCTACTGCGTCCTCTGGAATGCCATTCTCAACCTCTTCACCTCTTCGCCTTGTCTAAAGTTTAGCTCTCCCCTGTGGACAGTACTTCTCTCTCTTGTGACCTCCTCAAGTAGAGATTAGCTTCATCTTCCACCTTCCATGAACCGCAGGGTCCCAGGGATGGTCGGGATGGCTCTCTATACTTTTCATTTCTTAATTTATGCCACTTTCAGGATCCTGTTTCCATAGAAATCTTAGCCTGTGAGGATTCATGCCACAGGAGTGTATCACCGTCTACCGTTCTCCAGAATCATTCACTATCCTTCCAAACACTTCCCACCATTCACAAATCTTTCTCTACCCCCAAGTACTGCCATTTCCATGAATTATTTCAGTGTTTTCATAGATAAACCATATAACAACCTGGCCTGTCAACTCATTTCCAGTGACCTCCTTCACACCAAGTCAGCCACCCCTTGCCATGGTTCATTTAGCATCCCAACTGCGCTACCCTCGGAAATCATTCAGGCAGACTTTTTGATCTCTGAACATGTTATACTGTCTGTCATAGCATTTCTAGTAAGCTATACTGTCTTTTAAGCAATCTGATGAGGTAAGAATTTGGGACATTCATCAGAAATGAAACCTCCATTCCCTTCCTGCCCCAGCATCATATACTTCTTTCTGACAGAGTGAGAGTTTACTAAATATCTCTTTAAGTTAAAGTACTCCCTCCACGTGTATTCTTTGTAGAAACGATGTGAAACCACCCAGGATCCCAGAGGCAGGTCTCCACTACGTGGTATTTCAAGACACATCAGGGTCTTAAAAATCTACTGAAATAAGGAGGACCCTGAGATATTCTTCACATCATACCATCTGCACGGCACTTTTTATAGCCTATCTAGATTTGCATGAATTGCTTCAGAGATTTTAAAAACAGAGAAAATAAAATGTCAATTTACTTCACCTCAATAAGGATACTGTATCCCCTGAGGATTCAGTTACCGCAGACTGTTTGTCACTAACACTTTAAAAGAAGAAAACATTTGTAAGAATGTAAATAAAAGAAACTTTTCATAAGATAGTACTTTCCATATGGTCAAGTCATATTTCAATTTATAAAAAGTATGTTTGGAAATAAACACCAGTAAAATTAGGACCTTTATAGTCCATTACAACATGGCTAATTTTTGCCCAGATGTGTTTACCAGAGTCATTAAATCAAGCTTCCCTAAACGTAAGTTCAGCAGAGTTAATGCTGCAACTGAGCATTCACAATGTCACTTTTTCAAAAACTCTCTTATGGATATTACTGTGAAATCAAATTTAATTTCTTGTCCTCCCCAGCAGTCTCCAACTGAACTTATAAAATTCTTCCCCTTTGTTATTGTTACAATAAGCTCCAACAAACACAGCACGACCATTTGCACCTCTATGCCTTCACTAGAACTATTCCTCTTTCCTGAAAAGACATTTTGTCTTCCATTCACTTGTAAAAAATCTTAACCATCCTTCAAGGCCAGCTCAATGGTGACACTTGGGTGAAGCTGTCCATTTCAACTTCTTAGCATTTGAGTCTATATAAACTTTAACAACAAATTATGTAATGTCTCCTACTGTTTCAAGTCTATAGTTTTTATTGCTTCAAATACTTTATAAACTTTATCAGAACAAAATATGTATTTCATCTAGTGTTGTTAACATGAGGGGTTTCATCTTTTCTAGCCATTTGTCTGACCTCAAAATCACACTTCCAACTCTTTCCTTCTTCACTTGCCTCCTACTGATTCTTTCCTTGAAACTGGTGAATTTGATGATTTGCCCTGATTCCCAGGCTGGTTTTGATATATGCTTGATTCTTGATCTTTACTTTGTCTCTAAGTTTTGGTTTTGTTCTCTGTGTCTAATGCAATGTTAGTTCTAATGTATGCCTGGTAATGAATTAGGCACCAAGAATACAGAGCTAATGAAGAACCTTCAAAGAATTCTCAATCTAGTGAGATATAAACAGGTAAACAGATATGTTACTATTCAAGATAAGTCCCTTCTAGAGGTATGACTCAGTGCTATGAGAGCACAGAAGTGACAGCTCTGATCAGAGAACTCAGTAAGACTTCTAGAGGTGATCTCTGAGCTGGACCTTGAATGGCAAGTGAGATCTTACCTTGAAGAGAATAGAAAGAAGAAAATTCAAAACTGAAGCAGAGTCAAGGCTTGAAAGAGCTCATAATATTTGAAAGTCAGAGAGAAGTTATATTGCTAGAAAGTGCCATGTATGTGGGCAGGAAGGGGTTAATACTTAGGGACAAAGTGTATATGAAAACAAAACCAGAAAGGAGCTAAGTAAGGCTCTGTAAGCCATGCAATACAATCTATTCATCAAGTAGGAAACAGAAAACCAATTATTAAGTTATTAAGCTGGGAACTGAGTTAAACAGATTTATTTTTATAGGAAGCTAACTCTGGAAGTCAAGTCAAAGACGGATTTGTGTGGTACAAAGCTAAGTAATAATCCAGGACACAGATGATAAGAATGCATTAAAGAGGCATTTCTGAGATGAAATTCCTAACACTTGGGGAGATAACTGGATGTGTGAGGTAAAGGAGAGCCAGGGTACACAGAGACACGTGAGAACGAGAGTTCTGTTTTTACACACCCTGATGGAACTGTGTACGTGTCTAGAAGGGCACTTGAAATAAGTGGGTAGTATTATATTAGAAGAGTACACAGGAAATATGCTCATTATCTACAAGAATCATGATAAGTTTGAATTCTATTTTATGTTAAAGCACTACTACACTGGGCACAAGGCTGGGCCACAGAACGTACTGGGTCTTAGTATTACTAAACTTTGATTTCCTAAACAACATGAAATAACTAAAAACTGAGCCAATATAAATGAAATCTCTACATCTCAAAATGGGTCTTAGAAATAAATAAGTCAATGAGAAATAAGACTTCAGTAGAGCCCTTGGGGAGATGAAGCAGTGAGGAGCAAGCAGATCAGGCTTTGATAGGCAGGGACAAGAACTGTACGGAGACTGATCTCAGTCCTGAAGTGTGACCAATACCATGTTCATTCAACTCAACCTCCAATCCCCACCTCTCAAAAAGTAGTTAAAATGAGGACTTGCAGCATTTAAGTCATGGAAGACTTAGAGTAATAATACATCCATTGCCAAATACATCCATCCAGAGACCATAAGGATTTGACTATTTGGTTTTGGTTTAAGGATGGATGAATAGAGGGAATGAACCACAGGTTCAAGAGATAATAACTTTATAATGTTTAAAATGGTAGAGTTTATCTTCTTCAACAGGGGTTAGTTTCTAAAGCTAAAGAAAAAGGTAAAAGTCAACCCTGTAAAATTTACCCTTGGCAATTCCTAAAGAAATAATTTTATTACAGTTTATTTTTTAAATTAATTTTGGGGGGAGGTAATTCGGTTTATTTATTTATTTTTAATGGAGGTACTGGGGATTGAACCTAGGACCCTGTGCTTACTAAGCATGCACTCTACCGCTGATCCTCCACCAAGAAATAATCAGGGAGACCGAACTCCTGTCTCTCAACATGTAGGACAGACACAGCCTGTTGCCCTCTGGCACTGGAGCAAGTCACAGTTTCTTCATTTCAGAACCAGATGAAGCAGTTAGCTTACCCTCAGAGAAGATGTATGAATATTTTAAAATATTAGAATAACCCTAATATATAAAAATATTAGAATAACCCTAATGTCCAGTAAAACAGTCACATGAGGGCATGTAGGATCTGAGAACTAAGGGGCACAGGAGTCACACTTTCAACCTCAACGCTGTTCCAGAGCATATGCTCCCTGAGAATGGTAAATATGACTACACTGTTTAAACAGTACTATTTTCTCTCTACTTTTGCTTAGCATATATAACAGAATTCGCATAAGCCATGAAGTAACTCTATAGTACTTCGAAATATCAAAATGTTAATCATCAGTAAGACAATATACCTACTACTCAAAAATTATTTTTATTAATAATGGCTCACTAGCATCACTTTGATATAGCTACTACATCCATATGACAAAAATATATTAACTCACAAACCTTTTTCCTATATCCAAATTAGCTTCAGTTTCCATTTCAACATCATCACCATTAGATTTATCTTGAGAAGTTGTTCTTGCTCTTTTACTTTCCACTACTTTTGCTGCAGCCTTAAAAAGGGGGGTTGTGGGAGAGGAAGAAATGCATTTAAGCCTTCTGGTTCTTTGACAGTCATAACCAAATATCTGTTCACAGGCCAATAAAGGGCAGTGCATTATTATTTCCCAGTAACTATGACATCACCATCAGCTGCGTACTTGGTTTATAAGCATCATGGAGAAGGGCTTTCCTTATAAACATATTTAATACACACAATGCTCTATAGGCAATTTTAAAATAAAATGTCACTTTAAAAAAAAACTCCAGGTATTTAAAAAATAAAACTACCTCAAATTAATCAATGCTCCACTATAACATATTAAGTTAAAACTTTCTGAGGCTAAGATAGGGTAAAATGTTATACAAAAAAAATTTTAACTGTCCTTCAGTCCAATTTGACTTTTCTCAAAAATACGCTAAAAACTTCTTTTAAATTTAATTAAATTAAAACGGATTATTTCTTTTCATTTATTTCCTAATTTATTTTGGTAAGTTTTCCCCTCAACTTTTCATTTTGAAAAATTAAAATATTACAAAGATCACCAATAAATCCTTTAGATTCACTATTTTTAACGTTTTGCCACATTCTTCTATAAAATCACTAAATAAAATTCTGATTAGTTTTTAAGGATTTCTATTTCAAGCATTCTCCTTTCTTATAACAGTTTCTCCTAAGTCTACGTTTAGAATCTCTCTGAAATATGCATACCTTCATTAGAAAGGTGGATGATTTTTCATTTAGCACATAATTCACATAACTCTTAATTTTCTCCATCATGTGGTTGTAGCTGAAGTGTTGAAAAAAGGAATGGAATGTATCTTTCTGAGAGATTATCATAAGCAGTTTCCTTTTTAAAGGCTAAAGAAAACAGAAGAAACATACTAATGCATAAATCAGTATTAGTGAGATATTTTGCACTCCCTTTTTTGTACAGTCAGCCTTCTGTATCCTGGATTTCAAATCTTGGGATTCAACCAACTGCAGTTCAAAAATATTTGGGAAGAAAAAATTCCAGGAGGTTCCAAAAAGCAAAACTTGAATTTGCCACATGGTGGCAATTATTTAGATAGCATTTACATTGTACTAGGTATTGTAAGCAATCTAGAGATGATTTAAAGTATAGGAGAAGATGTGTATAGGTTATATGCAAATACTATACCATTTCATATAAGGAACTTGAGCATCCTTGGATTTTTGGTATCCGAGGGGAGTCCTAGAATCAACCCCTGGCAGACACCATGGGACAACTGTACTGTCTTTTAGTACGAGAATAAAGCAGCCTGCTCAGCTCCTTATCTCTCTCCCAGCCCAGCTTGAAATTGTCCAGTTAACCAACAAACTGGCCAAAACCAAAAAACTGTTATAATCAATATAAAATGTATTAATGATATATTTTACCACTTTTTTCTTTCTTTTTTCTTTTTGCAGTAAGTCTTTGGAATCTGGTGTGTATTTTACACTTAAAGTACATCTCAGTTTGGACTAGCTGTGCTTTAAATGCCCAACAATTATGTATAGCTAGTGGCTACCATATATTAACTTCAATCTCCCGTCCCACTTAGCCTTAATATATGGCAAATGTCTTACAGGGGAAACTTTTGTTTATGGCAGGCTCCCTGCTCTCCCTCCTCATAAAGGGACTTGATCTCTTAAGATCTGTGCAACTCCGGGAGATTTCCCTACCTTTCCACCCCAGCTTCCTGCGCTGCCCCAGTATTCAGCAAATGTTTTGTTGGGAAAAGTCAAGCATGTGTTTTCAGTTCCTCTAGTTTCTCATCCTCCAAGCTAGTCCCAAGGAAACCACCAGAAGCTTTCCTTGTTTCTCTTACCCCAGTAAAACTCCTGCCTGGAGTACACCAGATCCTCAGCCTTACCAGCAAATGAGCCCAGGGAAGAAAAGAGCTGCAAATCATCAGTTTACCAATACTTTTTTATGTTGGTTGTCGAGAATAACGATGTTTTTGGATATATTGGGTTAAATGGTACTAAAATTAGTTTTATTTGTTTCTTTTTACTCTTTTAATGTGGCTCCTGGAAAATTTAAAATCACATATGTGACTGGCATTGTATTTCTATTGGACAGTACTCCTCTATACTACTTAAAAGAGAAAGCATTTCTTTTCTCCTCCAATGTTCTCTCTTTCAATTTTCTTTATTCCATATAAATGGCTCTAAAATTCTGATTCTAATTTAAATAATTACCGTACAAGTATTTGGGTCACCAAATATTCTTTCAAAGACTTCTTCTGCTTCCTTAAAATTTCCATTTTCCATGCAAACAGCTATAGCCTAAAAGATAGGATGACAAATACATACTTTAGATTGCTTTTGAAAATATCCAATAATTGTTTAACATGGAAATAACCCTGGACTACTTCATTTAAAATATTACTTTGCAATTTAATTTTGACTTGACAAATGATATAAAATACTTTTCAAAGATAAAATAACTATTGTTTGAAATGATACGAAAATTTTTCATTGGCCCCTCGAATATTTACTAATAAATGCCCAGCATTCTATCTCTTTGTAATTTAGGCCAAATTAAACACTAGTGTTAATAAATAAATTAGGAGCTATACCATGTACATTGAGGGCCCACCAAAATACTAATTTTGAGCAAAAGGGAAATGAGAGAGGAGGCAGACTGACAGCACTTATGATGATTAGAATATACAAAATTTGCTACTTAGGATCCCAGGAAAATTTCTAGTAGAAAGCCAGGAAGCCAGATGCTTTTGAATAATCATTTTATAAACTGGACTTTTTGATACCATATGTGGTAAGATACAGGACCACCATTACCATGTGGGTAGCTCTGTAAACCTGGGCAAGCTATTTAACCTCTTGGTGCCTCAGTTTCTTATCAATGGTGAAAATAATAGTACTATTTCCTAGGGTAGTGTGAGAATTAAAGAGTTATATATGAAAGTGCTTAGAACAGTATCTGGCAAATAGAAAGCAACATATCATTACATGTTTGCTATGTGTTTTTATGGTAACCCCACTCAATTTTATATGAGCACATTTTCACAAGGGCTGCTTCCCCTAGAGTTCCAAAAGACTGGGATAACATGACAAATCTCTGCCTGGGCTGAAGTTCTTAATAGAAGCAGTCATTTTTCTGACCATTTTCTTCAGGTCTTAATTCTACCTGATAGTCACCACACTATCAATAATTAATTCTTGAGAAGGTGGAATGCTACCTGGACTTTTTTCTCCTACTCAACCATGACATTTTTTTGAAAAATCAGGAAAAGTTTATTTAACTATGAAAATCCTGGGTATTTGCTTTGCCTGTTAGCAAAACATACCATCCCTGTTATTATTCCTTTGAATGACTTTCCTTAGCTTCTCACTCTTTATTAAGTCTACTAAATTCTCTCTATACAGTTAAAATTTAACAATCTCTTAATCACAAAATTCCATTCATTCACCATTTGATAATCTTTAAATGGGAAAGCACAAACTGGTTTTTGAAAGCTGTTTGGTGATCATAAATTAGATTCGATGTATTTTCCAAAGTGGGGGCAATATGCACATAGGTAGCAAACATTAAGTCTCAGCTTTCAGATTACATGTCAAGACTATAAACCAAAGGTCAAATTTCTAAAGAGAATGATTATATTAAATTTTACCATAGGTTTACCATCCCACTTCTATTAAGTGGCTCTTAATTTCTTTAAATGTTATGTTTGTATTTTCTAGCAAAGTAATAATTATAAATACAAAGTGATACTCATACCTGAATTTTAATTAAATTCTGTATTTCTTCATGAAGCTTGTCATGTTCCTTTTCAATTGAAGCCCAAATCATCAGGGCTGATTCCAAGGGTGTAATTCGTTCATCAATTTCAAATTGTGCATCTTTCAAAAAAAAGAAAAAAAGTAACTTAGAAAGCTACAGAGAACCTTACAGTGTTAAGTTTTTATAAATACATTTCTTTAAATATTGACTGAGTGTATACTATGGGCCAGGCACTACTCTTGCATATACCAGTTTAGGGAAGTGACTTAATTTGTCATGTTAATTTCCTCATTAAAATCAACTTAAAAAAAAGAAAAAGCTACATAAGTCCACAAAACATCTGAAGCTTTTCTCTACTAAAATCCTGATTTTAAGAGCTGAAATAAGCTAACTTTACATAAGGTGTCACAGTAAGAGAATTCTTAAGTGATTTTTAAAGTTTAACTGCAATATAACAAACCTCAAGACAGAGCATGAAATTAGTTTACTGAAATTGGATTTTACCATATACTAATTGAAATCTTTGTTATGTATTTTCTAGATATTTGAAACAGGATCATTTGAGAAGTTATTTCTCTCCCAATACTCTTCCAATCACCATGGCTTCAAACCTAAGAAGTCACTGTTTTACTCTTTCCTCTTTGTCATCATCATATCCAATCTGTTGCAATATATTGTATAGTGGTTTTAAAACTTGACTTTGGAGTTTATTCCAGACTTCATCGTGTATTATCTGTGTGGTGCTGAAAGTTATTTCACCTTTCTAAGCCTCAGTTTTTTCACTTATAAAATGCTGACAATAAATATGTGAATATTTAGTGAGAAAATTGTACTACTGTTAAACTTTCTTAAAACAGAATTTTCATCAGGTTATTCTAAGCAAAGACTGACAGTAGCTGTTAACTACTTAGTAAATTACATACAAACATCTCAATCTGACATTCAGCACCTTCACTATGTATGTCTTGCATCTATAATCTCTAATCCATTCATTCAACAAGTATTAAGCATTCATTATGTGTAGGCAGTTGCCTAAAAACTGAGGATACCTCAGTGAATCAAACAAAGTTTCTACTCTTATTATGTTCACAATGATAATGCAGGACAGGTAATAAACATATAAATAAATAACTTCAGAGTAACAAGAGCTAAAAAGAATAAAAAAGGCATTAGGAACAAGGAATAATGGGAGAGGAGTAGGCTCTTTTAGAAAAGGCCTCTCTGAGAAAGTGATACTAGAGTGAAGATCAGCATAAAACTCATTTCAATACTCATCATTCCTAATAAGTCTGTGACTGACATTATCTAACTCTTCTCACTCATCTGCCTTCGCTATAAAAGTCATAGCGTAGACTTTCACTTTCCAGTAGGATGTAGGATACTGCAGCAGGACAACACTCACTAAAACCAGAAAAAAATTGGGATAAATTACAATCATGTCACTAAAGACATGTGACAGCTGTGTAAGCACTGAGAATTAGATGAGCTACATTCCAGAGAGAGTCCTTCTCAGGCAAGCTGATGATTTGCAGCTCTTTTCTCCCCTGGGCTCATTTGCTGTTAAGGCTGAGGATCTGGTGTACTCCAGGCAGGAGTTTTACTGGGGTAAGAGAAACAAGGAAAGCTTCTGGTGGTTTCCTTGGGACTAGCTTGGTGGATGGGAAACTAGAGGAACTGAAAACACATGCTTGACTTTTCCCAACAAAACATTTGCTGAATACTGGGGCAGCACAGGAAGCTGGGGTGGAAAGGTAGGGAAATCTCCCGGAGTTGCACAGATCTTAAGAGATCAAGTCCCTTTATGAGGAGGAAGAGCAGAGAGCCTGCCATAAACAAAAGTTTCCCCTGCAAGACATTTGCCATATATTAAGGCTAAGTGGGACGGGAGATTGAAGTTAATATATGGTAGCCACTAGCTATACATAATTATTGGGCAGTTAAAGCACAGCTAGTCCAAACTGAGATGTACTTTAAGTGTAAAATACAAAACAGATTTCAAAGACCTACTGAAAAAGAAAAGTGGTAAGATATCTCATTAGCATGTTTTATACTGATTATACGTTGACATATATTTTAGAAATATTGGATTAAATAAGATATTGCTAAAATTAATCCCACCAATTTGTTTCTACTTTATTTAACATAGCTATTAGAAAAGTTTTGACCATGTATGTGGGTCACATTATATTTCTATTAGGCAGTGCGGCTATACAGCAATCACTAAAAGAAAAGAAGTGCAAAAGGGTTACATATAGCTGAAAATCCAATATATGACTTAAAAAGAAACTTTAAATGCTGCCACACTTGAGTCCATTATAGTGAAATATATTGATTCTTGATCACTGACTTTGGCCTATTACATCTAAGATGTACCCAAAAGAGGATCCCGGTGAATTCCAAGACTAAACAATGGTATCACACACAAAATAGGGATTTTTTTCCACCTTTTTGGGGGGAAGAAAGGTTGTTGGAGGGAGAAACGAAGATACGCTGAACAACTGCTATATGCAAAGTCCAGCTGAGCACCTTTAGAATATTTTGTTACATTTACAAAACAACTCTGTTAACCATGTTAACTTATGGACTGCATGGTCAGGAATTCTCTGCATCTACATCAGCCTGTTTTCTTCAGCCACTAGCCCAGCCTGCCTATCTACTGTCTCCCCAATATCTCTCTGCCTCTAGTCTTAATTCACTTATGGTCCTGGCACCAATGCCAGACCTAACCTCATCCCCACAACAAAGCACACAACATGAGCCAGAGCCAGATTAGTTAAGGCCATGAGAGTGGTACTAATACACTGGGATTTTATGTAACGCAACATGTTTATATGTAAATGGTTTTGTATAATTATTGCCTACCACTGGAGACTATTGGGAAAGCATTTTGTAAATTGTAAGAAACAATATGTAATTATTTGCATCAAAAGGTCCTTTAAATGACCATGTTGTAAATATCAGCCATTACTGATAAACTGAACCAGGCTTGGCCATTGCAATCTAAAATAAACTATGGGGACAAAGGAGAAAGCTATTTTAACTATAAATCACATTCTGTTATTGAGTAAGTCCTGAAATCAAGCTCAAATAAGAGGTTTCAAGTATCACAGTTGCCAGTAAAAAACAGTGTTATGTATGATGGTAACAAGAGTCATCACAAAGTTACCATCCAGGCAAATTCAGTGATATCTTTAAGACAGAGTCCATGGAGCATGGTTCCCCAATAAGCATCACAATCACCTGGGAACTTACTTGAAAGATAAAAACACATATTTACCGATACACAACAAGGTCCTACTGTATAGCACAGGGAACTATATTTAATACCTTGTAACAGCCTGTAATGAAAAAGAATATGAAAAGTAATATATATGTATAACTATTACTATGCCATACACCAGAAATTAACACATTGTAAACTGACTATTCTTCAATTAAAAAAAAAACATATTTACCAAGGGCTTTTCCTGCTGAAATTCTTGTCAAAAATTGACATATGTATATAGTTTTCAGTTGATAAGCTGTTAGACTGGACAGTCCATGAATAATAGCTGAAAGTGAAAAAGTCATTTTTATTAAAACATAAAAACAAAACAGAACACCAAACTTGACCCAGCAGTGCCTCTGTGTGGTTTACTGAGTAATAGGCTATAAATCTCACCCAAAGACTATTACAAATTTAGAGATGTATGCTTTACTTATAGACAATTTTTAAGGAATCAGAAAAAAGAGTAACAATGAACACTTTTCTTTCAAAATAAAACTGAGGTTTCATATGCAGAATAATACCTATTTAAAACCACATACTTTCCAAGAAAAAGATATAGCTCAAGTGGTAGAGTGTATGCTTAGCATGCAGGAAGACCTGGGTTCAGTTCCCAGTACCTCCATTAAGAAAAAAAATTAAATAAATAAACCTATTTACCTGCCCCCCGAAAAAAAACAACACCTAAAAAACAAAACCAAAAACTACATACTTTCACAAGTAGCATTAAGTATTACAAGTATCAAAGTAAGCATCACAAGTAACAAAGAGGAAGATTTAGATCCAAATTATAAAATGTGTCAAATCATCGGTTGGAACCTAATTTTATACCTTAAAATGCCTAATATTATAGGAAACATATTAATTCTTTCAAGGTTTCAGTGAGATTCCGTTCAGTTTACAAAGCTTTTAAAAACATATTAATATTAATCTCCCCAATATTTGAATGCCCACCCAGACGTTATGCTAGGCAGTGAGTATGTACAATGATGAGTAAACCATAATCCTGGTCTTCAATGGGTTTATCATGTAGCAATAAAAGACAAATGACTGAACAACTAAAGCAAAATTGTGGAGAAAACTGAAAAAGACAAGTACAAAATGCTATGAACGCATATTACAAAGAAATCTTAGAATGTATTTCAGTAGCTGATTAGAGGGAGCAGATACCAGGAAAGGTTTCTCTGAGGAAATAAAGTCTGAGAAGGCACAAATTAAAGTTATTCGTGACTAATTAAAATGTTAATGCGTCACAAAGGATAAGTGCGGTAAAGGAGCAAAACAAAAGAAAGATCTAATCTAGTCAAGGGAAGAAAGTCCAGATCCCTTCTGTCTTCACTTCTCTTTATCTTAAGTGTGTCTACTATGCATTCACTACAGATACCCCACAAACCATTGACCTTCTGTTCTTTGTACCCGTTAGGCAAAAAACAAAACAAAAACTATGAAAATCTACCCTGGTTGAAACTGGTTATCTGCTTTTTCCATACCTGTAACCAAACACTGCTGACAAAAACACATGAGGGAGGAGCTGATGACCAGCAACAACTACACTTAAGCACTTTAACACCAGGCACTATTGTAAGCACTTTATACCAGGGGTTTTCTCCCCCCTCCCTTTTTTTTTTACCAGTAGTTTTCAATTGGGGGTGATTTGTCCCCTAGGGACGATATCTAGAGACATTTTTTAATTGTCATAAGTGGAAAGGGGAAGGAGTGGGTGCTACTGACACCTAGTGGTTGCGATCAGGGATCCTATAATGCACAGGAGAATCTCTACCCCTGCACCGCCCCCCTGCCCCCCATCCCCAGCATACCCAGAACAAAGGATGATGTGGTACAAAACGTCAACAGGCTGAGACTAAGAGACTCTGCTTTATATACATTAGTCCATTTGCTTCTCTCAACAGCCCTTTAGGGTAGATATTATTATTACTATCATTTTACAGATGGAAATTGTGGTACCAAGGAAACGGTGGTGGTACCAAGTACTTGCTTCAAGTATCATGGCTATAAACTAGCAGAGCCAGGGATCAAACTCAATTCACTCGGGAGCTGCATACTCTTTGTTGTGTATTTTTACAATCTTGAAAACTGTAGTAAATGGAACTCTACAGAAGAGTTCATAAAAGTAAGTCCTTTCAGTCAAAAATGGAATGCAGATGTAAATCAACTATACTTCAATTTTTAAAAAAATGGAATATTGAGACAACACTATGTTCACAATTTGTATATCTGTCACTGATTTAGCAATGCAAATTGAAAACTAGTTTACTCTTTCTGGGTTTCTGTGCCTTTAATCCTAAAGTAATGGAGGTGCCTAGATTATTTCTTGGGTCTTGGGCTAGAACCTTGAAAGGCGTCTTTATTTATTTTTTCTTAAATGAACTTTACTTTTTAGAATGGTTTTAAATTCACAGAATGTAGTGAAGAAAGACAGTGGAAGTCCCATATACCCTCTACCAAATTCCCCCTATTATTGGCATCTTATATTAGTATTTGATACAGTAATTAACCAATATTGATACATCATTAACTAGAGTCCATGCTTTATTCAGATTTCCTTAGCTTTTACTTAACATCTTTTTTCTGCTGCAGGATTCCATCCAAGGTACCACATTACATTTAGCTGTCATGTCTCTTTAGGGATCTCTTGGCTGTAAGTTTCTCAGACTTTCCCTTGGTTTCGATGACCTTGACAGTTTTGAGATATTCTGTAGAATGTACCTCTCTATTGGGCTTTGTCTGAAGTTTTTCTCATGATTAGACTAGAATTACAGGGTATCGGGAAGAAGATCACAGGGGTAAAGTTCCATTTTCATCACATTATATCAAGTGTACAAGCTACCAACTATCACTGCTGACGATGACCTTGATTACCTAGGTGAGGTAGTGTTTGTCAGGTTTCTCTACCATAAAGTTATTCTTTCTCTCCCTTTCTACACTACACTCTTCAGAAGAAAAGTCACTTTGCACAGCCTATACTTAAGGAATGGTGATTTATGCCCCATCTCCTTGAGGACAGAGGAATTCTTCTGTATAGATTTGTCTCTTCTCCCACTCATGTATTTATTCTGCCATTTATTTACATCAGTATGGGCTTACAGATACTGTATACTTTGGATTATAATCCAACACTACTGTTGACTCCTGAACAATGTGTGAGTTAGGGGCCCTGACTCTCTGAGCAGTTGAAAATACCTGTGTAACTTTATAGCCGGCCTTAACCAACCACAGATCATGTAGTACTGTAGTATACTATGCAAACAAAATAAAACAAAACTGGCACGTAAGTGGACAGGTACAGTTCAAACCTGTTGTTTAAGGGTTAACTGTACTTTACTTTCTTGCTTGAGTTATTTCAGCTTTGGCCACTGGGAGTTCTTGTAATTGGCTCTTGTGTCCCCTTGGGCCCCCTTCTTTGTGGGAGTTTTTGTTTGGGAGTCTTGTTTGGCTTTGTTTCTAGCACTTCCTTACTTTCTGTCACAGACACTCCAGGTTCAACTTGCATATTTCCTGTCCCAGTCCTAGAATCAGGCAATTTCTCTGGAGAATGGTATTAGAAACCAAGACCTGGGTACTAAGTGTAGCAGTTGCTACTAGGGTTACATTGCTTCAGTCCCCTTTCATCTGAGAGAACAAGGAAATACATCATTACCTCCTTCCCAAACAGGACTTTTTAAAAATTCTAATTATGGTGAACTGGCTTCATTCCAGGATTTAACTTTCTAATTAATGTTAATTAACCACGGCTGTAATGTTATCCGGACACAGAGGAACGGTTCTTGAATTGGATGATAAGGCATGGGTCTAGAACAACCTTTTTCACCTACCTATCAATACTTTAGGTTCCTTAACTAGTTCACTCCTCTATAAACTGAGATTACTTTTGTAACTCATGGGATAACCGTGAAGAAATGTGTCAATATGGTTTTCTGAAGTATTTAATTTCCCATTAAACACTAGCTTTGGGGCTGCACTCACCTGCAATAGTTGGGTGCCAACTAAACAAATACTAGAGCATCATTCAAAAAAGCCAGCTAGTCTCTACGCGTCAATGTCTTCGTCCATCGTTTACAAGCTGCCTTGTTTAGGCGGATTTCACCGTCGGTTGCCTCTATTATGAAGCCTATACTGATTTAAACAGCTCACAAATTCATAGAAAACACTGAAGCCTAGGTCACAGTGACTTGCTAAATAAATGCCATTGCAGGAATAACTCAGTACAAAAAAAAAATACATGCGCCAAAGAAAAGGAGTTGGACACTAGGTTAGGTGCAATTTTATACATTTTCCACTCATTTAACCCTCTAGCAACTCTAGCCGGGGGTCTTATTCTCATTTTACCGTTACCGGAGAAAAACTGGGAATCTGAGCAAAACGAGGAGCTGCTAAGAGGCCGACGCGGAATTCGAACTAACGTTCAACTCGGAGCCTGGAGCCCTCGCTCCGGCGCCCGAGGAGCCCCGATACCCCCACCCCCAGGAGGACAGCGCGGCAAACAGACCCCTGGGCCCGCGCCTGGCACTCACCCTCGGCGCTGTCGCGGGTCCGGTGGAAGTCGTCGGAGCGGCCGTCACGGAAGGCCCGGCAAAGAGAGAGGCAGAGGAAATCGAGCATCCAGCCGGCAGCTACCGCCTCGGCCTCAGCCACCAGGCCCGAGTCCTCCTCTTCCTCTGGGGCCTCCAACTGCACCTGGCATTCGAGCAGTTCCTGGCACTCAAACTGTTCCTGATTCTCTTTCGCCGTTTCCACCGTCCGCTCCTCCGAGGGGCCCGCGTCCTCCCCGTCAGCACGCCCTCGCGGGCTCGGAGCCGCTGAGGCTGCGTCCTCCGCCATGTTAAATCGCTCGCGCGGCTTCTGCCCTTTCCGGCGCCGGGAGACGATTGGCTTGTGCTGGAGGTCGCGGGGCGGAGCCGCCGAGGGTCGCTTCCGCCTGCGGGAAACCACCAATCACACCGCTGAGATGGGCGAGGGAGTCGAGCCTGGCTTCTGATTGGCCGAGACCTGCTCCCGCCTCTGGACCTTGAATTACCCGCGGCTCTAGGGCGCCACTTTGTTGGTAAACTGAACAAGTTCTAACTGTGCTGGGAAAGAGGGTAGGAGCTGAGAGGGCTGCTTTATCCTCGTGCTAAAATGCAACATTGACTAGAACAACAATACAGTTGGTTAAAATGGAAAAGCCTGTTATCCTCAGTGTGTTTCAAAAAGAGGTGATTAAAACTAGTCACCGTTATTCAAGCGTAACGCTTTAGACCCAGTATTCGCTTAACAGTTACTCTTCCATCGCGAACCAACACTCTTCCAACAGACTTAGATCCATGCTTCTCCAAACCCATAGGCCTCAGAATCAGCCCCGGGGCTTATTAAAACACAGATTGCTCGGCCCCACCTCCAGAGTTTCTGCTCTGTAGGGATGGACTGGGATCCTTGAATTTGCAAGTCTTAAGTTCTCAGGTGATAATGAGGCTGCTTGTCTGGAAACAAAATTTTGAGAATTAATTGCTCCAGAAAGAGTATATTATTATGGAAATGAATTTCAGTCAAAGTCTGAAATAGACTGTAGATTTTAGCTTGTACAACAATAAGTGAATATTTCTGAATTTGGAAACTTACTCTCAAGCACAAAAGGGGATGGGAGGAGGGAGTCTGGTTATGTTCTATTTCTCTGTGTGGGTAATAGTTACATCAGTGTAGTCACTTTATGAAAATTCATTGAACATGATTTAGGCACTTTTCAGTATATGTGTTATAACTGAATAAAAAGTTTACTTTAAAAACCTTTCTGTTTATAACATCCAACATTATCAAAGCCTTTATTTTGGGGAGGAGGGGGTTATTTATTTATTTATTTATTTTACTGCAATGAAGTATTGCCAAGTACTGATTTCTTATCACTAGAATCACTGATGTATTGGCTGAATGACCACTGGACAGAGATACTGTGGAAAGATTGTGCTATCGACTGAATTGTGCACTCCCCCCACTCCCAAACCATATGTTGAAGCCCTAACCCTCAATGCGACCGTACTTGGAGATAGGAACTATAAGGAAGTAATTCAGATTAAATGTGGTCATAAGGTTCGGGCCCTGATCCAATAAGATTGGTATCCTTATAAGAAAAGACATCAAAGATCTTACTCTCCACCCTCTCTCCCTCCCCAGCTATGTAAAGACACAGTGAGAAGGTAGCTGTCTATAAGCCAGGAAGAGAGCCTTCACTCAGAATCAAATCAGCCAGCACCTTGATCTTGACTCCCTGGCCTTCAGAACTATGAGAAAATAAATTTCTGTTGTTTAAGCCACCCCATTTGTGGTATTTTGTATGACAGACCAAGTTAACTAATACAGAATCCCTCAAAACCTAGAAGACATTCCCCATACTGTTGTAATTCCCAAGACAGTTTCCTCCTTGGACTGTTTTCTAAAGAACACTTTGAAACCCATAAGTTTCTTAAATTCTTATGTTTATGATGTTGAGTATTTGTCACTAATAATGATAATAATGTGTCACTAATAATGCTGTTTGTCCTGGTTTTCAAACATTTTTGTACAAAATCCCTTCAGCAGCTTTATCCTACGTACCTCTATTATGAAGAATCATGTTTTCCCCATCAGGTTAAATCTCAAAGTTTTGCTTTTTTTTCCCTTGAGAGGGGTATGACTGCAATAGCAGGCCAATACAACAGGCAGGAAGTGTGAATTTCAGAAAGGGGTGTGTGTGTGTGTGTGTGAGATTCCATTTACATAAAAATGTAAAATTTGCAACATTATACCCTATTTTATATATAAATATATTTATATGAGGGGAGGGTATAGTTCAAGTGGTAGAGCACATGCTTAGCATTCATAAGGTCCTGAGTTCAATTCCCAGTACCTCCTCTAAGAGTAAATAAAAAATACAACTAACTACCCCCTCTACCAAAAAATACGTACATACATACATAATTCATTTATATGAAGAAGTATGAAAATATTCATACTTTGAAAGATAAATACCAAGTAGTGTTTTGGACAATGAGACCAAACAAATGAAACATCAGAGTTTGGAGTAGAGAAAGGTTTACTGCAAGGGCTAAGCAAGGAGAACAAGTGGCTTGTGCTCAAAAAGCCTGATCTCCCGGATGGTTTTCAGGGAAGAGTTTTTACAGGCAAAATTTGCTGGAAGGGCTGCAGGGTGTGTGACTTTCCTCTGATTGGTTGGGGGTGAGATACAAGGGTGGAATCTCAATCACCAGGAATCTCAATCACCAGCCTTCTGGTTGCAACCAGTCTGGAGTCCAAGACTAGTGCTCAGCCTGAAGTTACCAACCTCCACCTGGAGGAAGGCCTTAGTTTCAACGAAGAACTCAGAGACACTTACCAGATTGCTATGCATATCCCTTGGGGGGAAACCAGGCCCCTGCCCCAAGGCTGCACTATTGTTTCTTGACTGCCTTTCCTTTGTTTCTACATTTCCTCCCTTCCCTGTTTAGCAACGGTTTGAATCTGCCCTTTGGAACTCAAGGAAGATCTAGGAAGCTGAAACTTTTTTCCTACAAATGAGAAATAGGGGACCCAGAAAGGCTTTTGTACCTGGGGAGGCCTCACAGGGTCCTGCTCGGTTTCAGTAGTACCCTCATGAGAGGGGATGAAGGGGAGGTGTTGGGCCAACTGATATCCTTCAAAGTCCAATGACCCCCATTCCTGGGCTCTCAGATGTCTGCCTGCGATCCCTCAACAGATAAAGTATGTTCTTTACTGGGTGTGTTTCCACTAACAAAGCCCTAGGTGATGCCTAATGTCACAACAGCACAGGCTGGCTTGTTTCAGCCCACCTTATCAGAGTCAAACCCCTTTACGGACCCTAAAACTCTTACCTCACCTACAACCAGTCAGAGACTTGTGCACAAGCCAATCAGGCATCTTGTGACCTGACCTTATAAAAGACCCCAATAACCAGCACTTGGAGCTCACTCGCACAGTCACCTCTCATCTGCGTGGCCCCCTGTTGTCTACGGCAGTGTACCCTAATAAACTCCTTTCTATTCTCATACTTTATCTCTGGTAAATTCTTTTACCAACCCATGGGTCACCACATCACCAGCCGCCGCATTGTGCCCACAACAGAAGGGACATGGGGGCTTCATGTAGATAGAATTGTCCTACTAAAAAATGACCTGAAGTGTTAAAAAACAATGTTCAGCTGGGTAAATTTGAAGACCTAATTGGCTTTATTCAGCAATTTAAGAATCAGGCAGAACCCCCTCTATTAAATAGGAGGGTGCTCAAGGATGTTGTACAAAATGGAAGGTTTTTATAGGAAAAAGGATGGTCAAGGGAGCTGTTGGCAAAGGGAAAGAAGGGATTATTTTTAGGCCAGGATATCTTTTGAGGGGTGAAGGGAAAAGTGAGGGTTTTATCATGCAGATGCCTCCTCTTCCTCAGGGAGATGAAGAATGCCCACTTAACAGATCATCTCGTTGGTACTAACCAGAAACTTGTAGATAGTTGATTAAGATTACCTTTCTGGGGAAGGTCAAAACTACAATTAAGTCAGGTATGAAGTCTAGGCTTGGTATCATGGACTTTTAGCACAAGTGGCATCATCTTGGGCCCGTGGTTTTCTCTTTAATTGTGTGGTCAAATATTAATATTTGATAAGACTGGGTGGCAGGTATGTGTTTATTGTATTATTTTCTATACTCCAAAGTTTGAAATAGTTCACAAAATCTTTCTTTAAAATAAAAATATTCAGAATACAATTGGGCCTTAATTCTAAATAACAGATTTGACCAGCATTGCCTTTCTAAATTAACCAATTCCTTGATTAAACAGACTAAATTGCCTGCTTATTTTGTCAGCCCTGGTGATAACATTCGCTCTTTCCAGTAGAGGTCACTATGTAGTGAATTCTTTGGTTAAGCAATAGAATACATAGTATAACTTCCCCCATGCAAAGATTTTCAATCTTTTTTTTAAAAAAATTATGAAATTCTTTCTTATTAGCTCACTTATAAGCCCAGTGTGCAAAAAAGTCAAGCATGAGATGGGATGGGGGCCAGAGACCCAAGAAGCTGGCTTGAAAGCTACCACACAAATACAAGTAACATTCATGAATATGGCTTACTGTGTTTGCTCTTTTGGCTTCAGGAATTTCTTCTGATTTCAGATGTCTAATATTTTCTCTCACTGCTCTCCATGGAGCACCAATATGGCACCTGTTGGGACTAAGTTCATAAGAATCAGGGAACTGAAGGAGCAAGGTGCCACTAAGTCAGAGATCCCTCAGGAAGGTGGATCAGGCCAGTCACTGACATCCCTCCCTCCCTTATCAATTGTTAAGTTGTAGCATGAGAAGTATCCTTTGAATGCTCACTCTGCATCAGGATTTTTTTTTTTTTTTTTGACCTATGAAAAACGTTTTCTATCATGGATAATTTATCTGTCTCTGTGAATCATTTGGTGTGTTTTTGGTTGAACCTAACAGAAGACCCAATTCAAAATAGCTTAAGTCACAAGGAGAATGTATTATGTCATAACAAGGAGGCTGAGTGTGTGTCAGTTCCAAGGTGGGTCCACCAGTGGCCCAACATCGCCATCAAGGACTCGGGTTCTTTTCATCTCTCCATTCTGCTTTGCTCAGTGCACTGTTCAGCTCTTTAAGAACAGCTTCCCTCATGGTTGCCAGAAGATTGCTGGACAGTATTGCCAGAGGGGAGAGCCTGTGGTGATTGCCTCTCCAGAGCAGTACACGTGTATACAGGCCACCTCTATGGACTTCAGTCAAGCCAAACCAGTCAGCTGACACATGCAGATGAACTGATTTGTGGCACTTTGACTTAAAGCATGTGGTTTCAGTTTTCAGTAGTTTGGCTAAACCATCCATGTCAGCCTGGACTGTCAGTAAGTTTCAGGCTATCTTATTTCTTACAGCCAAGGAAAGGGAGACACATTCAGACAAAATCTGGGACAAAGGCCCTCAAAGCAGAAAGACATCTAGCAGCAAAATGTGTGTTTGATTGGTAAGGCCAATTCCAGCCACGTGTCTCTGTGATTTGGAATGAGGAGCATAGGACTTTGATGCTTCCTAGCTATTTTCATTGAGCTGTGGTTGATCAGCACTGATGTTCTCCATGAAATTATTTGATTGATTTAAATCGGATATATTTGGATTTCATGAATTCATTCAGGTCATTTAATACTGGAAATAAAAAATTCTAATATAATTGCTGAGTTATGTCGACCTGAAACAAATAGATGTTTCTCCAGTAAAGATGGGTTTATTTGAGATCAGCAGAGAATTATAATTTGAGGTCCGCAACCATGGAGAGCCATCTGCAATTTCTCACATGGCAAGGGAAGGAGACCACTTTTATAGAGAGGAAGTTGGGAGGGCTATCGTAAACAAAGAACTCATGGCTTTTCATTGGCTGAGCCCTTGCCTAGAAAGAAGAGTCTTCTTGTGCTCTGCCATTGTTGTAGGGTGTGAGAACTCCCCCTTCTGGTCTTCCAACCCTATTTAATTGAGGTTTCTGCTTATTAATTTTTTTTACAGCTAATACTCATTGCTAAGATACTTATTTGCTGCAGTTTGAAAACACTAGAGTTTTCGAATAATTTTGTTTGTAACTAGAGAGGAGATGATAGTTTTAAGAAAGTTTTACATGGAGAAAATGAAATCGTGATAAGAACTGGAAGATAATTCTAACTGCAAGACAGCTTCAACAATTTAAAAATAATGGTCACAACAGTTTCTTGCTCATTGCTACATGGCAGGCATGTGCCAAATGCTTCACAGCATCATCATGCTAATCCTTACACAGTCCCTACACGTATTCCAAATGAGAAAAATGGAGGCTCAGAAAGTTGAATAACCTGCCCAAAGCCATGTGGTTACAGCTAGGACTGGAGTCTGTGCACTGATGTCTAGTCTTTTCACTCTCAAAATGACTCCTTGGGATGTAAAATAAGTGAGGACACTTGTGAAGTAAGAAGGATGAAGGAAGAAAAAAAGGCAGTTCTTTTTGGGCAGAGATTGGGTTTCTATTATCAGATTCTCAATGAGAAAATTTAATTAGAAAATTGGAATGATTTAAAATCTTAATAGGATTAAGTTTGCTGCCAGAGAGAGTAGTATTTCCTTCCTTCCTTCCTTCCTTTCTTTCTTTCTTTCTTTCTTTCTTTCTTTCTTTCTTTCTTTCTTTCTTTCTTTCTTTCTTTCTCTCTTTCTTTCTCTCTTTCTTTCTCTCTTTCTTTCTCTCTTTCTTTCTTCTCTCTTTCTCTCTTTCTTTCTTTTTCTTTCTTTCATCTATCATCTACTTACCTACCTATTAATAACCTATCATCCATCCATCCATCCATCCATCCAATCTCACTCCACAAAGCACTTAGAGCAGAAATAAGACACTTATACTTTTATAAGAATTAAGTGATGAAAAGATGGTACTCTATCTTGATATTATGATTCTAAAATGTTAGCCATGTGAAACTCTGTTAATGGAAAAAGTAATACCTTCAAAAGATATATAAAATTCAAAACAGCATACTGCAAAGGATGAGGATATTGATTAAAAATATCCTGGTGAGTTCTAAGATATCAACTAATTTGAAAAATATTCCATTTGCCATCATAATTTCATTCAGTATATCAATGGCCTGATGAAAGTTTCTTGGTATAATTATTTGATACATTTTAATATAGAAATTCTGAGTATAAATAAAACCCGTTATTTGAATTTCTTCCACTAATTTGTCTCTGGAGCAATTTTCTACCGAAAAAGATTCTCCTATAAAGCATCATAGCTATATAGTATATGTATTGATTCTTTAAAAATAATATTCTTACCCTGCTGAATGCATCTGAGCCTTATATTTATTTCAGAAGTTATGAAAAAAATCAATAATTATGCTCTTTTTTGTTCTTGCTATACAGTCTTAGAATTCCAATTTATATTTACTGCATTATTTTTACAGTTCTTAAGAACTGTAGAAGATCTGAGTGCCAGATTCATTGGTAACTCTGTACGTGGCCACTAATGCATTGTACCTAAAGGAAGGATCCCCATGGAAGGGCCTATTGCTCCCCAAAGACTTCCCACTCTACAAAGTAAGACAAAGTGAGTAAGACATTTGAGAATAAACTACAGAAATCTTTATCAAGCACATAATACTATGTATAAAGGTGTTAATCTGCAATTCCTGATACATGGATGGATGGGTAATCGATGGACTGATGGATGGATAGATAAGATGACAGTTTTCTATTGCTGAGTAACAAGCCGTCTCCAAACTTAGTGAATTAAAAAAATAAATCATTGTCTCATGACTCTGCAATTTGAACAGGACTCAGAGACAATGGCTCATGCCTGCTCCACATGGCATCAGCTGGGTGGCTTGACTGAGGGCTGGAGGATCTGATTCCAAGATGGCATATTCATATGACTGGCTGAGTTGTTGCTGGTTGTTGGTTGGGACCTCAGCCAGGTTCTTCTGCATGTGGGCCACTATGTGGACTGGGCTTTTCATTGTATAGTTGCTGGGTTCCCAGGGATATCAAACCCCCCAGAGAGGGGGCTAGGCAGAAGTTGTATTGCCTTTCATGATCTAGCCTCGAGAATCATAAAGCATCACCTCCACTGTACTCTATTACAGAGCTGTTCAACCTCCATACTGTCCAACTTTTGGGCCCATAATTGTTGTGGGCTGCTGCTCTGTGCATTTTTGGATGGTTAGCAGCAGTAGCACCCTTCCCCCAAGTTGTGACAACCAAAGCTGTCTCCAGATATTGCCAAATGTTCCCGAGGGGACAAGACACCACTGGGTGAAAAACACTGTTCTTTTTTTTGAGGCAGTCACAAAGGCCTGCCCAGCTTCAAGGGCAGAGAGACACAATGCCCACCTATTTAAAGGAGAATGGAAAGGTTTTGAAAGAGCATGTGGGACAAGAAATACTGTGGCCATTTATAGAAAACAACTTGCCACAGTAACCTTTTAACTAGTGCTATGAACTGAATGTTTGTGTCCTCCACCCCCCACCCAATTCCTATGTTAAAACTCTAATCCCCAAGGAGATGGTATTGGGAGACGGGGCATTTGGAATGTAATTAAGTCTTGAGGGTAGAGCCCTCTTATAAGAAGAGCTTTTATTTTTTTTATTTTTTTGTTTTAAATACCACCAGCCCCACCCCTGGCCGCCTCTGCTCCGGCCCCAGTAAGAAAAGATCTGTTCCCTCCTCTCTCCCTTTACCATGTGAGAACATAATGAGGAAGAACCTTTCACCAGGAACTGAACCGGATGGCACCTTAATCATGGACTTTCCAGCCTCCAGAACTGTGAGAAATAAATTTCTGTTTTCTAAGCCACCCGGTCTATGGTATCTCAGTAGAGCAGCCTGAACTGGCTAAGAAAACTAAAAAGCATATTATTTTTTTCTTAGTATTTTCTGTCCTGATTTTTAAAAATATTCCAGAGTTGTGCTGTGGTCTCTGACTCTAGAGAATTCTCATTTTATTTGTTCTTATTAAAGAAGATGCTTCACTCTGAATGCGCCATCTTGACAATTTTGTTCATATCTCAATTTTATGAAGCAATATTCAAGGTTAAAAACCCCTAATCCAATTAAAATGAATTATTTGCATTATAATTCAAAAAATCGGACCATTTGCCTTTATTCTGCCTGTTATTCCCAGTGTACAAATTATGATGTATAGACATAATATCTTTTCATCACATTTTCAGTCTTCAGTGGTGATTTTCTAAGTTTTAGAGCTGCTTAATTCCCTTCCTATGCTTCCAGTGCCATATCATCTTGTAATGAAGCAGGACCCTACGGGGCCTTTCCAGGACAGACCCCTCCCCTGGGTCCTTTCATTTAGGTACTCTCTGAAGTACTCAGATAACAGTATCTGATGTACATTTCCTGAGTTATTTTACAGCTGCTAACCCCCCCACCAAATGGAAGATATTAAGTACTTGACCATGAGCACATAGTCCCCAGACCTACTGGAACCTAAGGACTGATAATGTTAACCCCATTGACACTGCCCTGTTACCTCACCATCAACCAGAGAATTGTGCATGAGCTGATCACATACCCTGAGGACCCCCGCTCCCCGCCACCTCACCTGGCCTTTAAAAATGCCTTGCTGAGACTCACCAGGGAATTTGGGCTTTTTGAGCACTAGTTGTCCAAGACTCCTTGCTTGGTGCCCTGCAATAAATGCTGTACTTTCCTTCACCACAACCCAGTGTCAGTAGACTGTCTTTACTGTGCACTGGTGAGCAGATCCAAGTTTGGTTCAGTAACAACCTTAACTAAACTTCTCATTCTCTTCTATGGAACTTAATATTAGTGCTAGTTTTGTGTACTTTCTCTAGTTTACCAATATTTCTGTTGTGCAGTATCAGAATAAAGCAAGTATTTTAGATGCCTATCTTCAAACTGGCTGGAAAACTAAAATTTTAAAATCCTAGTTTAAGAAATAATTAGAAGTAGTAATTTTCTTTTGTAAAGCAGAGCTTAAAGCTTTGCCCAAAATATTTAAATGAGCACTTAGAAGTATTCCCTTCTACAGATATATCCGGTTAAAAGATGCCCTATGTCATTTACTCTGTACTCCTTCCAGTATGACCATGGCAACTCTCTGAAGGAGGCTTGGAGGGCTATGGAATGTGGGCTTTTCATTCTCAGTTACAATTTATAAAAACAGTTTTCGAGGATGTGACTTCATTTAAAAACCTTCCCCTCAAAACCTATCTCATGCCTTTGAAAAACTGTCTAACATTTACTGAGTATATTCCACGTAGACCATCTCACTGAATGCTCACAACAGCTCAGGGAGGTACCCACTATTATGATCCCTATTTAACAAACAGGGTAACTTGCCTTAGGTTATTCGTCTTGTCAATGGCAGAGCTCTGATTAATTCCAGGCAGTGTGATTCTAGGGACCCTGTGCCTGACCTTCTTCTGCTTCCAGCATCACAGTTGGAGTTGGAAGCTTGGCTGCATTGTCAGCCTGGATTGTGGGCTTGGATTTATCACTGCAGTGAAAAGGCTGGGGGAGCCAGCACAGATAAACCAGGCAGGTGGGTGAGTATTTTTCTTTATTATACTCTGCTATCCAGAAAGCCAGCCCCAAACTTAGTGGCTTAAAACAACAGCGGGTATTTCTCATGACTCCATGGGTTGACAGTCTGGGTGGTCTTGCCTGGGATTCTTCCCGTGTTCACAGTCATCTGCTGGGAGAGGGTTCCAAATGGCCTCGTTCTCATTTCTGATGGGTGACACTGGTTCTTAGCTAAGGTGCCCTAACTCTCCTCCATGTGGCTGAAGGGCCCAAGATAGCCTCCACCATATGTCTGGCACCTTATCAGGGATGGCTCAAAAGGCTGGGTTCTGGGTGGGCTGACTGGGCCTCTCCTCAGGATGTAAGCTGGGCTCATGTGTGTGTCTGGGTCCTTGGTTTTCTTCACGCGGTCTCTCCTCCCATGTGGTGTCTTCTCCAGGGCCTGTCATCATGGCCTCTTTCTTGAGTAGGATTGATCGGACTTCTTTCCATGGCAGCTAGGCTTTAAGGGAGTGAAACAGGCACTGTCAGCCCTCTGAAGGCCTACGCCCAGAACAGTCACTTCTTTGGTCCAAGCCAGCCATAAAGTCATCCCAGATTCAGTGGTGAACAGGTAGACTTCACCGCTTGAGAGGAGGAGAGATGTGTGTGTATAGGGATGAGGGGGACTGTTGAAAGCTCTCCCTGTGAACTAGGTTCCAGAAAGTTTGACTGAATATGGACAAATGAGAAGCTGGGGTCAAAGGGTTAGTCCAGGCTGGTGGTTACCCAAATGGTTGTATCTAAAGCCAAAATGCCCCAGCGTAAGAGAAGGCAGCTAAACATGGGGAAAAGACAAGGCTTCTATCAAGCAGCAAATCAAGTAGAAGGAGACATCATAAGGACAGTGGTCGAGAGCAGGTAGGATATGTTCTGTGTAGGGTAGTTTCATGCTAACTGGCTGTGGGATAGTCAAGCAGGAACCCCTACTACATCTAGAGCTGGGGGGGAATATTTAGCAGTTACACAAATATGGGGTCCATTTGTCTTCCCCAAAGGTATTTTGTCCTGCCCAGGCCCATGTAGAATTTACCCTCCCACTAAAAGGATGAGATCATAAAATACCCCTTCCATTACCACAACTTGGGCAGAACTCAGAAGCAGATGGCCAGACAATATGGAGGCTCTAATTAGGGAGAGAAAGCTGCAAGGGCCACTGATAGATGGAGACATCTTCCCTTGGTAGTAACTAAGCAGTTGTAGGCATTTTGCAGCATGCTTTGGGAGAAAATAAAGGCTTATTTTTGTCTGAGTGTGCTATACAAGGTCCAGGTAAAATTCTTCTGCTCTGAGTGCTTTTTTTTTGTTTGTTTTTTAACCATCCATTCCACATGGAAGTATTTTTGGTTTTGATTTCTAAAGGCTTTGAACAACTTCTGCTATTCCTAACCCTGGAAGAACTGAAAGCAATAAGCTTTTTCAATTTTTTGCATTTAATATTCTGTGGTCCACAGTCTCTCTCCCTCCAGCTGCAAGGGCTGGTATTATTATGGCAGCAGCAATGATAATAATATTAAGCAGCTGATATTTGAGAGATGTTTACCCTTTTTGAAGGGCATTCACATTTATTATTTATTTTTATCTTATTTTGTCTCACGGGTGAATCTGGGGTCTCCATGGCTCAAGGAACTCTAGACAGACCATAAGATTCAGAAACAGAAAATGGGGCTACTCGTATCAATTTCCTTTGAATTATCTGGGCATTTTATTATTTCCTTCTCTAGTCTGAAAGTTCACTATTTTCAGCAAAAAGCAAAAGCCATCATATTTGGGAGCCAAAATTTAATTAGAACCCATAAATGCTAATTTTGTTCTTCCTCTAATGAGAGTCATTACTTTAGTAGTCCCTGTTTGTGTCCCCATTAACACACCAAATGAAAAGTGATGGTGTTATTGATTTAATTAGGCTTAACATTTAAACTGTGTGTTCAAAGATGATTAAGGTTTGTTCAAAGTTAATGAGTACAGCCCTCATCAGTAGGTTGGCTTAGAGGGAAAGAGAGAAAGGATTGGGTTTGCCCATCCTAATGAACTCGCCCCCTTTGGATAGGACTAGGGGCTGCTGTGGGGTGTGGCTGTAAAGTCCCCCAGCTGTCCCCAGATTAAGGAGTGTTTGTGTCACATGAAATAGGCTAGGGGCAGATCCAGATTGTGTGGGGACTTGGAAGGGGACCTTGCGGTGAGGTGCTCTGAAGCTGACGCTGGACCAGTTTCACAGAAAGCAGATCCTGCTGGGGCTGGAGGAGCTACAAGGACTGGGCTCCACTGAGTGAAGAGGGGTGAACAGGAAGAAAGACTAGTGAGGATAGATGGAGCCAGCCCTCCAGGAAGATTGCTTTCCAACACAAAGATTAAAAAAAAAATCTTTTTTTCTTCCAACATAAAGATTAATACTTTGTTTTTAATTTTTCAATTTTTAGTCATAAAGAGTTATGACATGGGACATCTGGAAAACAGCAGGGGCAACAGTCGTAGGACACATTTCACACCTGGACCAAAACCTGAGCAACATGAAAAATGGCCTCTGGGTCTTTCTGACCCCCGAATTTCTTCTGCCTATAATTTTATTCCTTTTGAAAATGAAACCTAAATCATCGTGAAATATTATAAACCAAAAGTTGACTATATTCTGGACATTTATGGTCTCACATTTAAAGGGGAAGAAATTAGAAAGTCTAGACGAGACCAAGTGAAAAAATTACAAAGCAGCACTCAGCCTGGACACTTTCTCAGCCTGAACCTGGTGGCAGGAGTTGAGAACTCGTGCCACAGCAGGAGGCCCAGTGGCAGCCAGCAGGCTGGCTGCTCAGGACAGTGGTGACTCCTCGGGCCTTACAAGATGGCAGCTGGAGACTATGGTACAAATGGCAATAGGAAAACATTGGTTAGCTCCTGCTGCTTCTCGAAGCCTTAGCCCAAATGTCACATTTTCTAGAGACCTTCCTGACCTTCCCAGGAGCTGCTGAGTGCTTATCCTATGACTTCCCTTGTTCCTGTTTTTCTTAGGCTTCTCAGCACATTGTACTAATTATTCCTCCCAACCCCCTGACCCCATAAAAGAGCTACTTTTAGCCTTTAAGTCATGAGGGATAAGGACTATGCCTTAAGCCCCTCCCACTGCCCCTTCTCTTTTTAAAATCCCTCAGATCCTCACTTGATAACTGGCATATGGTAGACTTTAGTAGACTTAAAAAAAAACTTTATGGAGGCATTATAATTTACATAAAATAAGATGCACTCATTTTAAGGTACATGGTTGTTAGATAAATGTGTATGCCTATGTAACCAAAAACTGACTTCTTTCAACATCTTAAATATTTCACTTCATTTTCTTCTTGCAAGTGTTGTTTGTGATGGGAAGTCCACTGTAATTTTCATCCTTATTCCTCTATAGGTAAAGTGTTTTTTATTCTCATAGGTGATGCCTGCTTAATAATGGCCAATGCCTTTACTAACATAACAAAGTCAGGTACTTGCATTTATAAATTATTTAATGCTCACACAGCTCTGCGTTAGGGTCTGTTGTTAAATTCATTTTACAGAAAAGGCAACAGAGAGGTTATGCAATTCGCCCAAAGTCACACAGCCATAGTGACCAGAGGCAGGACTTGGACTAGGCACTCTGCATCCAGTGTCTGCCCTCTAAATCAAACACTCCAGAATCTGTTGCTTAGAGACGAGATTTGAGGAACCAGCCCAGATAAAAGGAAGGCTTTTCCAGGGTTCATAGAATTGATGGTAACAAGCAATTTTTCTGTTGAGTCATTGCTATTGTTCTTAGAAATCACGGATGTTTAGAAGCGACTTTAGGGATCATCCCAAGCCAACCCTTTCATTTTTACAGACAAAGGAACCAGCACCCAGAAAACCAAACACCACAGAGTCAAACATGGTAAGAACACAAGTTTTCTTTTTGAAAATGACTCTCAAGTCTCAGAGAAAATGAGTTATAATTTCTCTTCAAGATTCAAAGTTAAACGAAAGAAAACATTTCTTCATACTTAGAACTGGTAAGCACTGAATGGATAATAGAGAAAATTATGGAATTGCTTCAATTTCCCTAATAATCGAGGATGTGGTGGCCTAAAATAAAGGCTTAGACCTGGGATTGGTGGTTATCCACCGGTTTTGTTTGTTCAGTTTCCATTCACTCTTCCCTTAGGAATGACATTCTGATTTTTCTCAGGGAAACACTACCCTCCCACTCCCTGTATGTCCATACCTGGCTTTGGAAGGTCTTCCCCATCCTGGCTGACCCAGGCCATGCCAATCAGAGCTTTGCATTCCCTTGGGCGCGGTGATTGGTTCAGGATTGCACGCACAGAACCGGCCAGGAGACTCATCTCTGGGAATGTTAAGGAAGCATGGATTCTCATCCAAGTTTCTGAGAGAACAACCCTGTTGGGAAGAGGCTGCCTGAGCCAACACAGAGAAAGCAGAGGAGACAAAAGGGTATCATTTGAGCCACTGGATCCAGATGTCTAAAGCCAGAAATCCCTGCATTTTTTTGGATACTTGAGTCCATATGATTGTAGTCACAGGGAGCATTTATTACTGCCTGAGTGTCAGGCGATGCTGTAAGCACCACAGGTGAGTTACCTCTCTTAGTTCTCACAGCAGCCCTATTAAACAGTTACTGTTACTATTTCCATCATATAGATGAGAAAACTTTGGTTTGGAAGGGTTATTAGTTGCCTAAAGTACAAAGGTAATAAATAGTGGACAGGAATTTGAACTCAGGCCATGTAACTCTTGGACTTGAATTTTTAACCATCTACATTTTCATTGGAGTCTGAAAGACAGCTCTGACTCAAAAAAGATTAAAAACCACTAACACCCATTTTTAATGAAGAGAAAATAATTGCTCCAGATCTTTTCTACGATAATAACTACAATTATATTATAATTACATTTATATACTATATTTATAATTTTATATATAATGTATGATTTATAATATAATTTATAATTTTATAAATTTGTGATACAATTATGTATTACATATAATACATACATAATATTATAAAGATAATGATAATATAATTATAATATACAATTATAGCTATTGTGTTGCTTTTATATTTTGCAAAAATGACAGCTGACTTCATTTTAACTCTTTGCATCTTCATTCATCTGAACAGAGTGCTTTAATCTTGTTAAAGCAATCTTTTCCCTCACAAATTTAAGTCAGCCTGACTTTTCAATTGATGATTGAACTATCAGTCATATTTATTTATAGTTTTGGAATTGCTTGGCTCATTTAAAAATATTGCAGCCTAAAAGGCAGTATAGACAATTTCTCAGAGCTGAACGAATTCTCTCTACTGCCAGTCCCTCATTTCCTGGTTTGCTGCTTCCATCTTTAACGGTGGAGTGGTCCTTTTGATGGTGGCTCATTTATAAAACAGTTACATTTATGAAGTCTCTGAAATGGGCTTCTGTTCTCACAAAGAGGAAATGGCTCTTTAGAGAATAATGGTTGATTACTTGTTCAGCCAGAGCCAAGTTTTCCATTTGCACAAAGAATTTTTAGGCTGTTGATGAAATTTCTTTCAGTGCCTCAATATCTAGGAATTTCTCAGAGCAATTTCAAGTAAGTTTAAGAGGAAATCCAAGGCCCCCCAAAATATTCACAGGAGGCACTTTTGGTGCTCTTGGAATCTTGTCTGGAAGCATAAAATTCTCAGCAGGCAGAGTGGGAAGGAGAAAGGGGCTAGGATTCTGCACAGCCAGCTCAGAGTCAGCACTGTATGGCATGGAATGGCCTTACCTTCCTCCTTGCTCATCTTCCCTTCTTACGATTTTAAATATTTCCCCTGAGCCTTATTCTCCATCCCTGCAATGGCAACAAGTAGCATGGTGGGCTGTAATCAGGGTTAAAGAACAGGGAGGGGAGATGAGCCTAGATGCCGCACCCCCACCTGTATTCCGTGCATTTTCTGTTTAGATTACCTCTCACTCCCTTGCACTCCAGCTGCCTCTCCCACTTTGCTGAAACGTTTTCTTTAATCTTTCACCTTCTTTTTTCACTTGGAAAAAAAAATTACAAGCTTGAAAAAAATCCAAATTGTACAAAAGATTTACAGCCAAAAGTCCATCTTCTCTCCAATCAAGCACTCAATCCCCCAGCCACTGTCCCAGAGGCAACTATCATCACCATTTTCTTATTGTCAGTTAAGCACTGGAAGTACTGATCTACCTCGAATTTTCTTTCCCTTCCTTCCTTCCTTCCTTTTTTCCTTCCTTCCTTCCTTCCTGGGTATGGTGTCAGTTTCTAGTCTCCTCTCCGATGAGTCAATCTCCCCTGGTTGATGAAACTCGACAATTGAGTTCGTTTTGGAGGAGTTCAGAGAAAGCCTTTCCTTGCATTCGCTGTTCTTTAAGTGCCTTCAGCTCAAAATAAATCAATCCACTGAAGTGGCATATTTGGGGTGGTAAATCCTGAACTGCTTCAAAGGACATTTAGGTTCCTTCAGTGTTGTTCTTTTAAACTAGGCTGCAGTGAACGTCTTTGTAAACATAGATTTTTGCTCAGATGAGAACATTTCTTTAAGATAAATTCCTAAAAGATGCATTGCTAGGGCAAATCAAATTTTCATCTTTTGATAGATATTGCTAAACTTCCGGCCAAAGAATTTATACCAATTTATACTCCCACAGTGTATAAGAATGCCAGTTTCCTAGGCTGACTTGAAACAAATAAATTGCCAGATATTTCTCCAGCGAAGATGGGTTTATTATTATTTTTTTACTGAAGTGTAGTTGATTTACAATGTTAGTTTCAGATGTACAGCAAAGTGTAAAGATGGGTTTATTCAGAATCAGCAGAGAATTGCAACTTGAGGTCCACAACCATGGCGAGCCATCTGCAAGTCTCTACAAAGTAAGGGACGGAGAAAGTTTTTATAGTGAGAACAAGGAAATCAGGAGGGGTAGAGTTAACAAAAACTCCACGGCTTTTTACTGGCTGAATCCTTGCCCGGAAAGGAGTCTTTCCTCCTCCTGTTGGGCTCTGCTGTCTTCACAGGGCGTGAGAGCTCCCTCTTCTGCTCTCCCAGCTCTGTTTAATTGACGTTTCTATTTATTATTTTTTTACACCTACACAGTGGCCAAATACTGTGTACTGTTATTTAAAACAGATCTTTGTTATTCTGATGGGAGAAAAATGATATCTAGGTTTTTTAATGCCTTTGTTGTGGTATGATTCCTGTACAGTAAACTACACATATTTCAGATGTACAACGCAATGAATTTTGATAGATATATACACCAATGAAACCACCACTACAATCAAGATAGCTAGCATTTCTGTCACTCCCCAAGAGGTGCAAATTTTGAATTCCCAAGTTATCCCTTCCCACCCCCTTTACCCCTTGGTAACCCTAACTTTGTTCTCTATGTCTGTGAGTCTGTTTCTGTTTTGTAGGTAAGTTCATTTGTGCCCTTTTTTTTTTTAAGATTCCATATATAAACAATATCATACGATATTTTTCTTGCTCTTTCTGGCTTACTTCACTTAGAATGACAACCTCCAGGTCCATCTATGTTGCTACAAATGGCATTATTTTATTCTTTTCTATGGCTGAGTAGTATTCCATTGTGTGTGTATGTGTGTGTGTGTATATATATATCTCCCATCTTCTTTATCCAGTCATCTGTCAATGGACATTTGGGTTGTTTCCACGTCTTTTCTGAATGAGGTTGAGTACTTTCTAAGCATTTAAAAACCCTTTGGAGTTCTTTTTGCTGTTGTTAACTGCTTCTTCAGGGCTTTTGCCCACTCTTCTACTGGGTTGTTCTTTTTCTTCCAGATTTGGAAGAGGTCTTTTTAAATTAAGTAAATTAGCTCTTTCATGGTTATATGTGTTGCAAATATATTTTCCCAGTTCTTAGTTTGTTTTTGTTCATAGTATCTTTGCCACTGAAACATTTTTATTACCAGATCCATCAGTCTTTCTTTATAGAGATTCTAGATTTTGTGGTCAGCAACCTCTTCGTTAATCAACAAATCCAACAATGACTCCTCAGTCCCTAGAGAGAATCTGACAGTGTTCACCATTCCCTTCCTCCTTCCTGGGTCTCTTCTAACTCTTGTATTAATTCCACATTCACTCAGGTCCTGGGGGACTGCGTTACACACCCAGATCCTAACTTTGACACCAAAGAGAAGTTGCTGGCCAAGAGGTTGCTCCACTCCCTGCTCAGGTGTGTGTGTGGGAACTGAAGCTGAGGTGGTCAGAGCTGAGTGGTGAGTAAGGTTTCTCCAGTGACTGTCACTGGAGTCACCTTGGGGGATGCCCTTCCCGACTCCCCAGGTCCTGTGTCCCTCTCTTGGCACCACACCTGGTGATGTGACCACCACGTATGGAGCTAAGAAAGCCTTGTGCTCTTTTTTCATTTAAATTTCTTTCTTTCTTTCTTTCTTCCTTCCTTCCTTCCTTCTTTCTTCCTTCCTTCCTTCCTCCCTCCCTCTCTTTCTTTCTTTCTTTTCTTAATGGAGGTACTGAGGATTGAACCCAGGACCTCATGCATGCTAAGCATTGCTCTGCCACTAAGCCACTTCCCCCTGCCCCTACTCCAACCAAAGCTTGTACTCTTGAAGTGGAAGCATCCATTTGATGTGGTTGGTGCTCAGCTGGGAACTGGGCAAGGTCTCTAAAGAGCTGAAGTGCTTAGGACTCGTGATATATTAGACTTCCTCCTCTCTTGTGATTTTTCCAAACTGCCATGCAAAAGGCAAAAATAAAGACTAAAAATTCTATCAAGGAAAAGACAGAAGACTTTGTATCTTTCTTCTTGCTGTATTTCTTGATTTGATAATGACCTTGATCATTTGTAAATTGCTTTACCAGCTTCTTGTTTCTCCTGTGCCCATTTCTTTTCTCTGTTTCAGCTGGCATGTGCTTTTACCTCCCCTTAGTTAGTCAATGGAAATTGGAATTCTAACTTATTTGGGAATATGTATGTCAACCTTACGATGGTTGGGGTGGGTACCAAGAGCCTAATAGGTTGGACTTCTTAAACTTCACAAAGGTTTAAGAATAGATACAGCCAGATAGTTCTATGTTACAGCACATAAATGTTAGAATGCCATCATTTAAAGATTAGAAATAGAATGGGCTTTTCTTTGGGAAATGGCTTTATAGTAAGCATTACAAGGAGATGTCTTGGTAAAATGAAGTGCAACATAAATTATATTTTTCTGAATTATAGTTAGGAAGAACTTTGAGTTCTTAAAATAGAAAAATGTTATCTGATGTTATGCATTGCTTTTCTTTTTTAAAAAACACTGGGATTTCAGAGTCAATTGGCATCTACAAGTAATAATTGTTCATGAAATTATACTCATCCTAAAATAAGGCAATTCACCACAAATTAATTCACTCATGCACATTACAGTGATTCGCTGGTGTGAATTTCCAGGACTTTGCCTCATGTCCAGTGATTTGCCTTGAGGTATTTTTGAGAGTAATTGTCCCAACAAGATTTGTGCTTCAGCCAAAAAAAAAAAAAAAAAAAGAAAAGAAAAAAAAAGAAAAAAAGAAAATGTAGATATGTGATTAATCGAAACTTAAAAATATGTTTTTGCAAATTGCTTGCCTCCCCCTACCTTTGCTAATTTGTCATCTCTGCTAAGCGCATGTGGAGACAATTTAATGAATACAATTTACCACAGACTTTAGTAAAAAAATAAATTTGATTCTGGAGTGCCACAAAGGATAGGATCTCGGAAATGAAAAGAACACGGAAAGGCCATCTGAGTTGCCCTTCTTCATTCCGGCAGGTTTGCACTTCTCATTACAGCTGCGTGAGAATCTGTCCTAATTCTGAAGACATCCTGCGAAGCAGGTCTCACCAGCTCTCTCGTTATCGCTAATGTGAAACATCCATCACTTGTGGAAAATTCATCTGAAGGACATCTAATTTCCTCAGGCTGGAGTTTATTCCCATTGCCTTTAAATGCATCTCCAGGGAGGACCACATCAGATTTCAGTTAACCAACCACCTTAGAGAAATGGGATGGAAGGAGGTAGTGCGTATAAAGCTCTTAGACCAGAGTCTGGCGCATAATAGGTGCTCCAAGTATGTTAGCTGTCAAAATAACCATTATCACCATCATGGCTGTAGAAGGAGACATCAGGGTCTTTGTCTGGTGATAAAGGAAGATGGAGTCATTTTGGGATTATCAGCTCTGACTTGCCTGGCGGTGGTTGACTTGGCTGCTGTATCCTGGCTCATTGGAAAGGAATGCATGATTTATGGTTGTCACAGGTGAGGACAGGGGGCTGGAAGGAATGGCCACCTTTGTGCCAGCTGTTTGCCATCCCCGTGATGATGACTGCAAGCTCTTTGAAAGCAGGGACTCCATCTTATTCGTCTTGGGTCCCTGGTACTCAGCACTGTGCCTAGCACAGAAAGACACAATATGTATTAAACACTTACAGGTTGACTATTATAAAAATCACTCAACAGAATATTTCTGTTATCATATGAGTGCTATTCCTATCTTCCAATATCGGGTTATAATTTTTTAAAAAAGTCCTTGAACATGTTGCTCTTTTTCAGGTCAGCCCTCTTTCATCTCTTCCTTTTTTTTTTTTTTTCACTTTGGCCAGAGAGGTCACAGTCATTGTGACTCTCCTCTGAAGGTGCTTTAAGTTCATCCAGACTATGGGTGAGTTACAGAGACCAGAGGGAAATCCTGCGTCTTGTTACAACCCTGAGCCTTGTGATGAGTTCTTGTATTTCAAGCTCTGTGCTGATGCTTCCTGGCATCACACTGGCTATGTCTGCAGGTGGGGAACAACACGTTTCAAAGTCACGTGAGGTGTCACAGTGTTTCAGCCAATGGAATCAGAGGCTTCCAAACAAAATTTCATCCTGGTGAGGATGGTTGCCCACTTTGCAAATTAAGCTCTAAAGTTCTTGCTGGGGAGCTTTATCATCTTTAGCTCTTAGAAGACTGTCAGAGGAGGCACAAGGGTTGAGAAAGGAAAACTCTGGAGTAAGGAACGTGCTCAGGTTTGGCTCCAGTGCTGTGTCTGCTGTTCCGCAGCCACCGAGTCACAATGTTAAAACCATCTGTTTACACTAGGCTGAATACGGGGAAAGGTGGAGAAGGGGAAAAGTTCTTTTTTCAGTTCGCTCAGAGTAGATGCCATGCTATTATTCCCTGCTTCCACCTCCATCTTTTTTGCGGCCCAGATCATGCACTGTAGGATTTGTTTTTCTAAGGCTGAGGGTGGAGCTTGGCTAGGGTGGACTGGAGCAGAAAGAAGGGACTGTAACGAAAGGGTGAGAATTTTGCATTCAACCAGGTCAACAAAGGGAAAGAGCTGAAGGCTGCTTCATTCCGTTTCTTACGGGATGAATGGAATCGTAGAAATGGGTGACTCCTTTCCTGACTTCTGATTATTTCTCTTAGTCTGTGTTTCCTGAACTTTCAGAAAGGTAGAGTTTGGGAAGTGGAGTGTGGTGGGTGAAATGGAGATGCTTATGTGGGAGAAAGATTTCCGTTTCCTTCCATGGATATATCACCTTTATCCTGGGGGCTGCTGACCCTCTGGGGTGACAGAGAAACCCATTGGCTTTTGACTGGAAGGGCTGCTCTGGGTGGTGCAGTTACGCCTGGAGGGTGCAGGTGTAGCAGGCTTCTGGGGGATCCCTCTTCCCTTACCCACAGCTTTGGACCTTGAACTTTAGCCCAGAGAGAAGGGCTCTTGCAGGTTCCAAAGACTGGTGAGTACATTACTCCTTGTCTAATTCTCAGAATTTCTCTAGTTTGCCAGCCCCGACCTCTTACGTCCATAATAATGCATGCTTTATGTGCTTTTTCCTCTTTTAAATGAAATGACGACCAGGATGAGGACCTCTTGCTTTTGGAAGAGGGTGGTGGTTATCAGAGCTAGGAGGGAGCGGATGGAGGAAAGTGTCACCGAGTCCAAGGCCAGCCCATTCCCCTTGTCACTTCTTTCCCCTCGGTGCTCAGTATAGGGCTGAGGTGCAGAGACACCAGGTGCTCTGTAACTATAGCTGTGTTGAGCCACAAACACACTGGCAATATTTTACTTAATATTAGTAGCCATCACTTACTAACTTATTTACACTCTTGAGACTTTCAGACTATTAAGGAAAGGCCTTTCAGGTAAAGACTGTAACGCAGATCCTCAACACTCTATTAACAGAATGAGGAAGTTTTCTTTGCTGGAAAGGCAGCCAAGCAAAGCAAGAGCCAGCATTGGCCTAAATGGTCAAGCACCCAAACCCTGTAGCCAAGCTACCTAGATTGAAATCCTGGCCTCACTAGCTGTGTGACCTTGAACAAACTACTTTTCTGTGCCTCAGTGTCCTCTTCTGTAAAATGAGGGTGAAAATATGACTATATTATGAGGATTAAATGAATAAGTGTATGTATAGGATTTGGCACATAGTAAGTGCTCTATGAGAGTTTATTAAATAAATAAGCCTCTCTCCTCACTATCTGTTAACTTCTTGCCTTGGAGAGCCTGACTCAATTGGCAGTCTTAGCATTTATCTTTCCCCGTTAGGCAGGACCGGCTATATGATTTATGAGGTCCAACGCAAAATGAAAATACAGAGTTCCTTACTCAGACATTATTCAGAATTTCAAGATGGCGACAGCAGGGTTATTAAATTAAGTGCTGGACTCTCCTCAGCATTGGCCCCTCTGTGTGACTGCACAGATCACACACCCATGAAGCTAGCTCTGAGGTCAGGAGATAAGATTTGCTTTATCCAACAAAGACTGCCCTGAGTTGGTTTTAGGAATGGCAGTGGGAGACAATCTCAGAATTCTTTGATGATCTCACCCCAGAGTTTTGGCAAGGTGGTGTGCACTGAGTGGTTTTTTTTTTTTTTTTTTTAAATATAAACCAAGTGATTCATCCGTAGGCTCTCTAAAAGGATTCATTTGAAAAGGAGAGTACTTTGAATGGCGATGGATCCAACTTTCATTTTTTTTCCAGACTTAGCAGTTTTTTTCCTAACCTTCCTCCAAAAGCCACCTGCCTCAACAGTCAGTAATGAGGTGTCAAGGAACCATGGATTACTGGGTGGCAGGCACGTATGCCATGCTCGATGTGAAGTGGCTTCATGCAGAGAACTGAAATGACACAGATGATTCATTTACACATTTATTTTCTGTCTTGCTTATTCTGCCAGACTGGAATGGAGAACAATGCCAGCAATTTAACAGACATTTTGACATAAAGGAAACAAGTTTTTTGATGTTGAACAATCGTACAGACTACTACATGCATATAAGGATGCTGACTGGTGCAGAAATATTGAGCTGATCAGCAAAACTACTACTACAAAATCACATTTTCTTTTCATGGAGTTAAAATGCAGCAGATATGGGGACACTGATACAAACACCATCAAATGGGCAAGAAAGGCATTGTATTAATGGTGAAGAATGGACAGCTGAACAAACACGAGTATGTTAAATCGTATCCTCTTTACAGAACTGAAATCAAAACATTTTTGTTTGCAGATAGAATGAAATAAAGCATGTTGAGGCAGATGAATGAGACTAGACAAGACGTACCACTTATGCATACATAAACTCTGGCTTCTATTGAGAGTTTATATTAAAAATATCTCAACATAGTATAAGATGAAATGCTAATGCTATTATGTGTGTAGACCAGACAGGATAACCCGACTGAGAAATCTTCAAAATAAATCTTCAAAAATAAAATACTGATTGTGCTTCTTTTTCCCTGCTGCATTCAGAGCATTCATAGATGGTATGAAAACTCTCTAAAACATCCAAATTAATAAAAGAGAGTGATGTTTCATGCGACTATACCTATGCGTTTAATACCATACGTAACTAAGAAATACGAAATTGTATTAACGTATACAGCAATTTTAAGAACTATTATTTAACTTTGAATTTCTGATACTCTATATTCCTTGGTTTTTAAAAATAGCTTTGAGTATTTTTAATCTGGGAGATGTTAGGGACTTAATAGAAACTATTAACATCCCTACAAGTTGAGAAAAAAAGAACAGGTTGTTTATCAACCGGTTTTAGAGGGAAATTCCCCATGATTATTCCCAGCAAGGCTTTTTATGTGCATTCATTACTGATAGTTTTATAGTTTCACCATCAGTGAAAATTACTTTGTGAACAGTCACAGAGTTGTCCTGAGTTTAACCAGAAGGTCATTCTAACATTAAACACTGAATTAATGAGTTTGGGGAGTTAGACATTTGTTTTTAATAATATATGACTCAAGTTAACCACAAAAAGCAGTGGATAGTTCAGGCTCCCCCTCCTGACCCTAAACACACTCATGTCCACACGCACACACACACACACACACACACACAAACACGTATGGCTTTCCCAAAAGCTGATCAACTTTTCAAAAAAATGTACATGATAAACTTCAGTTTTCCTTATTTAACTCATTTGGAGATTTGCTTTTCTCTATTAGCTTTCTTGTTTTCTTTCCCTTTCTTTCTCCTTCATCTCCTCACCTTCTTTCCTCCTCTGCCCTCTTTTCTCCCTAAAATGCTAGCCTCTGAAAGTCTATATATGTTAATTTTATAGATATCCAACTTTAGGTTTTGAAGACCAAAAGGAAAATAATGTGCACTCTTTTAACTACTGGACGTCACTAAATGGGTCACTTCTGAGGAATATACGTCCTTGACTAGAGAACAGAGCTAATGGCATTAGGTAAGCATTCACCACAATAGCCTCCCTTTGTTTTACACACAATTGTGGTGAAGGAAACCACTTAAGGCAGGTCTATGTTGGCAATGGAAAATCAATTAAGCAGTTATCTGGAAAAATCCAGCAGCTATTTCTCTTTAGTTTGTTGGGAGACAACACTTTTAAACTGAATTACTCGATATGTTTAGACTACGTAGATGCGATGCAGAGATTTTTATTACAAGCCTGAAAAGACAGTTAAAAAATATGACGTCGGTATTTATGATAAAGAATGCACAGGTTGAAACGATTCATACAGTGAGGCGTTATTGCACTGCCTGACACCTGTTTTTGGACTAGATGTTGAGTAAGCAAGTTTACAGTCACTTTTTGTACCATGGCCTATGCACGTGACACTGTAACGTGGTGCGTTGACATAATAAGATGAGACAGTCACACAAGCAGCTTTTAAAAGCAGCAGACAAGGACAGTCGACATTGAGTTTTTACACAAGCTATGTAAAGACAGGTAATAAATACATTTAGGGAGCCGACTGGGTAGCACAAAGCTTTATCTGAATACTATTTAATAAGCTAGGAACTTTGTTTTTTGAGAAAACAGGTAGGAATACAGTATTCATTAAGCTATAACTAAATGGTAATAAGATCTACACTGTCATGCAGTTATGCTTTAGAACATGGATTTTTTTTAAAGCGTCGTAAGTTGATTGAAACCCCAGACTAAGTAATGTGTTATACTAAAACTTTCATAAAATTACTAAACACAAACAAAAAACAAAAAAAGCCCCAAAGAACCAGAAACAAAACCAAAAACCAAAAGACAAATCAAAAAACCCTCGTTAAAATCCAAGTATTATTTTCAGTTTACTAATGATGGATACCGGATACTGTGAAGGTGAAATTTTAGCATATCATGGAAATTCCTTTGCAGATTCAATGGAAGATCTACCCAGAGTAAGTCTGTCTTTAATGCTGGACTTCGTTGCATCCCTGTGGTTGCACAGTGACCACCCTTGATTTGGTTGGACTAGTTGCATTTAGTCAGTGTAAGGACTACGTGTGCCGCATTAGATGTGGTCCTTGGTCATCACCCACAGGAAGTAAGAGCTTTAGTTAAATTTTTGTGACTTGGCATCTTAAATAAATTGAAATAGAAAACAAGCCTCCTCCTCTGTTACCTTTCTTGGTCAATAAGATTTTAACATAAAGAAAATAAGTAAAAAAGTCTCATATGAAATCTGATGATAGTTCATACTCTAGATTCTAAAAACAAAATTTAATGAAGTTTTTTTTCATACTGAAAGTTTTTGTTCTCATTTTTATACTCTACTCTGGCAAATCGCCAATTACAGTAAATCTGGGACAAAATTCTGCTTTAAATTATTTTATGAAATATATCCTCAGGTTTACAAATATTTAAAGCATAAAAATGGAACAGTATGTTGAATATTCACATCGTGACTAAGTATGTTTAATTTTGTGGTAATAAGGATGGTGTAGAAGACTCTTCAAATAGAATACATCTAAAGTCTTAGTAATTGTAAGAAGCTGATTTTTCTTAGAGAAATTGACATTTGTCTATTAAACATGAAAAATCTAAGGCTGTTAGGTAAAAAAATGCATTACGTAAGTTTTCATAGCATGTTATTTGTCTGAAAAATGTCAATCTATCTTTAAAATCACATGAGATGGCTATATATATATGTGTATATATATATAATTTGGCAAATAAAATGCTGTCTCTATTAAGGTAACACTGAATAAAACCCTACGTTTAAACTCACAACATTTCAAATTTTGATTGTCCAAAAAGCCACAAGAGAATTTTAGAAGACTAAGTAATTAGCACACAAATGTGAATTGAATGCTTTCTTCTGGAATACTTAAAAAAAATCCTCTTATTTGTCTTCAGGCATTTTGCTCGGTGCTTTACTATTTACTACCTCATTTCATTTTTAATAGTCTTTAAAAAAAACTCATATTTATAGTAAGATGAGAAATATTAATTTCAAATGACAAACCTAAAGATATTTCTACATGCAAAAACTTAAAATCCTAATCCAAACACTAATTATTTCTCATTGGATGTACAGTAACGTAGTTTTTCAATATGGCCTTCTGTCCATTTCTAGTATCTCTTGCTAAAGCTTTGTTTAAATTGCCATTACAATTTTGGTTGAGAACCATATAAAAACTATCACAGTAATACCAGTTTTCCCTGATTAAAATGTTACTATTAAAAACGATGAAAAGGATCCTATTGGTATTTTCCTTTTTGTATTCTGCCATGAAAACAGACACATGAATCAGGTTACACACAAAAATTTAGTGGAAAGTTTGCATTTAGGGTATCTTCTGATAAATTAGTGAGTTGGGCACCGCTTTTTTCATAGCAATATTTTTCATAGCAAATAACCTAGTTATTTGCCTTTGAAGTTCAAGAACTTAATAGAGGTTTCACAAATTATTGTTCTTTTGTTAGTAGTGGGAAAAACACTGTGTCATTGCTTTGTTGGTCAAATCACACTATGACATGGTATAGAGACATTGCCTTTGTCCCTAGGCTTCTCTAAGATTTCTGACCACCTGGAGAGCCTCCTTTACTTTGGACTCCAAGTTGCTATTGCTACCAGCTCATTTGGCTTGACACTGAAGTCTTGTACATCCAAGCAGACCCTAAGAAGGGATTGCTCTTGGGTACTGCAGACAGGAGAGGAATGACAAATCTGGATGACAGCATCTGAGATTTGATCAAAAGAATCTGTTTCCAAACCAAGAGGATGAAACTTGAAAAGAAGGGAGAAGGGAGTGAGAAGGTCAAGTCACTTCCACAGATGGTTTCTACTGCAGCCCAAGGCACAGAAGGTAGTTTAGTAATTTACCCAATCACTTTTCCCTTTAAGCCTGTTCTCCCACTTACCCTCACTTCTTCAAACAAAAGCAAGCAAGCAAGCAAACACACAAGCAACAATATAAAGCAGGAATACTTTCAGATTGAAAGCAAGGCGCTAGGAGCAGATGGCGTCATTATGCAGTTAAATGAAAGGCTATTAAAAATGCTTCAGTGTGCTAATGGTACCTTATACTTGCTTAATAAGCCTTTTTTATACATTCAGTGTTGAATTTTTAATGGCTTAATATCATACCTCTTTAAAATTGCATACGTTTGAAACTTGGCTATTGTATGCCAGACCCAGTATTTTGTAAGTTGCAGGTTTTCCTTCTTTTTTCTTTGACATTGAAATAAATGGGATGATTTCACAAATTCTTTAGTGAGACTTTCATAGTATATCCGTATTTGCTAATTCTGGTGATAAAATTTTGTTGGATAAGTAATTTGGGTCATATTAATACATATTACCCTCTATGTTTTCTTTATGAAAAATCCTCCTAATTTCAATTAAATATTATGATGTACATATAATCTTCAGGTTAAAATTACAGCCTAATCCATATGCTGCAAATAAGAATGTTAGAAGCATCTTGGTTTAAATGATGGGAGAATTCTGGCTGTAATAGAATTTCTGGCCAGTACCCACAGATGTTGCTTGGAAGATTAGAAACCACCTGTTTTTTTTTTTTTCCCAGGGTCAGTTCAGGGGTATTTCAGGTTCCACTTGTAATCTTCAAGTAGAATGGAGGCTGTGGGTTTGTCTTACAGGTTTGTGATTCTTAAAAAAAAAAAAATCACCACTTTAAGTTCTTTTCTACCTTTCCACTAATGGCAGAAAGGTCAAAATAGCATTTACTGTATCTCCAGAGTGCAGACTAGAACCCTGCTAAATATTTAGCTAAACTTGTGATTATGTTTTGATTTGGAAGCAGTAGATGGAAATATTTTGAAAGTGCTGTGCAGAGGGCAGCAACAGTTTTATCAGATATTTTGGCATAAGAAAATGAAAACTGAGAAATAAGATCACTGAAAAAAATATCTGGGACGTAGTTGTGATTTTGACTATATGCACAGGTACTGGAAGGTGGAAAATAGTAGAGAACCTCAAGTCTTCCCTTAACTCATCCTTCCTTGGCAAATAGAATTCCGCTTTCTGTCAAACTCAACATGGGGAATAAAAAGCAGGATGGTGAGCTTCTGACATCCTTCCTGAATCTGTGCCTTTACCTCCGTCTTTGCCACTACTCTGTGTCTCCTTTCCTAAGTCTTGATTTTGGAAGTCCATTTTATTGTTTGGTATGCAACATAAAGCCTTTTATCAAAAAATAACTAAAAGAACAACCATTCAGCTATATTGCTTGCCAGCATTGCCCACAGTGGATGAACACAGATTAGCATTAAGCTTTCTTCAAATCAGTAAATTGTGATAGTTTCTAACTCAGCCTACAGGCTGGGGTTAAAGAAAATCAAACCAAACAGTTATGGGTGCATATGAAACTAATTTCAGTATCATTTTTGCTAGAATTGTAGGTCCTTTGGCTGAAGTGGGCAATATTTACATTAAAGTAAATTGTCCCTAGATTCCAGACAGCTACTATAATTTTAAGCATGCAAGTTCAGAAAGCTCATGTGGTGGCCACTCAGATTCTAGATTAAGGAATGAAAATAAGTAACTTGAGTCTGAGAGAAAATAAAAGTCGATTAGAGAAATTCTCAGACCAAAACCTCAAACATATTGTCATACTATTTCCAGCTCACCCTGTGGAACTGGAATATCATCTCTTTAAACATGAAACCTCTCCTAGACTGTTGAGGGAATAAACGGTACATAAATTAATTTCTGGCACATGGTAGACAATAATGCTTATTGAATGAAATATTTTAATCCCAGCAATATGGAAGTATCGGTTAGCTAATAAGAAATCATTTCTTCAGGAGAAATTTAAAGTTGGAATTATGGTCTCAACTGTAAATTTCATAAGAAATATTTAGATTAAATTTTATGTGAGTAAATACACGTACCTAGTACAATTTTCTCTCCTTAAAAATACAATTAATTTACCTACCTATTTCTTAGTCTTTCTTTTTCTTTTGGGGTACTTGTATCTTTTGCTGGCTGTGGGTTGTCTTATTAAAGAGAATCCCCTTTTCTTTATTTAAATGTATATTTATGGGTTTAAACTCTTTTAGACTTAATAAGGAAGAGATTATGCATTATAGCAATGGCAAATAAGGTTTATGAGATTAAGTCAGGCTGTTTAAAACGGCAAGCAGAAGAAATGGTAATTGGAGACACTAAAAGACAGCATTATATTACAGTAAGTGTTAACTTCAAAAATAGAGAATGTTCACCAAGATTTTGGAATGGGAACCTTTCTTATTTCTTATTAGGGATGGACCTTTGAACATTTAGGTCTTTAACTTGGATTTTGTTGGCTCTCTCTCTCTCTTTTTTTTTTTTTTTTTTTAGTTCTTGTTTAGGTAAGGACAGTGGCAGCGGAAAAAAATACCCTATATATTTTTGAAATTCACCAGGACCTAGTGAATAAATTCCTTAAGTCAAGCTAAATAATTTTTCAATACTGAATTTTAAATATCTTCTATTTAGAAATTCAGAGGACTAAACAAGTGATACATTGCTGAAATGTTGCCTATCATCAATAGGAAGTAAGAAAAAACATTAAAATGCTTTGTTTTTAACCAAATAACCATCAACACACTATTAAAATATAAAATTTGTGATAGATTTTTCACTGATATCAAATTTTGCTCTAGTTATTAGCAATAGACTATTATTAGCTATTTTGACAAGCAGTATAATTGAAAAATTATTTTTCAATTTATCAGTTAATAAGGAAAGACAACCCATAACTTTACTCGATCAGAGGAACAATTTGCTATCTCAAACATAAATCTAAACTGTGATTCAAAATTAATTATGCGTCAGACTTCCATTTATACCATTCATCCATTACTTAGGAAAACAGTTCTTTGGAAAAGCGTTTCACTTATTCCTTACATATGCTTCCCTGGTTTGATAATTGAGTAGTATTTCCACATCCAGAAGAGACATTTTTCAGCACCCCGATTGATCCTCAGCCTGGCTTAAAGTGGGCAAGGCAGTAAGCCCCATGAGGCTGGGGCCTGTACTCCAGCACCAAACACAATGCCTTCTATAGAATATAAGGGTGCACACCTAGTCTTTGCTAAATGAATGGCCTAATAATACACTATTAGACAATATTTCTGAACTTAGAAGTAGTTCTAAAGTCTAATTTTTTGCTTTTTGAAAATCAAGTGGCTTCCTTCAGCCTAATGTGTATGTCATGTTACATCGTGAGTAATAAATTCTTTTCTTTAACCCAGCGATGTGTATCTTATGACTAGAATTCCAAATGGGCACACCTATGTGCTAAAGATGGTCAATGTCATTTATCTTAAGTCATTACCATGTAGCATGATCTACTGCTGCTTTAAACAAACTGCAGGACAATAAATGCACCTCCACTTTCATTTACATGATTTTGAATACTAATAGAAAAAAAAGAACCTAACTAAACACAGTTTCTTGTGGTTTCTCAGAGCACTGGTCTTGAAGCCAGAGGACGTGGGGAGGCCTCGTTCTACTATTCACCAGTGACCAGTGAGAACTTGAACAAGATTCCCAGCCACTCTGGTCTTTTATTAATAAATAATACCTAATTCAGAAGGCTGTTGTGAGAACTAAGCATGACAAAAATCTCTAAAATACTCTACACACATAAGGCTTTCCCCACCCCATTCAAATTCCAAGAGAAAATATTTGAATTGTTGACTTTCCTCATGTCTACATGACAGTGAGACTGTTTTGACAAGAAATTAATGGGAACAGACACTTGGCACGTATTCTCCCTGTTACCAAATCCAGTTCACATCAGGATAATGCCCGATCTAAATGCTTGCCTCCAAGCCATTGGCCGTGCCAGAGTGGAGAAATTTCTAGTGAAAATATTTAGAGACTCATTAGGTGAACTCCAGGGACTCAGCGCATCACTCTTATATCTGTGACACAGCCCAAGACATACATCCATGCAGCGCATTTCTATCCTCTTAAAATTAACCTCAGTCTTTGAGCTAAAACAATCTTGCAGCAATTTGCCTTTGTTATTAAGATAACCAGCAGAAGTGAATTAACCATTCCTGGGACTGTGTTATTTTGAGTTCACGCAAATCATCTTTCCTCTTTGACATCTGTCCCTGGTTACTGAGCTAGGTGACAATGAGGGTGCAATCCCAGCAGCAGAAACCTCCAGGGCCCCTCAGGGAGCCAGCTTATGTCCCCACCACTCATGCAGTGCTTCTCAACCTGGAGATGTGTTTTCCAGAGGATATAAAAGAGGTATTTGAAGTTAAAAGACTATCGATTTTACTAGTTGATAAGGAAAAGAAAACATCATTTCTTTTACATTGAAACCTATGCTAGGAAAATGCAGAATTTTCATGACTTTTTACTGTAAAACATCAGATTTTGAAGGAACTCTGTGCTTGGTATGTTCCCAGACCACTCCAGGCAGACGCCTTTACCTCTGCATTAGGTGAAGTTCACTGAAAAGGTTTAGGAAGCTCTGCACAAGTGCATTCTGGGAGCCCTCGGTTCCCACAGTGCTTCCCTGTGAAACAATAAAGTCAAAGCTTTTTCTTTTTTAGAGGAGCATTTTATTTTATTTTTTCCTAGCTGAAGACTTTTGGCTCAGAGGGGCTAAGAAGAATTGAAGGTTAAACTTTCCATAGGATGTTCTTGAAAATTCTTTAAAACTTAAAAAATATTACACGGGAAAATGTTTTTAAGGATAACGCTTTCAGGAGGAATGTCTAGGATTTCTTATCTAGGAAAGATTTCTAATATTCAGCATTCTGGAGCAAAGTTCTCAGTAGAAGGCCTAATGGACACATGAAAGGTAGTATTATTAATAAACTATCAGATAAATTAAAAAAAAACTGAGATTCATCAATACACAGACATTAGAAAATAATTGCTTCGTGAGACTATGTAAAGAAAATAATTTTCATGACTTATTTGCTATTCCTCTAACAGCAGATATATCTGTTTCCTTGAAAAACTATATATAGAAAATTCAGACACTCTAGATTTACAAAAACTAATCAACAATTAGTTTCAGACACTGAAATAAGTATGAGTAATGTAAATATCAATGATTAATGACCATAAACTCTTAAAGGTTGTATTTTGAAACAAACATAAAACCATCAAGAAATTCTAAGCACAGTGAGAAAGAAATGTTTAAGATTATTTTTAGCAGTAGAGTTGCGTGGATTTCAACTAAGATCAAAACTTGTTTTCTTATCTGAGATATAATGACCAGATTTTGTTAATAAAGACATGTTATTCCTTAGAGCCTTAAGTTAGAGTCTAAATATTTGGGTTGTCTTTTTCCAGTGTGTTTTTTTCTTTTAAAAATAGAATAAAAGTTAGATTTTTTTCTCCATAAACAAAAGGTTGTGCTTTAAATTTGGCCCAGAACTTTCCTATTACCCTGAACTATACACCCACACCTACCCACACACCCACACCTACATACAAAATGCATTCTGAGGAGACAAAACTTGGACGTTCCCACGAATCATATTAGTTTGAAGTCATAAGGTAGCTGATAAATAATTTGTCTTGGCTTTTATTGGGGTAAAACTGAGACAAAGATAGGTTTTCAAGGCTCATCCAGGATCACACATCAGGCAGTTGCATATCTGAGTCTGACCCTTGATTTCCTGTGAGGCAAAGTGGATCCAAGTGACCTGGGTTTTAGAAGAGTTTTCACCGCCAGGGCAACCGCCAGCAAGTACCCTAACTCCTCTGGATTTTACTGTTCTCAGTGGAAAATGCTAGAAGTATTGCTTTCAACAAGGGTAATCCTGACCACCTCCTGGGGGCCTTGGAAAGGTGAGGGGGCATTTTAGATACTGCAGTGACTGCCATTACTGATGGTGCTACTGACATTGGTGGCCCTCTCCACGTGGCAGTGTTCCTTCCCCCACTGGGGGACCCATTATCAGGTCAGGGTTCTTTTTTTGGCGTTGGGTCGGGGCGGGGGTGGGGGAGAGGTAATTAGGTTTATTTATGTAAATTGAATTGGTACTAGGGAATTGAACCCAGGACCTCTTGCAATGCTAAGCACGTGCTCTACCCCTGAGCTATACCCTCCCCCCAAGTCAGGGTTCTTTTTATGTTAACTCATTTCCGAACCCAGCTCTATCTATGGAGAGTTGGGTGTCAGTCTCACTTAAATAGCTCTGCTTTTAGTTTGCCAAAAGTCAAACTTTTTGGAATTCCCATTTTGGCATATTTACATTCTATCTTTAGATCTATAGACAGAAAAGGTTATGTTGGATACAAGTGGAAAATACAGTCATCTTTAGATGACCAATGTACATTTTTTTTTAAGAACTGATTTCCATATGTGGAGTGCCATTAAAAAAAGTTTAGATGTATAAGCTTTTAAATATGCTCAGGTTTTAAAAAACTACATTTCTGTAACAGGCTGTGGCATGTTATATACTTTTTCCCCCCATGAAATTATTGATATAATTGACGGGCAAAATTTCAAGCTTCAATTCCAAATTTTTGGATATCTGGTCATTACATCTTGCCTATTTTCATGATTTAGAAATAAAACCACAAATGCCACAACTAAGCAGAAGCAAAAAAGAAAAATGCACCCTATGAGTTATATCACAGGTCAATAAAAATACTGTATTCCTTTTAACAAATGTACTTGTAAGAGCTTTATAACCCAAAGCAAGATATGTGAGATGGTTTAAGAAGAGGTTGCAATTGTGCAACAAGAAGTCTGTACAGCTCCTCCAGGCAGTAGCTGTGAAGGAAGTGCCTGTGTCTCAGAAACTTGTTTCCATACGTTCTTGACACTTTTGCTTCCCAGGCCCCGTTATTTACAAAGTTATGCATTTTGCAAGCTCAAAGCACCTTGCGCCTCCCAATTGTGAATGCATGCAATGACATTTCATCCTTTCACGTGCGAATTCTAAAATTCATGGTAACAGAAAAGCTCAAAGTTGAAACTCTGTCTACAATCTGAAATGAAAGGATCAAAAATGTCAGACATTGCAGAATACTGGTTCCTAATAGAGCTTTCTTTATTTGTTCACTATTCTTCAGTCATTTTTGTTTGTTTGTTACAAAATGCAGTCTTGATTCTTTATTTAAACAGTACTTAAACTAAACTGTTCATGCCATGCAAAAATAACATTTTATGCACTTTTTTTGGGAAGGAGGGGCTTCCCACGTTTTAGTTCACAGGTATTATTAACCGCATTTTTAAGAAACAAGTTTTTTTTTTTTATTGCTTTTGTAACTAGTCACATGCTGGTTTCACGTGTGGGACAGTAACCTGTGTCTCCCGGGTTGGAATGAATTTCTGGGGCAAACAAGTGGTTTTCCATCTTGCACCCTTCTTGACTGTTGTCCTTTTTTACTTCTGCCACAGCCTGGTAAATGTCTTGCCTACAGTTGTGACTTGTGTCCTTTGGAGAGGAAGAGCCCACAGAGGTCTCTTCTCTTAAAGGGTCTCTTCCATCACTAGGCTTATCTGCAAAGCAATTTGGGCTGGAGTCTGCCTGCTTGTCCTGCCTCGTGGTCCCCTGGAGCTCTAAGAAGTCGTCGTCTTCGCCAGTGTCTATTTCCGTGAAGCTCCTCCTCTCTCGTGTCGAGAAAAGAAAGAGCTTCTGTTTGGGAAACCGAGGTGTCAGCCCTTTGGAGGGTCCCTGACAATGTGCCGGAACCTCAGCGCCCAGCAAGGGTCTATCTCCCTGGGAGGGTGCTTCTTCTAAGAGGATGGTGCTGATGAGCTGAGGGGTGCTGAGTGGAAAGTCAGCCGTGGTGACCGGCAGTGGCCTGGCTGTGCTGGGTGGGGTCTGCGGGGCACCGCCTCTGTTGTCCTTGAAGTTCACCTTGAGCGATCGGGACTTGAGCGGGTTGCTGCCTTTCAGCGAGCTCTTTGGGCTCTCAGAGGCACTGTCAGACTGCAAGGGGCCAGGGAGCCCACTTTGGGAACTGCCAGCATTGAGGTTCACAGTTACGTCGATCGGAGCGTAGTCTGGGGTGGCCTCCCTAACCGCCGGCCCCTTCTCTCTGGTTAGTGTAAGGAATGGGGGGCCCCTGGCTCTGGGGTGCTCCTCTATCCCTGTGAGGTCAGGTGGGAACTTCATCTGCAGGTGAGATGCGGAGGGTGGCGGCAGGGGCGACCTCTCTGTCTCTGTGAAGTCGGTGGCACAGCTGGTGAAACTGTCGATGCTGGAGGTGCTCTTCATGTCCACAATGACCTCGGTCTGTGCCACGGCCAGCTGCTCCTGCGGGCAGACCACCTCCTCCATCTCTATCTCTTCTTCATACGCCGACGGCCTCTTGGGCTGCTCCTGGCAGTCTAGGTTCGGGTGAGAGTGAGGCTGGGTCTTGGTGATTTCATTGTACAGCATCTCCAGTTTCTGGGCACTCAGATGCTGTGGGCTGGAGGAGGAAGTGTTGTTCAGCTGCTCGTGGGAGTCTTTTTGGCTAACCTCCTGGTATTTATTCTCGTAAGACTTGTTGGAGCTTGTTTCTGACAGAGCCTTCCTGGCCCACTTCCACCGGCTCGGAGAGAGGTGATTATCATCCGTGGAGTCCTTGGTGTTGGCTGACTCTCCTGTCTTCTCCACAGCCACGTCTATCAGTTCCATACTTCGAGCAAAGGCATCTTTTAAGTTCATAGACACGATGCTTCCATTCCTTTTGGCCCGCTCAAGAGCCTCTCGCCTTTTAATGGCCTTCTCCTGGCGTTTCTGCTCCTTGTAAAACTCAGAAAAATTGTTCACGATGATTGGGATGGGAAGGGCGATCACCAGAACCCCGGCAATACAGCAGAGGCCTCCCACAATCTTCCCTAGTAACGTTTTTGGGTAGATGTCACCGTAGCCTACTGTGGTCATGGTGATGGTGGCCCACCAAAAGGAGGCCGGGATACTGGTGAACTTGGTAGCATCTTCGTCCTTCTCAGCAAAAAATACCAGGCTGGAAAATATCATTATCCCCATGGCCAGAAACAATATCAACAACCCAATTCATTGTAACTCCGCCTGAGAGTGAAACCCAGAGACTGCAGGCCTGTCGAATGTCTGGCAAGTTTCAGGATCCGGAGGATCCGCATGATTCGGAAGATCTGAACCACGCGCCTCACGTTCTGGAACTGCAGGACGCTCTTGTTGGACTCGGTGAGGAAAATGGTGACGTAGTACGGTAGGATGGCCAGCAAGTCGATGACGTTCAGCGGGCCTTTAAAGAACTTCCATTTATTTGGCGAGGACAGGAACCGTAAAAGGTACTCCATGGTAAACCAGGCGATGCACACGGCCTCCACGTGTGCTAACTGGGGGTTGTCGTTGGGCTGTCCGAACTCATCCATCTCCTGCAGCTCCGGGAGCGTGTTGAGAGAGAGTGCGATGGTGGAGAGTACGATGAACAGGATGGACACGATGGCCAAGATCTGGAAAAGAACCCAAAGTCAAGTTAGCAAGTCATCTTAGTCTGTTTAGGCAGCCAGGAGACAGATGGGTTCACCATGCTTTAAATAATGTGTATCATTCAAATGCATTCCAAGAAGGTCCCTTTACAACCCCCAATCCCCTAACTAATACAAATACATTCACTTTTTATGAGTTCATTTCCCTTAGAAGCCTAATGCAGCACACATTTACATTCTAGGGCCCAAGCTATTTGAAAAATGTCCATTCTCCTCTCCTCCTTGCCCATCTGTTCTTAGGCAAATTTGGAATAATTTAGGTGGAATAATCATTTCTCCTCTCTTAGTTATTTGTAATTTTTCTCTCTTAACCACACAGTTTGGGTTTTCTTAAGTGAATTCATTGCCATCCATGTAACAGAAGCTAGAAAAAATCCATGATGTCCAGAATTTTCATTCTACAACTGGAAACAAGAATGCAGAGCTATACATGAAGAGATAATATGGCCTCAGTACAACAATGCTTCCTATAGAACAAATACGGTTTGCGTGGTAAGCACTGACGGCAGACCCAAGTCAGGGGAGCCTTCATCCTGCAATGTGTGGACTTCTGGCCAGCCTCATGTGGGAGAGGAAGACTTTGAGCTAACTTCATTCAGTCAAGGAAGGTTTCACAAAGAAGAACTTGAAGACTGTCCAGGATGATTTAAGTTCCAGGGCAGACATCTCGGGCAGAGGAACAGCAGCATGATGGAGCCAGAAAGCACTCAATAACAAGTCAAAGGAGGGTCAAGTGACTGAATTTTGGAGTCAGTCATTCTGACTTCTGAGTTTGGCTTTATCACTTACTGTGTGACTTTGGGAAAGTTACTTAACCTCTCTGTGTCTCAGTTTACAGATCTGTTGAATGAGCACAGCACTTGTAGTTATTTCATGGCCAGTGTGAAGATTACATGGCACACAGACATCTTTATATAAATGAAAATGACTCATAGGATTCAAGGCCGAAATGAACCAGACCTCAGTCTGGAAAGACGAAGAGCAGGAACAGATACGTGGGGATATCTGTAAAACCATGCCGGGCGTAGACAGCCCAGGCAGGGATTTCCTCCCCGGAAGCCAGTGTTCTAGATTGATAAGGCAAAGCATGAAGTTTAAGGCTCGAGGGCAATGGATGGAAGCACTTCTTTGCTTAGCAAAGACTGTGCATCTGGAACACACAATTCTTGCTGAAGCAGGAAACCTCTCTTCTCTAGGTTAGGTCTGGCTTGGTTTCATCTGATGGGCAATGACCTTGGGAGGTGTCACTGGTCTCAGTAATTACTTGTAGCTCTGCAAAAAGTATTTTGACAGGGACTGTTTCACTTTAGTGATTCCGCATCTAGTAAACACTTCAGAAGGCAGTGATTAAATATCTCGAGGCCACACAGCTCAGTAAACATGAGACTGAAAATTAGTTTATCTATAAGTGACACCAGGACTTCTGAACCTTTGGACCCTTCCCTTTATCCTGAGTTTCTCTGCTTCTGGGTTATTCTCCTTAATCTTGCTCTGTTGTCCTCATCCGCCTTCTTTATGTTTCTCATTGTTTTTTCTTCTTGTTTCTTCCAGCTCTCATCTTTCCTCTTAAATCGCTTTAGAGGAAAACCATAGTTTGTGTCAGAATGTGCTGCAGATGTTAAGTAAAGGTTTATGGTTCCTTAACTTAAAGAATAATACTTCATTATTAGAGTTTTATATATTTTTACTTACACAGAACTACATTGAGTACTTTTTACTTGAGTATACTTTAGAATTGTCTTTAAAAATGTGGCTCAATGAATAACAGTAGAATAAAGGTTCTCTTCATCTCTATGAGACTGTGAAGGCTGAAGTTAGAAACTCCCTCAAGAGGGTTTAGCTATACCCACGGAAAATGGATTGAGAGGGTCTATTAAGGACAAGTTGGGAGTGCTCGCCTAGAACCTCTACCTTCAGAGGCCAATGGAAGGGGGATATTTACAATATTCTGTTGCTAAAATATTCTTAGGGAGCACTGGTCACATTCCACCCACTTTTGTGATCTTACTGTCAGGAACCAGGTCCCTCTGTGTTTTCTAGGAGGTCACACTATTGCTAATACACCTTTGGGCATTTCAAGTACGGGTATCATCATTCTTGTGCTGATAATCCACATTCTAGATTTTCTGTATCTTTTTATCTGTGTACCTGCCCATTTTGGATATATTTTACTGATGTTTATCACTTCCAAGAGCACAGAGAGAAGTAGAAATGAAATGAGACCATTCTATTAGTGCCCAACCTCTCAGACAAAGAACACAGTGGAAGACCCAAGGTGAGCCTTCAGTTTTCCTTGACTCCACAATCCGAGCTAGGTTGGAGGTCATTTTTCTTTGACAGCTAATTTTGGGAAATAATGAAACATCACATAGTTCTACCACAGCCTAGGGTCTAGGCTCTGGCAACTTAATGAATACAGCTACTTTTAACACCTGAAAATTTAGTACCTGCCCAGTATGATTTGAAGTACATTACTGAAGAAAAAGAATTACTAAATTCTCCCCCAAACTCTCAAGCCCTCAGCAACTCCCCAGTCACCCCCAAGTCATGTTAAAGAAACCATAAGGTACTGAGGTGCATTATTTTCTGTCTCATGTTCAAATTCAATCTGTCAAAACCCATTTGCTCTCGATGTAAAGGAATGGCTTATTTTTTCTTTTACTACTATTGTTATTACTATTATTATTTTTAATGGAGGTGCCTGGGGATTGAACCCAGGCCTCATGCGTGCTAAGCACGCACTCTACCGCTGAGTTATACTCAACACCCTGGAATGGCTTATTTTAAATATCTTGTGAAGCTTCTTGTGAAGATTTAAATATCTTGTGAGTTCTCCCAGAAAGACAATACTTTAGGCAAATTATTCAGTATATATCAAGGATGATGTGTGATGCAGTAAGCCAAATGCAAGGTTACTGTCTTATTGTAGAGTTTTTTTTTTTTCCTAACACAATAAAAGAACAGATGTGAAAGTTTTGCTCTAAGCTACAGGATACACTTCTAAACTTGGATGTTTACTTTAATACAGCAAACCCAAATGACATTTAGGTATTGCTTCATTTATCTTAACTGTGCACAAGTTAGGTTTTTAATCCTGTCACCTCTAATAACTGGCCTCCAGAGCTGGCTGTTTCTCTCGGCTCCAGCAAACAGACTTGTGTTTGTACCTGGCAAATGAAGTGGAAATTCCAAACAATTATCTGTGTAATATCAGCCAGCCCCCTTGGAGATTTGGATTAGATCATCCCCAAGGTTCCTCTCACCTCTAACATTGGAGATTCTTTCTAAACTAAGATATTTTGCTAATTCCAGTCACGTCTGCAAGCCAAACCAAGGACAAATCACAATTGATCCTGTCATTTTGGATGAATTGCCAAAATACAGTTTGTTGTTTACGAAATAAAAAATTCAAATGGGAAAGCTTTGAAAAACATCACACTTTGTTCCAAGCATTTAGTTACTGGGGATACATGTTCTTTCTGGATAAAACTTCTCTTCCCTTTTGAATTGCCTGGATAACGATTTAATTCTTCTCTTAGATCCAGACATTCAGAGGATCACATGGAGTTAAGAATGGGGTTCCCAGCACACGCGGTAATGGGTCCCCAATTAGCAATTGGTTATGCTAATTTCTCTTTGTGAGAGAAGTAAGGCCAGTTGGAGATTTGCTTCTATTTCCCAACTTGTTGATTTTATATCCTTTGAAGATAGTGGGTGGTGAAAGGAACACAGAGCAAAGAATTAAAACACATGGCTCTGCCTCCACTGGCCACACGGACAAGCCTGTTGCCTCTCTGAACCCCAGCGCCCTCATCTGCAAACTGCAGTGCCTCACATTTGCCTCGCCTGCCTTGGAGGGTTGTTGAGGGTCAGACTAGATCGAGCACATGAAGTATCTATACAATGTAAACGATTAAAGTGTAAGACATGCTGGAGATGGGTCTGGAAAAAGCAACTTTGGCCATCACTGGGAGGGAATAAAGAACTCAAATTGCTTATCTCCCATTTAAATACAATTGCAGACCTATGTAATGTTCATATTTTCAACACTTTCAAGCACATTCTATCACCTAACTAGTGGTTTGCATGCCAAACCCAGAAAACTGGAGCTCATTAAAAACATTTTTTTATTAAAAAAACTTTTTAATTGAATTACAGTCAATTAGAAGTACAGTCAATTATAATGTATCAATGTCTGGTGTACAGTACAATGTCTCAGCCTTACATATATATACATATATTCATTTTCATAAAAAATTTTTTTAAATTGAAGTGTAGTCAGTTTACAATGTTGTGTTAATTTCTGGTGTACAGCATGGTGATTCAGTTACACATTTATAAATCTTCTATTCTCTACCCATCTTCTATTTCTAGCTATTTCCCAAGAAGACTACTGGATGAAGCAAACCAGAATATAAACCCTGTGATTTGCACCAGAGGAAGAACTGTCTCGGGTGGTTCACAGCTCTGCCATCTCATGTTCCTTGAACACACAATGCTCTCCTCTAAGGCTGGGGGCCGCTGGTTGATGGCCAGCCCTTTCTTCTCCCAAAGATTCCCTCGCCCTCCCAGCACAAAAGGGATTCTGTGCTGATTCTCCGATTTGCATATATAAGCATGGATCCCTAACAGACTAACCCCACGTGACGCATGCAAAGAGTGAGCATCACTCGAAAGTTAGGTTGATTTTTATTTATTTTGGACCTGTGGATGACAGGACCCCAGGAATTCAATCCCTACCCCCACACCTGCCCATTCGTGGACTGTGAAATGAGGGGTGTGAAAAGACTTGGTCACCCCCACACAAGTTGATGGCAGCCCGCAGTCCGCACAATGCCTTTCATTTCGGGTGGGGAGGGATGTGAGACGACATCCAGTCTTACGTGCTATCAAACTCTTCCTTTGGTTTTTTAATTCTCACATGCAAAACCAATTTTTTGAGAGTAGAACTTTGGGCTATCTTAAGACTAGAAGGTACTGTTTTAATATGTTCTTGGTATCTCCTGAAATGAGCTTTGTTTCACTAGCCATGATATGTTTCTTATTTTAAAAGATTAGATTTTAGGAAGCAAGTCATTAGGTAGAAGGCTGGTGAGGGGAGCTTTAATCTTATTCATAGTAACTCTGCAATGAAAGGAGCAACAGTGAGATGGAGACACCTTTAATCTTACACCCACTCCAAGGATTAGACAGCCTCTTTGTAGGTAATTTGTTCTTACAAAGTCTTTAGAAGCTAGAGAGTGAAAATGGAGATGGGCCAAGCTTGGTGGAACACAAACATTACTGCCTCTACTAACTCCTGAAAGAAAGTACAACATAAATGTTTAGGCTCTTCTTAGTGTGTGAATGACAGATTTGGGGTCGGGGTGGGGAGGACCCAAGAGAATTAGTGGAAGGTATCCTTTGAACAGGATTTCATTTAACTTGCTACCTAGACTGTAAAAAAAAAATCACAGAACACTCAAGTTAGAAGAAATCTTTGAAGTATGCCATTTCTCACTTTATAGATAAAGAAACAAAGATTCAAGGATTCTACTGTGCCTGGTGGCTGGACAGATGGGAGTAGTATGGGATTTAGAGTTGAAACATCTGAAAAATCCTGGTTCTGGTCACTGTATTAGTTTTGAGGACTGGGCAACACTGTTATTAGCTTTTATGGGACTCAGCATTCCCGGGACTCAGCATTCCCATATTAAAAATGTAGGAAATAAATACTTGTTTTGCTTACCTCAATAGCATTGTTTTGAGGACTGTGCTGGTTAATTTTATATGCCAACTTGGCTAGGCTGTGGTTGCCCAGGTGTCTGATCAAATAGCTTTCAAGAAGTTGTGAAGGTATTTTTTTAGATGTGATTAACGTTTACATCAGTAGACTTTGAGTAAAGCACAGATTATCCTCCCTAACGTGGGGTGGGCCTCGTCCAATCAGTTGAAGGTCTTAAGAAGAAGACACGTTTCCCAAAGAGGGAGAAATTCTGCCTCAAGATAGCAACACAGAAACCCTGCTTGAGTTTCGTCTTCCTGGCCTGCTCTGTGGATTTTGATCTCAAGACTGCAACATCAACTGCTCTCTGACTTTTCAGCCTGCTCTCTTGCTTTGTGGATTTCAGACTTGCCAATCCTCACAATTGTGTGAGGCCAATTCCTTAATGTCTGTCTGTCTGTCTGCCTCTATATGTATATAAATACACATACACACACCTATATATATTTATGTGTATATATATATATTCTATTGGTTCTGTTTCTCTGGAGAATTCTAATACAAGAACAAATAAAGTACATGATAGCACTTTGCAAGCTGTAGGGTGCTAAAAAGTGTAAATTATTATACTTATTTGAGAACTTCATAAATCATACATCTGTTACTGTTGAGCCATGAGAAGAATCCAGTTCCTCATTCTTTGTGTGACTCCAGTGCCTAGATGGTGGTCCTTTCATCATCCTACAAACAGTATTCATGTGCGTGGCATAATTTAGACGGCCATAAGGAGAAGGTTCTACTACTTGGTGCAAATGAATCAAGAATTCCCTAAATGGGACTTTTGTTAACAGCTACCAACCTCCTAAGATGCCACCTCTCCCACTTAGCTGAGCTGAAGTGAATGCAGGGAAGTGAGCAAGAGGAAAATAAAGATCCACACATATTGCTCTCGAAAAACAGGCATCAATGGTTTGTTAATCATGTGTCACTGGGACTCATCCCCAGTGTAGTGTGGGGAAGCAGTAACTGAGTCACATTTGAGGCCCTTGTAAAGACTGGTTTACTTTCCTGCGTTTTCCAGCTAGTTTCATGTTTCCATTCCCTATTACTCACCCTCGGTGGTTAAATTGACTTGAACTCCCCCTCCAGCCAGGCTGGGACCCTCGCTGCTTGCTAGGCATGTCAGTTCCCTTCATCCCATCAGGTACTGCCTCCCTCCACTGTCCTCCATCTGCCCAAATCCAGCCCTCCTTGGCACTCCCGGCTACAGTGGCCTCTCTCCCTCTGAATGCTTGTAGCCTCTATTTCCTGGGTTACCAAATGCACAGAAGGTGCCACGGACACTTCATGCAGTTACTTCAACTCGCACTGTCAACTGCACTCTGCATTCTGAGAGCTGCCTCCTTGCAGGATTGCCAGATTTAGGAAATAAAGATACAAGATGCCCAGTTATCCTTGAATCAAGTTTTTGGATGGGGGCATTTCTAGCCTAAAAATGTATTGTCATTTATATGAAATTCACTAGGCATTCTGTATTTGATCTGGCAACCTTACCTCCTTGGAATGCTGATCCAGGGGACAATCCTTGCTCCAGGCTGGCCCAGTCAGATTCTCTTCCTCCTTCAAATCTGAAGTTTGAACTGAGAGACTTGGAGATTAGGAGTTGCAGGGAAGGAGGAGCGACAAAGCTCCTTATTTTCTGCATTGGACCTGGACCTTCCAATAAGGTATCTCTCCTCTTCCCCACTTTTTAGCTTAAGTTTGCCAGAGTATCGATCTGTTACACCCATACAACCTTGCAATGAATCACCTGATAATTTCCCAGAAGATAGTTTTGTTTCTTGAACGGAATTTTAGAATCACGGAAGGCAATGACTACCCCTCTTCTGTAGACTTTCTTACAGTGCCTCACACAGAGCAGACACCTCACATATCTATTCTGAATAAATGAATCACCAGAAGAGAAGGGAGAAGCTCATAGAACAGGAGGAAAGGAGAATGGACCTTGAAGAAACCATGTATTTCCTAATCACCAGAGAAGAATAAGACATGTTCTTAGTTATTTTCTCTTGCTTCCACATGGCCCAAAGTCAGCCTAAACGCTTTAACCAGCAATAGACTTTCCTTTCACAATAGAAATTCCTGGGACAAATAATACATTTTGCGATAACAGACCAGCTTTACAAGTTCAGCAACATATCTATTCCTGGGTGAAGCCCTGTACTTTTTATTAATCCTTTCTTTTTCTTTTTTTCATTTTGCTGAGCAGACTGCTTTTTTTTTTTTTTTAACCTTATTCTCTGAGAAGCCTGCTTTTGACTATATATTAGCTTTGGGCTTTACCTTCACAGGATACATTTTTCTTAAAGAAAAATGCTGCATTCATTCTATATCACATTTTTTTTTCCCCCGAGTATGACTTGGAGTCTGCAGTTAATCCAGCCAGTGAATAAAGTGGTAATTCCATGTATAGATCTGGGTGGATTCAGGTTTCTGCAATAAAATGTTAAGCCACTGAGAAGAATTAATAATGTAGGTTATCTACTAAAAAATACACACACACACACACACTCACACACACACACATTACTGTTCCATGAAACCCAAAGTAAGACATCACAGAAAAGTCATAAAAATTCATAAAACTGTAAACTTAAGAATGTTGCATATCCATTTAACATTTATTTACCAGTATAATGTGTTAAAATACCATGTCTGTACAATAAACATCTTCCATGTGTGAAGACCTAAAACAAAATAAGAAAACAAAAAGAAAATTCCCTCCCTTTTCTCTTTGTTATCCATCTTCTAGTTCTTTAAAAAGATAATTCCTGAAAACCTGAGGGAGAAAAAACAGATTTTGAACACAGAGGATTTTGAACACCAGGGTATGTACAGGTCTCTCCAGATTCTATAACATCCTTCCTTTTACGTTTGGAAAAATGTTTCCTTTGCTGTAAGGTCAATTCTAATCATCAATCTTTCTGAGAGGGAGGCTATAAAGGATGGGTAGAAGTTTCCATGCAGAAAAGGGGTTAAAGGGCAGGACAGGCTAAAAGGACAGGAAAGGTGAAGCTTCAAAGCCCAGAACACGTGGTTTGCTCAGAAAGTTCCAGGCAATTTGGTATGACTGGGGGCATCCAGAGGAGTCAGTGGTGATGCTGCACGTAAAGGTGTAGGTCAGCTGCAGAGGGTACCAGTAAAGAGGTTAGCATGTGAATGATGCCTCCGTCATTTGGGCAGCGCACAACTTTCACAAGCTTGCGAGAGCCCTGGTTTCTGGGGACTGAGTAGTCCAATGTGACTGGATGTGGGTGGAAGCACAGGGCTTGGGGGTGGGGTGGGGTGCTTCTGGGAAGTTATAAAACGGACAGATTCTGAAGGGTGCTGGATGCATTGATGGCGGCTTTGGTGGCCTTCCTTCTGAAGACCAGTTTTCATCACAGTATGGTCCCTGGACCAGTAGCATCAGCATTATGTGGTAACTTGTGAGAAATGCAAATTTTCTAGCCCTTACTCTATACCTATTATCAGACCCCCAGCAATCTGTAGTTTTTTCAAATTTTTTTTTTAAGATTTCCCTCTCTCTCTTTTTAAATGTCTTTATTTCATTTTTTCTTTCTTTCTTTCTTTTCCTTTTTTTTGGTCGGGGGCAGGGGCAGGTAATTAGGTTTGTTTATTTTTAGAGGAGGTACTGGGAATTAAACCCAGGACCTCATGCATGCTAAGCAAGCACTCTACCACTTGAGCTGTACCCTCCCTCAATCTGTGTTTCAACAAGCCCCCTACATGATCCCCACGCTCACTAAAGCTTGAGAAGTAAGAGCCATGGACATTTTAGGCAAGGGAATGGCACCATCAGATGTGCATTTAGAGAGAGCACAAACTGGGATGTGTGGGACTGACTGGATGGAGTAGGGGTGTGAATGAAGACAAGAAGAGAAGTCTCCACTGCAGTGGAGGCAGGACAGGGCAGGAAGGGAATAGGTTATAAAAACACTTACAGTCGACCCTCCGTATCCGCAGGTTCTGCATCCCTGGAGCGGGAGGCAGGGGGGCTGACTGTCCTACACTACTTTACATACCCATCTTGAGCACCTGTAGATTTTGGTACCCGCGGGCATCCTGGGACCCATCCCCCACAGATGCCGAGGGACCACTGTACAAGGTGGAATCTTAGCCTTCCTTGCTGTGGGGATGGAGACTCTGCCATGTTTATGACTGAGTTTACCAGGAAGATTCAGTAGCCCTGACAGATCTCCATTATTATCTTACACAGGTAGAAACCTCAAGTGACCCTTGACTTAAATCATCATCTGTCTTTGAAAATATTTCTTCACATTAAAAAATTCTAATAAGAACTTCAGGTTTTGAAGTAGAAACAGAGAAATCTTTTTCTTAGAGTTAAACAACAGTCTATTGGCCCATGAAAACCTTAAGAGACACACATTATATTATTTGCCAGAACATTTTTTTTTTTTGTAAAATTTTACCTAAAGTGTACACTCCGAAATCACACAGGGCAAAGACTAGTTTAAGAACCCATTTATGCTAGCTGGTCCCTGAACGCACGCTCATTTGTTGAATTATTTCTCATCCACTCTAACTTCCAATTTCTGCAAGGAAGTCTTCTGCATTTCCAGAATTAAAGTGCCATTAAAATCTGGCTTTGTTCCTTAGACACCTAGTCGGCCTCATCAGCTCATCAATCACCATTAACAGGGAGCTGCAAGGATTTATTTCCACCATTATCCCCATATCTAAAGACCGTGTCCCAGCAGCTTCAAAGAAAGAAAACAACAAAAGCCTTAATTCAATCATTATTTTTCCCTTTAACGAATCTCTGCAGTAAACCTCTTCTAAAAAGTACTTTTGGGGTCAACATCATTAAGACTACGTTATAGAATGCCAGAAAACAGAAGACAAATGAGGGTCACACTGAAACGAAGCAGCTCTGCCAAGGGAAAAGTTAGATGGGAGCCAAATTCAGCCGTGACTGCAGAAAGTTGCATGGTTCACCTTGCATCTGCTCCTAGGGGCAGGCTGCCATGTTGTCCCAGGGCCAGTGGGCAGCCGCAGCTCACTGATGCTTCAGTTGCATGGATGACAGGTGTTCTTCATGGCATGAAGCCAAGCATCGCAAACAAGGGCCTTTTAATGGACTCCTGCTTGGCTTGTTTTGCCAGCAACCATCAGAGACCCATGATTTGAATGGGTTCAAGCATTTCTGTACTTATAGGTCTTGAGGAGGTGTTCACTGGGCAGAGGGGTCCTGCTTTTTATAGCTGTTTGGTGTGGGCATTTTCTACAATCACATAGACTCATTCTGTTATCTGTACAGAGTCCTTCCTGAGTTCCATATGAAGACTATCTAAGGTCTTGTCAATCAAAACGTGATCCTTGAACCTGCAGCATCGCTTGGAGCTTACTGGAAATACACAGTCTCAGGCTCCATCCAAAGAGCCCACTGAGTCAAAATCTATTTTCACAAGATTCCCAAGTGGTTCATACTCACTTTAAAGTTTGAGAAGCCCGGATCTCAGACACAAATCCACACAATTAAATTTAAAAAATCAGTGAAGGAGGCCCTTCCATAGATTTTTTTAACCAGCGGATCTCAGTTTTGGAGGCAGGGGTGGGTTGTTAGGCCTTGTGGGGATTTTCAAAACTGTTCAGAGGGTCTAGAGTGGGTGGATGTAGTCAGCCAGAAAAAAGCCTCACAAATGATGCTGAAGTGGTCTCTGATCCTGCCCAGACCTCTGCTTCCAGCCTGCGGTTGACAGTCATTGCTTCAAACACACATAATACAGTTCAACTTGGCAGCAGAAGGAATGCTGGATGAGGAGTCAGACAACTTGACCTTCCTCCTGGGTCCATGAAATCAACTGCATGACCTGTGTCAAGATAGGGAGCTTCAATTTCTTCATGCATGAACTGGGGCTAATCATGACAAGTTCATTTACACGACTATGTTGTAGTGATGATGAAATTACCTAATGCATGTGAAAATGTTTTGGAAGTTACAAAGTTCTATAGAAATGCCAGTATTTTTATGATCCAAGCACATTTAAAAAAAGAAAACATGGACTATAGAGTTTGGGGCAAAATTATTAACTAGTATAAAATCTTGGCAGTACAAGAACTTTATTCTTACAATTTCCTGTTTGAAGTTAGCACATTCTTTCCTATGAAATTGCCATTTAGCCCATTTCTCTGGCTGCAGCTGACTGGTAAGTTTGCTAGAGATAAATGTCTAGTCCTTTTGGAAAGTCAGCATACTGGGTTGAATAGTGTCTCTCCCCCCACCCCCGAAAATTCATGAATACCCAGAACCTCAGCATGTGACCTTATTTGGAAATAGTCTTTGCAAATGTAATTAGTTAAGATGAGATCATATTCAATGAGGGTGAACCCTAAATCCAATAACTGGTGTCGTTAAAAGAAATCCAAAGAGACTTAGAGACACACAGAGAGAAGATGGCCATGTGACAGTGGAAGCAGAGATTGGAGTGGTAACACATATAAGGCAACAGATTTCAAGGAAGGATTGACAGCAACTATCAGAAGCCAGGAAGAGGTAAGGAAGGATTCCTCTCTAGAGCCTTCAGACACCTTGATTTCAGACTTCTATCCTCCAGAACACTGAGAAAATAAACTTTTGTTGTTTTAAGCCACCCAGTTTGTGGCATTTTGTTACAGAAGCCCTAAAAAATTAATACAGTCTGGTTGCATTATTCAGTGAAAGGGCCCAGTCTTTAATGAGAGGCAGAGTTGAGAATACTCAAAGAGCCATTACATATATTCCTCTTCAAAAGTGAACTTAATTTTATTTGCAAAGGAGAGGGAAGTCACAGAGGTTTGGAACCTTAGTCAGCAGGAAAAACAGATCTTAATTGGGAGAAACTAAGTTGTATTTACTGTTGGAAGTGAATAACTATGGTTCATTAAGTAGGTAATTAACACCTGCATTCTAAATAGCAGCCCAGTGCAAGTTAGAACATGTGAGTCCAGAAGCTGTAAAAGTCACTTACACCAGTGGGATGTAAGAGAAAAATAAGGGAACACTATAGAATAACGTATTAAAGTGGTCAAGTGAACAATGAGAAATTTCTCTGACATTGGGAAATTAACCCAGTTTTAGATGGATGGAAACTAGAATTGCACTGGTGATCACTTTCTGGTGTATACAGATGTTGAATTATACTGCTGTACACCTGAAACTTACATTAAAAAAGAATGATGGGTGGGAATGCAGTTTGGTGCAGCCACTGTGGAAAACAGTATGGCGGTTCCTCAAAAGACTAGGAGCAGACTTAACATATGACCCAGGAATCCCGCTCCTGGGCATATAGCCAGAAGGAACCCTACCTCAGGATGACACCTGCATCCCAATGTTCATAGCAGCACTATTTACAATAGCCAATACATGGAAACAGCCTAAATGTCCATCAACAGGTGACTGGATAAAGAAGATGTGGCATATTTATACAATGGAATACTACTCAGCCATAAAAACTGACAACATAACGCCATTTGCAGCAACATGGATGCTCCTGGAGAATGTCATTCTAAGTGAAGTAAGCCAGAAAGAGAAAGAAAAATACCATGAGATCGCTCATATGTGGAATCTAAAAAAAAAAAAAGCCACAAAGCATAAATACAAAACAGAAATAGACTCATAGACATAGACTATAAACTTGTGGTTGCCAAGAGGATGGAGGGTGGGAAGGGAGAGACTGGGATTTTGAAATTGTAGAATAGATAAACAAGATTATACTGTATAGCACAGGGAAATATATACAAGATTTTATGGTAGCCCACAGAGAAAAAAATGTGACAATGAATATATATACGTTCATGTAAAACTGAAAAATTGTGCTCTACACAGGAATTTGACACAACATTGTAAAATGATTATAAATCAATAAAAAATGTTAAAAAAAAGAATGATGGGGATTATACAATCACTAGCCACGCTGCCCTTAGCACTAATTTATACTTTTCTTTTATGTGATATACATATTGCATATGTCCCTGCTCCAGTATTTCACGCCTCAATTCTAGCGAAATACAAAACAAAAATTTTTTTGGTAGTTTCTGTAGAAGTCATGTCATTATATACTAAGACACTTACCTTATGTGATCATCAGCATCTGCATTACCTGGACTATGATAATATAGAGAAAAAGCAACCTTCTCAAAAAACGTTTCAGATGCTGTGATTAAAACTTAATGCATAAAAACAAGACAGCATTTGCGATTAGTTTTCAAAGAAATTTGCCATAAAGGAGATGAGAGAATTGGACCTACACCTGTATGTGAAGGTGGAACAACAACAAAAAACCCAATTTTAAACACTTCCCCTAGTGGTGGTTTATAAGTTAAAAGTGCTAGGAAATTCTCATGCTATTGTCTAGATAGACCAATATTTTTACATAAAAACCACCAGGAAGTGTACTGTGTATCCTTGTCTCACTGTCATTCAAGCCCCTAGTAAGCAGGTCCCCCCAGACCATGGTGCAGCTACCTACGAACAGCTCCTTAGCACAGCACTTTCACACTGTGAGTACCAACCCCTTTATAGGTCAGAAATCAATGAGGATAGGATTGCCAATATCAGGAGGGTAAGCAGTGTTTTGTAAAATGTTTGTTGATGTGTGTGTGTGTGTGTGTGTCTGTCTGTCTGTCTATGTATGTGTACTGGGCCATAATTCCTACCCCCCAGTAATAATAGCAATAATAATAGTTATTATTAAATTTTAATTATTATTTTACTTTGATGATCTGTATAAAGATAACATGATCTAGTGTTTCCTAAGCTGAGCTTTGGATAATTTCTATCAATGAGAGAGAGAAGGCAGGTTACCTTTTACACCTCCCAAAAAAGGACAGAACTCTTAGTCTTTTAACAAGACTTGGCCAACTTATGTCCCTGTGTATAGCTCTGTGTTATGGTCATACAGATCCTTTCTTAGTTCTGACATACAGATTTCTGATCTCTTACTTATTACTTTTTGCACATTCCAATTTTGAATGGATTCAAGTAGTTTATTTCATGGTATCTCCCAGGATATATGTTGGGGTGATCAACTGTCAACTGATCACTAGCAAATCTATTCAGCAAGTCTTTGTTATAAGGTTTATAAGGTTATAAATCTTTGTTACAAGGACATGACATATAATAAATTGTGCCTGATCATTACTGTCAGTTTAGGATACTCTTTATTAACCCCTTAATTAAATAATTCAAAATTTAATAGAATTTAAGGTTACTGATAGATCATTGATTGATACTGGTTTCTAAATATCATGTGGATTTTTCAATTAAGTGATTTGTCTCAAAATAAGATTAAAGACCCTATTTTTGATTAGGTGAATGTTTATTTATCATATGAAAGTTATATGTGACTTAAACAGTTGATAATAATATTAAAATAACTGATTCCATAATTTTAAACTACAACCTTAGCTAATGGGTCACATTTTGGACTCAAATCCCAATTCTGTCACTGAGCTATGAGGCAACTACTCTTCAGATAAGAGTTTATAAAATCTCTTATTTTATAAATAAGGGTTGAGCTTAAATATATAAAGGGTTAGAGCTTAAATATATAAAGCACTTAGTAGGTACTTATTAAATGATGGCTAATATTATTGCATATATTCCAGAAATAGTTTTCACAGATGAAGACTTAGGTCTATAGTGATTCTGGGTTAGCAAGGCAAAATTCAGCCACTGAGATATTTAGTCTAAATATAAAAACACACTAACTATATTATGACAAATGTTCAGATAAGTTTTATATATAGCCTAAACATTCTCATGTCTGAATTTCTTACATTTAAGTAGAAGTTTGTCAGTTGTTGACTTACACATGGCCACCCTGTCACTGCTTCTGGCCATGCCTTATTTTTATTTTTTTAAACATTTTTTATTGATTTATAATCATTTTACAATGTTGTGTCAAATTCCAGTGTAGAGCACAATTTTTCAGTTATACATGAACATATATATATTCATTGTCACATTATTTTCTCTGTGAACTACCGTATGATCTTGTATATATTTCCCTGTGCTATACAGTATAATCTTGTTTACCTATTCTACAATTTGGAAATCCCAGTCTATCCCTTCCCACCCTCTGCCCCCTTGGCAACCACAAGTTTATAGTCTATGTCTATGAGTCTATTTCTGTTTTGTATTTATGCTTTGTTTGTTTGTTTGTTTTTAGATTCCACATATGAGTGATCTCATATGGTATTTTTCTTTCTCTTTCTGGCTTACTTCACTTAGAATGACATTCTCCAGGAGCATACATGTTGCTGCAAATGGCGTTATGTTGTCAGTTTTTATGGCTGAGTAGTATTCCATTGTATAAATATGCCATATCTTCTTTATCCAGTCACCTGTTGATGGACATTTAGGCTGTTTCCATGTATTGGCTATTGTAAATAGTGCTGCTATGAACATTGGGATGCAGGTGTCATCCTGAGGTAGGGTTCCTTCTGGCTATATGCCCAGGAGCGGGATTCCTGGGTCATATGTTAAGTCTACTCCTAGTCCTTTGAGGAATCTCCATACTGTTTTCCACAGTGGCTGCAGCAAACTGCATTCCCACCAGCAGTGTAGGAGGGTTCCCCTTTCTCCACAGCCTCTCCAGCATTTGTCATTTGTGGATTTTTGAATGATTGGCCATTCCTTATTTTTTGTAGCCTATAAAATATTCACCAGCTGCAAGGAGAGATGGAAGGTCAGGTCTGAAGGCCACCAGACATCCCTTTCCTTCTAATGGCATCTGTTCACAGTCTATGTTCTGTGTGGTAGACAACTATTTTGAATCAGGCTCAGTTTAAAAGCTACATCTTCTTAAAAAAAAAAAAAAAACAACTTTCTTGATCTCCATAGTAAGAATTGCTTCCTTCTTTAGTTTTCCAAATGGGGTTTCTGGAGCCTTGGGATTTTCTGGACATGCCTTAGGTGGCCCCTCCTGAAAGAAGATGACTTAGTGGACAGTGCTCTGGGGTGGGGGAAATCCCTACAAATCAGGTGGAACTGTCCTTCCTCATGGTGCTGAAGATGCATAAATATGTGAAGAGGTGAACACTTTTAATAGAAGTTCATAGAAGTACCTTCATTCTATGGCGGAACATATGCACACATACAGACACATGCATTTATGTACCTAAACAGTCGTACCTTTCTTTTGGAGACGATATTGTTAGCTGTGTTTGAGAATCTGGTGGGAAAGACTTTTGTGTGAGCAAAAGCCCTTTCCACACGATTTACTCACAAATAAAAGGCTATTTTATTTGTGGCCCCAGCTGTTGTTTGCAGAATTGGTTACTGAGTGCAGCTCTGTCTTTTAGGCTTCTAGGGCTCCTAAGGGCCAGTCCAGTTTTGTATGTGCCAAGAAACTAAACTTCGACCTCTTAGAACAGGCAGAGGGCATGACTAAACATATTATATTAAGATAGTACATCAAACTGTGATCCAGTGAACCCTGGCTGTCATTGGTCAGCTGTACTATATTAAATGGCCTCCTAGGAGACTGAAAGGTTTGGGTGCCAGGAGAGACTGAATCACATTTTCTCATAATATCAGAGTACTATTTTGTGGTTTTGGATCATTTAGATAAATATGATAAAATATACAAAATGTATTTTGTCACATTATTTACAAATTGGCTTAGAATTCCCTAAAAAGCATTTTCTAGGATTCTTGCCCAGGTTTCAACCCCAAGAATGCCCATTGAATATGTGTGTCATTCTTGACAAATTTTTATTTCTGCAAATACAAATCCAACAGATGCCGTCCATGGCCCTTAGAGTCGCTAAATCTTATTTCCTAAGAAATTAAGCTGAGGAAAACACATTCTAAGCTTTCTATGTAAATATAAGAGTTGACATAATGATAATAATACAAAAAACCCCACAGTGTCATTCCCACAGCCCTATCTTCTCACTGCATAAATAGTAGGTGTTTGCTTCTGAACGTCTAAGAGACGGGAGAACAAAGCACAGGCAGATGATGACCTAGCACTGTTGCAAAAGACACAAATTTCATGCTGCTTGGACTTTTTTGCTTTGAAGTTTTCATCTTAATGACATGGTTCGGAGATTGTCAGGTACCACATATTTGGCAGATACACAAAGAACAGGAAAATTCACAAGAGAAATAGGCTAAAAAGAACTAATTTGCTCTGTTGCAAAACCATGACTAAGTAGGTTGAAAATAAGAACATAATGGCTCAATTGCATATTGGCATCCAGGCCAGCCTGGGAGACACCAAACAGGAGTCAGAGGTCAAGGCTGCTGGACAGATGTTTCCATGGAGGGTGGAAGGAAGGGGCAGCAGCAGCATGTGCTATGTCGGACAGCTCTAAGCAGCTCCACTGCATCTTGACCTCTGACTCCTGCTCTACCAACCGGATACTACTATGACAGCTGGATTATATCTTGACCCAGATGAATACATCCTCATCAGCAGAATCACAGGCAATGGAGATATTTTTGATTTGCAGAACCTTCCGAATTTTACTACAAAAATCCACCTACTATGCCGAATCTTAAGGCTGATTACTGGAGTAATATGTTTTGGTACAAGGAACCATCATTCTTTAAAAAATTTACCACCTAAATACACAGTAGTTTCTTTTTTTCCTCTCTTAATCTCACCTCTATTGGCAGAATGAAAATTTTGCTTGAACTAAAACCCAAATACTTGGCTTTATTCATGCAGTATATAGTTGCCAATTAAGAACATTTTAGAGTTGATTTATTGACTAAGTCTCAGGCTTTTAACTTTGGAATTTATTCTTTATTTTCAATAAAATGACCATATGCTTATTTAAGGAGAGCATAAATAAATTCCCTTTCATTTATATTGTCTGTTTTTTGGCTTTCTTTTTTATGTGAACATTATAATAAGGGTGATATCTCATATATTAATGACTGCTTTTAGCCAACTAATTATAGTATTCACTTTCATTCCACTGAAAGCATATTTGGTGCTGAATTCAACTTTTTTTTTTTTAACTAAATTCAACCTTTTGATTCTTGGTTTCTCTAAGCTATAGGAGGTTGTATTTCATTTTGATTTATTCACTCTCTAAACAGTTAAATCACTTCTCAAATTTAGTACTCATCAAAAAAGTCACACAGGGAAATATTTTCCTTCTTAACTTAATGATTTACTGCTCCTCATGTCTAGAAACTTCTTTTATAACCAATACTCTTTCATATTAAACTAACCTTCCACAAAAGCACATGGGAATAAGGGTAATTTCAAATTAACCCCTAATATTAAACAAATTAATATAATTTCTTTGCACGAGGTTTTGGAGGAGTTCATAAAATCTCATGGATTCGCTTCATCGATCTCCTGATTCAGAAATAGTTTCATGGGACCAGTTTCCAGCGTCCCTAGGGGATGTTTCCACCTACACATCCATTGGTCTCTTTCGCCCTACAGACACTTGGAAAAAGAAACTCAGAATGTTGCCCTCTGTCCCACTTTCCTGCTTCAAATCCCTCTTGATTTTTCTGTTTCTATTAGTGTTGCCTTTATGTCCTTGTTCTAACCTGGGAATTAAAGATTTGTTCCCCCAGCTCTAATATTCTGTGTCTGTATCTATGCTTATGTATAACGCTCCTCCCTTAAGCTCCACATCTAAGTCCTTAAATTCTATTCATTCATCTTTTAAGACCTTTTCTCCCCTCAATCCATCTCTTCTTCCCTTGTCCTCCCCCGCCCCCTGCCCTGTTAATTCAGTCCCTCAACTCTTCATTTTTAAACAATTGCACTAACCTCCTAATTCAATTACCTCTTGTCTTGCCCATTTCTTTCTGGGGATGAAATGGATGTGGGGGAAGCATGGATTCAAGGAGTAGAGAATGTTTTTGTTGTCCTTTTCTGTTTCACTCTCCCAGTGGCTTCTCCCTACTGTCTCAGAGATTTGTCATTTGTCTCATCTGTCCTGCTGTATTACAACTTCTAAAGGGTCAGGACAGATTGGATTGAGATCTGTTTTCTTTAGAGCTCCAAACACAATGCTTACGCTTTGGTGCTTAATAAATAAAATTTAATTAGTAGTATTCATGAATTTATTTTTAATATTCAATGCTACATCTCAATAGTTGGCTATATTCTCAATGCCAGTGTGCATATCTTCCATGAACTTGTTTTAAATTCTCCCAACTCTTCCCCAACACAGATGAAAACTATCCTTTTTGGGTCTCTGGATGCCTAAATCACTTTTGTATCACTCAACTGCACATGCAGGAAGGCAAATTCTCTTATTTTGACTCCAAATTCCACATTGAAACTAAAACCAAACAAAAGAATCTATTGCATCTCAACAACCCAACTGAGAACAATTTCTTCTAAAGCCATCAAGACTTTTCAATTATACATGGTGAATGGCTAGGAAGTTTAGAAAGTTTGAGCAGGATCCAAAGTGTTTTAACTAATGAAATCAAAGCCAAAGGATGATACTGCCATCTCCCTGCAAAGATTTCTCCTCTCTTAAGCTCCATTTTCCTTCACCAATTTTCCTCATTTCTCCTTTCTGAATTCTTTCTCCTAGAAAAAACTTAGAAAAGCACAATTTTCAAAGTACAATTCCAACCTCAACAAACTGACATGGTATAGGAGAGAATTCAAACGATTACACATTCATTTTTGATGGAAGAACATCAAAGTAACATCTGAGTGCTCCAGAAGAGACAAGAATGTCTGATCTGGTCAGACCAGGTCCAAGTCCTGGAAGCTGCAGCCTGGATGGGAAGCATCTGTCTAGAGCCACCCTGAGACATCCAGAATGATGAGCATCTTGGCTCCCGGCTTCTGAGATGGGAGTGACTTGTGCAGGAACCTCTCTCTCACCTCCCCTTGGAATGCAAGTGTTCAAGTAAGGTCTTTTGACTTGAAATGAGAGTAATGCAGGGCTCCAGGCACCTGGCACCCAGCCTGGTGTTTGCTTCACCCAAGCAGAGCTGACTAATGCAGGACCCTAAAATGTAGCTTGGAATTCCTATAAGGGAGAATGGAGATCCTGTGCTTGAATTGCTTATAAATAGTTGGAGACATCTGATTTTTTTCTTTTAAAAATGTAATATCCTGAATGGAAGATTCTGTATCTAACTTAAATACTGCCCACGACCAATAGTATTTCAAATAATGGGGGGGTGGGGTGGGAATCACCGTCATTCTTAAAAGAAGTGATAGAAATCTACAAAGTGAAGCTTGTTCTCACCAGTAGGTGTCCCTGTTCCATCATGCTCTTCCCCAAACTCCTGGAAGCAGAGACGTTACATAAAAGGCATCTTTGCTTTAGAAATCGTATACTTTGAAGGCAAGATAAAAAGTGACTTCTCTTTTTATTTATATTCACTTGGCCTTCCTTTGCAGCTTAGTTGCTGATCATGTTGGAGGGCTTTTTCAAGATAAGCCCCCTTCTCACTCTTGGGCACTTAAATTAGCCTTGTTGCTCGGCTTCCTCTCCTTTAAATCACTGGTGTGTTTCTGAGCAAAACAGCAATAACTAAGTTTCTAGGTATATGAGGCTGCTCAGGTCAGACTCGCTTTCTCGACAAGATGGCTACACCGGCAGTTTCGGTGAGCGCTCCTCCCGCCAGTCCAGCCCCAGCCCCGGCTGCGGCCACAACCCCGGTCCTGACTCCGGCCCCGGCCCCAGCCCCAGCCTCAGCTCCAGCGCCAGCGCCAGCGCCGGCGCCGGCTGCAGCGCCCGTTGCAGCCCCGTCGCCGGCTCCAGCCTCAGCCTCTGACCCGGCGGCAGCAGCGGCTGGGACTGCGGCTCCGGGCCAGACCCCAGCCTCAGCGCCAGCCCCAGCGCAGACGCCGGCGCAGTCGCTGCCTAGTCCTGCCCTCCCAGGCTCCTTCCCCGGCGGCCGCGTGGTCCGGCTGCACCCGTCATTTTGGCCTCCATCGTGGACAGCTACGAGCGACGCAACGAGGGCGCCGCCCGAGTTATCAGGACCCTGCTGGGAACCGTCGACAAGCACTCAGTGGAAGTCACCAATTGCTTTTCAGTGCCGCACAATGAGTCAGAAGATGAGGTGGCTGTTGACATGGAATTTGCTAAGAACATGAATGAACTGCACAAGAAAGTCTCTCCAAATGAGCTCATCCTGGGCTGGTATGCCACGGGCCATGACATCACAGAGCACTCTGTGCTGATCCATGAGTACTACAGCCGGGAAGCCCCCAGCCCCATCCACCTCACTGTGGACACGAGCCTCCAGAACGGCCGCATGAGCATCAAGGCCTATGTCAGCACTTTAATGGGTGTTCCTGGGAGGACCATGGGGTGATGTTCACACCGCTGATAGTGAAATATGAACGCATCGGAGTTGACCTGGTCATGAAGACCTGTTTTAGCCCCAACCGGGTGATCGGCCTCTCCAGTGACTTGCAGCAGGTGGGCGGGGCATCGGCCCGCATCCGGGACGCCCTCAGCAGGGTGCTGCAGTATGCAGAGGACGTGCTGTCTGGAAAGGTGTCTGCTGACAATACCGTGGGCCGCTTCTTGATGAGTCTGGTTAACCAAGTCCCCAAAATAGTTCCCGAGGACTTCGAGACCATGCTCAACAGCAACATCAACGACCTGCTGATGGTGACCTACGTGGCCAATCTCACACAGTCACAAATTGCCCTCAATGAGAAACTTGTAAACCTGTGAATGGGCCCCAGGCAGCACTCCTGCCAGCCTGGGCCCCAGCCCACCCTGGGACTCAGAATGGAGTGAAGGAGAAATGGTTTCTTTGTGGTTTGAGTCACACTGAGTCAGTCAACTGCTTGTGACTCTAAATAAACATAGCCTACCTTTTGTAAATGAAAAAAAAAAAAAAAAAAAAAAGGTCAGACTCTTCTCCTAAACATTGATTCCCTTGCCTACAAAATAAAACCCTAAATTAAGTGTCCTCTGGAGTTCTCTATTATAATAGTGTTATATATAATGTATATAAATAACATAACGTAAATAATACATGTAATATATAATAGTGTTATCTATAATAGTGTTATACATAGCCTCTGACTCCAGACTATCTGGGTTTAAATCCTCGCTGTGCTTCTTATTACTGGACTGATCTTCCTTGAGCTACTTATTTATTTTGTGCTTCAGTTTCCTCATATATAAAAGGCGGATAATGATAATCCTAGTACTACGTGATAAAGTTGTTATAAGAATAAATATCACATCTAAAGTGGCTAGAACACTGCGTGGCATGTGACAGGCTACATAAATATCTTCTATGCATACAGGATATATACATCTTTTATATATACAGGATATGAAGACTACAAAATAAAAATACATTTATATGAAAAATAAAAGCTGTTCCCATGTTGGCATAGTTGAACTGAGTTAATAAGGTTACTGGAGGGCATGTGTCCACCTTCTTTGTGACTTGTCTCTCAGAGGCTATGGATGCTGGAATAATGAAATCGTAAATACTGTGGAGGTTTTCCCTGAGCTAGGTTCTTTTGACCACCTGATGTATTTCCATGAGAGGGGAGAGGCACAAGCCACCTCCCATCCACCACAACCAAGGAAGATCCTTTCCATGTGAAGCTGGGTTTCATGGCTTGAGCTGTTACAGATAAAACTTGAGAAGTGGGGAAAGTGAAACATACCAAGAGACTATATCAGTGGGAAAGTGACTCACCATGAAGATGCACAAACATTTTCATGGAAGAGCCCAGAAGCTATCCTGACTTCCCAAGTAAGTTTTAGTGGGGACGTAAACTAAACAGAGGGAGATGTGTGCATGTGGCAACTGAGCATTTACATGCATCAGCTTATGCTGGTGGCAAACTCATTTGAAAGTGGGAACAATTATCATCCTTAGTTTACAGAAAGGAAAAGGAAAGACAAAAGGTTAAGGTTAAGGGCCAAGCACAGGGCTAAATATCTGACATAGTTAATTCACATTGTCTCCCCACTACACTGCCGCTGATACTACTGTTGTCCTCGTGACACAAAGTGGGAAATGGAGGCACAGAAAGATGAACTAAATTGCCCATAGCTGGTAAATGGCAGAGGCAGGATTTGAATCCAGCCAATCTGGCTCCAGAGACTGGTCTGGAAAAGAAGGCACTCGTGCAGTGATTCTCAAACTTGGGAACATACAGTAAGAACCACCTGCTGCAAGTCATCCCACTGAAACGATGCTGAGAATGGGACTACCTGGAAAACCGTGGCTCAGAAGGCAGTGCTGCCTAATGAGAAGGGACCAGGCTCTAGTTTGACCAGTGATGCTTGTCTGAAAACGAATCACTTGGTACCTCAGTCCTCTTGTCTGTTCAAGGCTATTTCCAGGTGAAAGGCTTTGAGCAGTGTGTGTCGGTGTATAAGTGTGTTTGTGAGTGTATGCCTCTGTCTGTGTGTATGTGAGTGTGTGCATGTGTTTGGAGGGAATAATGCTTGTTTGGTTTGTGAGTAAAGGTCCTAACATGGATCACGTGCAATGTCCACACGCAAGGATAAGTAAATTCCGAGTGCCAACCCCAAATCCGGGCGTTCTCTCTGTTAGTGCTGCTGGGAATGCAAGGCTGGCCTCGAATCCGCAAAAGTCATTGAGAAGACCCTGCAGGTGGAGCTGAGAGATGTAGGCTCTTGCCAGAGTTCCTGCTCAGTAGAGATCTTACAGTGCTCTACATGGGAAAATGAATTCTCTAAGTGAACATGCACACAATGCAGAAAATTGCTACTGATGCTACAGAGAGTTTAATTTCTTTCCAAAACAGCCTTGAGAACAGAATGAACACATTAGGCCTGGATGGTGTACTCAAGACGTCTCCTCTATAGGGAATGCCTTGAGAATGATTATTTTCCCTTTCCTTCGCCAGTGCCTGGCAATGCTCGATGAAAAGCTAGAATGGGGTGCCTGTATCCAGGGCCAGAAGGTCTTTTTATTACACACTGAATCAGAGCCTTGAGGCAAAATCAAATTTTTACAATCAGAAAAGATTTTTAATTTTCTCTTATGCCTCTGCCTTGTGCCATTTTTTTTTAACTCAACAAAGTGTTCGCATACTAAGTAGAGATCTGTATCTAGCAACTTCTCTCAACCGGCCGTAATCTGCTTTTGCCCCTGCCCTTCTACTGAAACGGTTGTCTCGGGGGTCGCTGATCCTACTTGTCCCCGAATCCAATGTCACTACACAGCCCTTACCTTTCTCGACCCGTTGCTAGGAATTTACCCAACTGACCACCTCCCGTTCTGGAAACCTTCTCTTCCCTTCACTTCCATGATGTCACAGCACTGCCTGCATTTTCCCTTTACCTCCCTGGTTACTTCTCTATCTCCACTGTGTATGTCCTTATGTAACCCTTCAACGTTGGTGTTTTTTTATACACGCCTCTTTCCCTTCATTATTTTTTCCAGTGGTTCCCAGTACCATCTGTACACTGGTGCTCAAATCTACATTTCCAGGCTAGATGATCCTGCTACACAACCAGTGAGGATTTACTGAGGCCAAGCATGATTTCATTTATTTCTCCCAACATCCTATGAAGAAGGTCAGACCGTTATTCCAGCTTATGATGGAGAAACAGGCTTAGGAATGTAATGTCCAAGCTTACGCAGCTCATCAGTGACTTGAACTGACATCTCCCGTGACTCAAAAGCCCATGTTGCTATACTGGATGCCAACCTGTGATCAGGTCACAGCAGATCACCCAGAGCAGTCACAAAGACTGCTGGCATCACTCTCCTTAGTTCCAGACCCACTGACCCAACTGACAGCTGAGCGTTTCCCCTGGCTTGTCCCATGGGTACTTTTTACCTAACCTATCTCAAGCTGAACTCACCATCTCTCCTCTATCAACACCTAAATTCCTCTTGTGTGTGTCCCGCACAGTCAAAGGCCCTGCTGTCCCACAGTGATGCCAGCATCCTCAACACCTTGTCTCTTCTTCCCTCCTCACCTGATCAGTCCTTGAAGCCTGACAAATCCACCTCTTCAATACCTCTCTTACCTATTCATTACTCTCCACCTCTCTGCTACTCCCCGAGTGCGGGCCACCATCACCTCATCCAGATGAATGCCATCAGCCTTGGAACTGGCTTTCCTCCACAGGCCCTGCTCCTCCTGAGTGTACTGGGAGGGAACCAATTAGCTTTCCAGAATGCAAAGCGCATCTTCCATTGCCCTCAACACAGAGCTCAATTCCTGACGTGGATTACAGGGCACTGCATGATCTTGCCCCTGCTTCACTCTGCAGGCTCTCCCTCACCTCCTGCCCCTTTTGTCCCATCTACCGCTTCCCTCCCATGCTCCGTGCTCTAGAATTGGGCTTGCTCCCTCCCACATGCTGTGTTCTCTCTTGTTAGGAGTCCGTGCATGTGCTGGTCCCTTTGCTAGGTACGTTCTCCTATGACTTCTCCTCCGATTGACTCTTCTTCTCCATTGGTTCCCAGCTTAGATCACACATCCTCTGGGACCAGGCTGGGTGCTGCTCCGTGTGCCCACAGCCCTCTGTGCCTTTTCCATCAGAACCCTTGCCACACTGAGCTGCACATGCTCACTTGCTGCTGTTTTGCTCATTAGTCCCTAAGCTTTGCAAGGACAGTGGCCACATCCACGCCCAGCTTTCTAATCCTTCTCTCCCCACTCCCTGATATACGGCCTGTGCTTAATAAATGTTGGTTAACTGTCTGACTAAACACGGAGTTTTGACCTTCCTGAAACTCTGAGATACGGCCAGGAGGACACAGAGCAAACTGTCATCCTGCTGGTCGTGCCACATGTGTCAAGCCCAAGTTGGGATCAGCCCCTGGCTCAGGGGTCTTTTTGCCGTCTGGGTCCCTACTCTCTCTACAGGAGGAGACCATTCTCTGGAGGGTGTTCCTTGTAGAGCTTTTTTAATCTTCTAAGAAAGGGTGGGGATGTCTGGATTCTGTGACTCAGTGCCTCGACTCCTGCTGTTCTGCAGCTGTTGCCTTTGTATAAACCTCCTCATCCGAGACCCGGGCCATGGCAGCACCTCCCTGCTCTTCCTGCCAACGGACTCCTTCCTCCTCTCCCAGGCTGTCCTCCATCCTGCTACCTTGGGGAGCTTCCTGAAACACTAACCTCATCATTGTTTTGACATCTTTGTTAGCTTCTCTTCTACAAGATGATGATGAAACACCTCCACAAAGCTGTTTATAGTTTTGCCCCAAACCTATTTTTCCACACATAGCTATGCTTATTTCCCTATAATATGTAAGGAGCTCTTAGAGGGAAGAAACCGTGCTTCAATGCATCAATCCATCCATTCATCACCCACCAATCAATTCACCAATGAACGGAGTGTTGCTGTGTGCCAGGCACTGGGATAAATTGGCAAGCAAAACTAGACATGGTTCCTGTTCTCAACTGGGGAGACTGGCATTAGTAAAATAATCAGTAAGTGAGTTTATTTATGAACAAATACATTCTGTAAGGAAAAGGCTGAGGTCTATACAACAAAGAAGACTGATCTAGACTGTGGGTCAGGGATGCTTCTCGGAGGAAGTGATGGTTGACATAAAGGATAAGGAGGAGTAGAGCAGGTGTAGAATGAAAAGAAAAGTCTATATTCTTTCAGTGGTCAGTGCTCTCCTTCAGTGCCTACACAGCAGAGATGTTCAATAAATAGTTGTTGAATGAATCAGGAATGGTGGGAAAAAACACCCACAGAAAAGTCAGCTTAGACCCAGATGTGCCGGAGGAAGAGGTGAGCACAGTCTCAGTTCAAGTGGAGGGTGACAGTTCCTGCAGACAGTTGTACAAGGACCAGTGTCTTAGGAGGCTGGGGAAAAAATTAGTTCTCTACCTCAACTCAAAAAGAAAGGAAAAAATGAACTGGAAGTTAAATGTAAGAACTGATTAATTCCAGATGTAAACCTTATCATATAATATTCAGCGGATACCAAGGCTAATTTTTCAATTTGTCCACTGGTTCACAGACAGTGGGGGTGGCACCCCAGACTAGCCCTAAATCTAAATTACTAAATATACTGGCACATAGGCAGAGAGGCACTGATGCTTCCAGGACCTACCTCTGTCATAGTATGACTCTGAAGTCTTTTAAATGCAGCTTTGATTTTCTATTTGCAAACATTGTATGTGTGTGTGTGTTCAGAGAATCCCAAATGGGTTCCTGTATCCCTCCAGGTCAAATTCTTCTTTTAAGTTTGTGTGAAGCCTTCAGGCAGGGACTTCAAGTAGAGTCTGCTCTGCCCGACAGATTCTGTGTCTTGGATTGATTTTATCTGCTCAATCCACCTTCCACATTGCATAAAGTACAGTTTTCTCTTTAAAAAAATATTAGTTTCTGAGTATTGTAACTTGGTTTTATTTGTTGAGGATACCTCATGGTTGGTTAATTCTTTGTAAATAAAAGTAGCAAGGAACACATACTTATCAGCAAGTACCTATTTTTACTTCCAAGCAAACAAACATTGATTTGCTCCTCTGCTATTAATGGAAGCATTCTTATGGTGGTACTGATTGTACCACGGCTCGGGTTAGAATATGAGGAGATACATCTCTGTAATCACAGACACCCACAGCCATAATTGCCCTGTGCGTCCTTCAAGGACAGGTAATATGAGGTCACAACTGGTAGCTCTGGTGGCAAAAGTGTGATATTTATAATGGAAGACTTAACATTAATTAGAAAGCAATCAGATGACAAGGCAGCCTTTGCTGTCGGGAAAGATATATTTTAAAAAGTCAAAACATTGTGAGTCACTCTCTTACAATGCAATTCTCTATTTTGGCTCCACCTCGTTAATTTGCAAACCAACTTCTACTCTAAGAGGGGAAATGACTTTTACATAAAATCACTGAGGCAGCTTTCTTTTACTATTTAGTTTGAATTCTATAGCATATCTTTTAAACTCTTTTGAAACTACTGAATATTTCACTTGTAAAGAAACTGAAATAAATCCTTTTTCTAGATTATAAATTCTCATGTTTAATTTTACCTAATCCTAGGACTAATGGAGATGATCCAAATCTCTTCCTGGAAATGCTTAAGATACTAGCTGGAGTCGTACGATCTAAAGGGGAATAAAAAGCAAAAGATTCATTGGTTTCTTAAAATAGGAGGCTTAGGTTAAAAACTGTAAAAGGCTTAAGAAATTAAGGCATCAGAAATGAATATTCTTTAGTGGAAAAGAAAGAGCAAAAGGCATAATGCCAGGTTCTCACTTTGCTTTGTATTTTTTTCCTTCCTAAAGCTTCTTCAAATATAGCGAATAGTTGAACTTATATGCAGAAATGAAGCCTAAGATATTCATGTGAAAGTGAACATGGCAGTTCCAGGGCTGGCTGACAACTTAAAAGCATCAAGGGGAAGAAGAGAGAAAATTGAACAGTGGCTTGCTTCTGATGATGGGGGAGAAAGGCCTGCTCAGGGTAGATCTGACCCTGAATTGTCCCTACTATGGGCAGTGGCCCTGAGGGATTCTACATCACCGTGGATTTGCTTCTGAAATAACTTATATTCATTCCTGATGGTCTGGTGGCTTTTGGTGAGCACAGCATTGTGCATGAGTTCTGGACTGATAACCAGTTTTCCTAAGGTTCTTGGTGGGTTCCAGGTTAAAGTAGGGCTGTTGCAACAGACTTCAGGGATCTGACTGAAGGCCCTTTTGCTAGAAGCAAGCCTGCCTCACATACAGAGCAGTTGAAATGCTCCCATTTCTGATGACTAGTCAGTGGTGTTGCAATGCCCATGCTCCTGGGCAATCAGCAAATATGCACAGCAGAGGACTGTGGTCAACATCCCTGAGTGGTCCCTCTACTCTGCAGAGATATCATCATTCTTCTTTTGCTGAAAGCCTTTTTCCTTATAAAAATGGCTTACATCATTAACATTCACTGAACTTTCTAATCTGCTTATAGCTTTAGCACACAAATATTTCCCTAAGGACCTAAATTTTATCTTTATTTTTTGCAATTACACTTCCAGTGTCATTCTTTAAGTCCCATCTGAATGGCTCAAGGGAAGCAGAGAACAGTAGAATCCTGTTAATTGGGAACCTTTCAGGGTGGCGAGCCTGGAGGGAGAAGGAGAGGAGAGAACTCTCCAGAAGGTTCGAAGTGTGCCTTTCATCAGTCTGCAGTGAGCTTTAAAAATATACCACTATCTTCATTTTCAGAGGCCAAGCTTACTTCATAAGAGTTTTTGAGAAACTTTTAAAGATATTGATTCTTAGGTCTTTTAAATAAACCATTTGATAGATCTAGTTGTCAAAAACCCATTGAAAGTGAGATTGATACTTGGCAGGTGTTTCATGGTTAAAAGACAATCAGTCATGTGTGGTTCTCCAGACCTTGCGGAAGAGTTCAGAGTTGCCTCCCATCCATCCATCCATCCATCATCCATTATCCATTCATTCACCCATCCAGTGTTTATCTCTGAACAAGGTACAAGGAATACAAAAGTGAATAGGACAGGTTCCTGTCCCCTAGGTGTTCTATTCTGGTGAGAGAAAAGGGAGGAAGGAAAGGATGGAGGAGGGAAGGAGGTAAGGGGTAAGAGGTAAGGGAGGCATTGGAGCTAAAGATTACCATACAGTGCAATACATTTTAAAATATAAGTTCACATAAAGTGCTATGGGAGCACCAATAAAGAACAATAAAGAAGCTTTTTACATTTTTGAAACACCAAAGCTACTTAGAGGCAGCCAGATAAGCTAATTTAACTTGCATCTTAGTTTCTTTCTCTTGTCTAATTGTTAAAGAACTTTGAAATGTCCAAGACTGAAAAATGGGGAGAGATCAACATTACACAGAAAGTGGACAATCCACTTTGGTTAACTGAATTGCAAAGAGTCTAAAATTCTCTATATACACTTAAAAATAGCATTTTAAGTTGTGCATCTTAGCAATGCTATACTTACCTGTAAGCACATCAATATTGAATAAAAATAATTGGTAATGTAGCCAACTTCTGTATACAAAAGCAAATCATTTAGATAAAAATAGAGCTGAAAATGGAAAAAAATGGCATAAAGATAAAAAATGAGAAATGGGAATATTTCAGTTACTCCCTGCTTTTCAGCACTTAAAAAAATAACCTAGGGACCTATTTTCACTTTAACTGCTCATATGGGATTTGGTCTGATTTGAACTGTGGTTATTTGTTATATTTCCACGTGGTTGTATCTCCCCTAGGCGCACGTAAGTATCTCAAGGCCAAAGAGCTGTGTCTTAGCCATCCAAGTACTACATAAAATGAAGTTTTTGTTGTATAAAGAAATATATTTTTCATTCTTATACTAGATAAAAAGGGAAACTCATATGTGATTAACCAGATCAAGAAAGCAAGATCTGGCTTCTTAGATGTCTAACTTTCATGGGGAAGATCATCTTTTCAGAGACAACCTTTGATTTAGGATCATGGGATATTTGAGAGGTGTTTCCATCATTTTGAATCTCTGTGGCAAGAAATTGGCATGATTTCCCATAAGTTGTTTTAAAAGGTCAATTCAAGAGTTTCAGTATTTGCCTTCAAAACAATTTGAAGCCAAAATAGTTTCAGACTAGATGTTTGAATACAAGTAGAATTTTTACTTTCTAACTTACATCAATTTCCATAGTCAGAGAGACACCTGAATTTTAGAGTTAGTTATAGAAATGAATGAAGAGATTATCCAAAACCATTTCTTATGAAGAAAGAGGAGAAGCTTGTCAAAGATCACAGGTAACCAGCAACAATACTGGGACTTTACAAAACTCTGATTTCCCAATTTTCCCTTATACATCTTTCTACTACATATGTCTTCACATATGGAGAAAAATAAGATACAGAGGAAGAAATATGCCAATTTCCCTTACTAGTCAGCCATCAGAGATAAAACTTTGCACAAATCAGTAATACGACCGCGAATATTAACAGTAGATATCACTAGTGTCCCTAAACCGTATTATCTCCTAAAAGCTGATATGTCTTTTCTACAGCAGTCGAGTATTTTATTCACTTGTTCATTTAACAATTATTTTATGAACTCCAACTATGTGTTAGGATATAGGCCCTCTCAGAGTGAAATAATAGTAGACATTCCCTCTACTAATTGAATAATTTGGTCAACTCTAGCCCTATCTCAGGGGGACTCCAATGTCCCTTCTAATGCCCTTGCCTCTAAGCTTCTCAACGTTCTTAACTTCAGTTCCCTTCCAAGTCAGCTGTTGACCCCCATGGCCCCATGAGGACCTTGCTATCACCTGGTACTGCTCCATATCTGAAGTCTCAAACTCTAAAATTCCACAGTCTGATCAAGGCTTCATAGCCATCTAGCTTTCCCATTATGCTACTCCCAAACCCCGATCTTTGACTCTTCATCGTGGACTTCTGTTGCTTAACTCCTTCTCCATTAGACCCTCCTTAGCTTCATTTCCTCCATCCAGCCTAGAATCCATTCTCTTGACAAATACCTTCAATTCCATTGATGCCCTAACTATGCCACCCCAACCTTGCCATAGATTTAGCCAACCATTTGTGTTTTTAGAGCCCTGTACTTGGTCCATGAATCACTGCTGAAGAAATTTGCCTGACCATGCTGACTGATGCAAGGAGAAACTCAAAGACCACAGTCTAGACTGAGCCCCGTGAACTGCTGATAAGTTCCATCCTACCCTGTTGCTCACTTCAGCTATTTGGAGACTTCCCTGCTCCCCTCTAGACACCAACTCTACACTTACCACTGCCTCTATTACTGATGACCTTGTTTTCCATTTCAACAGAAAGTGGAAGCCCTAGACTTGAAGTATCTCAAATTCCTATTCTGCTTTTCTAACATAACATCATCTGCACTCGATTTTCTCTGCTGATGGGAACGCAAAATGGCACAACCTCTATGGAAGGTGATTTGGCAGCACCCAGCAAGAGTGCATATACCTTGAATCAGAAAATCCACTTCTAGGAATCTATCTGAAAGACAAAATGGCAAAAACACAAAGTGACCTACTCACAAAGCTATTAATTCTAACACTGTAAGAAGAAAAGATTGGAAACAGCCCAAATGTCTTTCAGTACCAGTAAACAAAGGCACATCCACGATGGAGTATGTGTGGTTGTTAAAAAGAAATGGAGACTATTATGGAGTGGTCTTCAGTAGTCATTCAGTGAAAAAGGCGAAGTGTAGAAGAAAGTTGTAATATGCTACCTTTGATGTAAAAAAGGTGGTGAGGATAGGAATCTATGTACATATTTGCTTATATTTTCAGAAAGAACAGTGTGTGGCTGCCTGGTTCTTACACACTGACTATTGCCTGGATGTCCCCAGGGAAGGATTCTGCCTCTTTTTTGGAAACCTGGTTACTGTTTATTGCCAATCATTTGCTAAAATGCATCTGAGATGGGCATTCCCCTTGGACATTGTGCCATGCCTTCCTCACTGCATACCAGAGCTATCCCCTGTAGCAGGCATCTGTGCCTCTCCTACCACATTCCAGATCTCTATCCTTGCTTGGCTGGCTCTCTGGATTCCTACAACCCTCTCCCACCTACCGCTTCCAGACTAGAGACAATGTAAAGGGCCAAAACAATGAAATAAATGATGGCTTCAAACACAGCTTATTGGCATTCAGGACTACTGAAATTACTGCTTAAAAATGGAATCTATGCTTTGCTGTTTCTTGTACTTAAGCACAAATGTCCTCAGCTAAAGCAATTGGCCTTCAGTTGGGCAAATCATCTTCCTGGAGCAAAAAAGATAAACTAAGTGGACGGACTTTCACTTGGAGAAGTCTGTAAATTAAAGAAGGTCTAGAATGAATGTATCAGAGGCCAAGCTCATTGCTATGTATCAGAAAAACCTTTAGAATTCTATTGGCTTGCCATGGTCCTGGGTCTACAGTTAATATTCAGGAGATAGTTTTTGAACATTTGTGGAATTTAAAGTTTTTGTAAAGTTGTCTGAAAAGGTAAGTAATAGTTCATGAGCCCACGAAGAAACGGCGTTTTGAAATGAATGTCTAGGAAGCGCAGCAAAATTGAGAAAGAATGTGAAAGAGCAAAGGAAGCTTCTGGCTGGGTTTGATAAGAGCCCTGGCTTAATTTCAACACATTTGGTAAGTATAGTTTAAGCTAGCGTAGCTTTTGCCTCCATAATGCATCCAGGAAATAACTGCTCCAGACAGAATAAGTGGTCAGCTTTTCAATGCCAATGGTGTTTTCTGCCTACGGTTGTAATCTGTCAGACACCTCAGTGGTTACAAAGAATCCTCCTCAATTTGTTCCAAATAGGCTAGTCCTTGTTAGACATGCAAATCCACTTGAATTCCATACAGAAAGAAATTCTCATTTTAAAAATTGAATTTGAAGTATGAAACGAAAGGCAGATAAGACAGTTCTCAGAGTCCAAGGGTGGCTTTTGGAAAGCCCAAGCAATCCTTAAAAATGTAGAGCGATCACAAGTGGGACTGCCTTTTGAAGAGCATAGGCTTTGTAACTGTACAGGGCACCTCTGTCTTTCCAGCAGGATCTGTTACAGTCTCCTCCAAGACACACCGAGTCCTCGCATATCTGAGAAGAGGGTGCATCCAAGAAGTCAAAATTGTAAACAAAGAACACAGTATCAGGATGAGAATTTCCTTTCCTGATGGGATTTTATATTGATTTCCCATATTTTGAATTCACTTAAAACAGCCATCCTTCCTCCCCAAGCAATAATGCTTTCAAGGGTGAGATCAAGACAGCCCAACTGAGAGGCAGTGCTAGAAACTGGAGTTTGGAATTAATGAATTTGGGACAAGCAGACAATCAATCTGAGTAATTAGGATCAAGCCTCAAGCTTTGGTTTTGCACGGTTGGGCAGTTCCGGTCAAGGAGCTAATTTTAAATGATTAGCCACTACTGTCTTTTAAAGAGGTTCTTAAATAAAACACTTAATCTTGATCTGTGATTACACATGCAAAACAAGGAGAGGGGATTGGAATATTCTGTGGATAATTCAAACTGAAGATGACTTATACTTCAAATATCTTGATAGCGACAAAAGTTTTTCTTAATTTTTTGTTCAGATAATTTCTTAAATTCTCTATTAACTGGGTGAGGGTATAGCTCAAGTGGTAGAGTGCCTGCTTAGCATGTTTAGCATGCAAGAGGTTCTGGGTTCGATTCCCAGTACCTCCTCTAAAAATAAATAAGCCTAGTTACCCCACCCCCACCAAAATAAAATAATTAAATCATACAATAGTAGATAAAATATTTAAAAAATTCTCTATTAACTGGCCAAACTGGGTAAGTGAGCATCGGACTCCTTAATGATCCAGTTTTATTATTATTATATCCAACAGTAAAATGAATTAGATAACTTTCTTATTTTCACTTGATTTTGCATTGTTTTATTAGTTTTCTATTACCTACTGAGTGAAATTCAACAAAAATTTTGAGGGCCAGTGTCTTCTAGGTATAAGGAATTATATTAAATCAATAAGGTGTGGTCTCTGTCTCAGTGCAGGGGTCAGTAAGATGGAGGTAATTTCCTCTATTGTAATAATGTAATGAAAAAACTTGGCTTGGAATTGTCTCGAATCTAAATAATGCATTTATCTTTCTTAAATGTACACATTTGTAGGCACAACCATGGTCTGTCATTTTGCACAACAAATGATATTAAAATGCCCATTAAGGATAAACAGATATTAACAACAAAAGGGAAAGGAACTATCCTGTCTTGGGGTCTGTATCAGCCTGACAATGTGAATTTCTCTGAACGATTCATAGCTTGACTTCTTTCTCCAGTGACAGAGACTAGATCAAGAAAAGCCCCCAATTAAGATACCGGATCAAAATCAGCCATTTTGAAGAAGTACTGCAAGAAAGAGAAGTTCTGATTCTAGAATACAATGCTTTCTTTTGAAATGTTTTCTGGATCATCAGAATTAATGTATTTGATAACAGTGTAGCACTCAACAGTCTGATATTTTTAGGCGGACAAAATTAGATGTATTAGAATGACCTTTGTATATTTACAGGCACACAGAAATACAGGAGTTTCCTGTGCAAGTCTGGAGATTCATACATAATTATGAATCTGAAAAGGCTACTTGGCACAATGTCTCAGCTCTAATTAGAGTGCCCATTTATTTCATTCATGAAATATCATTTTGTGTTGACTTTGGGAAAGATTCTGTGCTTGTGGGTGGGGTGGACACAGAGGTGAAGGGTACATCTTGCATCTGTCCTGAGGGAGGAGAAAATGTGGAGACAAACGCCTATCCCCCAGCAATTTCCAGAGCCAGGAATTCAGGTGATGGCATCCTCCCACAAAGAGCTTATATAACGGACAACCCGAGACAGTGTCGACTTTCTGGAAGAGGAAGGAACTGGCTGAAACTTGTTCAGAGTCAAGCTTATTCAATATCAATATCCACTTAAGAGGGTTTCCTGAGCTAACTTTCTCTTAGTCTGGAACATTCAGCAAAACAAAACTCTGCCAGAGTATAGATTATGCTTCATCATAACAATGCCTTTCAAATATCCACAGAAGTTTACAGGAACTTATTTTGGAAGCTTAAAAAAAAAAAAGCTCAAGGATATCATGCCCTGCTAATTTTTCTGAGCTGTAAATGACAACTTAAATGGTTATGAAAGATGGACTTTTAAAATTAGGAACAAAATCTATCTCCTAATCAGCAGCCATATTAATTAGCCCAAATATGTTAAAATTATATACAGAAATAATTCAAAAACACTGACCCTGGACGAATTTGGGCAGGCTGCTCTGGTTATGAGTGTTGGCCCCAAAGATGTTAAGAGCTGTGTTTTACCTTATCTTCTGCAAAAGGTTTTTTTTAATCATAGGTTTTCTGGACCAAGATTCACCTCCTCTATGAGATCCTTAGTTTGTGACTCTATATTTCTCCCCCTCATCTTCATCCCTTACACCTCCTAACTTATTCCACAATGTGGAGTTTTATTCTATCATCAATTTTCTACTGCTGCTGTAACAATGTACTACCAACTTAAAACACATACATTTACATCTGACAGTTCTGTAGTTCAGAAATTAGACACGAGTCTGACTGGATTAAAATCAAAGTGTGTTGACAGGGCTGTGTCCCTTTTAGGAGGGACAAAAGGGGACAATCCACATCCCCGCTCTTTCCAGGATCTCTGGCATTCTTTGAGTCTCGATGGCTCCCTCCTTCATCCTTAAAACCCGTAACAAGTCATTTCTCTCACCTTTCTTGTGTTGTCACATCTTTCTATGACTTTCTTTTGACTTCTCCTTCCACTTTTAAGGACCCTGTGATTACCTGGGGCCTCTTTGGATAATCCAGGATAAGCTCCCTATTTTAAGGTCAGCTGATTAGCCATCTTAATTCCATTTGCAACCGTAATTCCCTTTTGTCATGTAATGTAACATGCTGACATATTCTGGGGATTAGGATACAGACGTTTTTAGAGGCCATTATTCTGCCCAGGACATCGTAGAAGGCTAAAAAGTATCATTCTGTTGTGTTCACTGATTCTTTCATGACTATTAATTCATTTTCCCAACCACTTTCTAGGGGCCTTAGAGGCAAGGCCCAGTAGGTTTTAGAAGTATTTGTTATTTCAGTCCTTGTAGCTAAGAGATCTAGGGAAACAGAACATGTAAATGCCCACCTGAATATTTACAGTGTTTCTCAAATGTCCCTCCCTTGACTCTGGGCTCTCTCCACACCACCATGCCTGTGTCCTGAGTATCCAGATGCTCTAAAATATGCCATACAGACCTGTGGTCAAGTTAAAGTAAAATTCTTGCGCAAGAAGCAGGATTTCATGAACTGACAGAAAGTGCTGGAGACTCGCTTGAATCCCATGTAAAGCTATTGGCAAATGGAGTTTAGATCAGGGAACACCTAAACAAGATGAACTGATAAGGATGCTGCTTCCAGGGGTGCCTCCCCAGAGAGGTCCTTGAAAAGACAGATGAAGGTGTCAAAATATGGCCTCTTTGTGGTCACAGTGCGAGGGAGAAAGTGAAGGGAGGAGGGGACTGAGGGCATGCAACTTGATCTAATCAACAGGTAATTCATTTGTTCTTTATTATAAGAATTAGCACATGGTCACATTCTTAACTTAGACATTTAAAACATTAAAAAGTGTAAATCAGATCATACCCTTCCTATTAAATCCCCCCCGTGGCTTCCTCTCACATTTGGAATGAAATGCAAACTCCTAGGCCAGGTCTCAGAGCCCTGCGTGGCCTTGCCTTTCCTCTCTGTGACCTCACCTCCTCCTCCGCTCCCCACCTTGACCACAGACCTCTTGCTGAGCCCCTTCCCCTTTTAGCATCTTTGCTTTTCTCTACACCTGCGAGGCCTGTCCTGCTAACTGTTCACTGCTAGCTCCTTCCTGCATTCAGATCTCAGGTGAAATGTTACCTCCATAGTGAGAGGGAACATCTCCCTACCACAACCCCTTGTTTCAATTCCTGGCCTAGCACTTGCCATTCTCTGAGATTTATTAGATGCTTAGCTTAAGGGAGCAAGGAAAGTGCCAGTCTGTGTTACTGCTGTGTCCTCGGTGCCCAGAACAGTGCCTGGCAGGGGGTAGGGGCTCAATAATTATGGGTGGCATGAAAGAATAGACAATTGGGTTTATACATGACTTTACTGATGTACCACTTGGATGGGCACACCTCTGGGTTCAGAACTGATTTTACAATGTCATGGAAAATGTCAGTGATTTTACTGTGTTCTTTGTGAACATTTCAATGTCCATACAGCAAATCAAACTATTTGGCCTTTAAAAAAATCTGAGGTTTCTTTTTTTTCTTTTTTAATTTAAATATAATTGATTTACAATATTACATCAGTTTCAGGTGTACAGCATAGAGATTTAGCATTTTTACCGATTGTACTCCATTAAAAGTTATTACAAGACAATAGCTATAGTCACCTGTGCTGTAGAGTGTATCCATGTTGTTTATCTATTTCATACATAGTAGTTGGGTCTCTTAATCCCATACACCTAATTTGTCCCTCCCTCCTCCCTCTTCCCTCTGGTAACCACTACAAACTATTTGGCTTTTAAGTTTGTATAATAACAGACATCTGGATCAAAAAAGAAAGTGACTAGACATTTTGATATTGTGAAGACATTACCTAGACCTCAGTATTTTTTCCTGTGTTATCTGTTAGGTGACCAAATATGGTGAGATTATAACATGATGAATTGCTTTAATCTTACTTGTTTCAATGAATTCTGATAAGCAATACACACAAAGACTGAATAAGGCAATGCATATATAAAAAACACTTTGCACAGCATGTTTACTGCTATTGTTATTTTGTGAAAGGTATTATGATTGAATTTTAGGTCTGAACTGTGCTTACTAATATTGTGGGCTTTACATGTTAAAACAGATAGAAGTCTATACTTCAATTAAAAAATCTATATTTCAATTTAAAAAATTATAAACTGACTATACTTCAATTAAAAAAATTACATAGAAGATCTCAAAGTGCAAGTAAATTATCTAAAAGTATGAAATGCATAACATCACACAATAAAGCAATAATGCACTCAATGGAGTTGGAAAGAACAAATCAAAGATATATTTTCTGCCCATTCTAGAATGGAAAATAAATTTAATGTAATAGGACTTGGGACTTGAAATGTATTTATCATGCTCAGAGAGTGAACTGATGAGTGTGAATTATTTTTAATAAGCGGAAGAAATATCAGGGCAGACAAAACTGCCACAAAAGCAAATAGAATCTCTTTATAAATAGCAAATCACACTGAACCATGGCTATTTTGCTTTTTGTCAACTTGCATAAACCTCCTCCCTTTTATCAGTCTTCAGATCTAAATCACACACATCCATCATCCTCAGGTCAAACTGAATTTTCTGGCTGTGCAGTTGTCTGGGACAAAATCATTAAAGATTCCCGAGGGTTGATTAGCTGGCACTGAAAAGCGCATCGTTTCAGAAGAGAAATGCCATCACGGTCATTTCCTTAAGCATATTGCTGCTTTTAAAGATTGTTTTGCATACTTCTTTGAACAGTAACTGAAATTTAATTTACAACCTAATGGCTTTGTGTCCAGAGCTATCAGACGGTAGGCACATTTTCATAGGCAACAATTTTCATAGGGGATTTAGAAAAAAATTAAGAACTGCATGAGATATAGAATTAGGATATAGGGAGGTGTAAGAACGGGAACCAGGGTGTAGGCTGGGAAGTCTTTTTCCCAGGTTCAAATCCTGCCTCAGCTACTTTGCAGTGACATAAACCCTGTGCAAGCAATGCAACCTTTCAGAGCCTCAGTTTTCTCATCCAAAAACAGGGATAATATGCCAACTTTTCAGGCTGTTGGGAGTTCAATGAGGTGATTTGTGAAACACATGACATGTGCCAGGTACCTAATTCATGGCCTCAGATTAACTGAGAAGAATCAGTTTACCCATGCCAAAGAATGAAGGAAAAGGATCAAGGAGGCTTAGATGTTTGTGGCAACGTCTTTTAATTTGCCGAATAGGTCATTTTTTACTTTCCATGGGTGATGGCCCTGCTGGAAGCGTCTTGCTTTGTGGTCCCTCCCAGTGACGTGGGGCCCTGTCCTGTGGTCATTGCTCGTGGAAGCCCCTTCCGTACACACAGCCATTGCTCTCTCTCCCTTACAACTAAGGAGGAGCAGTGAGTGTCCTGCACCCCAGGAATCACAGAGTGAGAACCCAGTAGGGGGAAATGTCAATTCTGAAAAATCCCCAGTGGGAGAGAAGTTTAGGATGGACAACCTGATAAGGCTGAGGGAGAGCTGCAGATTTCCTTTCGTACTGTTGTTTTCAAGGGACGCTGAGAATGGAATGGAGCAAAACCAAGGCTGTGGAAATGATGGCTCTGGATTTCCCCCATCTCCTAGCCCACTTCCTCTTTCAAGCTGCTCTGGCTTCTCAGACCTGGGACCACACCTTTGGATCCAGTGGCCAGGCTCCCCAGTTCTCTCCTCTCCACTCGGAGCCTATCAAAATGCCCATCTGATCAGTCATCCATTACAAGGATGACATATGATTAAATTATTCGCACTAAGAATAATGGCCAATAGTGAATGTAATAGGTTAATTCCTGAGTGCTTCTGGTTCTTTAAAAGGAAAACACCTCTAGGTACTTTCCACCTAAGCATCCTGATAGGTTGGGCTGAAGTGTCACCTCTTCCACCTGGATCACAGCCAGCTTTAGTTAAATCTCAGAAAATGTTCCACAATATAAAGATCTATGAACAGTGACTGAATGGTTAATGACATCATCCAGTCCATCAGTCACCCATCCATCAAAGTGCCTGTCTGCACTCTAGGTGCTGTGTGTATAAGCACTGAAGTGGATCTACAAGACACCAGCTTCCTGAATTTTGAGCCTTGGTTTTCCAGATGCACATTTTGGAAAGGAGGTAGGTCTTCTCCAATGTAAGCTGGATAGTTACCATTTCTGAGAATTGCATCATATGAAGCCTGTTCATTAATAATTCTATTAGCACATCCTTTCACTATTATTCTTCCTCCAGTCCAGTTCTTGCTACATAAGCATGTACAATATTGTTAAAGACAGTGATGCAATTTTACGCAGGGTCTTGACAACACCCCTGTCCCCATTCTGCACACGTACAGTACAACTATCTTGCAAATGTAAGCAGTAAACATTATCACCTCCAGCTGGGCTCCTTAAATCTGCTTCTGACATTGCTGCCTCCTGATGACATCTGACCACAGTCTTCACAGTTCCAAGAAAACAAAGTTTATTTTACATTAAAAATACATAAGCAGCATGTGGTTTTATAACCACTCAGATTTTTGCATCGATGCAGGAAACTGGTGTTCCATTTCAATGGCATTTATATAAGATACTTTAGCCTGACATGGTTAGAATTAAGGAAGGCGACAGTCCTGGTCACCACTCGTGGTGAACTATGTGTCGTATGGATTCGTTTTGCCCCCTGCATAAATGCACTGGCCCTGGGGACAATGGGGTTTGTGCCAAGAGTCTCGGTGGGAGAGCTGTGCTTGGTATTCCTGAGGATTCTCCAATGTGAATCTAAAATGCATGTAATGACTCACCATTGTTGAAAGTTATTTTTCTGCCAACAGATTGCAATCTACACTAAAGAGACTAAACTGAAGTACACAGAAGCAGGGCTACCTCCAGCATTGCTGTTGATCATTATTTGTGGGCAAAGCGGTTGAAACAGTGAAATATATTGGAAAGAACAGGGACTTTGAGGTCAGAGGCAGCTCCTTCCTTATTCTGATATTGGCACCATGGAACTTCTCTGGACCTCAATGATCTCATCCAGAAAATGCGGTTGTTGTGAAGATTAAATAAAATAATGCCCCCTGCAGAGAGTGGGTACTCGAAGTTCATGCACATCCACTATTTCCTGCACAAGTTTGGGGCTGTGATTCGGATGATGACCGGTGGGAACAGGGGCTTGATGTGACAGGACTGGGGAGGGACCCAAGCTTCACAGGTATGAAGAGCATTAGATTGGCGGGCAGAGATTTACTGGTTCTGTGTTCCATCCCTGCCCCACCACACTCTATACCTTCCTCCATTAAAGCACGGTCATGTCTATGTGATTGACGGTGTCTCTGCCTCCCCACTAGACCTGAGGCTCCCTGGGTGCCTTGTCTTTTCATCTGTAGTCCCAGTGCCTGGCACTGCTGGAAGAATGAATGGAGTGACCAAGGTATTTGTATTTGGGTAGACTGGCCATCTGTGGTTACTTTGCTACAGAGAATGTTCTAGAACTGTAGAATCTGAATCTGACCCTTTGAGAGATGATTAGAGAACTTGTTCTCTATCCCTCTTTCCCTTTCCCCTTTAGAAGCCTAGTGAAGAATAAAGATGAAGAAGTAATGGGATTTGTGCTAATTAGAGAAATGCAAATCAAAACTACAATGAGGTATTATTACCTTACACCGGTCAGAATGGCCATCATCAAAAAATGTACAAGTAATAAATGATGGAGGGGCTGTGGAGAAAAGGGAACCCTCCTACACTGTTGGTGGGCATGCAAATTGCTGCAGCCACCGTGGAGAACAGTATGGAGTTTCCTTAAAAAACTAAAAATAGAGTCCCAGCAGTCCCATGCCTGGACTTACATATGGAAAAGATGAAAACTCTAATTTGAAAAGATATCTGCACCTCAATGTTCATAGCAGCACTATTCACAATTGCCAAGACATGGAAGCAACCTAAATGTCCATTGACAGATGAACGGATAAAGAAGACATGGAATGTACACAATGGAATATCACTCAGCCATAAAAGAGAATGAATTTGCAGCAACATGGATAGATCTAGAGATTATCATACTAAGTGAAGTAAGCCCAATATATGACATCACTTATATGTGAAATCTAAAGTACAACACAAATGTGAAATCTGAGGTATGACAAAAATGAACTTATTTACAGACTCACAAACATAGAAAACAAACTTATGGTTACCAAAGAGGAAGGAGGAGGGGAGGGATAAATTAGGAGTTTGGTATTAACATATACACACTACCATATATAAAACAGATAAACAGCAAGGACCTACTGTATAGCACAGGGAATTATATTCAATATCTTGTAATAACCTATAATGGAAAAGGATCTGAAAAAGAATATATATAAATATATACATAAATATATATATATAAAACTGAATCACTTTGCTGTACACCTGAAACTAACACAACATTGTAAATCAACTGTACCTTAAGAAAAATAAATAATAAAAAAATAAAAAGACTTATAAGAGATTAAAGGACAATACAGTTTGGGTGCTGAGTTTTGCATTTATCACTTCATTTAATTTACTGCTCATGTGTTTTATCATTTCTTTTTGATTAGGGAAATGTCTATTTTCCTTGAGAAGAGGCAGTGGTGAGAAAGTACCTTTAAATTCCTTTCTTATCTTTTGCTGCATTGGATCCTATGATTTTAGCCTCAGTGAGCCTGTCTTTCTAGCTGGATAATGAGAATCTCTGCACTAAGGGATGCTGAGAGTAGTCACACTGAAGTGCTGTAGAGGGTTTTCAAACATGGGACGTGGCACAGTATCTGGCACCATGGCGCTAACATCCTCCCTCTCCCCTGATGAGCATGTGGTACCATTGCCTGTCAGATGTCGGGGAAGCCCCACAGAGCATATGTTCCTTATTGTGTTACGGAGCTCTCCGAAGTCATCCAGAACATTTCCCTCAGGTTACAGATCCTGAGTAGATTTTCCGAGTCCCAGAGTTAGTGTTATACAAACTGCAATTTGTGACTCCCAAATTTCATAAGAGCAGTAGCAGCAGCAGATGGCAAAAATACATTTCTAATTCATTTACAACCCGCTCCAAGAAATGAGTTCTCCCTGTACTCTTCAACACTGTTATTTTTCTATATGTCTCTTCTATACCTTCTAAATAAAATAATTATGAAGGAGAGAGACTGGCTTACACTCCCCTCTGCTGAGAGCCAGCAGCAGTTTATATTACTGGGGAATCATAATAGAAACCTCTACTGCTGAGGAACAAGGAGTTTAATTCTGTTGTTTTTTAAGTCTGATGCTTAAGAGATGGCAAGGTGCTATGTATAATTTACCTTTATGTCCACAGAATGTTTTCTTTAAAATGTATAGCTGTGTCAAAAGCAATAGTCGGTCTGAGTCAAAGTCCTAAGGAACTACTTCAGTCTTGGTTCTCTATGAATTTTTTTTTTAAAATTGAAAGTATAGTTGGCTTACAATTTTGTATTAGATTCTGGTGAACAGCAAAGTGATTTAATTATACATATACATATATATATATATGTGTGTATATTTTTCCAGATTTTCTTCCATTATAGCTTATTACAAGACACTGAGTACATTTGCCTGTGCTATACAGCGGGTCCCTGCTGTTCATCTGTTTCATACATAGTAGTGTGGATGTGTTAATCCTAAGCTCCTAATTTATTCCTCCCCACCCCTTTCCCCTTTGGTAACCATTAAATTTTTAAAAAAATATTGTTTTTCTTGGGTTTTGGGGGGAGTGGGGAGGGAGGTAATTAGATTTCTTTCTTTCTTTATTTTTAGAGGAGCTACTGGGGATTGAACTGAGGACCTCATGCATGCTAAGCATGCTCTCTACCACTTGAGCTATACCCTTCCCCATTTAAAAAAAAAAAAAGCAAAGTTTCAGTAGTTGTTTTAAAAAAAAACAACCTTTCATAATCATGATGGTGATCATAGGTAAGTTAGAAAATTAACTGATTGGAAATCAATCAAGAAATTTTATTAGGAGACTGTCACGTGCAAAACACTTGATTAAAGTGTAAAGACTCTTCTCTGAAGGAGCATCAATCTGGGGAAATGAGACAGACAAGTGATGTGAGGCAGGCTATGTTTATTGGGTGTACCTTCCAAATAGCGCATTTCCGGGAACCACGAAACAGGCTGAAGGAGAACTGTGATGGTGTGTTCTCTCCCACACGCCTGTGCACATCCCAGCTTCCCTTCCGGGGAGAGAGGAAGTCCAGAGCCCCGGCCTAGGACTGGGTTTCAGAGCTGGACACGACTGAGTGAGGGAAGCTGGGGCAGGGTTGAGCTGAGTCCTGTCTGTGCGGTGGAGCATAAGGGAGTAAGAGCCAAGAGGGGCGATCAGTTAGGTCAGGGAGTAAAGCACTTAGGAAAGTAGAGCTGGAAGCATCTCTGGAGCCGGACTTCAACTCCGCCTCCATGCAGGGGGCAGGGCAAATCCTCTCAGCCAGTTGGACAGGGGCTCTTGATCAGAAGGCCTGGTCCCTTTCTTGGCTAGAGATTGGGCTCGTCTCCTGACATGCTCAACAAAGGAAGACCACTTGAAATTGGACCATCCAAGGAAGTCAGAGACCTTGTCAGGCCCTCCTCCACGCAAACAGACTAAACTTACTATGCCATTCAGTAAAGTTTCTGCTTTCTGTGTTTTCAAACAATACATTCCATCTTTTTCAGTTCTTAGAGGGTTGTTCACTAAGTAGTCCAGATCTATCACCAGCATGACCAATTTTCAGATACAGAAAACTGTAGAAGATGCAATACTGGGCTGTATTTGTATTAGACAAATAGGTCGTTCAGGGTGGATCGAGGTATTGGCGGATGCTGTGGTTTCATCTCAAGGTCCACAGTCAGGACCTGCCTCAGCTCCCTCATTTGATGGCAGAAAACAGTTATAGAAAATTCTCATGAGGCTGGCGTAGGGTATCCTGAATAATCCCCGTTCACTAATACAGATCAACCAGAGGCAGAACACCTCCGTCGTCCTGGAGAGCTTGCCTGCAGAAGCAAAAGGTTTTGGGCTGGGGCAGATTCCCCTGCCTGAGCAGCTCAAGCTAGTGGAACAAGGACCATCTTTTGAAAATGAGGGGGGGCCCAGCATCTGTTTCATGTGACCTCGGTTAAGCCATGAGATTATTCTTTTTTCTCTCTGCAGTGCCACTGGATAGCTATCGATTAATATTTACTGACTGTTCCCAATGTGCCAGCTGCCACTGGGATGAAAGCTGATTATCTGTTGAAATCGCTGCTGTCTTGTTTGGCTGACAGAGTTTGGGCCACTGGAAACTTTCTGAGGCAGCCTGTGAACGTCATTGCCAGGAGCAGGGCCAAGGACAATGACCCCACCAGAGTCGGGGCAGCTGTAGGCTCTGTGGGGACAAGCCAGATGAGCTCGGAGGTGCAGGCAGCACTGTTCCCTTCTTAACAGAAACTGCTTTTGAAAAAAGTATCTCTTTCTGAGCCAAGAAAAGTGGAGGGTGGGGATTTATGCTTCCCAGATAGAAATATGCTTTATATCTAATTCCTGGTGGGGAGACACAGTCTAGGAAAGAAAGGAGATTTTTGGAAGTAGAACTTTTGGCCGGGAGCCAGAAGACTGTCACAGGAATGTTGTGTCTCACTCCCTCACCCTCTTTCTGTTGGATTTGCTCTTCACTGCGGTTTCCAGGAAAGAGAAAGAGAGACTGAGACAGGGCAGCCTTTGGGATTATGGAAAAGTGGCAGGGACTTTGAGGTGAAACAAGTTTCCAGATTCTACAAGGTGATGATGCTGAGCTGGGGAGGGGGTTTAGGGTGGGAGGGCAGGGTACCAAGATCAGGAGAGAAGCAAAGACACTCTCAGGCTTTCTTTGTAGTTAAGCATAAGAATATATGAATAAATATCTAAAAAGGAATATATATTTCTCTTAATAAGTTTAATCAAAACACTAACGTAAGATATATGAAATGTAGCAATTAAAATGATTTCTGATATAGGGAAAGATAATTTGTGGGATAGCAAGGTAGGGAAGGCTAAAAAATTTTTTTTTCTTCCCAAACAGCTAGTTTAGAAGGCCTAGATTTGGGGGATGGGGTTTGACTGGACTCCAAGTTGCAACATTGATGTCTTTAGTCAGAATTAGAAAAATTCCAGGGAAAACAGGAATTTAAAATACTAAGAGACAATCTTTCTGGCAGTACATGCTACCTAAAATCATGCATATTTAGAAATAGCCCTACTTACCATCTCAGAAATCAATTATAATTTCAAACTTGTAGCAGAAGAAATTACTATTCAGAGTTGAGCTTTGTGATGATATGTGTAAATGAAAAAGTAAAAAGAGTCAGGAGAAAGAAAGGCTGGGAGAGAGGGGGGAGTAGAAATAGCAATAGAAAAATACTGAAATTATAAGGGGGATTAACTACTGATACAGTAGAGATTAAAAAAATTAAGTATTATGATGCACATCTTTATGCCAATAATATTGAATACTAAGATAAAATGGATAATTTTATAGGAAACAATGAAATACCAGACTGACTCAAGAAGAAGTGGAGAGTCTGACTACACCAACAACTATTAAAGAAACTGAAATCAGTAAACAGAAGCTTAACTTTGTCCAAAAGACACAAAGCCCAAATGGTTTTATATGTGACACTTAACAAATCTTCAAGGAACAAATTATTTCTTATAGAAACTATTTTAAAGAACAGGAAAAGAGAAAGCTACCCAACTCATTTGACTAACAAATAAAAATGAATAGAAAGTACAAGGACATCATAGACTAATCTCATTTAACAAATACAAATGAAAAATTCTTAAGTAAAATATTAGCAAGTTAGTTGAGCAGTATGTATGACTAAGGAGAATTTATTCAAGGAATGCAAGCATAGTTTAATATTTAAGATCTATTAATGAAATATTAATAAAATATAAAAAAACAGATTAAAAGAGATTATGTCATACACTAATGAGCTTATCTACAAAACAGAAACAGACTCACAGACATAGTAAACAAACTTATGGTTACTGGGGGGAAACAGAATGGGAAGGGATAAATTGGGAGCTTGAGAATTTGCAAAATTAACTACTATATATAAAATAGATAAACAACAAATTTCTTCTGTATAGCTATATTCAATATCCTGCAGGAACCTATAATGTAAAAGAATATGAAAAAGAATATATGTGTGTATATGGATGACTGAAACATTATGCTGTACCCCAGAAATTGACACAATGTAAATGAATTACGCTTCAATAAAAAAAGAGGTTATATCATAAAACATATGATCATATCAGTAGACAGAAAAAAATCTGATAGCATTCCACCATCACTTAGGATTAAGAATTCTTACCAAACCACAAATAAAAAAGAAAGTTCCTTAACCTTATACAAGAATCTCTCTAAAACAAAATTCCAAATTAATTTATAGCAATGCAATTCCAAACAAAATCCCAGTAGAGATCCTCATGATATACAACAAGCTGATCTTAAAATTCTCACAGAAGAGCACAAGGTTAAGAAGAGTTATGGGGATGTAATATGCACATAAGGAATATGGTCAGTGATAGTGAAATAACTTTGGATGGGGACAGATGGTTACTAGACTTATCGTGATGATCATTTTGTAGTGTGTTTAAATGTTAAATCACTGTGTTGTACCCCTGAAATTAACACTGTATGTCAACTGTATTGCAATAAAAGAAAAAGAAGAGCTAAGATAAGTTTGAAATACAAAAAATAGTTGGAGGTGGTGGGGAAGGGAATGGCTCAGTGGTAGAATGCATGCTTAGCATGCATGAGGCCCTGGCTTCAATTCCCAGCACCTTCATTAAAAATAAATACATAAATAAATCTAATTACCTCCCATCCCCAAACAAACAAAAAATAGTTGGAGTTGCCACTGTTATGAAGCCTTCCTTGGTAACTAAGGCATGTGATAGCAATGTGGGGTGGATGAAAAAGAACAAATGAAACAGCACAGAGAGTCCAGAAACAGTCCCAAATGTATATAAAAATACATGTGTGATGGAGGTGATATGGCAGATTGGTGTGGAAAAAAATTAAGTCCTCAATAAAAGTGGAAAGTGAAGAGATTCCTATTTCCTGACAGATACAAATTCTGGTGAGATCAATGATTTAAAAGTGGAGAGTAAAACTTTAAAACCTTTAGAAAATAACACAGGAAAATGTATTTATGACTTCAAGGAAGGGAACTGTTTCTTAAATAAGACATAAGAAGCATAAGCCATAAAGGAAAATATTAACAAACTGGATGATATTAAAATTCAAAACCTCTGAGTCTTAACCATGGGAGACAGCGCTAGACTGTTATTAGTCTAGAGAAGAAGGGAGAGGAACCTGCGTAATAAATCTTACTAAAATAACCCATATCTTCCATTAGTTTCTCCATACGTTTACTTTTCCACAGTTTCTTGTCCCTTTAGGGGCCCCTTTTCCTTTTTCTTGTCACTTCTCTATAAATTCTCTGATCTTTGTTAAGACACTATGTGAGCCCCAAGTTCTAACCACCCCTTTGAGTTTCCCCTCACTGAGTTTCTCCCACATGTGTGTGCACTGCACATGTTAATAGACTCTTTTTCTTTCATTAAAAAAAATTCAAAACCTATCTAAAACAAAAGACTCCATATTAGGGGGAAAAAAAAACTGGGAGGAGACATTTGTGAGGCATATAACCTTCAAACAATTTGTTACTGAAATTAGAAAGCATGCCTACAAGGTAATACAAAGAAAGCAGTCTGATAGGAAAAAAAAAAAGAGTGCAAAATCAGTGAGTAAGCAGTTCATAGTATGAGACAATCCTGTGGTCCCTAAACACATGAAAAGATGCTCAAACTCCCCAGTAATCAGAAAAACAAAAATTCACACGATGACAAAATGCCATTTCACCTTCAGATTGGCCCAAATTAAGAGCCTTGACAAGGCCAAGTAGGGGGAAAGAGCCGGGGAAAGGAAGCTCTCTTACGTCTGTGGTTGCTGAAGAGCCAGTCAACACAGTCATTTTGGAGAAGGATTTGGCAAGAAAATAAAGGTAAAAAAAGTGCTGCTCTGTGACTCACAATTCCACTTCCAGGTGTATAAAGGGACTTGTACTCGTGTGTGTAGGAAGAGATACAGGAACATTCACTGCAGCATTGCTGGTAACAACAACGAGGAGGAAACAGTTTGTACGCCCATCAAGAAAAGAAGAGCTTGAGAAAGGGTTTGGGGGGGCCTGTGCCTGGTCTGCGGGGGCCTCATCTAGCGGGATTCCGAGGCGGCGGCGGCATCGGTCCAGGCCCTGCCCTAAGATCTCATCCGGTTCCCTTTCGCCCTTCTCTCCCCTCAGCTCTATACTCCAGGCCCTGTCCCTTGAGCTCTGCCCTCGGATGTTCCACCGCCCAGAGCGTGCATGCGCCGTGGGGCGCCCCAGGACTAGGAGCTGGTGGGTTCAGGGGCTCCTGGGCGGGGGTCCCGGGGCGCCCCTCCTCTCTCGGGACCTGTTGTCCCGGTTCTCGTCTTTCCCCCGGATCTAGTATTCAGGGCGGACCAGCGGAGCGGACCCCGGCAGCTGCTGACCCTCTATAACCCCACGGGAGCAGCGCTTCGCTTCCGAGTCCTGTGCACAGCACCTGCCAAATACACACTGTTTGACACGGAAGGGTATGTGAAGCCTCAATCCTGCACTGACATTGTGATTCGCCACGTAGCCTCTAATCCCAGTCATTATGACGTCCAGGACCACTTCCGCACTGAGCTGTCTGAGGAGAGAACAGAGGGCCGTGTGGTGGGGCGCAAGGACATCACCTCGGTTCTGAGGGACCCCTGCATACCCCCTTAAGCTTCAGGGACAGCCTGAAACAACACCCCACCCAGGGCCTCCTTCCTGGACAGCACCACCCACGGCCCAACACTTCCCAGAAAATCCCCACCCTCAACTAGCCACCAGCTCCTTCCTCCTCTTCTTGCTGACAGGCATAGTCTCTGTGGCCTTCCTGCTTCTCCCGCTCCAGGATGAATTCGGCAGCCAGCTGCCCCAAATCCTGCACGTCTCCCTGGGACAAAAGTTGGTGGCAGCCTACGTCTTGGGCCTCCTGACCATGGTGTTCCTCCGGACCTGAGCTCCAAGCTTAACCTCCAGCCCCCTCCCTGGGCAGGGACATGGACCTGGACGTGAGACAGCCACTGTGATGCTCATAACCTTGCCTCAGCTCCTGCTTCCTTCTTCCTCCTTCCTGCCCTTACCCCACCCCCAAAACCCAGGGATTTGTATTCATTTTCCAAGTTGAATAAAATAAATTTGTAAAATTGAACTGAGAAAAAAAAAAAAAGAAAGAAAAGAAGAGCTTAAAATCCATCTTCCAGGGGAACGTTACCTAGCATTTAAAAAGGAACTGGTATCAGATGGTTAAATCTAAAAAACATATTTTAAATAAGGCAAGAGAAGGATCATTTAGGCTGCTGGTTAACCTCTGGGAAGTGAGAGAAAAGGATCAGGGTGGGCTCTGTATGACTTTGTTCCTCAGAAAAAAACAATCTGGAGCCACGTGTAGGTTTCAGTCAAGATGGAAAGTAGGTAGGTTATGCCGACCTCAGTTCTTTTCTCTTGATCTGAAGTAATTAATAATAAAGATTAAAACAAAGGAACAGCAACAAATCTACAATTAAAGCACAATGAAGCTACAAGGGGCAGTGAGTAAACTGAGAGGCTGAGAGCATCCTGGTAGCCGGGTCAGTGAGGCTGTAAAGGGCCTGCACCCAGATGGTACACAGCGTGGATGGCAGAACATTCCTGACCCGAGGCTGGAGCCAGGGAGATGCCCAGTATAGGACTGACAGCGAGAGGAACCCGCTAGTTAAACTGCCATTTGATGTTTGTTGGGGGCTGGATCCCCGTTTAATCGCTAGGTAGTTTCACTACCCAGTGGCTTCATTTTCTTCTCAGTGCATTCCATTTTTTTTTTAAACCTAATGTTCTGAGATAAAGAAACATTTTAGTGCTTTGTAAACCAAATCAAGTGGACCCTCCCACCAGCCATGTTCTCAGCCATCTGGCCTCTCACACACCATCCCTGACTGGGAGCCCAGCTTTGCATCAGGCTGTAAAAAGGGGTTGGAAACAGAAATGCCTTCTGGGCCCAGGTGAGCCATAATCAGGAGTGAACCAGGAGTGAGGCAAGGGCAGGCGGAAGCCTCTGGGGAGTGGAGGGGACAGTGGGAAATGCGAGAGGGCCTCTAAAGTGGGAAGTGGCTACAAATTTAGCTGATTGTTGCCACATGGAAATGAGGGTGAGTGTCATCAGATTTTTTCCAATTCAAGAGAAGTCAGAAATATGGATTAAAAAAAAAGATCTGAAATGTCCTGATTTTTAAATGTTCCAAGTAATTCAAACGTTTCTGAAAATACTGTGTAGGACAAACAACAACAAAAAACATACACAAGCCGCTCCTTGGGGATCTCTGCTAGCTGACGGTCTTGTTTGGAATCCACAAAGCACTGGCTCCTAGGATCCACCACTGGGTCTCATTACTGCCCCCTGTTGCACAGGAACTACAGGTGCAGGCTAGTAATGAACACATACGCACGCGTGCATACTCAGCCCTAAAGAACTGGCACAAAGATAACAAAAAGATGTGCTGTGTCAGCTTTGTGACATCCAAACAGGACCACCGAAGGAGCTAGGATGGTCACCTAGCGATGGTCCATGTCCTCATGTTACATTCTCCCTGTGCTGCAAGCCCCCTCCTCACTCCCCATCCCCCGCTTTCATTCCATGAGGCCCCTGAAGGCATCTGAGCTTTTCTAACAGCTCATTGACAAAGGGAAAACCGAGGTCCAGAGGGGTCGGTGGGGCAGGAGGGGGGACACTGAGAGGTTACATGGGAGGAATCGAGGAATTGAGGAATCGTACGTGAAGGATGGTGATGCTCTAGGAATTTGTCGAGTGTGCTGTTGGGCACAGGTGTGCCTTAGGGTCTAAAGGGCACCTGAGCCCTTTACTATGTTTTTTTTTTTTTTTTTTCCTGCTAAGAAGAGTAGACTGTAGAATCAGAAGTTTAGAACTGTTATGGAACTGCTCTCATTCGCAGCTATAATAAGGAACTGTACATTTCCCCAGCCTACTGAAATGATAACTCTGGGTTTTATTTTTGGAAAAAGTACTTTTCATCTAGTAAAAAATTAATGGCCTCTGAGTGACAGGGAAGTTCCAAGTGGTTTTCACTAGCCCTTCTCTGGCTGCAGCAGAAGGTAGGAGTGAGGGGCCCGGGCCTCCTCCTGCTCCGAGGGTGGACAGGAGTCCGAGGAAACACCCTGTCCATTGTCTGGGTGCTTCTACTTAAGAAACACAGGCTTTATTCTCCAGAACCTTTCTGAGCCAGTGGCTGGGCAAAGGTAGTTAAGAGTTGTGCATAAATATTGCTAATGTTAGCAACTAACTTCTGTGTAGTTGTGCTTTCCCGTCTACAGATGTTAGGGTCTCTTTACTGTTCTTTCTAAGATTTGGAATAAGTAGAGCATTCCTTCTACTTGAAGTTAATATAGAATAATCACACATCTGATCTCGGCTTCTTGGATTTGACCGTGCATGGGGAATCATCCGCGGATCCTGTGAAAGTGCAGATTCTGATTCTGTGTGCGTGGGTAGGTCTGAGATGCTGCAGAGCCGTCAAGCTCCCAAGTGATGCTCCCATATTGCCGGTCCATGGGCTGCACCCTGAGGAGTAAGGGAAGGTCATGGCTAAGCCAAGGCTAAGGGGGAGGGGGTTGAGAGGAGTGGGGAGAAGACGCAGCTTCCCTTTCTTCACTCGGAAGATGTGTGTGTCCTCTCCTCGCCTGGGTGATCATATGTCATCTGACCCTTGTTGGGGGAGGTCCCTAGCTGGGTGGTGGCAGATGAGGCAGCAGGGGCCCAGGAGGACAGGTATGTTCCTTCCGGGAAAAACACAGTAATGCCATCCGTTACTGTTTTTAGGAGGGCAGCTCTGGAGGAGGTGAGCTTAAGATCAGAGGCGGACAGTAGAGCTCCTACAAGCAGCAAATGATCAGTGTATGGTTTTTGGAGATGGTGGTGGGTTAGGGAAGTGAGAGAGGATGACAATTCTGCTCGTCTATTCTGAGATTTTTCCCCATTGCAGACTGGATGGAGTGAAATTAAGCCCGTGTGCGCCAGGTCTTTTGGCCCGAGTCCCTGGCACACAGATGGTGTCACAGTGGGGCCCCGCCCCCTCCTGTTCCTGACTTGGAGGTGATGAGGGCCTCTAGGCCCCGCAGGATGGTGACAGATGTTTGGTTCCAGCAGCCAAACAAGAGCCTCACCCACAATGTAAACATTTCATCTGCTCGGCTGGTCCTGTCACAGCCCTGCCTCTGAACAACTTTCTTCCTATAGGTCTTTGCATCCACCTCTCCATGGCTGAGATGATAAACTACTGATGGGCAAGGGCTGGGGTGGGCCCCCAAAGCTGGCTCTGCTACTATGCATGCACACTGGGTGGAAGCCAGACTCGCCAACAGTCTGTCAGGAAGTCCCAGGGGGTGCGTTCCACTCAGGACCACCGCCGGCAGGCTGGGAGAGCTCTTGGCATATCTGTGTTCATCAGTGGCTGGAACAGGATGGCGCTTTCAGTTTCATTTTAAGATACTCTCAATAATTGTGGAATGTCTCCAATTAATCCTGATCATTCTGGGCAGAGCCACATCACCTAAGATGCTTCGTAAATGACTCTGGGCAGTGGTAAAGATTTTTTTTTTTAATGAGAGTTATACAAACTAAAGGTAAAAAGTTAAAGGAAAAGACAGTCTTCAACAGACAAAAGAGCAAATAACCCTAATTCACTTTAAATTGAAGATGTGAAGGAGCTTGAGTAAGCGAGTCCACACTTGCCTTTTGATGCTTCCGATGGAAATAAGGAAAATGCTATGTACATTACATGTATTTCACGGAATACCAAATTTGTCAAAACTAAGCAACACATTATCTGTTCTCAGAAAACAGGAGTTTCAGGAAATGCTCTTCTATGAGAAAAGTTAAAATCTGTACGAGAAGAGGCTCTGGCTCCCTGAAAGGTAGATGGGTTATGGGTACCACCTGGGTGGGGACTGGGTACCTCATTCTGCCTCCCCATCCCTCGCAGGGCCGCCTGAGTGACTTCCAGAGGAAGTAATGGACTTCCCTTTGTTCTAAATGGAAAGACTCGTGTGTGTGTGTGTGTGTGTGTGTGTGTGTGTGTGTGTGTGTTGGGGGGGTGGGGAGCATCCCCACCACGTCATGTAGGCTCATAGATCTGCATCATTATCTCCCTCCCCATTGCTGTCACATGATCACTGAACACCCGATTATTCCTTCCTCTTTTTGTCACGCAACTCATCACTGCCAATCACAGGCTCCTGTTCTCTTGGTGGTCAGCTGGCCCTGCCAGAGGCCCCTGGGTAGAACCATGAACAGTCACTGAGAAGCTACTCTGCATCAGGCACTTCTGTGTTTCTCACCTAATCCCATTCCAACAGGTACAGGTGGGGGCACTGGATTTATTATTCCAATTATGAGAAAACACAATTTAGTCAGGTTAAGTTTTTTGTGTTTTAAATCCAAAGCCGCAAGGCATATGTCTGAGGCAGGCTTCAAAGTGGTATTGACTCTAAGACTAGGGTCCTTTCTGTTGGTTCTGCTACACAGTTGTGGGGAGGGTGGCTCAGCATTCACAGAGAAATGAAGCAGGCTCTACCTGCATGGTGCATGGTCCCCCCATCTATGGAGGAAGAGGAAATGTCTCTCTGGAAGTGCTGGCCATTTTAGGTCAGTTTCAAGTTTGGATTTTAATAAATGAGGGTTTTAAAGACAAAAGTCATCACTGAGATCCTTTTTGTGGCATGGTGGAATGTGGAAGTGTCTGAGGGGAGCAGTCTACAAAGAGGGTAGAACTTGACCTTGTGTTGGGCCAAGTGTGGGTGTTGCCAATTCAGGGCACAAAGCTGAGTCTATGTGATTCACTCAGCCAGTGAACACTTTTTGAGCTCCTACTATGTGCCTGGAGAGGCTCTGGGGATCCAAAAGGAATATGCAGATACACTCAATCTATGCAGGAGATACAACTCTTCAAACAGATGCAGAACAGAGCTGGCCCACACGGAGAAATATAAACGTTGTGGTCTGCCGGGAAAATAACCTCCTTGCATATTTTAGAAGATTCTCTGCCAGGACTTTCTTTCCTTCTTGAGAGCTGAACTGCTTTATGCTAATGGGATGAGGTTAGGCACAGGATGAAGACCACATTTCTACTTTATGTCCTTTCATGCAAGGGTAACAGTTTCTGTTTTGAAAAGCTGTTCTCTGTTCCATGTAGAACATCTTGCTATCATTAAGTATTATGTACCACTCAGGACAATTTACTAGGGACAATCGTTTTTAGGACAGACACAAGAGTCATGGAAACCTCCACAGATGATAAATGAAATCAAAAGACTTCCTTTCAATTTTTTCCCCCGAAAACAAAAACTGATTAACATCCAAGAGACTATCTAGGGACTCTCCCACTGCACACACAAGAACCACCACGTTAGAACTAATGGAGGAAAGGATAAAACTGTAGAAGATGCACATCAAAGAAAGCCAGTGAAAGATCTACCTTTAAAGGCTGATGGCAAGGTATTTGGAATGAGGACTTTCTGACAGAGCTATTTGCCTGAGAAAGATGGTCAGTGCCCTTTCTGCTGAGAACTTCAGTCAATTATAGTCACAGCTGCACCGCTGAGATGCCAATTTATTCTCAGATGCTGCCAAAAGGAGCAATTTTCACAAAATGCACCACACGCCTTCTCCAGAGACATTCGTTCTTGTAACAAACAAGTGGTCACAGCTTCAAAGATGCAACAGGCTGTGTGATGCTGACAAGCTGGCAGGAGAGTTCTTTACACTTGAGCACTTTGTTTTTGGACATGGGAGGGCTGCCCTCCAAAGCTGGGAAGAGGGCATGCTGGACTGGTCCCATCAATCAGATACTCCTAGATTTGGTCATGATTCTTCTCTAAGATACAATAGACGTGTACAGTGATTCATCCAAGCAAGAATTATGAGTGGCATTCTCAAGTCTGATTTGATTAAGGTACCATAGGTGTTTAAACTATTTTATCTCCCACAATACAAAAGTGTATTTTCTCAAGCATCTGCTAGCTGTATGGTTAGCAACACAAATTTAAAATAAAACTACAGTGGGAAACATTAATTTATTCATCCAAGTAATATTTGTTGAAAGCCCTTAATTTGAGAGTTTTACACAAATAGCAATGCAAGAACTTGGGGGAAAGAATGCAGTTAGGAATATTTCAGTATGAAGAGAGATTAAGATTAAGACTGGCTACAGGAGCAAGTCCTATTGGATAAACTCAATTCAATTTTCAAGCATTGGCTGAGTATCAACACTGGGATGGGAGGTGTTGAAGATACAAAAATACAAATAAAGTGGGCTTCCCAGAAGCTTGCAATCTAAGGTATTTACATGTTGGTAAAAGTTATAGTTAAGGATTATTAGTTACAACCTCCTTCTCACGTGAAATATTTGTTATTTTTGTCTTGAGCTGCCTTTGCAATGCTTTTCGCCATTAGCACACCAGTGGGGATTTCAGTGTGTCCAAAGTTGAAAGCTTTGTGACACATTCATTCATTCAATAAACATCTACAGAATGGCACTGCACACTTCCTTCTACCTAATTTTCAACAATAATTCCTGAATGCAATGCTTTTATCTGTAATAAACATGCTTCTACATCCATTATCTGATTTATTCTTTCAGCAATCCTGTGAGGTTGGGTTGGCAGGGCGGATATTATTACAGATGAAACTAAGGCTCAGAAAGGTTAAATGCTAGTGTCACATAGCTAGTGTGTTTAAAAAAAAAAAACAAACAGAATGAGAAGCTACATCTTTTGACTCCATTTAAGTGGCTTCCTATATATCACACACTTGCTCTTACTATCATTAGCTACCATTTACTCACTGCTTTAAAACAGGAGGGGGGCAAAGTATTTTGTATCTATCTCCTTTGAATCCTCATAAGTACAACTTAGGAGGAAGGCAAGACTCAGAAAAAGTAATTTACTCAAGGTCATAGTCATACAGCTTACAGGTGGAAGACCCTTGGACCATTTCCCTACACTTTCCCATTCTGGGACACCTTGTTTCCACTCAAGAGAATATAGTATGAGGAAGGTTCAGGTTCTCCCTGACTTGAATACTTTGTCCACTAGACACAGCATGCACCGTGCCTAGGGCTATGATACTTTTAGGGAGCCACTAAATGTTTTTGTGGTAAGTTTATTTCAAATTAGTAGAAGAAATGAATATAAAAACTAATATAGAAGAATGACTCAAACCTGGATTATATTCATTGTTGCTCCAGTGCAGTCATAAAATATAATTTAAAAGATGTTTTTAATGGAAGAAGGGGCCACAAAGGCAAAAGTTCCTGGGTCCCATGAAAATCAGAATGCAGCCTTGCTGCCATGTCCCCTTCCAGATGTGGATAAAACCTCCAAGAGTCTCTGAGCTTTCCTGGGGTCTGCTTCTCCCTCCAAACCCCCTGCCAGCTACGAGGTACAGACTCACTGCTCCCTGCCTCCTAAGGCCATTCAGTCCTGTGCTGTCATCACCCACAAGGCGGGCACCTGCACCACACCCCAGTTCTCACCTCTGGCTGCTTCCCGAGTGGGATTCTTTCCCTCCCTATGGCTGTGAGAGGACTGGTGCTGGCTTGGGCTGGAGGGTCACCTTGCTGGGTGAGCAATGTCTTCTACTCTGTATGACACCCCCCCCCAATTCTGGCCACCTGCCTAATTCTAATTTTGGTAAATGAGGACTTTGTAGGAAGAAAGGCACCCTATCCCATTGAAGGATGGTTTGGTTGGTGGTGGCTAGCATGAGATTGGGGTACAGGGAGGGGCCCCACTTCCATCTCCCCAGGCCTGGATGGAGCCTGCCATGGACACAGGACGTGCACCTTTGGCACAAACAAGCTCTTCCCCTGATGCTCCAGTGTCCTGTTTTGAGTGCTTTTACTTTTCTCAACAGATCAATTCAGAACAGTGCATTTTATGTCTTCCCATCTGAGCTGTAACTCAGGCCACCAAGGTAGTATTTTTTAAATGTTCACTTAAAATAAACAGCTTCAAAGAGTCTCTTTTAATAACAAGGCCCTTATTAGACTGGAAAACATGAATGTGCAATAATTACATTAAAAAAAAAAACTAGAATAAAACCAAAATAACCTCCATTGGCTTGTAGACTATTATTTCATTGATCAATGACATGGATGTCTGCCATGTTTATGTTATTCATTTCAAAGAACTGGACAGAATTTTTCCTGTGAACCCTTATGCCATCCTTGTGAGGTAAAAGATGAAAAGAAGATAACAGTCAAGCAATACTGGAATATACCCAGAGGTAGTGGCCATTGCTCCTCTGCTCCAATCTGGAAAACAGCAGTAGTGATGTCATCTTCATTTGATGCAAAGGAAAAGGAGGCACTGAAGTGGGAATGCTGCTGCTGGACTGATGGTTCAGGGCACACCGTGTCTACTGCGGGCTAATAGCTCACTTTAAATGTGAGTGGATTTATTGGGTTTGCCCTTTTGAAACCCCAACAAGCAAAAGCAAAATGTGTCCCAGCTCACTGATTAAGTTCATGAGAAGTGTGGCCTGTGACAGTGTGGGCAGCATTTTATAAAGCTCTCTTGTTAGATCCCAGACTCATTTGACTAATTCAGGCTTAAACAAGAGCCATTATTTATTATCAAGAAGACAGTCCGTGACCTGCAGCTTCAAGATCTGCTCACAAAGGACTGACTGCCCAGAACAAAGGTAAGAATGGTTTCCTGTAAACTGAGTAAATATTCACATCTGGGGCTACCTGACTTCTCATATTAAGCCATATGTCCCACAATATAGTATTCAGGGATGCATTCATCAGGTGTCACTTGTGTAGACAGAATGATGTCTAAAATAGAGGAACACGAAGAGGATTATAAATGGGTGAGCAACTGACTAACGTAACTCCAAGTGATGGGCTAACTTATTCATTCATTCATTCCTTCATTATTATTTAGTAATCTCTTACTCTATGCCAGGTAGAATGCCGGACATAGTTTGGGACACAGAAATTCCTTGGAAGCAGATACAAACTACTATATACAGAACAGATAAACAACAAGGTCCTACTGTATAGCACAGGGAACTATATTCAGTATTTCATAATAACCTATATGAAAAAGAATATATGTGTGTCTAACTGATCACTATGCTGTACACCAGAAACTAAAGCAACACTGAAAATCCTTTGATAAAAACAAAGAAATTCCAGGCCAGTTATAGAACAATGAAAAACATGATTAAAATGTTAAATTTAATGTTATGTGTATTTTACAATTAAAATATTCTTTTAATTGCATAATTAAAAAAAAAATTCCTTGGACTTCAGGGCTGAAAGACATAGCGTCTGTCCTCAAGGAGCACGTCTTCTGTGAGAGTGTGCAACCCAGGCACCCGGAGGAGGCAGCGAGAGCACAGAGAAAGGCAGCAAACGTACAGTGGGGGTTCTGAGATGGTTTCTTACAGAAGAGGACACTTGATCTGAATCAATTTCAAAGTCTGCAATTGATTTAATTGGGAGTCCCACCCTTATAAAAAAAAATTTTCCTACCTGCTATAAATCATTAAAAATAGATGAGAATTTTGCTTTTTTTTAAAAAAAAATTCATAGCGTAAAAGGTGTCAGTAGCAGCAGTTATGCTTGCTTGCAGAAAGCACACTTACTTCTCTGAATGTCTCTGCAAGTGGGTCTGAGAGGTCCAAGAATGTTATTGAAACAAAAGCATATTTATTCCAAAAAGGCTTGTTCTGTGTCAAATGTGTTCAAACAGAGCAACTGTAATGAGAAGGACATTATGAGTGTTCCTTTTAAGGTTTTTGACTTTCCACGTCAAGTACCCCTGGGCTGGAAAACTTGATAACTTTGGATCCTGTGTATGGCTACATTGCACTTGCTTTGCAAAGGTGTTTAGAGATAGAAATTGAAACTGGGTAATTGACACTGAAGTAGAAATAAATCTGTGCAAACATACTTAAAGGACAGTTTCCCATCTTCTAAGCTTTGCTCCCATGAGTTTTCTTACAGGAGCCTCTACTGAACATGGAGCCACTCTGTGCTTGGGTCGGATGACATATCTGTTTTCCAGTAGAATGCTCTCGGTTGTAACTGGACCTAGGAATGATTGATGGCTTGTCAAGCCATGTATGGGAAGAGTGATGGGAGTGTGTCCCAGGAGCAACACGGTACAAGTGTCACAATGAGAATTGCTGCCTTTTTTTTTTAAAGTCATAATGCTCAGCATACTCAGACTTCTTTGTTGGCTTTTTCCATTACCGACCACTCTTGGCAGTCCTTATTTTCACCGTCTGAAGGTAAGTGTTAATTCTGCATATTTAATTCTGGTTGAAACTGATAATTAGTTGAACAAATATTTATTGAGTGACTACAATGGGACAGGTCTTGTGTCAGGAGCATCACCACCTGCCTTGGTGGACATGATAGTACACACGGTGAGAGGAAGACGGTAACACACAAAGTATTGCACACAGATGATCACAAGCAGTGCTGAGCACCATCAAGAAAAGGGACAAAGTGAAGTCAGGACAGGAGGGGGAAGGGGGTTACTTAGGTAGGTCAGGGACTGCTTTGCCGAGGAGGTGACATTTCAGAGGAGACGATAGGGATGAAACAGAGGCGGTGAACCGAAGAACGGAAAGACAATATTCCACACAAATTCATGAAAGAGTTTAGAGTGTTGTGAACGCTGAAAGTCAAAAGCTTTAAGAAGGAAAGCCTTTTATAATTTTGGGAGTTGCTTATAAAAAATGTAAATAACGTAAGCAACTTAAAGAGGGGAGAAGACTAACATTTATTAAGCAATTGTTATTTACAGCCAGGGACTATTCTAAGTGATTCAGTCATGATAATCATAATAATCATCACGATCATTAGTGCTGACTAGTTTTAAGTTATTAATTATTATTATACTAAATTATTAATTTAGTGAGTGGTAAGTACTATGCTATAGGCTTTCAACATATATTTTCGCACAAAAACTATGCAAGAAAATATGCCCTTGAAATTCAAGGGAGCATTCCAGGCTCTCTGAAAGAGGCTTGAGAAGAACCAGGCAGAGCAGGAAGGAAGCTGGGGCACAGGCCTGAGAACTGGACGCCTTGGATAGAGTTCCCCATAGCTAGCAGAGGGGCACCTGGTGGGAGTGTCCCTAGCCTTTGGGCATCAGGCAGTGGGTAACTGTTGGCTGCAAGATGGAGAATGAGGATGGGAGTGGTGAGGGGCCCTCACACAGCTCTGAGTGGAGGTGAAAAAGCTGAGATAGTTTTATGGCTATAACTCTGCCAACAGCAACATGCTGTGAGTGGTCCTCAGAGGTCAGCCAAGGGCCAGCGGTCATCATTCTGAGAAGAGACTCTGAAGGCCTTTGCCAGAGGAGTGGCCACTGGTGGAGGAGAGAAGGCAACGGTGAGCCATGTGGCAGGCAAACTCGGCCAGGCAGGAGGTTCGGGAGATGATGATTCAGTACCAGACATTTTGATTTGAAGTGTCAGCAGGACAAACATATTTCAAAAGTATTAAACACTGGTCCTGATTCCTTCTCACACCCATTTTCTTCAACCAAACAGAATCCCTTCCGAGAGACTTAATTAAGCAGGACTACCCTGAGAAAGCCCAGCCTATTCCTTTACAAATGCTCTTAAAAGAAGATCAAATGTTGAAATCAAGCCGGGCAATAAAAGAAAAGTGCTGGGAATGGCTCCACGTTCTGCTATATATAGAATCCTATTACAGTTATCTCCTGTCTTTCAGTTATTTTCCGTATCTGTATTGGTAAATCACATGTTGGGACACATCTGCATTCCCTGAAAGCAACAGAAACCTTCCCTATCTCGAGCCTGGATCATTAGCTGGGAGCCCATACTCCCCTGACATGCACACACGGTAGGTAATATACACTCTGGCTGACCTTAATGCAAGTTCCATAAATTATTTATACCTCCTCTAAGGCAGGCAGAAGGTATCTACTATCGAACTCACACAGGGTTTTTGCTTTGGTTTTTGTTTCTGTTTTTTATGAACTAGGAGAGAGGAAGAGAAGATATATTTTCAGAATAAATAACCCACTTTCAAGATATAAAAGATGGACTTTACGATAAAATATTAACTTCGCATTTTCAAAGATCTACTTAGCGCATGTTTTTCCTAATAAGGAGCACAAAAGGGTGGATACTGGTCCTCTGAGTGGACAGGGGTTAGACACTGGACTCTTCAACCTGATGAAGAGAACCAATCCATTTAGTGACTTCTGTATTATTTAGGCTCTGATTCCATCATCTTACCCACCATCCCGCATTCCTGCACAGGACCTACAATTGATTTGAATCAGGCTTAGTTGAGGCAACTGGGAGGCAGGCTGGAATTGAGTTTTAGAAAATGCTGATTTTTCCTTACTCGGCTGGCCACCTGGATTGAGTGTGAAAAAAAAAATATTATGCTTTTTGTACACTTATCGCTGTTAGTCACACTTTCACAAGCTGTGGGCTCTGTCACCGTCTCAGAGGCTGGAGTCCCAGGTAGGGGATCTTTACCCCTCCAGTGAATGAAACATCCTCCGAGTACAAATGCCAACTCTAAGAACACTGACCACTAATGATAACATGATGGTTAATACCCAGGTGGGATGACAGCTCAAAGGATGCTACACTGACAAGGAAGCCGACACAAAAGTTTGGACTTTTTTTTTGGATGCATTAAGTGACTTGGATTTTTGGATAATAATAGTGAAATCCATTAAAACACACAAAGACCTAATAAAAATTCCACTACTTCAGAATTTATCATCATTTTGACAGGCCCAAGCTGGGTTCGCTTATTTTTGCTTGGTAAAACACTTTCTTAATAGTGTAAAATTAATAGTGCAAACCAGATTGCAGAGGGAACGTTTAAAATACTTAAAGGACAAATTGTTTTCAGCACTGACAAGCCCTGTAGGAGTGCTGTTTACATAGAAACAAATGACACGCTGCTCATAAACCATTAGAATTTGTTAATTAAATCAGATCTTCCCTACTAGGCAACACTGAATTGACTTAATTTGAGTTACTGTTTTTTTTTTTTTTTGAGAATAAAACTGTATTTCTTAAAATTCTATTGTAATTAAAAGGAAGACTATTTGAAAGCGTGCAAAAAACATGAGATTTAGGATCAGAAAAATCGGGATTTGTATGACAGACTTTCCCTTTAATTATCTTTGTGACTCTGGGTGGGTGGCTTCATCTCTAAACCTTTGTTTTCTCTTAGGTAAAGTGAGGCCTATACTGACCTTCACAGGTTATTTTGAAGATACCACAGTTATACGGCCAGACACTAGAACCGCTGATAGCATGTAATAAGGGTTCATCTGTGTGTTTATCTAGAGAGACTTTGGGTTTGAGAGGTAAAAATGTAATTCTGTAGAAATGCAATACAATCTCACAAACAGGAGAGAAAGTAAGCAAGAACATGGTGATCTGCCATGAAAAACAATGAACTTTTGCCATCTGCAACAACATGGATGGACTCGGAGGGTATTACGCTTCATGCAATAAGTCAGACAGAGAAAGACAAACACTGTATATGATACCACCTATATGTGGGACCTAAACAACGAAACCAACTAGTGACTATAACAAAAAAGAAACAGACTCAAAGATACAGAGAACAATTAGTGGTTACTAGTGGAGAGAGGAAAGCAGGGAGGGAGTTAACAGGTACAAACTACTATGCAGAAAATAAATAAGCTACAAGGATATATTGCACAGCACAGGGAATATAGCCAATGTTTTATAATAACTGTAAATGGTGTATAATCTTTGAAAATTGTGAATCACTACTTTGTATACCTGAAACTTACATACTATTGTAAATCAACTATAACCCAATTTAAAAATGGTGATTTGATTAACTATAATAAAAATAACAGCTTTCGTTTACTGAGTACCAGCTATTACAGAATTCCCTTCTCATAGAAGAGAAAAACTGTGGAAATGCCATCCTTTATAACTTCAGTGTCAAATCCAACAGTCTAGCATTAGAAAAGGAAAAGAGGCTCAATAAAAACCATTTATTAAAAATCATAAAATTTCTTTAATGTCAATATTTTGGAAAATTTCATGTTTTAAACATTTAACAACAATTGAAATTTTATGGGTTTTGTGTAAATATATCAGGAAAGAAATTGACCATATAGTTAAAGGCCACAGCTGGCAAACATACTGGCAAGTTCACGACTTGCATTTCTCTTTACATCTCTATTTATACTTGGATAATGATTTGTTTAATTAAGTAAAAAAATTAAATTTGGCTTATCTCTAGACTTGAAGAAATTAAAAATGGTGGCCACTTCACAAGTTTTTTGAGTTTCAAGTTTCTAGTGTTTCTCAATGAAATAAAAAAACCCAACCACACATTTTAACTTGGTAACAACTCTGAAAAGGACAGTCTTTGGCCACAGAAGATACAAACTCTCTCCATTTTACAGAGCATTCATGGGACATTAGGAAGTCATCTTAACACTATTTAAGCACAACATTAATTTTAATATAATTAATGAAATTTTGTGAATTAGTCTTTGATTCACTTTGTTTTTCAGGTCAAGCAAATTGAGATTTTCCTTTTGTTAGGGAGCATTTGGTCCAGTCCTGGTATAGGAAAGGTCATTGTCAAAACCAGACAGAGCCCCCACCCACATTCTGCTCCACAAAGACACCCTTGGCTCTAAGAAGCCAAGTCTCAGTGCATCTGAGCTACCAGGCCCCTCTGGTGAGCTTCTGTCTCTCAGGGCCCATGGGGAGTGGTGCACTAACTGCCACTGAAAGCCTGCAAGTAAGAGGAGCTAGTATGCATTTCTTGGATTTAAATTGCATGGCTCTGATCACATTCTTATTTTTACCCAAATTGCATTATGACAATGACATAATAGCTTTGAGGTTAGAAATATACAGAAAAATCACAATTTGTGAATTTGATCATTTTGATTTGTTTCCACTGGGGACATTAACAAATGTATGGGAGGCTCACCATTTATAAATGGCTTTTGTTCAGACAAGACAAACACTTAAGTAAAAAAGGAAGAAAAGTCCACTCTGCTTGACACAGATCATACTGTTCTGAGAACAAACAGAGAAAAAACCTCCTGTGTCCTTCTAGCTTTTTGAGATGAGTTGAATGTGGATTTTTCTAAACTAGACAATTTGCTTATTAACATACTTATTTCTGAGCAGCTGCTGTGTGCTCCACATTTTGTAAGGTACCTTCAAATTACTAAAAAAATAGGAAGACACAGTCCTCGATCTGGAGAGTTTATAATATAGTATACACATGCATGCACATAATACAAAACCTGGGTGTAATTACAGACAATGTGGATAAGCTAATGGTAATAACTATACACTAGGATACATAAAAATTCTTATATTGGCCCATTGGTTGCCTTATCTGAGAATGATTAAACAAAGCAAAACCAAAAAAAAAAAAAAAGCTTACTACCACCAACCATACAAATAAACAAGCAGTAACTACATATTGTGAAAGACGATCAAGTAATTAATACATGCAAAAGTAAGCATCACGAACCTACAAAATAGGAGATATATGATGATAGAAACTTATACTAAACTGAATGAATAACCTTTTGGTTAGGTGGGAACCAGTTCCAAAGGACTCTCTAGAATGTTCTTAAAGATCACAAAATTTCAAGTATCCTCTAACATGTGCAGTACTGTTTGTTTTCTGTTGTATATGTGTGTCTTTAAATAGTGATGCAAATTTTATCCCAGTGCTGAGTGGACTCAGAACACAAGGACATGGGGTCACGGTGGGGGGCAGGGAGGGATCATTATAATCACAGAAGACTTCTCAGAGAAGAAAGAAACTTCACACCAAGTTTAAAAGGAAATAATAGACAGTAACTGCTGGATGAAGCAGGGAAGGTACTTCTAGAAAGAAGAATGGCAGAGCAAAGACTTAAAGATAATAGCTGGAAGTAAGTCAAACAAAACCAGTGTGGAGCCCTCCTAAGCTTTCTGGCACATTCCTTTCATAAAGGTGGCAGCAGGGACAGGCAGCTGCTTCCCTGATTTCGTAAAGAAGGGATTCCCTAAGCAACTTCACCCCTCTTTCCTTCCAGAAAGGGAGTATTGGCCCGGACACCAGAAGGACACCAGAGCTGACAAGGAATTCTACTTGCAGATTTTATCTGGACTCTGCTTGTACAATTACAGCCTGTAGGCTGCTGGCCACATGGCTCCAGGGACAACTCTCTTTGGTGGCAGAATTATGCATGTGCAAGAAAGCAGAGCTCTGCATTTGCTCAGTGGGTGCAATACAGTCTCAGATACCCTGCACAAGCGGATTTTTATTTTTGTCCATAAATTTTGGCATTAGAGTTTTGGTTTTTTTTTAAGTCAAACATGGATTCCAGCCTCTGTAACCCTCTTTCAATGTAATTAATTATTTCCCTCCAACTAGACTATTCTAGAGCAGGTTATCATCTGTTGGATCTGCATGCCCCCCTGTGGGCTTTGCCTCCAGGTTTGGTTTTGAAGAGGGGGCATTTGTCTCTGGCCTTCATTTCCTCTTGTGTCTCTTTCATACTTACAGGTTAACCTAGGATGCCAGGGACTTTTCATTGTTGTTCACCCCTATTTCCTGCTCCTCCTCCCCAACCTGTTCTGCAGGAACACTGCATATTCTAGACCTTGGACATCAACAAATGTGTGACCCCTGTCCCCATCAGCCTCCTTGCAAAGCCTCCCCAAATAAACATAAAAGCAGGTTTAAAACAGTGTTCTTTCTGTGCTCAGCTTCAAGAAGCATTCCCCAGGGTCCCATCCTCCAAGCAAATTTCCCCCTCCAAACCCACATGGAGAGAAGTTCTGGAATTGCCAGTTCCCAACAAAGTATCATCAAAAAGATGTCCTAGTGGGGGAGGGGATAGCTCAGTGGTAGAGCACATGATGAGGTCCTGGGTTCAATCCCCAGTACCTCCATTAAACACACACACACACACACACACACAGATTTCATGACTCCTATTTGGGTTGAGACCTACAGTTTGAAAACCACCAGCTGAGGGGTAGCTCCGTACAAGTGAATGCACTCAGTCCAGTCAATTTCCTCAGTCTGAGTTATTCAGGAAAAGGCTCCTCTCTTCTAGGACACTTGATTCTTAGTTCATCTCCACAAAACCAGGTCCTTAACGTTTTCCCCCTGATATGCATTTAAAGTGACTGACAGAACTAGACAGGTCTAGATAGAGAGACAGCCTGGTGTTATGGAAAATATATTAAACAGGGGGACCTGACACATGTATTCTGGTCCCACTTCCCCCGGTGTCACGTATGGATCTGAGTTAGTCCCTCAGTGTCCTGAGTCTGCCTTTCCCCATTTGTGAAATGAGGAGATGAGGTCCCTTCCAGCTTTCTAACACTTAAAAAATGTGGAACCTTCTGATTTCACAAACTACAGATCAAAATTCAAATTTAATGAGCTATATACAAAAAATTTTTGTTTTGGTAATTTTCAAACCCTAACTTCAAATACTTTCCCTTCAATTATTTAAGCTATTTGGATTTGGGCAAAAGTGAATTAATTGTCTTGCTGGTGTGAACTCGACCTTTTGCCAGGTAGATGGGAAAACTTCCCTTTAAGACACATATTGGTTCATTCTTCAAGAAGGTACATCATGTGTTGGAGAAATAGCCAAGGAGATGCTCATCTGTTCTTGTGACTATTTAAGGATGGATTAGGAAGAGGGAGAGGGAATGGACTTTGCCTTTTAATTTCCTTAATACCTTAAGAGTAAGAATGATGTCTTCTTTTAAAATGTATTTCCTCAGACACCAGTGAAAGGCCTGCTTGCTATGGGATACTGCTTCTCCAGGCAAATGGAAAGGCAGTTTTATAGATACAAGTAGAAATACTGTAGCCCAAATGGCCAACCCTTTATTTGAAGGACTCCAGCCATTACTTGTCATTTGAGTGGTGTTGCTTTTAAAACCCAGCAGAGAAGCAGATGTAAAAAGAGCATCAAGACAGATGGCTAATAAGCACATGAAAAATGCTCAGCCTCATTAGCTATCAGGGAAATGCAGATCAAAACCACAGTGAGATATCACTTCACACCCACTAGGATGGCTAGAATCAAGGAGACAGATAATAACAAGTATTGGTGAGGACACAGAGAAATTGGAATCCTCATATACCACTAATGGAAATGTAGAATGGTGCAGCCTTATTGGAAAACAGTCTGACAGTTCCCTAAAAGGTTAAACACGGAGTTATCACATGATGGAGCAATTGCACTTCTGGGTATATATATACTCAAGAGAAATGAAAATATATCGACATATAACGCCATTTGCAGCAACATGGATGCTCCTGGAGAATGTCATTCTAAGTGAAGTAAGCCAGAAAGAGAAAGAAAAATACCATATGAGATCGCTTATATGTGGAATCAAAAACCAAAACAAAACAAAACATAAATACAGAACAGAAACAGACTCATAGACATAGAACACAAACTTGGGGTTGCCAAGGGGGCAGGAGGTGGGAATGGTCAGTCTGGGATTTCAAAATGTAGAATAGATAAACAAGATTATACTGTATAGCACAGGGAACTATACACAAGATCTTATGGTAGCTCACAGAGAAAAAAATGTGACAATGAATATATATATGTTCATGTATAACTGAAAAATTGTGCTCTACACTGGAATTTGACACAACATTGTAAAATGATTATAACTCAATAAAAAAAAACATTAAAAAAAAGAAAATATATGAACATAAAGACCTGTACATAAATGCTCATCACAGCATTATTCTTTTTTTAAAACATTTTTTGAGTTGTAGTCATTTTACAATGTTGTGTCAAATTCCAGTGTAGAGCACAATTTTTCAGTTATACATGAACATACATATATTCATTGTCACATTTTTTTCTGCTGGATCACAGCATTATTCTTAATAACCAAATGGTGGAAATAACTCAAATGCTCATTAGCTGATGAATACATAAATAAAATGTAGTAGAAACACACAATGAAATATTATTTGGCAATAAAAGAAATAAAATACTGATATATACTATATTATGATTGAATCTTGAAATCACTATGCTGTGTGAAAAAAGCCAGTCACAAAAGACTCTATATTGTATGATTTCATTTATATGAAATGCCCAGAATAAGCAAATCTCTAGAGACAGAAAGTAGATTAGTGGTTGCCTGGGGCCAGCAAGGGAGATGGAGAGATTGAAAGGTGGTGGCTAAGGGATGCAGAGTTTCTTTTGCAGGTAATGAAAAAGTTTTAAAATTGATTGTGATGACGAATGCACAACTCCGTGAATATACTAGAAAACACTGAAACGTGCATTTTCAGTGGACAAATTGTGCGGAATGTGAATTATACCTCAATAAGTCTGTTGTTTAAAAAAGTAATCAAAGCACTGAAAACTTATAAGAAAACAGCAATGTTTGACAATATCCTACAGGAAAATTTTCAACTACTTGCTATCCCCTGAGGAATCTCAGATTAGCCCCTTTTGGTGCCTCCCCTTCAATAAGATGGCAGTAACCACAACAAACCACTCTACCGTCTATCTTCCTACAGGGACCTGCTGAGACCAAACACTTTTGTGTCCTGGATTCATGCTGAGATATTTTTTTCTTTAGGAGACTCATGCTTTAAAAATTGGAGGCATTATTGTGAAAAACCAAAGGTTTCAGGGACCATCTATGTGGACGTTTTTATTGCAGGAGCAATCATTTAGCATTTGTGTAATCCTATATATATTGGTGATGGAGGAAAACAAGATTAAAAGCCCCATTCTTGAAGTCAAGAGTAATTTACATGAGATAAAGGGTGCAGAAAACAGAGACCATTATTTCCCTTGGTGAGTTGCGTTTATTCAGGGAAAGTTTCCAGGGAGAGGAGCAGCTCAGACCACTGTAAGACGATATGCACTAAGGAGGAGCAGAAGCCACAACAAAAGCCAGATCCCCAGGAGGTTCCATTCTGCAGTCACTTTGCAAGGCCACTGGTAATCAGAGTAGCTTCCAGAGGGGGAGACTTATGGCAATATAGTGACAACAATCTTGAAACCTCATATATTGCCCACTTTGCTTCCATGTCTTTTCTTGAGAAGCTTCATTTTACTAAAGGACTATGACCACAGTGCTAAGCTCTGGAGAGAAAGCAAATTTGTGCTGCAAAGTGGGAATATTCCTCCTAGGTTTCTGTGCCCTAACACTTTAAAAATGCAGTTATGGAAAATAACAATTTCAGAAAAGAAAAAGGCTAATGGCATATCATGAAGTAAAGAGTTAAAGTTACTCCCTAATCTAAGCATTTTTTTCTTGCAAAAGTACTCTTCTTTTTAGAAAATTATCATAGCACTATTTTTTTAACATTTTTTATTGATTTATAATCATTTTACAATGTTGTGTCAAATTCCAGTGTAGAGCACAATTTTTCAGTTATACATGAACATATATATATTCATTGTCATTTTTTTCTCTGTGAGCTACCATAAGATCTTGTGTATATTTCTTGTGTACAGTATAATCTTGTTTATCTATAGCATAGCATTATTTTTAATGGACTTGATGATGGTCTTCTTAAGATACATCTTAACATTATAAAAGACATCTCATAAAATATTACTGGGCCAGTCCAATTTAATTTGGTTAATCTTTTTAGCATATTTTAAAACATGTTCTAATTTCTAAAAATGGGAACTATATGATTTAGAAATTTGACAATAAACACATGGATTTTTATGTGTCACCATGCATTCTGCTAGCTCAAAGCACTGCACATATATTATCTTATGACTACTTATGCACGTAGAAAGGAAGGGGAACTAGTAAAAGTCCTGTTTTAACACTAAGGCCAAACAGATAAGGCTTAACAACTTTTCCAATAGAACTTTTAATGTCAGAGGCTGAACTCCATTTTTAACTCAAAAGGTTACTCTTTAAAGATCAGCTAAGATTCCCTTTTTTAATGGGCCTCATGGAAAGCCTGGGCACTGTGGCTCGACACATCTGAGTTTACATCCCTTGCACACCATTTATTAACATATAATCTTGGGCTGGTTACAAAACCATCCTGAGCTTCCATTTCTTTATGGCAAAATATGCTGCCGGGAGAAATAATATATGCACAGGGCCTGAGAATATCAAGTTTTTTGATGACAGGATCACCCTTCCAAGGTTGCTGTAGTTTTATAATTGGTCCAAATACAGTGTTGTTTTTTCACTGTGATTAAACATGAAATCCCCTTAATTCTTTTTCTGATGCTCATTATTCTTTACCCTTTCATCCATTTACTGCCTGCGGTCTCAACCTGTGTTTTCCATTTCATCTACCTTGCTCCCACTCCTTCCCTGGTTCCAGTCATTTTAACCGATTGCAACCAACCATCTCAGGGTACCTGCCATTTTAACACTTCTGTCTCTTTGTGAGCTGACCCCTTTCCTTCTCCTCCAGCCTCATTAACCATCATTCTAGCCCATACTTTCTCTCTTCCTCTTATCACAGACATTTCCAGTTCCTGGAAAGCTGGCTTCTGAAAGCCAAGACCACCATATGCTCTCTTAAATTTGGATCTTCCACACATCTTTCCTTTGCCTGGGCTGTCCTGCCCCTTTCTACTCAACTGGCCAACTCCCTCCCACTCCTCCTTCAGTCCTCACCTTAATAACCCTTCCTCTGGAAGGCCTCCCCTGATCTTATGGACCAGGTTCCACCCTGTTTCCAAAAAATCTAGCACATTTCACCATGCATATCACAGACTTGGTAAATGTCTGACTTCCCTGAGAGGCTGCATGCTCCCCAAAGGCAGTGACTGCATTGTCCCAAAGCCCAGCACAAGGTCTGTACATGGTAAGTGCTCAGTAAGTATTTACTGTACAAATGAGTAAAAGAATGAATAAAAAAAGATTATATTTCTTAGTAAATACATGTCAGTCCTTGAACTAAATGCAAAGGATGCGAAGGTGTATGAAAGAGAATTGTAGTCTTTCTACCCATAGACTTGACTTCTGTGTTTCCCTGTGTTCCTGCGGTGGGGAAGGGGGTCTGGCTCCTTTGTTGAATCTCATTCATTCTGTGATATTAATAAATCGATCAACTGAGATAAGCTATAATGCTGATTCTGGGAACAAGGGAAGAAATCCTGTTACTAGCAAATATTCCAGTTGTTGGCTTTTGCCCCCTGAAATATGAATACTATCTTTCAGAATTTAAAAAATTGTCACTTGGTACAATGCTCTTTAATTGCATCCAGCTCTTTCCTCTGCATCTGTAGTTTTAGAAATAAGAAATATGGTCTATGAAGAATGAAGGAAATGCTGCCTTTCTTTCAAGTGATAATAATACATAAACTATCTCCAGATATTATGTAGAAACTGATGGAAACATTTTATCCCATCAGCACAGGAAGCCAAACCAGATAATTCAAGCCTCTAAATTCTCAGACAACTGACTCCTTCAAGGTCTTTTCAGTGAGATTTTATCAGTTCTGTTCAACTTGTTCTCAGGTTTTTGTTGTTGTGGTAGTTGTGGTTGTGCCTTACCCGGAAGCTAAATGTCTAGATCTGCCTTGTCCCATGTGGTGGCCACTAGCCACATGCAGCTATTGAGGACTTTAAATGTGATGAACCCAAGTTGGAATCTGCTGTGAGTGTAAAACACACAACAGATTTCAGACACTTAGTATTAAAAAAAGAATAGAAAATATTAATAATTTTTATCTTGTTTATACACTGAAATGATAATATTTTGGAGATACTGGGCTAAATAAAGTATGTCATTAATGTTAATTTCACCTTTTTTTTTTTTTTAAATAGTGGCACTGGGGAACGAGCCCAGGACCTCAGGCATGCCAAGCGTGCACTCTGCTACTGAGCTATACTCTCCCTCTGAGATACTCCAGTCTTGAAGAGCTCCATATGCAAAAGCAAACTGCAATTTCAGGTGGATTACTTAGGAAGCTATAGTGGAGAATAGATTTTAGTCTTAACAGATGTAGCTGGATCATCAGGCTCTAACTACTTTTAGTTGCTTTTGTGTGAGAGCAACTCAAACTTGACCAAGGGTGATCTCTGAAAGGCACTGTGCTAGAGACAGGGACTAGTGCAACGGAGCTGAGACGTACTCAGCAGGAGACTAGCTTCAGCCTGACCCCATGGTGAGCTCTGGAGTGTGTTGCATTATAAAACCTGGTCCTTCCTTAACAAAGGGAGCTGGTCCTTTCTACCCTGTGCCAGCTCAGTCATGGGCTGCAGGCTGTCCTGGGTGGAAATGGGGCAGGATGTGTAACTTCCTGGGCAAGGCAGCTCCTCTTGGCCTTCTGTGAATAGGGAGCAGCTCTGCTCTGTTAGTAGCCAACCCTCAGAGCAATTGAGCATGGGTGTACTGACCCAGTAAAGGGGATCTGGATGAGGAATAAACAGTGTCTATTATAAGCGGGTTGCCCAAGATAACACAGATGATAAGTATCAACTATGCTTTGTTGGATCCAAACCTACTGATTCCAGATTTAGTGCTCTTTTCAGTAGAACTGAATAGAAACCAATAATTTAGCTTCACACACACACACACAAAAGCTTATTGCTCTGTGCAGAGGTGGAATTTATTAACCATATGCTAGTGCAAACACTCTCCAAATAGTCAGTGTTTTGGTGTTATTGACTACAATGTGTTAATGAGAAAGCATTACAATCATAGACTTATTTTCTGAATTTTATGTATGTGAAATCCCGAAGTAAATCATCCATATGAACATAAAAAGCTACCTGATACAACACAAGGCTCGACTTTATAAATTACAGTGACCAAACTTCTAAAACCATGGGTGAGTAAATAATTTGTTCATCCTTGCTCACTGTTGTTGGCTATTCACTTATAGAATACTTTTCCATAGGGAAATAAGACTGAGAAATTAACTGTCAGATTCTATTGGAGTATCTCCACCATCCGGTGCAGAGAACGATTACGGTGAACCTATTCAGTTGTAGATTATCCACTGCAGAATATGCCTATTGATTGCTTTCCCATCCCACATAAATATTTAGTAATATTGTCTGCTACAAAACTAAGATTAATACAATAGAATTGTGTAAGGCTTGCAATATTTCAACTGTAGTTTGTATCACAGTAGTACAAGTATAAACAAAGCAATAAATATAATGGAACATGTAATACTGCTGATAAATAATATAAATGTCTTTTTTAATTAGTAGAAAAGTAGTAGAAATGGTCATGAAAAGCATGGTGTGTTAGTGCAAAGAGGATTATATTTGTCTTTAAAGTCGTATTTGGGAAGAAAATCACCTTCAAAAGTCTTCTAAAAACTTCAAGTTCAATCTGTAAGAACTGGCAGCCTTTTTAATTTGTGTGACTCAGTTAATGATATTTTTGAGTGCCCTCCTAGGGAACCTCAATGGAAACCTAAGATATGGTTCCTTCAGTCAGTTTTTAAGGTGCAGAAAGGAAGCTATTTTGAGAATAAGATTTTAAGATGCATGGAAAGCACTAGGCTTTGTGGACAGAATTAATATCTTTTCTCCTGGTTTTCCTGACAAGATTTCGACAATGAAGAGATTTTGAGAAAATAAAAATCATCTGGAATACATTTCATAGTACTTGACATTATCTAAAGCAGCACTGATTGTCCAATCGAAACACAATGTGAGTCACCAGTGTAATTTTAAAGTTTCTAGTAGTCCCATTAAAAAGATCAAAAAGAAGTGGGTGAAACTGAGGTCAATAATATATTTAATTTAACCCAGTATGTCTAAAATATTATACATATAATCAACAAAATATTTATTAAAGTGGTATTTAAAACTCTCTCTTTTTCTCTCTAAGTCTGCAAAATCTGGTGTGTATTTTACACTTAGAGCGTCTCAGTCACATTTCCAGTGTGCAGCAGTCATGTAGGTAGTGGCTCTTGGATTGGACTAAGAAGAGCAGAGACAGGACGTATTGGAATTAAACTGAAGAGAGCACTCTCTGTGCACAAACAAGGCTGCTAGTTACGTACTCTTTTAATATCAGAAACAAGGAAATGAGTCTTTTGTTCCCTAAATTCCTTTTTATCCTTTATATACACACACATCAGATTTTCTCATATCTGATCAAGAGTCTGGAAAGGGCAGTGGGGAAATCTCAGAACTCAGCAGCATGTGATTTTCTAGTAGTTACTACATTAAAAGACACAAGGAAAGGAAGGAAGGGAGGAAGGAAAGGAGGGAGCGGGTTAGAGAGGAAAGAAGGAAGGATTGAAGACAAAAAGAAAGAACCCATTGCTCGCTCGAAGGTAAACATCAGCTTTTTCCTCCAGGGGCATTGCCCAGCAGCACAACGGCTTCATGAACAAATCAGGCCAGTGGTCGTATTGGAATCTTCCCTGCCCTCACGTGGAGCCATTTGACATTTCAGAGCTGTGGAGCCTCAGTACGCAGGTGCTCTGCAGGAGCCCTGTGGGGAGTAAACTTCCTTCTCTGGCAGGATTCTTGCCATTTACTAGAAAGCGATAGAAGTTCATCTGACAGAAGTTCAGCCTGGTTTTTAGAGGAATGTTCTGGCTCTGATATTTGTGTCCAGTCCTTGAGAGAAATTTAACATTGTTTCAAATTCTCCAACATCAAAATTCATTTGAACCTCAAATTATAAGAAGAATGCAAAATGAACACGAAAATGTAATTAATGCTAAACAGTATAGTGCAGACACTATCGTTTATTGTCCCATCACTAACTGTTTCAGATGGTCACATCTCATCTCTCCTAACTAGATGTCACTGTAACCCCATCACGCCCAGGTCTAAGCACATAGGTGGAGGTCCCTAAGTATGTGAGGATGTAAGGCAGTAATGCCGAGAATGTTCTATGTTTAAATGTTAGTAGAAATGAGGGAAGGTGGAATTTCCCGTAGTTCACCTTTGGAGATGTTCTACCTCATTCCAAAGAAAGGATCAGTATGTTCATGTGTTTTACAGGCTGTGCTGCATGAGTTTCAGCTTCTAGTGAGACAATCAGGTTTGGTGACCATCAATTCTTTTTACGGGATGTGCTTTAGTGCTTGTGTCTGAGTGCCATGGTTTTGGTACCACCAGTCACAGTGGAGAGTTACTTATTGTATCGGAGGAGAGGACCTGTATGAGACACAGAATTAGACACAGCCACAAATACTGGATTCCCACTTAAATGACAATCAAAATGACTGTATCAAGTTCAAATGACTATAATGTATATGCGTGACTGGGACATTGTGCTGTACACCACAGACTGACACATTGTAATTGACTATACTTCAATTAAAAAAAAATCAACTGACTCTGAAAGAAGGAATCTTTAACATTGATACTTATACAGAGTATACCTTATATTATACACACACACAATGCGAAGTGATTTGAATAATTAGCCTCTCCTAATTTATGCCAGGTGTTAACTTTCTGCATCTCATTCATACAGGGTTATAAAACTATACTATTAAAATTTCTCCTCTAGCACTCCAACATTAACTAGGGTTTGGGATTTATAGGACTGTGTGGAGATTACTGTATATCATAAAAGTCTCCATCAAATAATTTCTTTTTATAAAGCAGAATCTGAGTTTTGCACCATAAATTACTCAACTGGCTCCTCTGGGTAAAGAGGATTTTTGCAACTTATTAAATCTAAAGTGGCAAAAAAACTTAAATATGTAAAGCCTTTAAATTATTTAAAATTAGATCTATACACAATTGATTTCCTATTACTTATATTTAACATTCACTTAATAAACATTGGTCTAGGTGTCTACTAAGTGTCATAACGGTACTAGATGTTGGGATACAAGACAGACTAAGCATGGTCCCTGTCCTCAAGAGGCATAGGATTCTGTTTGATGAAGTGCTGGATGTTGCAGACAAGTAGATGTCACTGCACCTTGGATGACAGGGCTTTGACTCTGGACACACAGCATTGTCAGATGTTATGCTGCAGATATTAAGTCCCAGTTTTATTTTCTTTAAAATATTTAATATATATTTTAATTGAAATATAGTTGATTTACAATGTTTCAGGTGAAGAGCAAAGTGATTCAGTTATATACATATATATCCTTTTTCAGATTCTTTTCCATTATAGGTTATTACAAGATGTTTAATAGTTCCCTATGCTTTTTATTTATCTATTTTATATATAGTATTGTGTATCTGTTAATGCCAAACTCCTAATTTATCCCTCCCCACCCCTTCCCCTTTGGTAACCATAAATTTGTTTTCTATGTCTGTGAGTCTATTTCTGATCCATAAATAAGTTCACTTGTATCATTTTTTTTTTTTAGATTCCACATATAAGTGATATCATATGATATTTGTCTTCCTCTGACTTAATTCAGTCAGTTTGGTAATCTCTAGGCTTATTCATGTTGCTGCAAATGGCATCACTTCATTCTTTTTTAATGGATGAGTAATATTCCATTATATACTTATGGAATATATGTATCTCACATCTTCTTTATCCAGTCATCCGTCGATGGACATTTAGGTTGCTTTCATGCCTTAGCTATTGTAAATAGTGCTGCTATGAACATTGGGTGTGCATGCATCTTTTCAAATTAGAGTTTTTGCTTTTTCTGGACATATGCTCAGGAGTGGGATTGCTGGGTCATAGGTTAGTTCTATTTTTAGTTTTTTAAGAAACCTCCATACTCTTTTCTCTAGTGGCTGCACCAATTTGCATTCCCACCAACAGTGTAGGAGGGTTCCCTTTTGTCCACACCCTCTCCAGCATTTATTATTTGTAGCAAAGTCTCAGTTTTCTTGAAGACTGCCCCATCCCACCCCAGCTTCATGCTACATGGTGGTGGTAACAGAAAGACAAAGATGCCTTGTGCTATTGAAGAACTATTGAAAAATGGATACTAGCAGGGATCCTGCTTTTAAAAAGCATTTTTGGCTAGCTCTTCTCCCAAGCAATAAAGAGATTTAACTTTCTCATTCTAAATGTCTATAAAATTTTCAATGGAGAGGGGATTTTTAAAAGTAAGCAGAACACTGGTTTTATATGATATATTTTAAATGATGATTGACAGACTGAGTAAGAGAGCCTGTGTTTAGGAAAAATGGATTTTATAGTCATATAAAAGTCGTGCTTAGAATTATCAAGAAGGTTGGTAGAACTAATCCCAATGAAACCAAAAAGAACTCTGATTTACACACTGTGAAAAGAAAGAACTACAAGGCTGGTGGGGGAAATTCTTCTTTTTTGAGGCTAAGAAAATAAGAATAATTAATAATCAGCTGGGCCTTAAAATAAATAATGTGTGGGCATGTGTGTGTGTTTTGAGTGTACATTAAATAATGTCAAAGATGAGAAAATACTGAAAAATAAAAAAATATTAAGACATAAAAGTGAAAAAAGCATAATGATTTTATAATGTTAGATTTTTAATTTCAAATTTTTTGGCTATTTTAGTGAAAACATTTTCAGTGGCACGTAAACTCCTTGATGGTAAGAACTGGGGTTCTTTTTCATTACCATATCCCACTATTTAGCACAGTGGCCAACCCAATAAATTTTCAATAAATAATTGTTGAACAAAGAGGTAGAGGATCAACTAATAACTGATTTGAATAATGAATTTTAAGAGAAAGGAGATGAAAGTAGCATTACTTAGACCTAGTTTGTATTATGTCTTGCTTTGTTTTAGGTGCTTTACATGGTAAGTCATAGATCAGTCCTTTAATCAGTGCTACTCAAAGTGTGGTCTGTGGACCCAGGCCCATATGCAAATTGTCACTAATCCATGGAAGATAAGTACAGTACAGATACTGAGAGTAAGCACTGAGAATTTTTTTGAAGACAATTTGACACTGCATAAACAGCCAAGAGATGATCATGTTTCATCCCAATTTACTTTTCACTTTTTTTTTTTTTACAAGAGTATTGATCCACAACAAATTGGAAACTGCAAAGAAACAGGAAAGGAAGCAAAAAAAAAAAAAAAATCAGAAACTGGTGCTTCAGCTGAGAGTCTGAAAAGCACTGCTCTAAAGTATATACTATGATCCCCACTCTACTGATAAGGAAATCAAGCTTGATAAATCAAGTAGCCGGTAAGGGCTGGGATTGTTGGAGCCAAAAGCTCCCAGCTCTTTCATATTTGGAAAAGATAAATCTTTTAGTTAAGGGCTTGATTTTATGACTTATTTTTATCGATAAGATAACAAGCATCTAGTTATTTTTCTATATTCTAAATGCACAGTGAGCCTCACTGGTGGAAATAAACCTCCCCAGCAGCAGCAGCAGCAGCAGCAATATTTAGAATTCATGCCAGAAAGAATGTAATTCAGGAAGAAACACACACATGAAATAAATGTTAAGGGGGACACTGGACGCAGTGGGGTAGGCCTGGCTTGCGATATATGATGAGGAGCATGAGTGTTAAGGGGGAGAATTTAATTTACTTCCCACAGAGACCTCTGTTCTACCCTAGCTCTCCTGCTGCAGCGAGTATCAGGGAAGGTCTGTCTATTTATAGTGAGTTGGGGAGTTGAGACAATTAGTGGGGCTTCATGGGGAAAACATTCGTCTATTGATGCCCTCAACCAGCTATTTGCCTGGAGTATCCAGGTTTTGTGGCAAACGTGTTGTTTGTTGTTTTGTGCCTTGTCTTATTCAGACAATCATTTTCATTTGGCTTTTTCTTTCATTTAGAAAACCCCAGTGACTTCTGAAACCAGGGGCTCCTAGGCCTGGAGCAGCAGATGATCCTATCAAATGAAATTAAAATTTCATATTTTACATAGTCAAAATGACTTCCCACCCTTGATTGGTTGTATACATGCCAAAGGAAATACATAATCTTGATGCAAGAATACTAAATTTATGAACATGTTAACATATATCTAGGAAACTAAATAGTTAAAATAGCAAGCAAGGGCTGGAAGCTGTAAAGCAACTTGTTGCAGAAGCACTGCACAGTCCTAGCAAGGAGACTGAAAAATGCCTGCAAGGTTGGCATCCTGGGAGGTCCCATGTTCAAGCAGAGGCTTCAGCCACTTGGGGGCGATGTTGTAAAGGGCGCTCAGGGAGTGTGTGGCCAGCACAAGACAACACTGAAGGTTGCTTCTAAGTCCCTCTTTCTGAGAGAGCTGATTTTCATGTTGTTTCAGGAGTGGGAACCCAATCCAGCTCATGGAATCATTCAGAATTTTAATGCTGGAGCTTTTCCAAACTCAGTTCAGGGATCCCTTCTTATCCTTCCTAGCCTTCTCCCAGCAAAGTGAAATGTGTTATTTTATTAAATAGCACCTGTAGAAATTACTGGACATTTCCGGGGTGTGTTCTTGCTTTTTCCTTATTAGGTTATAATTTCCTCAAGGGCACAGACGGTGTCTTATTCACCTTTCTGCTGTAATGCCTCACAAGTTACATGGCAAAATACACCATTGTTCTTCAAAAGATATTGTTGAGTGGAGGTGGAATCTGAGATTTTCTAAAAAATAGGAGAGACAACACTCGTAAACCTGTTTTCTGCCATTTAAATGATATTAAATCGTTTAGTTAAAAAAATAAAATGACTACGTAGAAATAGGGAAAATATTTATTATAGAATTCAGAGAAAATAGAACAAAATATTCTGTAAATCATGATTTACCTAGGAAATATATACACGTAGTAATAAGAAAAGTAGCAGGAATCATGTAAAATGGAAAATAATTGTATTTGGATGATGAGCATGGTATTTGTAAAAGGTTTTTTTTACTATTGTTATCTATGTAATATATTATTTTATATGTATAAATTCACAATTTTTTTTAGCTAATGCCAATAAACAAACAAACAAAAAAAGGTTGGGGGAGAATTATCTTGCTTATTCAACATCCCAAATCCACGTTGGCTTCAAAAATTTGGAAATTTCATATGAGTCAAGGATATTTTTCATTATCTAAAAATCTTGGAAAAATGTGACATGTATGAATTTTCTTTATTTTATATATTATTGTCCATTTTACTATATATGTAGATTTATAGTATATATTACAATTTAGATCCAGACATTTTAAGGTGAAGTTACCATACCACAAAACAGCTGTCATGCCTACAGCATTTGGTCTGAAGTATTTCATTAATATCAATTAACTTATGTTAATGCTGAATGCGTACATTTCCTAAAGATACTATTAATACCATAAAATGTACTTCATATAATTTAAAAAGGGAAGACCAGTATGAATGTACAAATCAAAACCCATAAATAGTTGTAGACAAATGTAGCCGTGTTGTTTAAATATCAATCTGGACCCAAGCTTTGTTAATAAAATATCTTATAGTCTTGGTTCTTGGTAAATGACTTCTTTAATCAATAAATTGAAAAAAAAAAAAGCTTTGAAATTAGCATAGCAAATGCTTTCAAGTGCCTGAAAATATTTGTTTTTCAAGATCTGTAACATTTTCCTTTGCTGTGGAATGGCTGTGGGGATAGTAGACCTTGCTATGTTATTAATTAGCTCAACATTTTATTGACTAGTTAATGAGATAATAAATTTTACACTTTAAAATCATTTACTGCCTAAAAATCATGGTTTTTCAGTCAACAGGCAGAGGCACGAGAACTCCTAGTGGGAGGACCTCTGGGGGACTCATTGCCACGAAGCACGAGGTAAAGTAAAGGATGTGGTGCTCTGAGAAAGACCCAGAAGCTTCAGGAGCCTTTGTGTTTTTCTTTTTAAAAATTTTTTATTATTAAAAATTTTTTTTAATTGAAGTACAGTCAGTTTACAAAAATGTTGTGTTAATTTCATATTCTTGTGTTAATTTCATATTCTTTTTCATTATAGGCTGTTACAAGGTATTGAATATTGTTCCCAGTGCTCTACAGTGGGACCTTGCTGTTTATCCATTTTATATGTAGTAGTTAGCATCTGCAAATCCTGAACTCCCAATTTGTCCCTCTTTTGACAGGGAGGAAAGGGCAGTTATAGGGTAGTGTTCTTGAGAGCTGCAGCCCAGAGACCACTTACCAGTAAAAATTTCTCTGGTTCCAAGAATACCATGAATGTACAATTCTAAATACATTGAATGGATGAAGCTGGGCTCAAACTCCTTTTCACCGAATTAGAAGCCACCATGTTCTGACCTGAAGTGGTACTGCCCACTGTGACTATTTTATTGAGGTCCACGTTAAACGTGAGGTACTCCAACAGAAAGAAAGAGCAGTTGATAATGTTTAGGGCAGTGAAAGTAGAATAAGGTGATGAACTGGCAGCAGAGTAACTTTCAGATTCCCTGGCCTAGAGTAGCCATATGTGCAAGGGAAACCCTAACTTGTAAAATTTCTAGGACATGCTAAAAATTCCCCAAAGAAAGAGTTAATTTATGTTGGCATGATCACTTGCAACAAGCTCTGTCTGCTGCTGGGCCACAGCAACAGGCATGCCATCCCTCTTGCAAAATATCTCCATTTTTAAATTTTTTTCCAAAGAAACATATCTGGCTTTTTCATGGTCATTTGTTATTTCAGTTAGTATAAGTTGATGTGAAGGTGGGCTTGTTTTAAAATAAATTTACTTTGCAAATGGTAGCCAGTTTTTTTTTTTTCAAAAGCAAAAACAATAGCTGCAATGTGACAATTTTGAATAATACCTCTCTGGTGTATTTTTTTGAATGCTAGTTTCTGTTACCTCTTTCACAGGCACTTGGCAATATCAAGAGAAGATGAAAACAATGGCAGGAGAATGGAAGTGGAACAGATTTGGTGTGTTGACATTTTAACTGAAAATCTAGAGAATTCTTTGGGCAAAATATCACGATTGAAAATTTTGCTGCTAGACTCCACCATTAATAACGAATAGGATATTAAATATGAATTGTTATGAAGAGACAAATAAAAAAGGCAGCCAGCTCAAGGCAGACATACACTGGGAAAGCCAAACATGGATTCTTGTGTACTGGAGTTCTGTTTATATTTATGGTTAGCACAGCACCTTTGGGCTACAGCGACAAAGGGTGGGATTGCCGAAGGAGTAAATGAGTGCGTGAATGAAGGAGTATTTTCTAGAAGTGAATCTGCAATGGTCAGGGTGGGAGGTAGGTTTTGATTGAATTTGTCCAGTTTGGCTGTCTATACCAACCTCATTAATCAGACACCTGTGAAATTTCAGCTCGCGCCCTGTGTGATTTGTAATTTCTACTGGTGACTTCTAGTTTGCTTACACTCCGGGAGCCTTGGAAGTCACACATCTGGGAACTCTTTGCATGGAAAACTTCAGAATAAGTGCAGGTTATTTATTTTGAAGTACTGTAAGGACCGTCAAGTCTAGTTCCCATAACTCTTAGCACCAACTGTTAAAGACAGAGGTTGTTAGTTTGTAGGTTATCCTGCCAGAGTTGTAATAAAAAAAACATGATTCCCAGAACTCTCTGCTGTGGGGGCACCATCCATCTTTCTTTCAGCATCTGGGAGTGTATGCCTAGCCTTTTACCATTTTGTTTTTCTACTGCTTTCCCCTTCCTGATAAGGCAAAGCCACAGTGACCCACAAAACCACATAATTTTAGTTTAATCTGGAGAGTGGTAAGGTATACTATTTCTTCCTATAATAAAATATCTTACTTGTAAATTAAACTAAAACCCTTGAAAACCCACTTACACTCAGCATTAAAGTGAAGCATTAAAGCAGTGTGTTTATAATCTGAAATATTTTGGACAAAATGGCTTTGGTTAGCATTTGCCTGGTTAGCTTCTGTCCTGAATGCATGCATGCTTCACTTGCTTCATTCCCCACCCCCACTCCCCCCACCCCCAAGCACTGCATGAGCTTTGAGTTACTCTTCAAAGGTACACTTGTTCTTGGAACATGAGGAGGGAGCCTCACATGAGGAATATTCACTAGAGGACTAGCATGACCCACTTTGTCCTGCCAGTTTTCCATGCAGCACTGGCACGGTTTGGAGAAGGCAATCACCCTATTTGCTGGGCTTGATGCAGAGTGAGAGAAACAAAAAGGTGATGTTATATGTATTTCTGGTGTGACTTCTAAATTACATTAAAAAATGGTGATTAATTTTTTCATAATAGTCATAGTAATTATTTCCCTGAAATATCCCTGGGGGCACCTCACCTCATTTCTTTTATAGAAAGGCTTGAGTAGATTGGGTGCATCCTTCAGATCCACCAAGATTCTGGACAGTGAGCTCATGCCTCTCTTCCTCGGCCAAACAGTGGCCTGAAGATGCCTCAGGAAAGTCACAGCTCCTTGGAAGACTGCTCCAGGACTGACTTGGAGTTTGTGTCTGAGACCTTCCAGCAAAGAATTTTGGTTGAGTTCCACCCCATAGCAAAGACTTCAAATTACTTTGTGAGTTCCCCTCAGTTGGGCTGGATAATGAGTCCTTCAGAATTGTGACTCCCAGGAGGTCAAGTCAAGGCTAGTGCCTGGCTCTCTTTAGGCCTGATCCAAATTCATGCCCTACCTACTTCCTCACATGCCGTTTTCTCCTGTGAACTGCTCTTCTCTTCCTGTAGCAATGTTTCTCCAAACATTACTCCAGTCAAAATTCTAGAGCCGCCTCATAGGGTGGGTTCTGCAGGATGGGATATCTCTTGCTCCCATATTTCCTTATCATAATCATGAGATGTTTTTGCCACTTAGAGACTTGATAGAGGCAGGAACTCAAGGACATTAAAGGATCAATGCAAGGTTTAAAATTTTGGTTCCTGTATGGGTTAAAAGATGTCTCACACAGATGCACAAATAAATAGCTAATTAGTAATAACTAGTTTATATGGAAAACTGAATGACTCACAAAGCCACAGCTATAACTTTCTCAGTTAAATATAACTTTAAAAACCTGGTGGGGAGAGAGATGCTTTTGTGTAAAAAAAAATCTGATTTCTATCAAATGCTTAACTGAGGTCCTTTGGGCAAAACTACACATGCTGATGTGACAGAACACAAGGGCCAAATGAGAGTCTAAGAAAAGATACAAAATTAAGGGGCAGGGGAAGTGGTGGTGGATCCCTTTGTTGTCCTGCCTTCATCACAACTTGATTGATTGATTCTCCTCCTCACCACATAGTTCCTGAACGTCATCCCTAGAGGGTTTCCTCTGAGCTCCATGTCAGCCAGCCACTTCTAAGTCCTCTTTTCATTTAGAACTGCTCCTCTTCCAAAGTTCACACTTTTCCCCTGCAACCACATTGTTACCTTCTGGCTCTTGTTCTTCCACACTTCTGCTGGACAGCTCCTTGCCTTCAGCACTATTTTTGATTTAATGATAAACTACCTCCCTTCCCCTCGGGTCCCCACTCCAGTCCATCAGCCCCCTTTTAGCTTTATTTTGTTTCCCACATCTGAACCCTACAGTCAAAGATGTCAGTAACTAAGAGTTCCAAACTGCCTAGACCTTCTGTTATCTGCCTTCTGAAAAAGGTTCTAACATTTGTTTCTGCTATATCAGCTTTCACAGAACAAAGAGATACAGGTCAAAGGCACAAATGGTTCTCATCTGCCTCACTGAGGAGTCACACAGTCTCTCTCTCCACAGCTGGACCTCACCTCTTCCAGGGGTCCCCTTATCCATTCTTTGTAGACAGCACATCATCTGCCCCACAATAGCTACCTAAAGCTTATGAAACTCTTTCCTATCTTCTCCCAATCACCTCCCCTCCTCCCCACTCTGAACCATCCTGGTAGGTCTTCACAGTTGACCTCATTTGTTCCTTCTTCCAAAAGAAAAGGGAATTCTGATCAAAGTTCCTACAACTTTCCACCTCTCTTCTTTAATGTTTTACCATAATGCACCCATTCTTTTCTAGCTCTCTCCTATTCCAGTTATAAACAATTTCTCCTTTCCAAATCAATACTCTTGATTCTAGCTTTTCCAACTCTTTATAGAACTTTACCATTATTTATCTTTTATGATGATCGATATTTCCCCTTCCACTTAACTTCTCCTCTACCTTGGGAAACAATTCTTCAAGGGTCTCCAGAGTTTCTCCACATCTATAAGCAGGGGTATGACTGCCTTTGTTTTGGACCATTTCCCCAAAGATGTCTGGATAGCAAATAGCCTTGGAAGACAGAGCTAGCATCTCCCTTAAAACAAAGGATAAGTTTGCATTATATAAGGTTTTGGCTTCTTAAACCTAGGGTTCCTCTCCTGTAATACAATCCAGGTGTCACCTGGCCTTCTCTGCATCACCTTGAAAGAACTAGGCCTAGGGAAACAAAGATAAGAAAATGCTGATACCTTGGCTATTGCTATTGTGGTGAATGGACAGTTGATAAAGTCCTTTGTTTGACTCCTAGTGAGTATACTGTTCACGCTGTGGGGGTATGTGGGAAAGATCATACTACAGTGGCTTATAAGCTGAGGATGTGGCTTGTCATGCACCTCAGTCAGCATAACTACTAAAGGGCAATGGAGTAGTCACAATCCAATGAGTTGTTAGAGCAGAAGAAGGTTAAGAGAGTTTCTACTCTATTTAAAATTGATGCTTATTTTTATGGTATTCATATATAAGGAGAGCAAAACAGAAATCGCTTGGAATTCAAACCCAAATGGCTCTAGATTTGAGCTAAAGCTTAGGCAAGCCTGAGGATTTCATTTGAAGTCACAGAATATCTCAATCCCCACCCTTCTCCAAATGAAGACTGGACTATGAGGCCCTGAGATTCATTGCTTTCACTCAAATTTTCACTGCTTTCTTTCTCACATCATCACAAAGACACCGAAGATGCTCCCTGGGTGAAATTAAAACGGTGTCCGAAGCATGAACTGAGAGACCAGGTGCTGGTTCTCAGCTGTGGTGTAAGCCATGGGAGGACAGAGGCTTGCATGCCTGCCCAAGCACACAGAGTGAAAAGCAGTCCATAAACCATGATGGAGAATCAGAAGATATTAACATGTAAAGTTACCAGGCACCAAGATTTAGGAGAATAAATGAAACATGGAAGAAGTGGAACTCATTCACTTCTGAAATGAGTGGAATGAGAATTTAAATAGTTCTTGCATGGGCAAGGGATTGGTTGGCTTGTTCTGTTCAGTATATCATGACCCAGGGGTCCTTTTTTTCCATTGTGAATTAGCATTCAGATAGGTTTTGAATGGCCCTATATAGTTCTCTTTGGATCCATGCATCTTACGAGCGCCTTTGGGTGAGTGAGCATATTTCCACATGGTATGATAGCCTATATTTTTGGTTAGCTTCTGAACAGGAAAATTGAGGACCCCTTCCCTTCCTCCCTCGCTTTCTTTTTGGCAAATATCAATGAAGACATTTTTCAGCTCTAAGAATTTCTACTGTTACAGCAACATGTGTGGGAATATGTCCTAAGAAGGCAAGGAGACTATGATGAAGTGGGTTGTGTTACACTAAAAGCAGAAGAAATAGTGAAAAACAGAAGAGATGTGATTTTGAAGAACATTGGATATTCTCCATTGACAAACAGTAGCAATTTTTGGCAACTAATTGTGGAATAACCAGTTTTTGTTGATTTATTTGACAACAGTTTTTTCCCCCCATCTCTCTTTCACTTCCTACTCCCATTTTACCCCTTCAAAGAATAAGAATTCCTGACCCAATTTTTCACCTTCTGTCTCTCAGAATTCATATAAGGATGCTCATATCAAAGGTCACAAAAGCCAGTCATACGAAAGGATCATTTGGACGTTTTAATTTCAAAAAGGTACAGTATTTTTGTTTTATTTATTTTAAATCATCAAGGCCTGGAAAAAGGTTTACAAAGCCAAATATCATAACATATTAAAAGCTAATATTGGAACTGTACCTAGTAGAAAAAGTGTGCAATTTAGAAGTGCCAAACCTGGATTGCATTTCTGACCCATCAATGAATACTGTGACCTGAGGCAAGTTACCTCATTTCTGTAATTCCTACCTTCCCCATATGTGAGATGGTAAAAACAAGATCTTCCTTATAGAGTTGTGCTGAGAGTTTAAGAAAAAACTTTTTTTAAAATGAATTTCTTTGAAGAACTATGCAAATGTTAACTCCCTCTCAATTATTATTCATTCTGTATCCCCTTTACACAGAGGCTGTTTTGGCACTGCAGCAAAGACCACAATTCTGGAAGCACTAGTAGATTTCTACTCATTCTGAAGATTTCAATTGTACCCAGTCTAGCTACCATTTACTAATGAAGTTGTTTCTGTAGTCTAGGCTGCATTTCCAAAGTAATGTGGAGAGTTGGATAATTACCGAATTTGGTTAAATGGTAGCATATTTGGTGAACATCTCCATGTATATAATAATGTAAGACTGTCCTCAGGACAATAATTCAGGCCTCCAACATTTTTAAAATTTGGGGAATACTTCTGGGCAGTATTATCTAAAATAAATTACTAACTTGACTCTTCACTTTTCAACAGATAGGACTTAGTCTTTGGAGGCAGATATTCAGAATTTTCTCTGGGCAGAGCCATGATGAAGCAAATGAAATTACAATGAGTCATGGGAGGAAGTGTGCCTGAAGGGCCTCAGAATTGGAGTCCAACAGAGAAACATAACATCACCCTGGAGACAATGAGAGCAGGCAGGTACAGCACCCAGGCATTTATGTTTAATAATATTATAGTGGTCTGAATAAGGCAGAAATAAGAAACATAAAGGGCTATTTTCAAACTATCTAAAATGTTAGGCTTTCTCTCAGTGCTGGAAAAGAAGAGGCACCAGTATTATTGCTAGTTTCTGTCTTACTTTGGGACTTCTGCTTAAGTAGCACTAGGGACTTTCTAGGTTTAAAGGATTAGAGAATGGGTGAATATAGCATCCTCATTCTTAGAGGATTTGGAAGATGAATGATCCTGGCTTGGCTTGAAAACTATAGAATAGAATATATTTTTAGCATAATAAATCTTTTCAATCCTTCCAAAAAATAGATCCATAGAAGGAGCAAACAGATGGAAGCCCATGTGCTGTTTTGTAACATGTCCAGGGTTTTAAGATTGGATAAACACTGAAACCCTGCAGGCGCAAATCTGTCCTCTCTCAAACGAAATCCTGTGAGATCAGGAGAGTTGCTCTAATCAAATAACGCACATTAAAAGAAATCCAGGAACTCCTTCCAACTTCTCTGTTAGGGCCATATGATAAATGGCCTCAAAGCATAGACATTAACCTATTTCTTACTGATGAAAATATGCGTAAGTACTTCTAGGATACTTATTACTGATACAACCCAAGTACTCAGGATATTAGACCAAAGAGAAAACTACTGAAATACTGTAAAGACTAGGTTATTTTCCCATATGTTCACAGCACATTATTTAACAAGACACTAATAATATAAGGTCATGAATATAATTGGATTTTATTTTTTCAACGATCAGTATTTGAGCTGAGTTCACAAGAGAAAATTGGTTACAAATGAACTTGTAGTTTTTGACCTTGTTCTCCCCTCACATATTTCACATTGCTCCTCATGTCAACCTTTTTCTTTTTCTATATGGTTGCAATTAAAAAGATATTTTGTTGAAGGAAGAATAATATTCACCAGAATTTGAATGCACAGAACATAGAATGAGCTTCCCTAGGGAAGAAATGAGGCCTTTCTCAGGCTTGTATCTCTAGCATTTGGTACCGTAACCTATTTATAAATATCAAGGAGGCATTCACAAATGTTTGCTGAATGACTAAGTGAAATGAATAAAAAAGTTGGCAGTTAGGATCTTTTCACAACTCTTGCATGCTGGTGTGGCAATTAAGAAAGGTCTTTTTCTCATTTGTCCTTAACTTACTCATTTCTTTTAAGGTCATGGCTAAGGAAATGCTTGGATGGAATTTTCCATCATGGAAGAGAATATACGTTTAAATGATCTATGATGTATTTTGAAGGGTAGATCTGATTTCCTGGATTAAAAAAAATCCAACAACTATCAATACCTGTTTAAATGCTTTAGAAATGCTAGTTATTGTTGGGATAGTAATTTATTCATTTAATCACCACAAACATTTATATGCTGGATGCAAGGGTTCCAAGGATGAACATATCATATCCCTTCCGTTGAGAAGCTTAGAGGGAGAGAATGCTGGGAATGAGACATTGGTGGATGACTACGAGGTCTACAGTTCCATGATAGGGAACACCCTGGTGCTGCGAAAAAATGTCTTTCAGCCTGGGTTCAGCGGGAGAGGCAGGAAGACTTCAAAGACACTTGAAGGATAGAACCACTACACGTTCAGGGCAAAGGGACGGCCATATGGAGCGCATGGCATGTCCAGAAAGGAGATACATAATGCAGCATGGCTGGCGTGGAAGACTTAGGTCTGGGAAAGAAGTTGGGGCAGAGACAGAGGGCAGGAAGTGGGAGGAAATAAGCCCAGACAGGCAGGCAGAGGTCAGAGCCAGGGATGAGCTTCTGGGGAAAAGCCAACTATAACTCTGCAACATCTGAGAAGTTCACTTTCTGCATTAGGAAGGAAGTAATAATCACTCAGCAATTGCTGTGCATGGACTGGGAAGCAAACATTCCAAGTGTAACCTAGGTGGATGTACCTTGAATTCATTAGGGGGAAAAAAGAGCCTAGGAGTGTTAATGTTATGAGGTCAACTCACACACTGATTATTTAATGGATCAACTGTGGGAAAAAAAAATCTCAATGTCAAGTTGAGTTCCCAAGACACATCCAAGGTACTTCTCCCTTCTCCTCTCTCCTCCTGAGCAAAAGATGCAAACTAAATTTACTAATAGCCAGCTTCCCTTCCCTTCAGCTATCATAAGAAGGTCAGTCTTTCCCTAATAAGTCAGATGATATATTCCAAAATCAAACTGATTCTGGAATTATCTGATGTTACAGATATTCAAGCCACTTTCCTTTCAGTACAGTGGCTAGCCCAAAGGTGCCCATGAGAGCAAAGAAATGTTTAATGCTGTCTGATCCTTTCTCTGCAATATTCAAATATAAAACAAATACAGCAGAGAAGGAAAAAGTGAAAATAACAAAGATTCTATGTAACTATTATTGTTGTTTACATTTAGCTATCATAAATGGCACAGAAATTGAAAAAAGGGACTAGGCAGTAACATATGGAAGTTATAGCCGAGAGCACTTTGGGTTTGAACTTAGTGTTCAAAGTTACTTACTGACTAGTCAGATAAGGAAATTAATTCCTTTCAAAACATGAGCTTTTTCCTGTAATATCATTTCCCAATGGGAAGAGACTTTAAGGAGTCATTTACTTCAACCCCATCCCCATTCAGTCTTCTATTTTCTTTTAAGATGAAAATCTCTAAAGAGAGACTTGCCATCCATGGTAACCTAGATACACATTCTCAGGAAATATCTAACTTAATCCCTCATGCTATAATTTAAACTTATTTCCTTTCATTGTTTCCTCAGTGAAGTAAGGGAACAGCTGTCTGCAACCCTTGTCATATGCTTGAAAACTATTCTTATCACTCCTTACTCTTCTCTTCTCCAAGTGGAATAACTCTTTTTGCCTTTCCTTATTGTTCGTAGATATCAAAAATTTTTACTCTGCTTTTAATTTTGTTAGGGTGGGAAACTCCAACATGCGGCTGCCGCCCTAGTTGGATCTGTGCTACAGGGAATCCAACCGGGGAACAGCTGATAAGTTGCAGTTTCTACTTCTGGTACTCCTATCATGCAGATGTTAGAATCAGATGCATCCTGACTCAGCTTTGACTGAACTACCAATATGATAAATACTGGATACAAAGTAAGTGTTAGAAAAATTTGCGTATGAGATTTCCAAAGAAAATCCATGATGCCAGAATCCATAGCAAGTCAAAACCTTGAAAAGAGAGTCAGATGCATTACACCATATGTAAAAATTAATTCAAAATGGATCAAGACCTAGAAATGAGAACTAAAATTATAAAACTGATAGAAGAAAACATAGTGGAAAGCTTGGTGACACTGGGTTTGGTAATGAATTCTTGGATACGACACCAAAAGCACTGGCAACCAAAGGGAAAAAAAAGAGATGCGTTGGACTACCTCAAAATTAAAAACTTTTGTGTATCAAAGGATCCTCTCAACGAGTGAAAAGATAATCCGTGGAACGGGAGAAAATATTTTCAAAGCATATATCTGATAAAGAATTGTGGGAGGGTGAGGGAAAAGGGCAGGAGAATCCAGCGGGGGTCCAAAGAGTCATGGACAAACAGTGCGAGAGAGTCAGCTTTTAAGCGTCTGCCAGGCCAGGAAGCAAAGGGCCAGTGTGCAGAGGAGCCGGTCCAAGTAAGAACTGTCTTGAGTAGGGGAATCCTTGCCTCTCTCTCCACCCCGTGGTGATGGACACAAGAAAGGGTGGGGCCAAGGTGGCCCAGAGCAAGCCAAGCACCGAGAGTAGTTTCAAGTGACTTCTATGTTTCAACTAGTACCTTATACCCTACATTCCCAGGGCTCAATTAAGCCCGCCACACAAAGTGGCTACTTCTGATGGAGCAGAAAAGCAATAGGGTCCATGGAGAAAAGGAATATTACTTATGTTGCACAGAGTTCAAAGGGACAGCAGGAGACAAAAAATATCACTGCATTTGGATCATCAACCACCACCAGCTACAAGATGGGGGCTCCCATGTGCGGGGCCTTGCAGGACTGGTGTAGGTTTCATGGAAAACCCCAAGAAGTAAAAGTGAAGCCAGTGGCCCCCAGGGCGACATCCGGGTTGAGGTCTGGTCTTACAATTGTGTTCTCCGTTGTCACCCAAGATAATTTACTTACCTTCTTTGAGCCTCGACTTCTTCATTTGTAAAATGGGACTAATTACAGTATCTGCCACCTTGATTTAGCATTAAATGAGACAATGAAAGTACGTGCTTACTAACTGTGAGCTCTGATTATTATTATGGGTAGAAAAAAATGACAGGTGTTGGCCTCTAGAGAATCTAGTTTCCAACAAAGAATATCCCAAATCTTTTGTCTGAAATCCTGGAAACTTGGGAGCTTGGAAGCAATTATAAGCATCAAAGCCCCAAGTCAGTTTCACTCAGCTCGGCAGTTGACGGGGGCCTGCCACGAGCAAGTCCTCTGCTGAACCCACTTGGGGGACGGTGACTGTGCAGAGGCTTCAGGAGCCGTGGAGAACTTGTTTCTCTTTGGCTGGATTTGCTTCATAAAGGCTTTTCCATGGCAACAGGGAAGCACTTGCAAAGAACTGCAGCTGACATGGTGAAAAATATCACCTCTCTCAAGGTACTCAAAATTGCACAGCGTGACTCACGGTGGCTTTCTCTTTCTGGCTATCTGCTGGATCATAAGTGTTGAGCAAACAGAGGGTATGAGAGAGGTTCCTAAGTTACAGAGATGCCTTATGAGGGAGAGAGCACGTTCATGCAAGTGGAGATGAGGATTTGCAAAAAGACTTTGCTCAGGATTTGAGGGAGTGATCATGAAGCGACCAAACACCCCCATCTGCTCTGTACAAGCCAGGCACTGGTCTAGGCCCTGGGAAACCAGTGCTGGAACAGATGGACATTTTCCAGCAAGCTGGTGAGGGCCACAGTAGAAGACAGATCATGCATGCATAAATAAATATTCCACAGTCTTTAGGTGGCCAAGAAAATGAGGTGGTGGCATTTACGCTGAGATGTGAAAATGACATGAAGGATCTAGGACTTGGGAAGATCCTGGCAAAGACTATCTCCACTACACAGAAGCGCTAGAGGTCAGAGAACGAAAAAGGTGCCTGATTTTGGAGGATCTTCTACTAAGTTTGGATTTTGTCCTAGGTTTGATAGAAAACCATTAAAGAGTTTTAAACAGTGAAGTGATGTAATCTGATTTATAGTCACTTATAAGATCATTGTGGCTGTTACTGAAGATGAACCGAGTAGAAGGTAGGGGGCAGGGTGATCAGAGAGACTGAATTGTCCGAATGATAAATGATGGTGCTCGGACTTGGGTGGTAGAGGTGGAGGGAAGGGAAGCAGAGATGCTGGCTGGGCTTGCTTCTTCCCAAGTAAGATAAGAATGCCCCACACAACACTGGGATCAGTAAATATTGCCCTGAACTTGTTCTCTACTCTTTCACGTCTGTGTCTTGTCTTTGCAACTAGATTGTCATGTCGTTCAACACATAGATACCAGGCACTTGGCATGTATGTGACACTGGCCCTCCCTAAACTTACCAGAAGTGAGGGACCGTAAGGCAACATAAGGCAAATGCACAATTAACCAGCAAATAATACAGAATATGACAAGTTCCATAAAGGCAAAACTATCAGTCTTGTTAAATGAGAAAGGGCAGCAGACACAGGCACACACAGCTATTCCCTGAAGAAAGGCCCTTTACAATGACCTGGAAGTCACCAGGGAGCTCCAAAGAGGATGGGGACATTGTCAGATTAGCAAATAGGTCAGAGTGGGGACAAAAATGGTGTAGTGAGACTGGCTGCCAGGCTGGTGCAGTAGCCTAGGAGACGGTGGGTGCAGTGGGGATGAAGATGGAGGAAAGGGGGTGCATGTGATTCATGTTTAGGTGGTGAAAACCACCTCAGCCACCTGACTCGGTAATTGATTGGATGAGGGGAGGGGCCAAGAAAGAAGCAAGAGGAAAGGATGACATGCGTGGTGTCTTTTCTCTCTCTCTCCCTTTCACTTTTGCTCTAAAGAAACAGATTTTTACTTTTGTTGTAAAGAAATATCAATGACTGCTTACAGAAGTTAAATTTAATGGGACTATGTTTAATCAATCATTGTCTAGTTTTTCCAGTTCTATGCACTGTGGGGCTCAGGGTGTGTGTGTGTTTCAACTGAGTAATCAGTTTAGTGGAGTGTAGAACCTTCCTTGAGATGAGTATGTCAGAAAACACAGATCATTAGCTTCAAATTCTTTAGTAAATTCTGATATATCACTTCTGTGTGAAACATAAACAGCCATTATCACATAGTTATTATCGCTCTGCTTTATAGCAAAAACTGAAGTTCAGAGCAGCTAGGTGTCATCCAAGGTCATGTGGCTATCAGGAGTTGGAGCCAGGACTTGAACTTAGGTCTTTACACCAGACTTTGCTGTCTCCCTACTCCCACCCAGTGCTGCATAGGTCTACGTTAGTCATGTGTTAGAACACAGAGTAATAACAGGACAAATCATTAGCCATATTAACATTAATTACTACCTATTTATTTAATACTTTTTAAGATGCGATCAGGAGGTTTCACAAGTAAACTCAGCAATCCTTACAGCATCCATCATGAGTCCACAGGGGCCAGGATGACAGTTCTCGGCACTGGATTGAGAATGTGGATAGGAGGGTTCAGTGAATATTCATGGTTAAACACAAGCCCTCATAACAGGACAACATCACTAACTTCTTTGTTTTGTCTATTAGAGAATATTGTGTTTTGAGAAATGAAATTTGAGGAAGAAAAGATGAACCTAATTCAGTGGGTAGGGGCATTTAAATCTCTAAGAAAAGAATGTTATTAGAACGTGCTAAGGAATAACATAATAAAACCTTAGTAGATTATAGTTCTTTTGAAGAATATTAGAAAAGAACATATTTGGCTTGTATGAAAAGGATGAATAAGATTGGAAACATGCTCTGGACTTTGTAGCAGGAGTATCTCAAAGTTAAGAGATAATGTTGAGAAAAAACTAGCAAAACCAATAAATTTAAGGAAAATAGGATGGTTGTGTCTGAATGTCAGAATAAGAGAAATGGAAGATTATTATAAACTGATCTGAAAGAGGGAATCAAAAGTAGGGTAATATAATGTATTTAGAGAGGGTAAGCTGAATAGTTTTCAAAACTTCAAGAGGTAAAGAAAATAATATTAATTTAATTTAGGGGGACAATTCAAGGTAGAAATAATCACAAGATTCACTATGATGCTATTTCACAAAGTGAGAGAACTGAAAAGTTGAAACGATCACAGAACAAAAAAAGTCATAGGTCAGATACAGACAAACATTTCAAGATACAACTTTGCAACAGAGAGATAGATAAAGGAGATGTAAGTAACTGTGTGCAAGTTATGCATTTATTTGAAAGTCTGGAATTGAAAAATCTCACCTTGAACATGTTTGAGAAATCCACCCTGGGAGTCTCACATATTTAGACAAATTCATTGTGCAAATTAACTGGAAAAGAGTTCACGGAAGAAATATATTGTTTAGGGAAACAAAAAGATTGATTTGTGAAGCTGTTAATTCAAAATATATCATTTATTTATGACAAAAGTATTTGTAATAAAAAGAGATATATGATCCAGTATTTGCTGTAGGCTTACAAGTCAGATAAAAATGTTATTTGTGAGAAAAGTAACCATGCAAAGAAATATATGATTTTAATGGAATCATGATATTCCATTATAATCATAATTTTAATTAATGGAATAAGCAACGAGGCCCTGTGTGGCTCAGAGGGGATGAGAGCTTAATGAGAGTACTTCCTGGAGGGGGAAGGCTTTGCAGTGGGCTGAAAAAAGATGGGCAGTATTTGGAGAGTTGGAAAGGAAGTCAGGAGGCCATTACAAGATGGGAATCTGTCTTAAGCAGAAGTGTACAGGCACATGTAAGCTATTTGAGAACCAGGAAAAAAACCAGTCAGCTGGAGTGAAGGCTTTTTGTAGAACAATATAAAGACAAAGGCCATTGTTGTCAATATAGCAGGGGTTGGATATCAGACTGAGTCTGGACTTCCTTTGTCAGCAGTGGAGGGCCACTGAGAAATTCACATAAGGGTATAAATAGATGAGAATAATTTGAAACCCCATGCAGGGTGGCTTGGGAGGGAAGAGGTTGGTGGCAGACATCAGTAAAGAGGGCGTTACAATGATAAAGATGGTGATGATGATGATGATGATGATGATAGAAGAGTCTGACATTTACTGAGTGCCTACTATGTAATGCCTATCACTGTGAAGGGCTTTAGATACAGTATCTCACTTAATTCTCTTAGCGTCCTTAAGGGAATGATATTACTCCTTATTAAATCCAATCCAATAAAGACAATCAGGAAAACGCCTCTGGTCCCATAAGTTAGAGTTATTCAACTTGTTGCAACAAGGGAGAATTCACATCATGGGAAATTGTGGAGAGTCTTGAGAAGAGGGAGTAGGGAGGTGCTTTTTGTAGGATTTGAGCTTGGCTGAATAATTCTAAGGAGGACCCAAGGTGAATGGGGATCATCTCTGGATCTTGATTCCTTGAGATGGGATTAGCTCTGAGTTGGCTGCTGCTAAGGAGTGAGGGTGGTTTAGCAATTGGCTCTCTCAGTAACCTTCTTTCAGGAACAGAGTGGGGCTGGGGAAGTCACTGATAAGAAAGCAGCAATTATTCAAAAAGAAGGGGGTAAGACATTTGGTGGCTGACCTTGGAAGAATCATTGCTTTGTGTTCACTTAGTCTCTGACTTGATTTTGTGTCACAGCCTGATTGTTACCAGGGTGAGTTTTACTTTCTCTGTCCTGTGTCTTACTCTCTCACTATTCAACCACTGGTGAATATGAGACACAGAAGAAGTAAGTAGTGGAGTCTGGATTCGAACCTGCAGTCATTTAGGTGAGAGGTTGGGAAGGTCTACACTGGAAGAGTAGAAAGGAGAGGAGCCGTGAATAAAAGGATGGGGAAGATTTAGTAATTAATTAAATGTGAGGAGCGAGAGAGAAGTCACTGAACGAATACAGTGCCTCTTGGTACACCATAGGGACAGAAGAGGAGGAATTTCTCACGAGATTACTGAAGGGAAATGGACAGCCTGAAAATTAGCCTAAGACTTAGAAAGTAAAGCTTTTAAAAAATATCATCATAAGATATATTTACTCAATATCAATTAATTTAACAACTTACTTTATTATTACCTAAAACATTTTCCCACCCACCTGGCCAGGCACTACGTTAGTTCATATTACTTTGTCCTTAAAATAGCGATGTGTGAAGGAGGTATGACTGTGCATTTCCCAGGTGAGCCCCAGGATGTTACAGTGACATTTTCAAAGTCACAGAGCAAGTCAGGAGTAGAACTAGGATCACATTGGTTTTATTTCCTGCCCATTGTATAATTATTCCAAACCAAAATCTCTCCTAAGGTACAAAGAGAATCGGACTTGGTATGCATCTTGATGCATCTTATTAAGAGCAATAGATTTAAATTTAGCAAGTTATTTGACTGTCAGAAAAAAAAAATCTTGGTATCACTAGAGAAATTATATAATATTTTCATTCCATACTAGGGTGGTAGGCCAGGATATTAAAATTTTTTTTTCATTTTTGTTAGAGATTAATACATTTCCTTTGCCTACAAATAAAATGGTTGCAAGAAGTTTTCCCACTTTGAGTTAGAATGGCAGCACATTTTAAGAATGAAATTCAAAGCCTATGAACCTGGCATTAAATTATGGGTCATTAACTCTATTGGGTAATGCTGTGTATCAAATCCCTCCTCCCACACATTTCTTCATTTGTGAAGTAACAGTATTGTTAGTCCTTCCTCCCCAACTCCCCCAATTCAAATTTCCCCTGTCTGATGACAGAGGAGACATCCATGAAGATGTTTATGAAACATTTTATTGGCACAAAATTTAACACAATGTATGATTTTTTTTTCACTAAATTAGATTTAAAAACATAATCGAGAATATGCCAAAAAAAAAAAATGTCCATCAGCACTGCTATGAGAAAATGGACAGATTTCTGTAAGGAGAGAATTGTAAGGCATCCTAATGTCTTCACTTCTCAGTCACTGAGGAACTCTCAATACAACTGACTGGTGTTGTTGCTAATAATAAATCCAGCAGGGAGGCTGGCAAGGGGGGAGAAGGTTTGGTAAGTCACCCATTAGGTCCAAGAGAAATAATTCCTTGGGTTTTTGTTGGGAAAGTTGCTGTAAGAAATGTTAATGCGGTAGATGGAGACTGACTACGGCAGAGTCCAATGAAGGAAGGTGAAAAGCAAAGGATGTAGACATCTTATCAGTCACCATCAAGGACGTCAAAAAATGATGACCTTTGTGTTTTCACAAGAGCAGAAACTCTTCCCACCAAAATCTGAGATATCACTGAGTCAAGAGCTTGATTATTCTGCTTCCTCCAAAGATATTATAGAAAAATCAATGCATATTTGGGATGTTCCACCATGTCTTTCTAAGATGTCAGTTGTAGAAGCCATTGCATGTTCTATACTTTCTACAGGCTAGGCCCTGAGTGAACCTGCTTGGTGAGGAGGAGCTCTGGGCGAGGAGAAGAGGGCAAGGCTATTTCAAGCACCACTTGCCACAGCCCTCACCAAGATTTTGCCCTATGAATCACAATTTGCTCCTCCAGAAATATAAAACCACTGAGAGTTTCTGTCATAAGCGGAAACTCATTTATTCAAAATCCTTTGAAGTCTTCATCAAGGGACAGTGTTTTTCTTTCCCCTCAGAAGATTATTTTTCTACAGGATGTGTCCTCCTTCAGGATCGAACACACTAGGAGTTACGACAGTTGAGTTTCAGAATTCTCTAACTTTGTGTATTTGCAGAATCCGTCGACCTCTTCACTGCAGCCATGGCTGGGGATAGAAAAGTCCTCCTCAGACATACAAAGTCCTGGACCTTCTCTGTGTGACAGCAACAGTGACAGAGGCCCCCTCATCGATCTGGCTTGTTTTCCCTAGGGAAAGGAGCAAGCATCATCTTTAATTTCACTTCCTCTTTAGCAGAGGTTCCAAAAATAAAGATGCTCTTAGAATCTGTAATGGAAGAACTCCATTAATAAGGGGCAAGAGTTGTGGTTTTAGGGTGAACTTGGTAGGGTCTTCATTAAGGAAAAGACATTATTCATGAATGCATTATCACAAAACTATCAGAATGTTCAGCACATCTATACAATCTGATTAAGCTGTTTCAGGGGCACATTTCCATTTAATTCATCTGCTGCCAGGCTACTTGAGAAAACACTGTATTTTGTGCATATTTTGGACTAACTGCTTCAAAACCTTGACAATATGTTTAGTTTGCATAAATCAGGCAAAACATATTTTGTTTTGTTCAGCATGCTCTGAACTTTCACAGTTATTTCATTATCTGTTCAGATGGTCCCTCAGCCTTGCTTCAACTGAAAGGGAAATTGTAAATGTTGTTAAAATAAAACCCGGCTGATGCATTGGCAGCTGTGCAATTTGCAAAGGACCAGGGTTCAGGGATCTAGCTTAAATCCAAGAAGCTTATCTTCACTAACTTCTCACGGTGATGAGCATTACTATTCATCACATTTTGCAGAAATCTGTCCAATCTTTCCTCTTGAAGGAAATCTATTTTCATTTTAGAAGGATCCATCTTATTCCAGCTTCTCTCCTTGGTCTCAAGCATTGCTGATGATAAGTTTTTTCCTCTTTATAAAATATCCTAAAATTTGTCCTCCTTACTGTGATATAGCTTTGAGTCACTAAATTATAACTTTGTCTTTCTTATTTTCTATTTTCTTTCATGATTGTCTTTTACAGTTAATTCAAATTAAACTGTATTCAAATATTTTCCCTTTTATATTATGTTGTTTTCTCCATAATCTCACTTAATTCTCACAAACTTTAAATATTAAGGCTTTAATTTGGGGGTTTACTCTCAGGGTTTTAGGAAATCCTTCCTGGCCTCTCCTGACCTTCCTCAAGGACAGAGTTGGCCTTCTTTTATTTTATTTTTTTAATTGAAGTACAGTCAATTACAGTGTGTCAATTTCTGGTGTACAGCACAACATCCCAGTCATGCACATACATACATACATTTATTCATTTTCATATAGACTTGGCCTTCTCATTCTCTCTCCTGTCCCGTGGAATCCTTCATGCAAAATTTTCCTTTTTGCACAAGAAATTTGGGATGATGGGACCAGATCTTAACACCTCCCCCATTTATACCAGGTATGAAAGATAAGACTTGGAGATTAATCAATAAAAGACAAAGGAAAAGTGTTAACCTAGACTTGGTCCTTATTTGTTTGTTCATGCAGTCATGTGTTCAACCAGTATTTACTGAGTGGCTCAGGTGCTAAGCAATGGGAGACAACAGTCAAAGGTCCCTGCTTTCTCTGATGCACAGTCTATGAGGGATAAAGACAAGCAAGCAGAACACCGATAAGCGCTACTAAAGGAGAAAGTACATGTTGTTACATTATATCTAATGCTTTATCTTTAAGAATTAATAGGACAAGATAAAATGGGATATTCATATCTTTTTAGTCCGTATGTCTGAATACATTCTGGGGCTAGTTTGCACTAAAAAATTAAAATATCCATTAGAAACCATTTCAGAACATTCTAACTCCTCTGCTTCTGTCTCTTTCATTTCCATTTTTTTCCTTTCCAAGTATAAAAAGAGGATGCATTCAGCATTTGCTTTAATGGCTAGAGTTGACTGTCACTCTTCCCTGGGGAGATTTTGTAAAAGAGCCCAGAATCATGGTGGAGCAGACTTCCTACAATTCAAAGTGCACATTTTTTGCAACTCCCTCTTCATGACCTTTAACCTACCAGTTGACAAGGAATTCTCCAACCTCAGTAGAAGCTATGTCCCCTTTCTCTGCTCTGCTTAATTCCTCTTTATCTATTATTGATCTTCTGATTGACTTCTTTAATTTTCAGTAATTACTACAGTTCAACCCACTGTTTTCTCTGTAATTCATAAACTATTCTTTGGCTCATTATCTTGCATTATTTATGTGAAACAATTATTATTCCACACACTTGGAGACAGTCATGTATTAGAACTATAGTGTATAGGCTAAAGTAGCAACATTACAACTGGAAAAAAAATTAAACCTAAAAAGTGCATCGTCCTAATGATAGGAATTTGCTCAGTGTTGATTTGAATGAAAACTGGTCTCAGTGGGATGATTTTATCCTCCGAATGAATGAAATCTTTGGCTACTTAAAAACTTTCTGTTCCTCTTGTTTATTTATCTTAAAAAATGAGTTCTTTAATCAAAATTAGGCAAATGTTTACTAAGTACTGAAACTAACTTTCATGTGTAGCTTGCACAGAAAGGCTAAAACAATAAAGACAGGAATTAGCAAGTATTGCTGAAGCTGTAGAAGGAATAGAACTCTGTACACTGCTGGAGGGAGAGAAAATGAGCAGAACCACTTTGGAAAACCATTTGGCAGTGCCTGTAAAAGGTGACCACATGCCTATCCTACCATCTAGTAATTCCACTCCTAGGTACATACCCAACAGGAGGATAATGCAACATCATGGACAAGAATGCCTACAGCAGTATGAGACTTCATCATAGTCCAAACTGAGAACTATCCTTATAAGAACAGACAAGCACACTGTGGTGTATTCATACAATGCAATACTGCACTGCAGCGAGAATGGAGCTAACATGCATCAGTGTGGCTGAATTTCACAAAAAATACTGAACCAGAGAAACCAGAACCACAAAAAACACACGCTATATGATTTTATTTACATCAGGTTCAAAAACAGGCAGTCAGGAGAGCACTCACTGGAGGGTGGTTGTGGGCTACAGGAGTGTGTTTAATTTGTGAAAATTAATCAAGCTTTCTACTTTTATTCTGTGTGTGTACTTTTCTGTATAATTCTCCAATTAAATTGACGAGGAGAGTGAAAGAATGGGAAAGAGAGAGAGTAAGGGTGAGAGTAAGAGAGAATGAGCCTGAGAGAGGCAGAAAGACAATGGTGAAGAAACAAGCTAATCCACTCACTGACTGCATCATGGGTAGAAACTCAGACGAATGAGTAAATTGACAATTACCATGAGCAACACATGTCTATCAGTCATTCCCCTCTGAGTGTAAACTAAAAGGGTGTCCCACCTCTCCCAGGGCAGCTACATTTTAAGATGTACAATATGAAATAATGTGAAATAAAAAGTTTTAGTCACCTTTTAGAGGCACTTCAGCAGCTGAAAGCAGGTTTCGGGGGTTAGGGCTTCTAGAATCACACTGGTTAGGCTTCTCCTTGTGTTTCACATGAGTAATGTCATCACTGACTGAGCATAGTTCATTGTTTCCTTGAAGAAACCATTCTCTATGCTTTCATTATAGAAACTTGTAATACAATTTTGTAATATGTTATCGATATGTTTATAACATCTATTAAATCACGAGTTCCTTGAAGGCTGGGACCATCTTTCATTCACCTCTTACCTCCAGGGACCAAACACAGCGTTTGATGCCAAGCAGGCGATCAGTCAAGCCTGCTGGGAATTTTACCATATCATTAAAGATCATCTAGTTCCCATGCCTCTTCTACTTCTCCAAGACATAGAAAAATAAAGAACCCTTCCAAATTCTTTATATGATGTCTGCACAACATGGATACCAAAATCTGACAAGTACTGTACAGAAAGGAAAACTGAAGCTCAATAAAACTTAAGCATATAAATGCAAAAATCCTCTGTCACGTAGTAGCAATCAGAATCTGGCAACACACTCAAATAAAACTTCGTGACCAAGTAGAGGTTATTCTAAAAATACAAAGATTGGTATTAGGGAATTTATTAATATAATTTATCATATTTATAGACTTAAGGAAAATATGATCACCTCTATAGGCCTGAAAAGGTACTTGTTTAAGTCCAGGAACTTTTTTTTTAATTAAAAACCTTAATTAAAGAAAGAATTAATAGCTACTTCCTTGACATAATAAATGTGTCTCTATATCTTTATCCGTCCATCTACCCATCATCCATGTCTGCCAAAAACTGGCATCAAATTCAATGGAGAAACATAAACAGCAGTCCTGCTAATGTTACAGAATGAAATAAGGATACTCCCTGTTACTACTATTATTTAACAAAATTAGACAAGAAAAAGACATTGGAAGTAAAAAAACTGGAAAGGAGGAGAAAAATCTATTCCTATATTTAGATAAGAATTTTTACCTTGAAAATCTAAGAGAATCCACAGAAAAAGCATACAAATAATGAGAAAATTCAGTAAGCTATAACACTAATTAATAGAAATCAATAGTCTTTGTATCTAAATACAAGTTAGAAGATACAATAAAAGACCCCACTTAGAATAGTACTCCCAAGGATAAAACTTAATGAGCAATGTGGAAAGTTATATGAAAACTTTAAGATGTTCCTGAACAACACAAAATAAGGCCTAATAGACAAAAACATCTCATACTCTTGGGAGCAGAAAATGTGGCGATGGAGAGCTGTCATTCCCCCTAATGGAATTTATGAAGTTAACGTAATCCTAATAAAAATATCAATGAGCTCAAAGAAAATAAACTAGCTGATTCTAAAGTCTATAGGGAAAAATAAATAAACAAAGAGAGCTGAAAAATTCTGAGAAAGAAGAGAGATAAAATGGGACTAGCCCTGCCAGATGTTAAAACACACTGTAAAGCCTTCATAATTAAATCAGTGTGGCACAAGCACATGACTAGATAGATAGACCAGATGAAGAATATAAAAAAAAAAAAAAAAAAAAAAAAAAAAAGAAAAAAGACCCCATCTCTTACAGGTCTTTATATATGATAAATGTAGCATCACTGGGATAAGGCATTAGCCATATGGAAAAGGTGAGTTGGATCCACTTGTCATTACAGGATAAATTCCAGATGGGCCAAAGATTTGTGTCAAAAATAAACAAAACCATAAAAGGTCTAGAAGAAAAGGACAAAATACCTTTATAACCTTGGAATAGAGAAAGCCAATTTAAATTCTGACTTATAATCAGGAAGCTTAAAAAAATAAAAAACAACTAAACTAAACACAGAAAAGAAAACAGATGGAAATCATTTCCTTCTCTGGCATTTTCTATACTTGTTCCAGATAACTGAAGCTTCTTTCTTTAAGTAAGACATCAGTTGGAAAAGAAATGGTTGAGAAGACAGTATAATAGGTGACATAAATACAGTTTGGACAGGTTTCTTTTCATGAGATGATGATGCTCATTATTTCTCTTTGCTTTTATGCTCTAGCTTGACAATTATGACAGTTATACGACCAACTGGGTCATAATTTATGTATCGCAAGTTACACAGCTGATACCTTGCCTTTCTGACAGATTCTATCATATTTTAAACACTTAAGAATGTCCACCCAGAGAAATGTGGGCTTTAGATTGGGATGTTTAAGGGGGCAACCCATGCTTTCCCTCCTCCAAGCACCAAAGTTGCTTAATGTGAGGTTCCAAAACTTTGAAAAATAGTATCTTTTTTTAAGAAAAAAATGGATATCCTTCTAATAAATGCAGAAAAAATTTGGGAGTGATTGTATTGGAGAATATTCTTCAAAAACTTGGGAATAAAGGACATGTCTGTTCCCCTCTAATAGTTATACTATAAAATTAACACATAACTGGTCCCATCAGGGATACCCAGGTGTGTCACCTTAAAGACACTGGGTGATACTAAGATAAGACTTGACCTGATTGAAGGTATTTCTTTACTTAAACAAAAGAAGGAAGTGACATTTCCATCAGAGAGGAGTTGCTCAGCAATGGACATATGGACAAAGGACAGAGTCCACCACAGTGGAATCTTCAGGGTTGCTCTGGATTCCTCTCCCTTTGATGGTGACCATGTTTCCTGGTCAGGGACTGTCCAGGTTTTGACTCTTGTTGTGATATAATTATTTATAGAGCCTCCTACTCCTACCATTCTCAGAATAAAATGGATGAGAAATTATATGGGCATCCTGTCACTAAACCTTCAGCTTTCTCTGTCTCACCTGTTTTCTCACCTCAGTCCCCTTGGTGCTGAATCCTCTCTGCTAAATTTCTTCAGTGTTTGGATAATCTTTTCTGATTTCTGACTGGCAGCTTCCCAAGATATTCTTCCTCCCCCATGGCATCTCAGGTGGTGTATCCACCTCACATCTCCCTGGACTCTAGGCTAGGGGGCAGCTTGACTATACAGGTAAAAATCATCCAAGTAGGAGTTAAGATGAGAGAGATATTTAGCCAATGGGATTTCAGTGTTCTGGTTCCACTGACAATAACTAAAAGAGTGAGGTAATTGCCGTTAGAGTAATGGATACTAAGATAAGACTGACAATAAAGAAATATAAAGAAAAATATTAAGAAACAAAGGCTTATACCCCTGGAAAAGGCATCAGGAAATTACTTCTTTACTGCTTGCTTTGTGTGTGTGTGTGTGTGTGTGTGTGTGTGTGTGTGTGTGTGTGCGTGTGTGCAAAAAAAAAAATGTTTCTTATAATAGGCCACCAATGTACTGTGATTATTGATTATGCAGCATTATTGTGGTGATAGATAACTGAAAAAACACCTTCCTATACTGGTATTCCTTTATTTCTTTGAAAAGAAAAAAGATTACAATTTAAGAATGGCATCTGTTTGTAAATTTTAAGGTGGAAGGTCTGATGTCAGCCACTGGTAAGCACCAAATATCTTGGAGAATCTGCAGCATTTCGGATCTTTCCAGATTCCTTAGGAAGAGGCATTCTTGTATATGAATTACCCATTTCAGGGAAGTGATAGAAGACATATTTAGGGTCAATATTAGCACTATGAATTCATTTTGAAAAAAGTGTTTCTCTAATAAAATGGAAAGGAGTCTTACTTTATCTCAGAGACCAATGTCCAGAGCTAATCTACCAACTTTCCTTTCCGTTCTCCAGAGTAATGGGAGTTTGCCCGGGAGAGGAGCTGTAACTACTCCAAGGTCAATTATCTCTTTTTCTGTTCATTTTAATGCTAATTTAATTATAATTTGTAAAGGTCACATATACCTTTGGGTGAAAATAAGATTGAGAGGATGAAGGACAACTAATTTTCATATATTAGAGGAGAAATTGGTTAGGGATATTGGTTAAAGTGTTTGTCTTGGAAAAGAGAAGATTTTTTGATGTATGGACCTCATCTCAACATGGAACAGTGTCATCCCAACAACGTCACGCAGAGAAGAGCATTTAGATGAAAATACTGGATCATAATTGACTAGATTTAAAGGCTGCTTTTCTGATGGCTTAAAATGACTAACGAGCCATGCAGGTCTTGGATACAAAACCACTTCATACAATGTTTGCTCAACAAATATTTATTGAGCACTCAGTTTGGGCCAGGCACCATGCTAGAACAGCAAGCAATCTTTTTTCATGATCCTGTCCTCAAGGACCTTATAGTCTACTGTGGAAAATAGGCATTAATCAAGTAATGAACTAAACATATGTAAAATTATAGATGTGTGAGCAATTAAAGGAGCCTCACATTTGTGATGTTCTGAGTAGGATCCTCACGGAGGTTAGTACTTTGAGGCCATCATACTTGGGGCTATGAGTGTATAAAAGGAGATCAGATGCAGATTTAGGGTCCAGAAGGATTCCTTAGGACAGGACTCTGGGTCTGGAGGATAAGTCGGCATTACCAAGGTGAAGAGTTGGCTTGAGGGTGGGGTGGGGACGTATGCCAAGTATGCAGGATCCTTGTTTATCTTCCCATTAAGTGATCTAATCCTCAATGGTATTAAAAAATTTCTCTCAAAGACACTAAGAGTGTGTTGTGGCTAATATTTTCTAACTGCAAACATCCTCCAAAACTTTTTTCCACTTCACAAAGTATATGGATTCTGGATCACAAGGTTAGTATGGGGACCAGGTTACAATGAGTCTTCTTAGATATAAAGACTCCATTTAAACAGTTTTCATTCAAGAAACACTGAGTTGCCCACGAACATGCCAGGCACCATACCAGGTGTTTTGTAAAACTATGACATGAAACAGATCATTTGATAGTTCAAACATTTTGTTGTCATCTACAAATTTTAATTTATGAACATTATGAAATGTCAAAAATATTATGTCACAGACAGAGAAAACAAACTATGATTACCAAAGGGGAAAGGGGTTGGGGAAGGGATAAATTAGGAGTTTGGGATTAGCAGATACAAACTACTATATATAAAATAGATAAACAACAAGGTCCTACGGTATAGCACAGAGAACTACATTCAATAGCTTGTAATAACCTATATTGAAAAATGTGAAAAAGAATATATATGTAACTGAATCACTGTGCTACACACCAGAAACTAACACAACATTGTGAATCCACCATACTTCAGTAAAATTTTTTATGAAGTTATCATGACATAGATTTAGATATTTCTGATCAAAGCATATATCCTGAAATATATCGGTGATATGTAGAGAACTGCAGATAGAATTCATTTGATTATATGATATTCATGTAGCTTGTATTAGAAGACTATGTTTCAGAGCAGAACTGATCCCCAGTGTGTAAGATTTAGAGAGGTCAAACAGGAGGCTGTATTCGGCCAAACCAAGAAACATGGCCACGTGAAAGTTCCTGGCTCTTGTGTAAGTTGCATTGAAACTATTGGCAAGGTTAGCATCAGGAAAATTGTCATGGCAAGTGTTTTAGCAACTTTTCAGCCTTTTTAACAGCAACTCTGCTTTACTAAATGGGTTTGCTTTTCTGTTTTCCTTCTCTCTGGTTTCTTATTTCTCCCAAAGTCCATTACTAACTCAATAGAGGAGTTAGAAAAACACTTTCTTTGGGCTCATTTTTACCTAGGTTTTTTCTTTCATGTATTATTTCCTGGAGAAATATGTGACCCAAATTGAAACATACATTTATTCTTTTTTAAAAAAATTAAGAGTGATTTAGTTTTTTTGGGGGGTGGGGTAATTAGTTTTATTTATTTTTTTAGAGGCAATACTGGGGATTGAACCCAGGACCTCATACATGCTAAGCATGTGCTCTATCAGTTGAGCTATACTCTTCCCTGACATATATTAATTCTTGTCCCACATTTGTGTGATAAAGAAGTGGCTGTCTTTCTCCCTCCCTGAAGCCATCCAGATGGTGTTTTCCAATTAGTGATGCTGAGCAGTTTCACAGGACTCAGTGAGTAAGTGGAAGACAAATTTGTTTGTATGAACCAGTAACGGGCAGACCTCACCTTTGTGACGTAGGATCCCAAGCAAGGTTAGTCCGATATGTGCAAAGGACGACAGAAGCAGGAAGAACAGAGCTGCCCTCAGGACCAAGCTGAAAGTCCAGAAGTGGACGGTGCTCACAGAAGCCACCTGTAACGTCTCTATTAGCAGGAAGCACAATAATAACTCACCCCCGCAGGGTGGGTCAAGTTTGCAAGGGCTCACTCACTGAAGAGTATATCATATGATTCTCATAACAACCTTGATTCTAGAAAACAGCTTGCTTGCGCTGGCTTGCACACAGTATATGGTTCATATACTTCATCTCAAGAGCTCTTTAGGGAGCAGGCATGTTATGAGATATAGGACATAACCTACAGTGTCTGAGTGCTGTGAAACCATAGCTCTGTAGCTTCCAAAACCAGCTATCAATTTCCCACTGGCTGTTAGTGGGTGCATATTTAGGTTTGGTAGTTGTGTTAAAAATCTTAAATATTTTCCCTCCTTAGGGGTCTTTGCAATGGGCTGTACCCTCTCTTAGAAATCTCTCTTCCTTTTCCTTTGTGGCAGACTCTTCATTCTGGTCACCATTAAAATGTATCCACGAGAGAAAGAGAGAGAGAGAGAGAGAGAGAGAGAGAGAAGAGGGAAAGAGAGATGGAGGGTGGAGGGGGAGGGATAGAGAGAGAGAGTGTGACCATGGGACCACTCTCTATAAACATGAGCCTCCTTCTGCTATTCTTGCTTCCATTTCTTGGTTATTTCCCTCAGAGTACTTCTAACAATCTGAAAATATTTTGCTAATTTCTTTATTGTCTGTCTCCCCATTAGAATATATGCTCCATAAATGTAGGGACCTATCCTTGCTACCACCATGCCCCGAGCACTGTACCTGGTACAGGTACATATGAGGCTTTCAATAAATAGTCGTTGATTGAATGAATGAAATCATCTTACATTTCTCTACTAAGGATTTCATTCAATTATACCTTTGATTAAAACATTCATCACTTCTCATTAGCTGGGAACCTGAAAAGGAGTAAAACCGTAGAGTTCACATAGTCTAGCTCCACTATTTTACAGATGGAGAAATTGAAGCCCAGGAAGTTGTTGCTTTTCCAAGGTCAGAGCCAGGACTAGAGCCAGGTCATCTTTCCTCCCCCAGCCCAATTCCCTTCCTACCACACCCTGACTATTTTATAGAGAAGGACAATATTTATAAAAGGTTCCATTGACCCTTGTAGCCTTTGTACTTGTGGACTGAAGAGAAAGCATTCTATGAAGTGATTTGTAAACTCAAGGACATGTTGATGTTGGTTGAGTCTGTCACTTTGAAAGCAAACACCAGCATGTTGGTTGGTTATATTATTTAAAGAGCCAGATTGAAAATGGGTTTGAGGTTGAGAGAAGCATGAATCAATCTGGTAAATGAGGGGTAAAAAGGGCCAATTTTGAACACCATCCGGTCAGTAGACTGGGCTAACAACACATATATCACTGTTTCCCAAGATTTTTACTTGCGGTAAGAATAACTCATAACCACAACAAAGCTGTATGCAGGAAGACAGATTTGTACTCTAAGAAAATGCCCTTAAATTCCATTCATCTTATAATTCTCTTAGGGGTGCCACTCCCCACCATGTCACCCTTGGAAAGCAGGAACAATAATAATATCTTTCTCATGGTCATCTGATTTCAGAGATGATAACTTTATGATTAGAATCATGGCCAAATGGACAAAGTTTACCCTGCAGAGGGAGGACAGTATGTGGAGAAGTCATCTCTTCCTGAATATACCTGATCTGTTGAAATTTATTTTTCCACTTTGCTGTTGTAAGTTGTTTGGCTTTTGATAATAATAATAATAATAATAATAATAATAATAATAATAATGACAATAATAAATAGCAGTGACTGAGCAGCTACAAGGCATGAGCCACTGCTCTGAGCCCTTCATAGACACTAACCTGCATGCTCCTCACAATTACTCTTCTGATGTGAGGACCCACCTTCACAGGTGAAGAAGCTGAGCTAGTAAGTGAGGGAACTGGGATTTGAACCCAGGCAGTTTGGCACCAGTGCCCAGCAGGCTAGGTGCTGTAATAGCTCATCTTTGATGATCTGAGGTGATAGTCTCATTGTAACATTTACTCTAAGGAGCAAAAGATCCACTCCTCCATGATGCCTTGAGATCTGGTATTTTCTCCTCCTTTCCTCTTCTCTTCTATGCTGTGGGAAATCTAGTACTTTCTTTTTGATACACCCACTTGATCAGGTCCTTAGTCACCCCTCCCATGCCGCTGCTCCAGCTCCGAGAAGCAGAGACAGTTTTTCATCTTGGTGTTGCCAATCGTTAGCACAGTAGCTGACAAACGCAGATCACAGATGGTCAAACAGTGTTTGTTCAATGAGTGGATGACCTTTCCAAATCAATTGCCATTCCTTTCACTTTATTAATAATATAGCAAAGTCTCACAAGTCATCATCAATTGTTACAGCTTAATTAGTAGTTAATTTGGTTAAACCTATGGGAAGGGGGATGGTGTGGACAGCAAGGAAGTAGAAAAGGAGGGAAAATATTGATTAAAACCTTGGATGTGAGCGCAATCAAACGCTAATACTAATCTTCATGAGCAGAATCAATTTTATTTTATTTTTGTTGTCCCTAGGCAATTACCTCTTCCCCGGTACAATTCTATTTTGAAGTGACCACCAGCAGCTTCTGTATCCTAGTGATACTTTATAACTCAAAACAGACTCGCTTTCTAGGTACCATATTCCATTACAGCAGTGAGGGAAGAGAATGCTATGCAGTAATATGCAGGATTCTCCCCGCACCCCCAACCCCCCCAAAAAAGGAAGGAAGAGAGGAAGGCAGGTATACTTGCTTTTGTTAGCTATTGTCCTGGACCACTGAGGAAGCTGCCTAAAACTTTTTTTTTTGCCTCCCTACAATCCCTCCCCACTTCAATATATGTGCTATGATTCTGCTAAAAGAAGTTTGATGCCACCCTTCCTCCATGTAAAGTCTCCCTGTAATGGCTCCCCAGCACCTTGGGGATAAGCATGACTCCATTTATGGCCCTGAAGTCCTCACAACTAGGCTCAACTTCCTTTCTGAAGACCTCTCCCCCACCCCAGTCCACTCATTCCCCCTCATTGCGGCCATACTGAACCACTGTTTCTTCTGGAACACACCACTCTCATATGCCTTTGCACAGAGTTATATCTGTTGAAAATGCCTTCCTGCCCGCATACACATCCTTCTCCTCCTGGGATGGAAAGGTAAAGCTATTGCTCAAGGTCAGGTGACTCATTGCCTCCTCCCTGCTTTTTCTGCCCCTCCAACCCTATGATCAGAACAGCCAAGCAGAAATGCACTTTGCAACTTCGCATTCATGATTCCTGCTTCTCTCTGCCTTTGCCGGACCAGACATCTCCATCAACCCCTGGTACTGGGCTGTTATTCACATTTCTGTCAGCATTGTGTCGACCTGTCCTTACACCAAAACTCTCTTTGAGACACTCAATTCTTGTGTCACTGTCTACAGGCACTTAACGTTTGCTCCTCCTCTTCCAGACCTGTGAACTCACAGGACTGTAGAGAGGAGTCAGTATTACCACGCCCCATCCCTACAGCTGTGATGGTGGTGGTCCGGATAGGCGGCTACCTTGGGTACGCAATTCCTAGTTTTTAGAGTGGCTGTCATGCTTCTGGGATTTTTCATCAGAAAAGTCTGGAAGAATGCTGGTGAGATACTATCATCATAAAAAAACAAAAAAGGGCACCTGATGTAGGTGAGATGTGAGAGCAGTGGGCAATACAGAAGATGCTATGGGGGTGGACTGTCCATGGAAGACAAACAGAGACAATGACATCAGCTGGTTCTCAGCAGTGCCAGCCCAGGTCAGTAACCACCTGCTCTGGCCTCCCCGGGGCTGGTGCTGACTACTCTGTGCTGCTCTTGCTTGTCTTCATCCCCTAAAGTGAACAAAGAGGCTCCTGCCTTGATTATCTCCACAGGTCGAGGCCATGACACAGGGCTAGAGTTGTCAGCAGTGAGCATGTGCATCTCGGTGGTGACCACATTTCCCCAGGTCACGGGACTTTCCAAAGGTTTGGGTGATAAAGTTGCCAGACATTTGGGTAGAAATAAATGTTTTAGTGAACATCAATTCTCAGTGGGAGATATTTCAGATGTTTTACCACATTCATCAAAAGAGCAAAGAAAACCTTTTTCTGATGTGGGAAAGATGGAGAAGGAGGCTGCTTACATGTCTACCATTTAGGTCATTATCACTTACCCTGTGCCTGAACACAAAGTGAAACCACAATGGATGACAGAGATTGCTTGTCTCCATTAGAGGTGTCAAACATGGCACTTAGCAACAGTACTGGCAATAACGTGGGTCCCTAAGAGGATGACCAAATTCATTTAACACATTGAAGTAAGACTTCAGAGTAGCTTTTAGTTGCAGACTTTCAATCTCTATCATCCTCAGTCGAACATAAACAAACAAGTGATCGAATGGAGAATGGCTACACAGCACATGGGTACACATGTAAACGACCCAACGAACTTCCTCTAAGTTGATTAAGAAGCAAAATGAACATCTGTTCTTAGTACACTGCAGTATGCATTTAATTAAAACCAAAATGATCTCAGCAAAGTAGAAGACAGACCATCGACACTTTGGAGCGTATGTCAACCCAGAGGTAACATCTATTGAAACAAGGACTTTTCTCTGCATATATGACTTTGCAGACCAAAGACGATGCTCTGTGTTATTCTAAGAGCAGTGACTCTATGGGTGTGACCATTGCTATTAATAATTAATGCCTCACATCTACACATTTAGGGGTTATTTGTCATCTCAAAGCCCTTGTTGATTGTCTTACTTGCCCTATACAACAGAAATCACTGCATCGGTTGCTGAAAAATATTCACCTCTGTGGTAGGACGTACCAGCTGTTTGATACCAAATAACACCACTACACAATTGAAGAGAAATGCAGTCAAATTCTGAAACCCATTAAAACTACAGGGATAAATTAGGTAGGAGGATTGTAATTATCCAAATTGAGATCTGGGCAGACTAAAAGGACTAATAACCTCATCTTTTACAGAGATTTAATAAGGAAATCAGTTACTTAATTTTTCTTTTAAATGTTAAGTTTTTCCCTCCTTAGAGGATGGAGGAAGTGGCTTAAATGATTCTGCATTTGTCTTAGCAAATGTGTACAACGGGAAATGAGGCCATGCTGCTGCTCCTTTACTCGGTCTCACAGCCCTCACTTCGTCCATCTGGAAAACTTCCACTCCTGCTTCGAGCCTGGATAAAAGCCACTTCTTAGATACCTTCTCTGATGTGCCCAGATAAAGGCTGTCTTTCTTGGTGGTTCTACTTGGTGGTTCCATCTGTCCTCATGATACCATACAATAGTGGAGGGTTTCCTGTAGTGGAGGGCAGTCTGTCTTCCTCATTTAGAGCTAAGAGCAGGGGCCATGTTATTCAGTTTTATATATCCAGTGCCTCAATTTATCCTTAGTAAATATATACTGAAATCAAGAAATGTTCCAGAAAAAAATTAGGGATCCTGAAAAATATTAAGACAACAGAATGATCTACAAAAGTAAGATGCTTTATTATCTGACCTTCAAAGTTTTCGTCTAAAACCCAAAGTATAGTTGGTATAAAACCCATCTTCCCAAGGGGATCCCCAAAATAGGGTTCGGGGAGATCTGTGAATATGTTTTATCCTTTTTACAAACATAGAAAAAAGGGACTCTGCTGTCAAAAAAGATACCATAGGTTTTTGAAACAAGTATTTGAACAAGGGAGTTTATGATGACCCAATATGCTATATACGACTTCCATTTCAACCAAATCATGGCATCTTTGAAACACAGGACTCTAGCAGGTCTTAGTCTCAGCCCCATCCTCTCCAGGTTTAACAGGGATTTAGTCTGCATTATCTTCCCTAAGGGGAAACATGGGATTCAAGTCAGGATTTTTCCCTTTCATGTTTTGAGCCACTGGTGAATCATCTCACACTGGTGGAAACAGAATGAATGTAATAGGAGGAAAAGTATGCAGAGAGCTTCTTGCACCAACCTCAGCTGGAATAAAAAGTTTCCCTCTTTTAGGAAGACTCTGAACCTGTAGGGAAGTTTTAACTCGGAGAGCATCCTTATTATTGGAAGCCAAACACCAGAACTTGAGGGGCCATTTTTATCGTCAGTAACTGTAAATGTTGCTTTCACATCATGTTACAAAGTGTCATCTCAGAAGGAGAATCTGATATTCTATTTGTTATAACAATAAACACAACTGCAGTCAACTGCATCCTTGCCTTTGGGGGATTGAAGGACAGAAAAAAAATCTATGAAAAGGGAGTAGGGATTGTGTCATTGGCAAAACTTACTTATTGACTCCCAATAGACAAATCAAGTACTGGACCTTTTATGGAGTTCTAAGGTAATAACCATACTTTCTCAAATATGGAGCCTTAGGGAGTTGGGGACACTGACTCCAGCAAGCTACTAGCCTCACTCGGGATTCTTTACAAACGTACATACGTTTTCATTTATGAATAAACAAGCTACCTCAGGAATCTTTTTATTATACAAAATTCAAACTTGTTCAGTAACCAAAAATTGTGGGCCAAGAGACATGGTGTCCCGCAGTCAGGGACTGAACGCTAAACATTCATGAATTATAGTTGACTAAAACACAGAAACGTAGCGTGTTGTTATTTTCCACTGAATAAACTGGACTGCTTTCTTGAAGGAGGATGGTTATACTCCAATGACATGTTGCTGCTGCCAGACTAGGCTTCTAAATGTCTATTTTTTACTGTCCTCTTCAACCCATGAAGACGTTACAAAAAGCAAAACAAAAAACAATCACACACACACACTCTCTCTCTCAAGGTATTCTATAGGCATGTGGGTAAAAGCCTGATTCTGTATCTAAATACAGACAGCTCTGATCATTTCAGTCCCATGCTCAAAAACTTTCAAAGTCTAAGGCCTGCAGATGAAACTCAAATTAATTAAACTGTTTTTCACACTGATCTATCCTCAACCAGCCAGCTCAATAGTCCCTTATTCTCTCTTTGTACCCATGCATCAGGCAAACAGACTATAATATTCCTAAGCAGCACCCCAACATAAAAACTGCCCTGCATTAAGCATGCAGTACTTACAGCTCTGCTTAGCTGATACTTCACTCCTTCAAGACTCATACTGAACAGTCTCTTCCAAGAGTCCTTTCTCAGTAAAATTAATCTCAGTCCTCCCACAATATCAAGTTTCTCCTTCAGCTATTTTTCTGTATGTCTATGTCTTGAGACACCTCCCTCCTTAAGCAGCCAGCACAGTGCCTGGCCCGGGTGTAATGAATACATATTTACTGCTTCCCTGTCCCCGTCCTTCTCTGCCAAAATCAGAGCATGAGGCTAGTACCTTTTTAGATACTTGACAGACCTAACATTCTATGACTCTACGGTCATGGAGTCATTCTCTTGTCTGGTCCCTTACCCTTCTTTATACGTTACACATGAAGTGCTAAGGAGATTTGTTTCATCAGTGTTTTGAAAGTAAATGATTTTTGTTTAAATACTCATCTGCTTTGTAAAGTTCTGAAAACCAAACATGTATTGGAGAACTGTTTTTGAGCAGTGTGTTTTGGTTGAAAAGAGCTGAGTCCTTTCCAGCTGAATCTTTTATTTGTTATTTATTTAGTTTTTTAAACTAGGGGTCGGGGAAAAGCAGTGCTATTTCAATTGTATAGTTAAGGAAGCTCCAGCTGACTTGTTCAAGGTATCAGCACTAGACTGGCCTGTAGGAAAAAACTATTCTCCAGTACATTTTGTCTGGTTCTCTGAATTATGCAAAGTGAGTGTGATGATGTGACGGAGGTGATCCATGAGAGCTGATAAGATGGTTAACGGGCCAGTCTCCCCTGGTCTTCACACAAGGTACATGTCGCTTGAGTGTCTGCATTTTGGAACTAAGGCCTATAATTAAGAAAGCCATGCCGTAAGACTCCCACTGTGATGCTTCGCAGTGATAGAGCCCAGCAGAGATGGTGCTATGTTGGCAAAGATGCTCCCGGAGAGGCACCACTCAAGAGGCTGCAAGAAGAGAGACAATAAGAGATTCTCTGCACTGATCTGTCACCTCCTTGACTCGCCAGATAGTCATCTAAGAATAAGCTCGTCCTGGGCCTCTTCCCCTTAAAGACCATTCCTCACAGGATTCTGGCCCTCAGTATTAATCCACTAGAAACCCACCACCCTATACCATGTAGCAGAGCATCCCTACTATTAGGGCATATGGTACTAATGGGGCTGGAAGAAGTAGAGACATAGAAATGGAATAGAAACCAATAGGTTTGTGTGTGTGGGGTGGGGTGGGAGGCGAGGGTGAGCCCAGTAGGAAGAGGAGTGGGCTTTCTTTATCCTACCAAAAAGAAACCCATGATTTATTAGCCTCTTAGACCAACAGGATTCCCAAGAGCTAGGTTTTAGCATCAGCTAGTTTTAGGTTTCCAGGAGTAGCAGGGTAGAATAAACAAAGGAAAACCCCACATTTACAAGCATTAATTGAACAATTCTATGAGTAAAGGCATTACACTCAGCACTATGATAAGTATGATAGAGAACCTGCCTTCAGGAAGAGCTGAAGTTCCAGGCGGCATGTCAGAGCATTCATGCTTGGGTCACTGAAGAATGCGTGTCTGTTCTGGATCACCCACTCATCAAGAGGCAGAGATCTGGGGTGAATCTCTGTCTTTGTAAGCTAGGCTTAAGGCACAGCTAGAAAAGTTCCCATGGCTATCACACATTAATGCAGGAGTGGCGGAGTTCTAAACTTAGGGCTATTTTCCTCAAACTTATAAAAATGTGAAAGATACAAGCTGTCTCTCAGGATCAAGAACAACCTCAGAACCGCGGTAAGTTTTCCAGCCCTGACCCATCATACAACATCCTGATGAAAATATTGCAAAGGAAAGGGTTTGGTGTCCTCATATTAAGAAAGGAAAAGATGGGCAAAGAAGGACAAAGAAATAATATTGCAGATGACAAGTCGGGTAGGAAAAGGGACCTAAAAAATTGTTTGACACAGATACACATTTTTGAAAGTTCTGACCATTAGAAACAATTCTAAAACACCCAGATGACGAGAGTCCTCTTTTAGCTGTTTGTTCACCTCTTCCTCCCCAGCTGCCCTAAAAGTCTCCATGAGACACTTCCCAGCAGCATTCCAGGCCAGCCCTTGGGAGCTGTCATGGACTCGCCATGGTTGGCATAAGCATAATCCAGCTCAGGCCGTGTTACCATGAGCGATGCGGGATGATTGGTTTCACAGAGCAACGCTTTGTCAGCGAGGGTTATCCCAGATGGATGAAAAAAGGCTCTAAACCTGGCAGGTGCTAGATGTGGAATCCCGCAGACTTCATTTCACTTTATTAAGCTATTCCCATTGGTAGCACATTTTCTTGGCGATAGAGTTAAAAACATAAGTAGAAGAATAAACCAATCAAATTGATAGAAACGCAAAGCTACTCTCATGGTCTCTAGCCAATGCGGGCACCACCGGAGGGGTCTCCTCTGAGCCCACAGGCCTGGAGTGGCCTGTTGCTGACCCCACATTGCAAATGAGGTCACTTTTTTATTACACTCGTGGCTTTGGGGGTAATTTATTGTCAGTGTTATGTTTATTAGTAAGGCACCGAAGACAGAACTTCAGGTTTCTGAGATGATAAAACAGGAAGATTTATTCCACTGTATAGGTACTTTTTCTGAAGCCTTTGTGGGGACTGCATTGATAGATCCTTCAAAATCTTTTATGACACATATAACGATACTCCTTGCAAATTCAGGTAAACAAGGATTCTCCTTTAGAGATGACAAATGACATCGCCAGCATCACCTCAATCATGAAAGGAGGAGCAGAAAAAGATCTGAAGTTCTCATTATCATGTATCATTAAATCACACCATGTCATCATGATTAACCTAGAGAGGTCATGATGTGCACAATAAATAGAACTTTCTGTAGTTTATGGAGACTTTCACACACATGATCCCAACTGACCACTGGATTCACCTAAAAACACTTCCAAGAATATCTAGCAAGCTCTCTACTCAGGAATGGTCAGATAACTTTCTGGACACTTGCAAAGTGCCACTGAAATTCTCTACATGAGACATGCATGCAGAAGCATACTTTTCAGTATGCGATGGATAAGGATTTGGTGACAAACTGAAGTTCTCATAGAATTGCTTTAGACATAGTAAGATCTAAAATGTTCCTAGATAGCATGTATTCTGTGTAACAAATCAAAAACTATTCCCTGGGACTTATTTCCAGGAGACTTTAATAGGGAATTTTGATTTTGCAGTTTTTAGTAAGTTAGAGTAGGTCTGGTTAGTTGACTAGGTACATAAATTTCAACCTTATTATCTCAACAAGTGCCTTGTATATTTATAAATTCTCCCAAAGCACCTGCAAGAAGCTGAAAGCCATAATTACTTTAACATTTGACATAAAGCAGTTTTTGGAAACTGTCCTAAAGTCATGGGAATAATTGATGAAATAACAAATTGGTTTCATATTTCTTTGGAAAGTTACCAAATTTCCAGCTGTACAGTTAGCATTAGCCAGCTGTTTGCCTCAATGAAAAGGAGCAAACATATTTATCTCTATATCCTTTTATACCTAAGATCGTGTCTTTCATTTAGCTCTTCTGTATTTGGGATGAAAACCTGAGAATGTATAAGAAGTTTTAGATTTTGGTTGCAAAGAACAAATCTGAATCTGTAATAGTTCAAACACTGATTATCGCAATGGCTCCAAACAGGTGGTCACCCCATGACAAACAAACCTGAACAAATATTTCCTTCAGTAAATATTTCCTGGCGATATAAAAGATCATGGGTCATAAATGCGGCAGCTTAATGCAGGGCATGCCAGATGGAGCCTTAAAAGGGTGACTATTATGATCTCTTTAGGACTGTGAGAAGGGAGTTTTGCTCTTGGGGTATACTTTTTCCTGGGTGTTACACTCTATTTTGCAAGTTGAACAACATCTTGGGGCTACATATTCATATTTTCAGTCATGCGGAACAAAAGATGCAGACCTTCTCTCAGACTCTACAAAATTAGAGAAGCTGATTTCATTATTTTTTTCCATTAAAAAAAAATGAAAGCATAGTCAGTTTACAATGTTGTGTCAATTTCTGGTGTCAGTGTAATGTTTCCGTCATCCATATACATATATATTTTCCTTTTCATATCTTTTTTCATTGTAGGTCACTACAAGATATTGAATAGAGTTCCCTGTGCTACACAGTAGGACCTTGCTGTTTATCTCTTTTCTATATAGTAGTTAGTATCTTAATTCCATTATTGAGACATCACTATGAGGATCTGTGAGAGAGACTCCTGCTTGCTTGCTGTATGAAGAGAAACAGAAATACACTGTTCTTTACCATAACATGAATAATGGCTGCACATATGTTTTTGGCTCTATTTGGCACGTGTCTAGCGTCAACTTCAGGGATCCTGCACTATCTTAATTTTTCACAGTTCCCCTTAACATGGAACGCTCCAGGACATTTGAGGGGTGAAATTCTAGTTTTAGTCTTTTTGCTTGTTTTTGGAAATGAAGATCCCTGATAATGACTAAACTCAAGTTAGCAGTAATCTGTGTCCAATTTCTTGTAGTCATCGAAACAGCTGGCCCTTTGTGGTTCAGGGCTCGCTTAATGCACTGCACTCTCCTTAAAACAAATTAAGGTTGTTTTGAAAATACCTTAGTATTCCATTCACATTACACAGTTTTCAATGGAAATCTCAAACTAGTGGTAGAAACCATTCAGCTTATTTATTTGAGGGGTCCTTTTGTGGATGTGCTCCGCTCGTTCCAAAGCAGGTCATTTAACGGATTGAAATTTCTAGCCTTGCCAGTAACTATTGTTCCTGACACATCAGCTCTCTTAGGTCTGACTGAATTTTTAAAGAAAAAGAGAAGTAGAAAATATGTAAAATGTACTGAGTCACTATTTGTTTTCTCTGGAATGTATCCACTTACTGCACCTTAGGAAGAAATGAGACCCATATGCTTTTTTCTGTGCTGGTATTAAAACTAAATCTTACTTATCTTGTAATCATGTTGCATTATTCCTACACACACACACACACACACACACACACACACGTGTGTGTGCACACACACATCACTTTAGCATCTTCACCTATATATTTTCAGTCCAGATATATTAAAAAAAAGTATGTGTTAACTTGTGGCAAGAATCTTAGTGTCATTAACAGTGTTATTTTTGGTGACTATATTCGCCAAACCTCAAATCAGGGCAAAGATTTTTCTGGTGGCTACCTCTCTACCGGCCCCTCAGCAGCCTTTAAACCAGTTGGCCATTCCTTTCTTCTGGAAACACGTGAAACACTAGGACACACCACCACCACCTTTCTTCTGAAATACTGCAGTTGCCTCAACTGGATTCCCTCCCTTTTGATCTTGCTGAGCCCCCCCTAATCCAGTGTCCACTAAGTAGTGTCACTGTCTAGCTTAAAGCCATTCAGTTAGTTACTTCCCATAAAGTAAAGTAAAATCCCACACCTGGTTCTTAAAGCTTTGCTTAGTGGATCTCATCCTTTCCACACGTTAGGAGCACGTGGAGAAAACTAATGTTGAGATTCCTGAGATTTTGAATCAGTGGATCTAGGGTGGGTCTGGGCTTTGGGTCTTTTCTTTGTTTTCTAAAGCCCCAGGATGTACAGCATGAAGACACTGCCCACGTGACTGGTCATGGGCCAGCTGTACGTCCCTGTCCCCCTGACTCTTGCTTTCCTTCTTGCTGTTCCAGCTCCAGGGCCTCCAATGTACTAAGCCCTCTCCTGCCTTGAGGACATGCTCTTCTCCCAGATTTTCAGAAGGCTGGCTCCTTCCTGTCACTTGGGTCTTAGCTCCATCGTCACCTCCTCAGAGAAGCCTCCCCCAGTCACTGACTCCCACGTCTCCATCATGCTCTCCGGTTTTCATGCTAGTCCTGATTGTTTCTGGTCTGTTTATTCCTTCATTTCTGCTCATCCCTCTAGACTGTAAATTTAATACAAGCAAGAACCAACCTCAGTACTTAAAATAGGATAGATTCTCAAAAATATTTGATAAGTGAACAAGTAAATGTGGTATCAGTGTAATTATGAGAAAGTAAGAAAGAATATTCATGGTACTTTCCTAAAAACTCTGGGGCATTTTATTTGCTTAACAGACTAGAAACGTTTAAAGTTTTGTAGCCAATCTTTGGCTTGAGGACGGGAGATGGAAGAGGTTCTCTTTTTATTCTCAATGTCCTAACTGCTTAAGTTTTAAGATATTTAATCAGTCGGGATCCAAAACATCCTGTGACCTACAGTTTTGTTCATAAGTGTTATTGATCCATCACCAAGCTGTCTTCCACCATCTGGCTGATGATGTACAAAAGATAAAGGCAGGACATATAACTGAGGATTCTCATCCATCTTCTAAACACATGATTTAGCTCCAAGTTTACAAGTGCAGTTATCACATGGTGGAGCTCAGTGATTTCAAAACTTGGCTGCATATTAGAACCTCCTGGGGAATTAAGAAAAACACATACATATGCCTGGATTCTACCATAGGATAATTAAAATAGAATTTCTGATGATGGTGTTTTGGCATCAAAATTTTTTTGTTTTTTCTTTTTCTTTTTTTTCCCTGAGGCTTCCCCTCAGTGATTCTGCTGTGCAGTTACGTTTAATAGTCACTGACAATCAACATAATTTAGCCTGAGGAGAGAGCAAAAACCTATTAAATATGCTAATCCAGGTAGAATGTATCTCCAACAAGAGAAATCCTTTGCTGACAATACGGATGTTTAGTTTTCACCCTGGCACACACTGATTTTCACTTCATCATCTTACTTTACAAAGTCACGAATGCTATTAGTGGTCATAAAAAAGTAGATTTTTATTTTTATTTTTGGAGGAAAAAATATTTTTAAAGTGCTAATTAAGCCAGAGAAATGTGGAATGTGCAGTTTCTTGGGAGGGACAGAGAGGGGTTTTGTTAGCTAAACTATTTGGCCGGAAGAAGGCAACCTGGGGCAACACAGAGACCAGGCCTCAGGCAAGAGATGGATGACATTCTTTGACACTCACTCTGCAATCTACTAGCTTCACGTACCCAGGATCATTTGCTGGACTTTTCTTAGCCTCATTTACTTCTGCTACAAAACAGAATGATAACACCTTTCTCATTGGACTGTTACGGTCAACACGGGTAAACATGGGTGGTGTATGTAAGGAGTTGGGCATGCCTGGGGATTTTCTTCTTTCTTCTCTCTGAATTGCAAGGAGACCCACTGGGAGGACTGGGCCTAGCACACTGTAAGTGCAAAAGGCGTGTTTGGAATGTCAATGGTTATCAATCGATTTTTGCCAGGACAAGTATTACTTTAAGCCCTAGACAGTGTTATCTCAACATCTTACCCTGTCTCTCCTGGCCCTCACTTTGCAGGGGAGTGTGGGCCCCTCTTACACCTCTTTCTCAGGTAAACAAGCCAGAAAAATTGGAGAATAGAAGGTCCATGAATGTGCTGGCTACTCTCAAATGATTATCATTCAGCATCCCATGAAGAACAGGGGGACTCTGTCATCTCACTGAGGGTGGCTTTCCCAACCAGCCTGTGGTCTTCCTCGAAGGAGGGAGTGAAGCCTGGATCCAGGTGCTCTTCACAGCTCCTCAGCATCCCCCAGAGAGCCAACGTGTGGATGAACGTGCTACGTGAAAATGTTCATCCCTGTTTCTTGGAACTCTGCACCTCTTGCCTGAAGCTTAGAAAAAGGGCCTCTAACATCCTGCCTCACATTAGCTACTCGGATAATTTCAGCTGAGTTCTGAGGATCTCTCCCTCTCAATAACCCAAACATGCAAATCTTTGGGAGGAGTCATTTGGTTACTCTCTCTTCCTCTCCTTGGTCTTTTGTTTATTTATGGAAATGAACTCATGTAGGATGTTTTCTTTATTCTGATCACATGGTCGAATGAATCAAATCACATTAACAGATTTATGAGACATTTGAATTGACATTGACAGAAGAAGCATAATAAAAACATTCTGAATTTGATACTCCTTAGGACAGACCTTTTTATGAAGGCTTTTCTACCAGCTGGACACACAGTAAGCACAGGAAAATCTCCTATATGAATTTCAAGTGCAAACAAATTTTATTTATCACTCGCAAATGAAGTACAACTTAGAATGTCTGTAAGGTGTTTTTCAAAGGCCTTAAAAGTTAGGATATTATACACATTACTCTTTATAAAATTGATAAACAACAAGGACCTACTGCATAGCACAAGGAACTATATTCAATTCCTTTTAATAACATAATGGAAAAGAATCTGAAAAGAAAAAATATATGTGTATGCATATGTATAACTGAATCACTTTCCTGTACACCTGAAGCTAACATTGTATATCAACTATACGTCAATTAAAAAATTTTTTTAAGTTAGGATATTATTAGAAACATGTGAGGTAATGGGGAAAACCCACCAGTGCTCCCTTGATCCTTCCCGCCCTGCCCCCACTAGCTACTGTCAGAGAACGTTCCTTCCACCAGCGCCCAAGTTCTTGAAAACATATTCTTTACTTGAGGTTTCCATTTCCTCACCTTCCATTAATCACTACAGTTTGGCATTTGTCCTCATAGTCCACTGAAGCTACTGCAGCAATGTCCTCCAGTGACCTCCGAATGACCAAATTCAATGGATACTTAAGAGATCCTCCTTACTTAACCGCTGCAGCACTGACTCCTGTGACCCTCTTGAGTTCTCCTGGCTTCTAGAATGTTCCTCTCTCCTAGTTCTCCTGCCTTTCTGATCTTTCTAGGGTCTTCATCCACTCTGGGTTCCTCTGGGATCCTCTGGGAGCTGACTGTGGTGGATTCTCTTTCCTCAAGCTGCTCACATGGGCACACTGACTTGAACTGTCATCTACAGATGTGATGACAATTTCCCAGTCACAGTCCTGGCCCCGACATTCTCCTTGGAGCTCCAGATGGCATTTCTGTTGGTCTCCAGGTGACAATGACTGAGATAGCCCATAAGCAGCTCAAAGAAGGCATCCAAAATGGGACTCTATCATCTACCTTGAGCCCACACCTCCTCCCATTTTCCCTCTCTTGGCTCAAAGCACAGAATTTCACCCAATTCTTTGAGCTAGGAACCTAGGAGCCAGTCTTGTCACCAGACTTGTTTCTCATATCTGATTAACCACAAACTAATGGCAAGTCTATTCCTTAAGTACATGTTTTCAACATTCTTTCCCCCAGCTCTCCTCCTACTTCTAAAGTCCAGGTCCATATCACTTCTTGCTTGGATGAGTGTAGTAGTAGGGTCTTCCTTTCTCTAAATGCTGCAACTTTGCTGTACCCCCTCCCGGCCCCAAGTACATATCTCCATCAGAGTGACCTAAGGGAATGGAAAGCATATCTCATTTTGCATTACCTTCCTGCTCAAAAAATCTCCAATGTCCCTGGCTGTCTTTAGGACAAAGCATGACTTACTAGGTCCTTGAGCATCTGTCCTCAAGGTGATCTCACATAGGGTCATTCCCTGATACACATTCTCCTCTGCACTCCTGAGTGAGCTGGGTTCCTTCACATCTCTCAGCCTTCCTGCATTCCTGCTTCCTCCTCTGCCACCCGGACAACTTCTATCCCTCCTTCAGTATCCAGCTCAGCAGTAACCTCGTCTATGAAGCATTCCCTGGCTCAGACAGATGTACATGCTCTTCCATGCTCCCAGGGCAAAGGGGCAGCATGAACTGGTTATGGAAATGTCCTCTCGAATTAGGCACAAGTGAGTTCTCCTCTCAGCTCTAACACTTCACATCTATGGGCCATTGGACAAGACACTTAATCTCTCTAAACCTATAAAATGTTGACAATAACAGTACTTAACTCAATATTGTTATAAATATTAGATGAAATAATGAATACAAAACACTTGGCATGGTAACTGGAATATCATAGTAAGCACCCAATAAGTGATATTTTTACTACATTTGCATGGCAGTGAATCTTACAAAAAACAATTGTGTACCATGTTTCTGGTTTATTGTAATTACTTATTTACATGTCTGCCTTTCCCAAAGACCTGTGAGCTACTTTAAAGTTATGCTCTAGAAATTACTTCCTCTGAACTCCTGGTGTTTGCACATAGTAGGATCAATACATTATTTTTCCTTCCAGTTTTACTGAGACATAATTGACATGTATCGCTGTGTAAGTTTAAGGTGCACAGCATAATGATTTGACTTACATACATCATGAAATTATGACCACAATAAGTCTAGTGAACATCCATCATTTTATATAGATATAAAATTAAAGGAATAGAAAAACTTTTTCTTCCTTGTGATGAGAACTCTTAGGATTTACTCTCTTAACTTCCATATTTAACATACAGCAGTGTTAATTATATTTATCATGTTGTACATTATATCCCTAGTACTTATTCATCATGTAACTAGAATTTTGAAGCTTTTGACTGCCTTTTCAATGAATGGATAGAAGAACAAATGAATATAATATTAAGTGGAACAAGCTTGTCTTGCTGCTTGATATTTATCTTATCAAGAAATCTCAGACAAGTTACTGAACAATGTCACATTAGTCCTTAACACACCCTCATGAAGCAAGTAGATGAGGGGCTTGCTTACAATTTCATATTATATGTGGATCTAGAGAAAAAAAGAAATTAAATAACAATTACAGTTTCAGACAGTGGAATCAGACATGGAACTAAGATTCTTTCCTGAATCTGTATCACCGTGGACTGAAACATATCCTCTCTTTGGGGTTCAACCTACACGATGGGTCATTTCTGCATCCCAAAGCTACTTCTAGGTCCCATTCATTATAAGTAGAGGATAAATATACCTGGTATTATAGACTGAACTGTGTGCCCCCAAATTCACATGTTAAAGCCCTAACTCACAATGTGGTAATATTTGGGGACAGGGTAAATAAAGTTAGATAAGGTCGTAAGGCTGGGGCCCTAATCCAATAAGGTGGATGTCCTTATAAGAAGGGGAAGAGACCCCAGAGCTGTCTCTTTCTCTGCACGCACAGAGAAAAGGCCAGGTGAGGACGCAGTTAGAAGGCACCATCTGCAAACTGAGAAGTCTCATCAGAAACCAGCCCTGCTGACATCTTGCTCTTGGACTTCCAGCCTCCCAAACTGTGAGAAAATAAATTTCTGTTGTTTAAGTCGCCCAGTCTGTGGTATTTTGTTATGGCAGCCTGAGCTGACTAACAGCTGAGTTAAAATTTTTGCTCTAATAATAAAGACATATAAATTGATATTATTGATTAAGGGCTTAAGGTGCTGCCAGACACTAACACTATGCCAAGTCCTTAATATGCATTTTCTCCTTTAATCCTCTTGACAAACTTAAGAAGCAGATACTATTATTATCATCAGCTTACAAATGAGGAAACAGAAGATCAGAATATTTAAGTGCCTTGTCCAAAGACACAGACAACAAGAAGTGTCAGATCTGGAATTGGGATGTCTGTCCTCAGAGCCTGAGTACCCAACCACCATGTAAGTGGTGAAACCAACTTATCTGACATGAGCAAGAATAGTAGTTAGTGGTTAATAAAAGAATTAAAGAGAAAAAACAGTAAAAAATACATAATTTTAAAATGCCGCCTTAACGTAAAATGCATAAATGGACATTCATGTGCCAGTATTTTACTGGGTGGGGAGGAGGAGGGCTCAAGGCAATGAGCATTTCTTTGATATGGATTCTGGGAATTCTGCATTATCCTTCTTCTGTAAACCACACCCTTAATGCATCACTGACAATCTCATTTTAGGTCTTTCAAAGTGGAATGAATCCTTAAGACCCGTGCTAAGCAATTTGTGTGAAGATCTGTCTTGATTTTTACATTCCTCCTCTTCCCTCAGTCTTTTAAAGTTGCCATATCCACACCTAACTCAAAAGAATTTTTTTTTTTGCCACACACCCTTACTGAATCTCTCTACTCACTTTAGCTTCATAAAAGCAACAATCCGTTTTGATTGTACTTATATTTTACAGGTTTATATATTATTGAATTATGTTGTGTAAGTACAACAGTATCAACTGGCATAGATTGAGGAGCAAACACAAGAGATTCTTAGTGACTGAACCTGGGGTTTTGAGGGAGGAGGCGGTGTGTGGGCATCCTCTTAGCCCTGAGTGGCCAGGATGCTCTGGGACTGGTCAGTTTATTTGGAAGAGAATGGAAGCCGTGGTTACTCTGGCTAATTGGTTAAATGCAGTAGATTAGGAGAGCTTCTGCTGTAGTGATGTACATGCCCCCACTCACCCTGGCACTTTGGGAAAATGATACCACATTCATTTAAATTTCATATGCTAGGTTTTAGTCTCAGTGTATTCATGGAGTGACTTCCTGTTGGTGGCAAAGCACTTATCATTTTTATGATTTACTCCCTGGGCCAATAAAAGTAAGACTCATTTTCTAACTATGATTAGAGGCAAAAGAGATGAGTACTTCATAAATGGAATGGGTTCGTTTATAGTCAGCAGATGATTAATGTGGAAAGTACTAGCATGCTGCAGAAAAACAAACTGTAGGCAATGGTCTACTATCCCTTTCACTTGGGAATTTTTGTAAAACACTACATCCCTGAGCCCTAGGAGGTGTGCTCACAGGGAGAGAAAAAATGGGGAAAGAGTTGCCTGTTCTTCTTTAAGAGTCTTTTTTTCCCCAATGACTGAGAGTTAGTCTCTCCTGTTTTTATTCCAGTTCCTTAAAGACTGTTTTTATTTTAGGATAGACACAATCAACTTAAGATACTCAGAATTAAGCAAATCTAGGCTCTCAGAAGATATCCTCAAGTTACGCTAGCCCTGAGGAGGTCCAACTGAATTATTTGATTACATCAACCTGCTCAATGAATCCAACAGAGGAAGTGTGGACATAGCTGACAATTCCTGGCCTCAGAGCTGAGAAATGGCTGAACTTACCAAGCTGTATGGTAAGAGGAGATATGACCCATGGAGAATGCTGCTGTTGCAGAAAAAATTCTCACACTGCAGCCAGTCTGGCCTTACACAGAGCTTTAGGATGGTCGTTTGAACACTGACTACATAGGCAAGAGGGAAGAACATATCTTCTTGATGTATATAATGAGCAAGGTGTTGGGGAGGTACTTAAATGTGGGCATTCTTCCAGAGAAGCTCTCCCTCACTGAGCAACCTTTGACAAGCCATGTATTATATATTACTCATTCTAAAATTTGTCATAAAACGCCTTAAGGATTGCAGAAACTCAATAGTTGTTTTTTTTTTAACTCTACAGTTCTAACTAAATAATTATTAGTAATGATTATATATATAAATAATTATTAGTAATGATTATATATGTATAAATGGTTTCCATCTGTATAACACACGATGTATTTGGTGAATGCTTTGCCCTGTATTATCAGGGATGAGTGTATATGTTTCAAACAATATAGCCATGTCAAATTAGACTATAATATTATTTCTGTGCTTGTAATAGCTGAATGAAAAGCTAATATAATTTATGATTTTATAAATAGATAAATATGAGCATACTAATTACAAAGATGAGAATAAAGTCTTCTTGCTTTTTCTGGTTTGTTTTTAGTTTCTTTTTCCTCTTAATTATGAACAAGTCTATTTTTGCACAAAACTACTGACCTTTTTGTGTCTGCAAGCCACATTTCCATATGGAAATATTATGAATTTAAAAATGGCATTGCCCTTTTCAGTATGCTGGTTATAGGGAAAGGTCTCATTAAATATAAACCCCACGATGCATCTCATCTGGTACCCAGTGCTGCGGCTGACACACAGTAGGCACTCAACAGCTACTAAAAGGATGAGTCACATCTTCTACATTAAGTTCCAAGAGCTCTTTAAATAATTGCCAGAGGAAAACAGCTTTATGGAAGACAAAGTTACTCTGCTTGAGAAGACAACATGGCAGAAATTTTGGAAACGCACCAACAAAACAAATGATTTGTTATTCATGGCAGATATCTATAATCACATAAAACAGAATGTCGGAAAAATACCTGATTAAATGCTATCATCTTCCCTGAGGGCAGAAAACTACTTTCAATTAAGGAACAGGGTTAAACCTGAGCCAACTGTCTTTCTGTCTTTATCTGAATTGTTAACTGGCTTAATGTTATTTTCTTCCCTGAGAATGGAGGAAAAGGAGCACAGCACATTTTATTATTTTCTCAGTGCCTCTCATCACCTCCAGGAAGGACTTGACAGTCTGAGGGAACTGCGAGAAATGACTGACACAGTCAGGCAGCTCTCAATTACTCAGGCGCTCATTAGCCAGCAGGTGGGCTGTTTATAATCCCTTTTATTCCTCCCTTTCTCCTGCATATTTTTGTTAGGAAGAGAAATGTAAAGAAATTAAACTCATATCAATATAGTTCCTCATTGTTTAGCCGCTTGGATAAAACATTTGGTGTCATTAACTTCTACAATAAGGTCTGGGGGTTACCTTTGAATCTAAATTATCCCTAGCAATCCTTAGGTGATTTTTAGAATTATAGCAGCAAGCCACATTCCCCTTGTGTTGAAAACAGTTTAAATTGACTGACATTGGATTATAAAGGGTTTTTTTTTAAACTCTAACTAAAGTCTAACTAAAGAATTGTAATAAAATGTGGATTGAGACACTGATGGCTCCCATCTGTAGAACACGCAATGTATTTTGATGATACAGTCAACCACAATCAGAAGTTTAAGGTTCTGGTCTCCTTCAGCAAACCTGAATTGTGCATGTGCTCAAAGGCATAGTCTGGGCTGGGAAAATTAATTCTATGAATTAAATAGTCCCTTCCCTGTAGTGGATCCTGGTCTCCTGGAAGAGCCTGTCAACCAAAGCAATGATTACAGAATAATATGGTAAGTACAATGGTAGAGACCACACGGGGCATACGAAGTGCTTAGCATTGGTTACCTAACCCAGTCTGAGGAGGTAAGAGAAGGTTTCCTAAATGGCAGGCAGCTGAACTGGTTTTAAAGGATGCTAGAACTTATCTATCAGACTGACAAGCTTCCAGGGAAAGAACAGCATATGAACAAGATCAAGGAATTAGAAATACTATGGTATATTCATAGAAACAGGAGTTTGTTCCTACTCATAGTGTGACTGGAAGCAAGTTTTATAAAATCTTGGATCATAACTTCTCCCTTGGCTGAATGACTATGTGCATGGCTTACAGCAGTAGACAAGAGACAGGTCTCTGTTTCTGGGAGCTTACACCTAGCGGGGCAAAGGAGTGACTTCTGATACTGACAGATTCTGTGAAGAAAACAGAAACGGTTAATGGGACAGAGAGTTAGGGGAGGTGGCATGGGCAGGCATCTTTATATAGTGGGGCAGCAAGAGCCTCTGAGGAGGTGACATTGAACCATGAAGCCCAAAGGATTTGCTTGGATTACTCAGAAAGAGATTTCTCAGCAGAGGAACCAGCAATTGCAAAGGCTTTGAGGTAGGAATAAACTTGGATAGTCAAGGACCTGGGAGATGAGATATTTGTCTGAGATGAGTGAGAAGAGGTCAGAAAGGGAGTTTGAAGAGGGAGCCCAAGGGTCAGTCTTGAAGGGCCCTGCTGCCCAGGGTAAGGGGTTAGATTTCACAGGAAGTCATTGTGGGACAGGAGGGAAGGGGGCACAGCACAGCCACTAAAAGAATGACACAGCAAATAGCACCAATATGGTGGAAGATTCAACTCCCAATAGACCTTGAGCTTCATTATACCCTCATTGTAACACAATAGCACTCTAACTTGCACTCCCACAGGTGCCATGGCAGTTTCAGGGCTGACCATAAAAGGTGAAAAAGTGGGTGATGGCCCAATTCCTGGGAATCCCAGCCCCTTCCCCAAAGTTGCTGGAATAATCCTCCCACTTGTTAGTGTATAAAGTTCCCTAGCCCATAAAACTAGCAACCCCACACCTTGTGGCCTTTCTGCTTGCCTTTTGAGAAGGCCGACACTCTGTCTATGGAGTATGCACCTCTCTGAATAAGTGTACCTTCACTCTACTAAGGCTTGCTCTTGAATTCTCTCCTGCACGAAGCCAAGAACCCTCACTTGGCGGGATGCTTCCCGGGGACTCATCTGAGACCTGGGACACAGCCATCCTCTCATGCCCCACTTTTTCCTTTATCAACTGAAAGGAGGGGAGCGATTTATGGTCTAAAGAGGTCACAATGGTTGCTGTGTGGGGAATAAATTGTGGGGGGGGTGGGAAGTAGAAGCTGGGAGTCCTCGTAGGAGACTAGGAATGATGGTGACTTGACTATTTTGTGAAGTCCTTACAACTACTGCAGGGAAGAGTTCTGTAAGACACAATGTCAGACACATCTATATTGTAGAGTAGATGCAAACATCAGATGGTGCTGCAGAAGGTAAACGTGGAAGCTCCCTACAACTCTAATGAGCTCTGAATCCATGACCACTCTCATGATAGGAAAAGCATTCTCTCTCTTGTGTTGTAATGATAACAACTGCTTGAAGGATTTGCAAGCTAAAACTTGTAAGATCAAATGTACAGCGGAAGAATAAAAAATGACCCAGAAGGAGAAAAACTTAAACTAACAGCCAAATACTCTCTTCAAACACTCTGCCATGGCCAACAATTTTCAATACGACATTGAACTTCAACTTGAATTTGACCCCCAGCCAGCAAGATAAACATTGAGAAAATTACTTGAGTGAAGTGGGTCTTACTCAGGAGTTATCCAGAAAAAAGGGATAAGAGCCACTTAGGATGGATGATGTAGAAGGATGGCCATCTCATAAAAGCAATGGGTCACAACAAAGGTCAACACTCTTGACTTGGGTCTTCTCAAAGGTTCAGATAACCAAAATGAAACAAGGCATTCCCTGCACACTGTCTCATCTTTAACCAACCCGCAATGCTTAAATGGATTGCCCTGGAATTCTTAGTAACACATGAGGAGCTGACATGGTGGGGAGTAAGTACAATAAAAAATTTCCTGACATCTGACATCAACATGCTGTTTGGAAAAGCTGGACTTTTCTAATGCAAATTAAACACAATGCTAATCATCAAGAAACTTTAGTCCGATGGGGAAATAAAAGGAGAATTTCTTAATGATTTGAGATTTATAGAATTAATTTGAACCTTGAAACAGGCTTACAATTTGGTCCCACGTTTGGGAAGCTCTTTGGTCCTAAACACTTTAAGTTTACAGATCCCTTTCTATGAGAATATTAACATTTTTCAGTAGCTAAATGATATCTGCAATCATTTTATAGAAGAAACAGAAGATGAAGAACGCAAATGGGGGTGGGAAGCATACCTTAATCCTAGAATTTAAAATGAAATGATTTCAACACCAGGATCTTGCAAATATGGTGATCTTTCTTGGTCAAATTTACCTCACAGTTTCAATTCCTTCTGAGCATACAGACAGAAGTCACAGAATAAAGTCAAAGTGCCTGGGCTGAGAGGGGAATGCAAAGTATTTGGCTCCTGGCTCTGAGTCTGAACCACTCGATTTCACTTACAGCTCTGGACACTATTAAATAGCATTTCAGACAGAGAGACTCTGATTTATAGTGACGAGGCAGCTTTATCCACAGTAATGGCTCAAAATAAATGGGTGGGGCCACCCTCTTTCCCAAGTGTGGTGCATAGTAATTGGAAGAAAGATGCTAGATAAATCTCAATAACATTCTCAAACTGAATGCAAAACCCTGAGAGGTAGTGGAGGATACTGAAACACGGGGTCACTGGGAGACAGCAGTCCATTTTTATGCAGCTCTCAGATATTCAATTTCATGCTGAGCTGAAGACCAGACTATTGGGCTTGACTTAGCCTCTATATCATTCAGTCAGCATAGTTTTACACAGACTGATCTGGCACCTTTTCTTCCTTTATCTGTAATTGTATATTCTGAAATTGTCAAGTCACTTTAAAAAAGAAGAGCTCAACAGCCAGATGGTAAGATTTTTGAAAAGCCATAAAATTCACTGAGGACACGCATATCACATGTAGGAACTGAATTCTGGAACCGGGTAAATGAAAATTAAGAGGATCCAAATTGGAGCACCACGTCAAATGTGTTTTGAAAACTGCTTTTTCTTGTCCTCCTTGGGGAGCTCGGGCACCAGGCAGTTTGCAGCTGGCTGGAGAGACTTCCCGCAGGAAGATACCTGGTTTTTGTTCAGTTTGAAGTAAAGATACCAGCTTGCCTGGCCATTGGACCCAGGATACAGGAACACTCTGTGTTGAAGTTGTCCTGGGTGCAGATCTAGGTGTGGTTAGATTTCACCCCTTGTTCCTATGGTCAGCACTAGGGGGAGCTGAAAGGGTATCTCTAAAGCAGAGACCATGGCCTTCGTTAGTGGAGGACTGCAGAATAAAGGAGTGATGAAGATGCTTTATCCTTTGCTTTGCAGGCAGGCTGAGGATAAAGCCCACCTTTCTCTTCCTGAGCCTCCTGTGCCAAAGCCTTGACCCATTCCCACTTGGAAAGCAATAAGCGAAGCTGTGACTGAGCCACAAGCCAAGTGGGATGTTGGAGACTTTCCAGCAGTGTATGTACTCACTGACTGGGGCAGAGGACATCACCACAGAGCTCAGCGATCCAGCTTCTTACAACTGGCTTCTGAGGCACTATCTGGCATCTTCCCATCACCTGCCCTGCAGGCAACATTGGCAGCTAAGTTTAAAAGGGAGCATGTCAGCCAAAACCTACACTTGGCTTTCCAAGTCACCCAGTAGGAAGTTTTGCTACAAAGTTGGGTTGGGATTAGAATATATCTTACTTTGTTATTTTGAACTCCACTGAATCCAAATGATTTCTGGAGAAAGGAGATGTTGAATGGAGGAGCCACCTCTGAATATCCCCCAAACCAAGAGATGTGCATCCTTACCCTCCTTCAAGTGTGGCAAAGTAACACAGCTGAACCTACAAGAAGGGTAGGAAGCCAGAGGCCAATGGAAATTCATTTCTTTTCATGAATCTTCCTTTTCCAGGGCAGTAAAAACAATAACACCTCTGTGTGAGAACTCATTCTTTGTTTCCATAATTAGAAAACTAAGCTGTGTAACTGTTGGCTAGGAAGGAGACAGTATTAATTATAAATATCGCACGGCAAGTGATGGCAGAGCTAGCATACGGCCCACCCACAAGAGCTACTAACTCTCACAGACGCTATTTCAGACAATACATTTTTAGTCTAATGTTAGTTTATAAGTACAAAGCATGGACACAGCAGCACTTCTGACATCCTGTGCTGGAGAAAAGAGAGTCGGGGTAAAAAGGCACATTTTATCTCAGGTGTCCGGAATAGCAGGATTGTTAGGGTACGAGAAGAAGTCAAATGAAGGTTCAGTAGTGGAGTTTCCTTTGAAAGAAGGAAATTACATGCTCAATAACAAATCAATGGATATATAAATTCCAAAAAGACTGTACCAGCCAACTGTTTGGAAGAGCTGCATGTATAATTGTTTTTTAATCCAGCAGAATGTCGTGTATTATTACCTCCTCTTTTTCCCACTGCGACTACTGAACTTAAGTATGATAAAGCAGATAATCTCAGCGTGCATGCGTGCACGCACGTGTGTGTGAGCATATACACACTATTTTTAAGAATATTTCTAATAATACAACCATACGATATATTATTCCTTTATCACTTTTAAAAAATCTGGGATCCTAGAAAGTCTTCAAAAAAAACATGGTGGCAACCATTAACTGCGACAATACTTTTCATAAGACCAATTTTATAAACTAAGAACTGGGGACACTAAATGTGAGTGACTCTTCTAAGAAGACACACTGAATGCCTGGGTCATGACTTCCCGCCTCCGGGGGGCTGCCTTGGATGGCATCATCCTGCTGAGTCACCGCAGCTCAATTCACTCATAATCTCCATCACTTCCAATTCCAAGAAGGGTCAAGAAACTCATCCCATGCCATGCCTCCCAAATCGAAGTCTCATCCTGTCGTTAGCCAAGTGCCACGTTAAACGGGTTCATAAAATGGCTTAGTAGCACTTTGCAAATATGCGACGCTCAAATGACAACAGATACAACATTATTCAGCAGTCTGTTGAGCTTAACGTTTGTGTAGCGCTCTTCCGCCCCGGGCACTTGATTCATTGGTATGACAATGAGCTACAAACAGGATGGGAGAAGACGCTATTGAAATGAACTAACACGACAATTCCTTAATGTCCTGCCGCAGTGTAGATGTCAATAAATAAAGTAGTTCATCTTCTTGGGTTCTCCTGTGAATGTTCTGTGGTCTATTCCGTTTAAAGCGCATTCAGTGTTAGATCAAAGAATAACAAATCACAGAGTCACAGAATGTTATAACTGGAAGGAACCTCAGAAGTCATTCAACCGTCTTCTCATTTCCTAGTTGAAGATGTAAAACTTAGGTCCAAGGTTGCTCAGCTACCTTGGCAGGTGGCAGAGGGTCCTCTCCTCCATAATGGGCTTTCCTTTGTGGGTCTTTAACCGATGACATGATCTGGAACTGATTTATGGACCTGGATTAATCCACATTGATTTCTGAACTGTATGTCATGATCATCACCCCAGAACCCTGATCTTGGTCACGTTAGACTCATCTCCCTCAGGCCCAGCTTCCAAGTCCCCACCCCACAGATGTTTGTAAAGGATACTGTTAGCAAAAATCATAGAAACACAAATAAGATGCTGTGAACTAGGAGTCCTACACTGAAAAAGCCAAAAATATTCACCAGTGGAGTTGATAACACCCTCCTGTGATCCCAACGCCCACACAAACCAAACATACATAAATAAGGACCCGAGGATGAATAGAGAGCAGTGTGCTTTTGAAAACACAGGAAATAATTAAACGGTTTTTAAAGAAGGACATAGCCTGGGATTTTGCAGTCTAAAATGGGGTCTACCTGGCTGTTCTCACCTGCAGGTCATTTTTTGAAAGCTCATTCAGACTGCCACTTACTTTTTGTCCCATTTCCCATTTATTAATAAAAGGCTGGGGGGAGGGGAGGAGGGAGGGAAAGTGGTTTTCTGCTTTTGCTCCAAGGCTGAGGGGTGTTGCCACTGGATTGTTTACTGTGAGTCACACAGTAAAGTCACGCATCTGTGTTTTTTAAATATCTATTTACTTAAAGGAAGACTAAAGAACGTGCTTTTATAAATACATGCACACATCTTGAGATTGAAGCAAGAGCCACAGTTCCTCTCAGGTCAAACTGTGCCGATTCTGATGGGATCCCTTGAGCCCTCTCATTACGGGAGGTTCTAACAGAGGTCAAAAATTGGCAGCCTGGGGCCACAGTCTGGCCACAGATGGTTTTGTTCCGTAGGCATGGTCCTTTGAAAAGCTGGAATTTGAGTGTTTTCTGACATTGCCTATATTCTGCTTCTCTTTGGGGTCCACCACCACCTATGGATGTGGGCTGGGGCCAGTTCCTGGAGCATGGAGTTTTCAGATACTGTCTATTCTAGGGAGGAAAGGGAGGCTGTGAAAGGCTCTGACCATGCAGGGGAGAGCCGACCTTTTTCTCTGTCCCTTCTGTGCACAGGGGGTCAGGAGGCAAGGATGGTAGGTGAAGAGTCCCTTCCTGCTCTCCTCTCTCCAGGGAACTTGTAATCCTGAGCTCAGAGCAGGAAGTGAGGTGTGATCAAGAATGCCCTCAGTGGTGTCAGCATTAGGGGTGGGCTGACTTCTCTGGTCTTTTGACACCTCTCCCACGTGGTGACCTTAGCTGCTTAAATGCTTCTGCTTGGCCAATTGTGAATGGGCTGCTCCCGTTCCTCTTTGCAATGCAAACCGGGTTTGGGTAGCTCTTTGCCTGTGAGCCCAGCAGAGAGGGGATTCCTTGAGCCCCAGTCATGAAGACTTTCAGCAGGTCTCTACAAAGGAGGCATTGGAGCAAATTAACACTAGACATTGTTATTATTAATATCTCCCATTTTTATATTTGTAGTTTGTTGTTGTCCTCACTGTCAAGTGTAACCCAGGGAAGTATACATTCCTACTAGGGCATGAGCATTTTCTCATTTATATGTTCATTATGATTTTTTATTGATATAAAATTGACATATAACATTAATTTCAGGTATACAATAAAATGATTTGATATTTGTATATGCTGCAAAATGATCACCACAGTAAGTCTGGTTAACATCTGACACCATACACAGTCACAAAAATTTTTTTTCTTGTGGTGAGAACTTTTAAGATTTATTCTCTTGGTAACTTTCAAATATGCAATACAGTGTCATTAGCTATCATCATGATGCTATACTTTAATGATTTTTTTATATATATAATTCTAATGACAGAAGATGAGATGAATGTGAAAAAAGAGTGAAAAGTAAGACTGCAGAAATAGTCCATATATCACTCCTTTGGTTCATATATAAGAAAAATGGTGAGAAGAGTGTAATGATGCTGAGTGCAGACTTTGTAGTCAGACTGCCAGGGCTAGAATGCTGACTTCACCGCCTGCTATGACCTTAGGCAAGTTACTTTCCATGCCTCAGTTTCCTTATCTATAAAATGGGGATAGTAACAGTAATAATCTCAACGGGTTACAAAGGATTTCATGAGAAATGCTGTAAAAGCCCTTTGCACAGTAGCATATGATAAGCCCTTGGTAATTTAAAAATTATTCTTATCGCTAACATTTAGCATAACTAACAACTTGACTTGCATAACACTCCTTTTAAGAATTTTAGAAGTTTTAAGTATACATACGTGTATGTCTAACTGAATCGCTTTGCTGTACACCTGAAACTAACACTGTAAGTCAACTACACGTCAATAAAAAACAAAATTAAAAAAAAATTTTCAGAAGCTTTATAATCTACCACTCGAGAGCCCTGAGTTCCTCCTCTGATTTCCTGACCTATGTTCTGCCTGGTTCAGCAGGAACTGCGGTCTTAGCTTTTGAGTCCCTCAGGGACTGAAGTCCTGACCCCACATTCTAGTGCTCTGGGCTGGGACCCTGTGGCCTGCCATGAGGTCCTCAGATGCCAGCCACTTATCTGCTTTGTTTCCTGCTCGGGGCCTCCTGGAGACTCTAATAGGTGGACAAACATGCTAACGTCTCAGGTTTCAAGGCCTGGGCTTCTCTTCATGATGTCCTATCAAATGGCCTCCTCTGTGTGGCTCCTGAAACACCTGACTTCCGACCACAGCTAGACTGACCTCACACCAAATCTTCCAAGCACGCTCTGCTTGGCCTTCCCTGGTCCTGCAGGTTTCCCTGGTCCCTGTCCCTGCTCTGTCCCTGCTGGCCTGTCCTATCACCCGCTCACTGAGACCCAGCCCGTGGAGAACCTACAATTCCCCATCTCATGCTCATCCTTCGCTCGAAACACTGGGCTGGCCTCCCCATAATGAATATTTATCCGATATTAGTTTCCATTTAGAGAATCAAGGGAAAAATCAGCTCCTTTAAAAATCAGTTCATTTAAAATGAATACATGTAGGTATATGCATGACTGGGACATTGTGCTGTACTCCAGAAACTGACACATTGTAACTGACAGTACTTCAATAGAAAAAAAATCAAGAAAAAAATCAAGTTCACTTAATAAAATACAATTTGGAATGTGGGTGTGGTGAAAAGCAGGACTCTATAACTCAAAGACAACAACAACAAAAGAGGAAATCACTTAATCTGCAGGCAGGTAAATTAAATATTTAATAACACACCACAGCAAACCTGGATGCTTTTTAAATGAGCAGTTCTGTGAAAAGAGGATGTTAACTGTCGGAAAGGTTAATTATATGTCATCTTCCCTCCTTTTATCATCATAACTTTTTGGTTATGCATCCTTTCCTTAATTATATAGCTTATGTCCATCTCCTGTGTAGTAATTGCAGCCTCAGATGACTTTTCTGGAGAAACCACGGACTTCAGCTAAAGCTAGTTCTGGTTACGTCTCTCAGCCAATTGCTGGGAGCCTTCTTCTTCAACAAGACACAAATCATCATAAACCAATGGAGCTGAGTCCCTATCACAACCCAATGTGTTAAAAATATCATTTGGACAGATTTAAGAACAGTACCATTTCCTCAGAAATTATGCTTAAACGTGCATTGCTAAGTGGTTTGGCCAAGGATTCAGTTCAGAAGTTTTTACACGCCATGAATACACATTATTCTTTTCAGTGTACTGCATCTATATTGATTTCTGAAGAGAAATTAAGAAATCTCTCTAGCCTTCATAATAATAACAGAGATCACTCATCGAGCACTTAGTTTTTGCCAGCTAGCAAAGCTTTTTACATGGATTATCCCACTGAATCCCCGCAATGGCTTTATGAGGTAGGTCGTGGTATTATCCTGATTTTACAGATCAAGGAGCTAAAGCTTCAACAAGTAACACGCCCAAGATCACACAGCTGGTAAGTGACAGACACAAGCTTTAAGTTCAGTCGTACGACCCTGCTCCAATACTCAACTGGTCCACTACCTCCCTTCCCTCTGATTTTTGAATGATTTTATTTATTTCTCACAGTGTTGAGGAACATTTTCTTGCTCTACTTGACAAATAACAGCACTTAGACGCCCCTCCTTAGAGCTCAGGTAGGGCATTAGAGATTGTTCCTCTAAGAGGCCTTTTCAGTTAAAACACACACCCCCACAAACTCCCATGGCCCATGTCTTAATAACAGGCATCATCAAATACCATTAAGGTCTTTGGAAACATAGATGGTATATGGGGTAGAGACTTACAGGTAGGGGTCTGTGTTCTGACTACATTAGCATAAACATACTCTTCACTGTTTTTTGAGCTCTCCCAGGACTGCTTATGGAGGGATATTTTGGGGTTGTGGCTGTAAAATTATGCTGCAGGGCATCTGGAGCCATGGTGCTCCTATAACTTCAAGGGCTATTCCTTTTATCCTAATAAGCGGACTGACCTTCAACTTGATGAGAGTTGGCTGGCCTCTGATGAGACACTGATAATATTTGGAGAAGTTACTATTTTATTGTACTTACCTATCTTTTCATTTTTACTGGGGCCAGTGCTCTACTATAAAGAAGGGAGCTTGAGCTGTGACTGGAACCCCAGAGTGGAGCATTTCCTGTGTAAGGAGAGTGCAAGCTTCTGAGGCATGGTTTGGAGATAATGAAAGATTTAGGACTCTCTGCCAGTGATGCCAGACTTGGGACCACCTCTTGCCAAAGCCAGATTCCCAAAGGAGACTCAGGAACCTTCCAGGAATTCACTAAAGCACCTCTTCTTGAGGTCCTTCAGCAGCTGCCTCCTGCTCACAGACTGTTGCCCAAACTCCACAGGCGGGCATGCAGAGGGAGCTCTTCACTATCTGACTGCCTTTTCATCTCATCTCCAACTACTCTTCACTGCGCCGCACACGCTCCAAGCATCCAGCCCAATGGTATTCCCACTGAAGATCCCTTCCCTCCACACCACTGTTCTTTACCTTCTTCCAGGAGTGCCCATTCCAACTTCAAGGCTGAGCTCAAATTTCATGCCAGGCAGAGCTGAGCAACTGGGCTACCATGTTTCCATTTTGCCTTGTACGTATCTCTATTAGAGCGTCTCCCATATTGCTATATTTGTTTGCTTACCTGTCTTCCCAGGTGGACTGAGAGATTGGACAGAAATTAGGGTCAGTTAACCTTTCTATCATCTCAGAACCTGGCACACACGAATTATTTACCCAGTGTCCAGTGGATGCCGAATTAGGCTCTTAACCAGGACACTAACAGTATTCATCAGACATATCCACCTTATCTGGTTCTCAGTGAACCTTTTAATCCATGAAAATCTTATCTTTTTATGCCACAATTTTCAAAGGAAATGAGGAGGGTGCCAAGACAATTCAATGTGGAAAAGAGCAGTCTTTTCAACACAACCAGATGTCCATAAGCAAATCAATGAAGTTGGGTTCCTTCCTTATACCAGCCACAAAAATTGACTCAAAATGGATCACAGACCTAAATGTAAAACTATAAATGTTTTAGACAAAAACAAGCAGAAAATTTTGTGACCTTGGATTAGGCAATGGCTTCTTAGATATGAGACCAAAAAGCACAAGCAGCAACTAGATTATGGTGATGGATACACAACTCTGTGAGCATACTAAAACCATTAAATTGTATACATTAAATGGGTGGATTTTGTAGTATGTGGAATGTATCATAGAAAAGACGTTTTAAAAAACCCAAAAGAATGGGACTAGTAAGTATCAGTACAAAGACAGTCTGGTGGATATAACTGAGTCTAAGATCATGAAGGAACAATTCTCTATTTCCTTTATTTGTTTCTTGTGGATCTTGTTAGAACCCCAAAGTGGATCTGACACTCTTGGGGAGTATTTCTTAAAAACTGAAGTATAGTTGATTTATAATTTTGTGTTAGTTTCAGGTGTACAGCAAAGTGATTCAGTTATATACATGTTTTTTCCAGATTCTTTTCCATTATAGGTTATTACATTATACTGAATACAGTTCCCTGTGCTATACAGTAAATCCTTGTTGTTTATCTATTTTATATATAGTGATGTGTGTTTGTTAATCTCACACTTCTAATTTACCCCTCCCCACTCCCTTTCTCCTTTGGTAACCATAAGTATGTTTTCTATGCCTGTGAGTCTGTTTCTGTTTTGTAAATAAATTCATTTGTATTATTTTTTAGATAGATATTTAGATGGTACCATATAATATTTGTCTTTCTCTGACTTACTTCACTCAGTATGTTAATTTCTAGGTCCATCCATGTTGCTGCAAATGGCATTATTTCCCTCTTCATTATGGCTGAGTAATATTCCATTGTTTATATATACCACATCTTCTTTCTCTTTTCATCTGTCGATGGACACTTAGGTTGCTTCCATGTCTTGGTTATCATAAATAGTGCTGCTATGAGCATTGGGTTGCATATATCATTTTGAATTAGAGTTTTCTTTTTTTTTCTGGATGTATGTACAGGAATGGGATTGTTGGATCATACAGTAACTCTATTTTTAGTTTCTTAAGGAACCTCCATATTGTTCTCTATAGTGGCTGTACCAATTTACATTCCCACTAACAGTGTTGGAGGGTTCCCTTTTCTCCACTAGGCGAGTATTTCTTAACCACTTATGGATCACGTTCAGAACTGGTTGAAAAAAAATCTGATGAATATTAAGGGCTTTCTCTCCAAAAAGCACATAAGTGGTTGTGTTAATACATTCATTCACAAACAGATACACAATTTTAGGGGTTTTCTAAAACCTAAAACCCATTTAATAAAATGTAAAATGCTCTTCAGGAGAGTGTTCTTTGGTGAAACAGTTTGAAAATGTCACATGGAAGAGCTGTGATGCAATGGCCCTGAGGCTTCTTGGTGTAAAATAACCTAGTAACATTGTTTAACCTAGTGTTTCCTGGCCATATCATATTAAAAAAATATTGCTTATAAACATCTGATGGATCATAAATTTTCTTCAGGAGCAGAATTTAAGAAATGACAAACTGAAGAGTTTATTAAAAAGCACTCCTTTCAGGGCCGTGGTTCTTTGGCTGTACCTTAGAATCTCTGGGAAACTTTTAAAAAGTTCAAAGTCCAGGATGCATTCAAATCAACTGGAAAGCAATCTTTGTAATTGGAACCTGGGAATCTGTGTGTTTAATGCTCTCTGAGTGATTCTGATTTGGAGCCAAGGCTGAGAGCCACTGTTATATAGTAGTTCCTTGCTATCTCCTAGAAAGCCTGTCCATCACACTGGGCTTCTGATTCAGAAGCCTGGGACAGGTCCCATTCATTATTCACAAGTATCCCAAGTGATTCCAATGTATGTGGCTCTTAGGCCATGTTGCAAGAAGCAACTTCAAGAATGAGAGTGGAAAACATCTGGCTCAATTAACTTATTAACATAAATAGAAATTTAAAAAATGCTTCTTACAGGGTAGGTTCCAGATCAGCAATGGTCAGCATCACCTGGGAATGTGTTAGAATTTTAAATCTGGAGGCCACACCCTCAAACTAGGGAGTTAGAAATTCTGGGAATGGGGTCCAGCAATCTGTGTTAATGACTCCCCTCAAGGTGATTCTGATGCAGGCTCACGTTTGAGAACCACCAGGATAAAGCATAGCCTTAATTCCACATGCATTTAAAATGTACTAATCAGTATTATCGATTATATAATAATCAGCTTGCTTGTGCTCATCTCAACTCTACAGAAGGAGGTTCTAGACTGTCTTGAAAGAGACTATTTTCCATTGAACTTATTCTGACCCTCGAAATGGCTAACATTCTGCATAATTGGAACTGTGATACCTTTGAGGGAGAAGGAGGTTAAAATTGAACAAGATGTGGATGTGACTATCCCCACCCTGGTTTGGGGAGAAATATCTTCTTTAACTATATATGAGCATAAAGCAGATTGACTGAAATCAGCAGAGAACTTGCCATTATATCTGATTTAATAAAGTCTGACAGAGAGGACAGAGGTGATGAAACTCATGGCATATTTATCAGTACAACATACAGATGGAAATCAGATAATTCCATTTGAAGGCGTCACAAGTTCAGGTACTTTCCCTGGCAATTATCACCTCAATGGAACAAAGCTGTCAACAGACAACCCTGGTAAGAGTCCCTCATGATGGCAGAAGCTGGGTTGCCTGTCAGGGACAATTACGAGGAAGGTTAGAGACATCATTTCCCACACTGTGGCTTCAGGCAATGGGGATCCAGAAACAACGTTTGCTGAAGACTAGACACACATCTCTTCTCAATTATACAGAATTATGTGAGTCTCCTCCTGGCTTATAAATTCTTGGAATATTCCCTAATTGGGAGCCATTAGGTTTATAAACTTAAAAATACCAGTTAAATTTGCTGTACACCTGCAACTAACACAATAATGTAAATCAATGATAGTTCAGTTTTTAAAAATGCCAGTTGAATTGTGCTAACGGGTAAATGTCTTCCCCTTTAGGTATTTGCCATAGTTAGCAAATCCTGTGCTGGAGAGTTACTCTGTTGTTTCTCATTGGGGAATTAATCCTAATGAATCTTACGGAGTTCCCTCAGAGTAGGTACCAACTCTGTTCTATTCCTCTGTCCAGCAGTAAAGCAATAAAACAAACTAGGTGGTTAGTGTTCATTTTTTTCCTTGATAAATTTCAAAATGTACTTTCCGAATAAATGCTACATGAAAAGCAAACAGGAATTGAATAGGATTATTCTGTAATTACTACTTCATGTTTTCTCAACTAAGAGGAAACACAGGCAAATGAAATTTAAGACTATATACAATGGCCCAAACAAGTGGCCATTCCCTCAAGTCTAGAGATGTGCCAATAGTCCAACAGACAATTCGGGGACCTGGACAGAACCTCTACCAAGAACTGAAGGTAAGGTGGACACGGTTGCCTCTTGCCCGCTGCTGTCCTGCCTGCATGCCACACTGCTTGGTTGAAACAGACCTCTCCCAAGGCTGGTACATGCTGTCAGCAGTGGAGAAATTAGAATATAATTTCCTTCTTTTGCAACAGCATTCTATTCTAAAATCAATGCCACAACTTTCATAGCTAATGGATTTTGTTGGGATGCATTCATCTGCTGTGGAGAAAAAAAAATCATTGCTTAAATCAGCTTGCTCCAAATAGGACTGACTAAAGCAAGCAAGATGGTATTCTTGTTAAAGCCACCTTATACTCCAATTGACATATTGTATTCTACTGCTGACAGCCGAAGGCTAGAGTTTTGATTAATCCATTTTTCTCTCATTATAAACACGATCTCTCTTCCCCAAAGGTTCCAGCAATTACTCTAGCAAGTGTTGGACCTTGACAGAACAATGCGTATCCTTTGGTGGCCACTGTGTGTACAAGAGAGAAAGAGCTGGTTTTGTTTTCCGAATCTCCTTGGGTGTTGTTGAAATCAGCTCGTGTATGATGCATGTGTTTCGACAAGCTCAAGGCTGTATTTTGTTTTTCTCTTCCGTGGAAAGATACAGTGAGGCAGAGGAAGCAGGTGTTCAGTTAATCCAAAGTATGACAGATACCCGCTGAGAAGTCATTTCAAAGTCCTACAGTGAGGCGGCGCCCAACACAGGGCCTGCAGGACTGGGCGCAGGGGGTAGAGTGGGGCTGGACTGCAGAAGTCATCAATTGTAAATTGGTCCCACTCCTCCTAATCCCCAGGCTGAACTATCCAGGACCTCTCAGAAGCTTGTTCTCTGGGGTGCTGCTGTCCAGAGTCATGACTATTTTTGAGACTGTAAGGTTTTGCAATGGTTGGAAGCATCTCAAGTTACCCAGTGGCCAGTTTGATATTCAGTCATCAAATACAGTGAGGAGGAAGGGAAGGAGAGTGACAATGCCCATAAGAAATGGCTTCGGGTTGTACAATGTGATGACTATAGTTAACAATACTGTATCGTATATTTAAAAGTTGTTAAGAGAATAGATTTTTTTTTTAATTGAAGTATAGTCGATTTACAACATTGTGTTAATTTCTGGTGTACAGCATAGTGAATATATACACATATATATGTTCTTTTTCATATTCTTTTTCATTATAGGTCATTACAAGGTATTGAATAGAATTCAACGTGCTCTCCAGTAAGCGACCTGAATGTCCATCGACTGCTGACTGGATAAAGAAGGTGTGGTATATTTATACAATGGAATACTACTCTGCCATAAAAAGAATAAAATAATGCCATTTGCAGCAACATGGATGGATTTGGAGATTGTCACAGTAAGTGAAGTAAGCCAGAAAGAGAAAGAAAAATACTTTACAATATCACTTATACGTGGAATCTAAAAAAAAAAAAAAAAAAAAAAAAAAAAGAGAGAGACAAGAGATCTTAAAGGTTCTCATCACAAGAAAAAGATATTTTTTAAACAATATATGGTGATGATGTTATCTAGTCTTACTGTGGTAATCATTTCACAACATAGACACATATCAAACCATTATGTTGTATACTTTAAACTCATTCAATGCTATAGGTCAGTTATATCTCAATAAAATGAAAAAATTCTCTTCCTGTTTATGAAAAAAAAAAAAAAAGAACTGGCTTCATGCAACAGGAAGGTGATGAGTTCTACATTTTGTTTCTTAAATCTGATAGAGATAGGTAACTGAACTAACGGTCTCACAGCAGAGAGAATTTTGGTAATGACTGCTCTCCCAAGTTCAGGACTTAGGTGCCATCATGATGTGGACTCCAGCTGAGGGCAACCCTGCACAGCTCAAAGTAAAGCATTGCCAACACACGGTGCATCTGGGGAGGAAAGGATGATTCTGTATTTCATATAAACTGTTCACCTGAGGCCTGTGAGCTCTCTACCTGCTGTACACTGTGAGTTACTGACCTGATTTATGCTAATACAACAGTTTTCAAACTTTAGCCTACAGCAGATCAGCTGGAAGGCTGGTAAAACACAGGTTGCTGGGTTTCTGATCTCTAATCATGAGTTTCTGATCCAGTAGGTCCAGGATGGGGCCCAAGGTCTGAGGTGAGGCTGTTGCACTGGTGCAGGGGCCAAATCTGAGAACCACATCCTGAGGCCTTAAGCAAGGGAATTCTTGACTTCCTCATTGAAAAATGAGGATTTCAGGATAGGCCTATATCATCCAGGCTTTTTGAATGTTTACTCATGAAAGGGAAAGAGAAAAATATTCAGAAACTCCTGTGTCCTAGCTGCTTTCGTACATTACCTCATTTAATGCTCACAACAACCTGACAGCTAGGCATCATGGTCCCTGCTTCTTGTTAGGAGAATGGAGGTCAGTTCACTCAAGTCCTTGAAGGTCATTAATGCTTAAGCTGAGATTCAGCCTGGTTTGGTCTGGCTCCAAACCTTAGACCTCCCATGACATCCAGACCTTTCCATATACCAGCTTGCCTTTATCTTTGTAAAGGGGACCTTATAAAGCCCCCAGAAAAGAAAAAAGCCAGAAGAAGTCAAGAAGGCATGCATCTGAGCTGACTATGGGGAATACTGATCCACTTGTTTTAGGCAGAGGCTGTCCAAACTGCCGACGCTCCACCCCAGCCATGCTGAATTTCTCTGTTTCCACCTGCGACATTGGTAACCTTATCTGAATTCTGATGGTTTGGCCCCTGATCTGGTCTCGCTCAGGTATCCAGTCATCACCCCGGCCTTTGGACAACCAGCTAATCCTGAAAAGGTTCCTGGCAAATCCTCTTATGAGTACAGTTGCCTAATGGGCCACCTGCTCGTAGTGATGCCACTGAGAACTGGGCAATGCCCAATCATACCCTCCCTACACTGACCTCTTCCAAAGACAGGTGTGGTGATTTGCTCATTTTGAAGAAACGACGTGGATCCCAGCTTTCAAAATTAGCCATGTTGTAGTTTGGTTAATTAATTCCACACAAAGACAGAAATATATGTTCCATTCAAAGCCCTGAACACTGTGGTTGATTAATTTTAGGTAGCTGTGGTAGGAGAAAGAAGGCAGCAGAGTTGGATCAGAGAACCAAATTTAAATTCTCATGACCTCATCTATTAATATTTATTGCATGTCTGCAGGAGGCATGCTTCTTTGCAGGATTCTTCCCAGAATCTCCAGGGGTTCCCCCCCCATAAATTCTCATTAATATATTATATATCTTAATTTCCAATAAAAATATAGGGAGGTAGCATTCTTTATTCCCCAGGGTGAGTTTCATTTCCATACTTTATAATGCAATATAATGTCATAAAAGAGAATAAATGAGCCAAGAATGAAAATTTTTCTATTAAAACTAAAAAGATTCATATCCTTCTCTCTATCCTGCCAACTCTTTTACTTACCAGAATAAACAAAACATCTTTTTAAAACAAGAGGGGAAGCAATCTCCCCTTCTGTTCCCACTGTATCCCCTCCTGGCCCCAACACAATACTTTCATTAGTTCAGACTAAGCTCATTAAACAAAGGGGAGGGAGCCCTAAAAGTTCTTCCTGGAAGATACTGCCATGATTTGATCCTCGTTTTCCAGCTGCCCTTTAATTATCTGGCAGAGCTAGGGCATGTAATAAGATAATCCAGATAAATAACACTTGGTATATTTTAAGTAAATGTCAGACCAGTTTAGTTTGTGGAGTTGTGTTTTTTTCTCCATTAATGGAACTCCCAGGGGAAATAACCCATGTGCTTCCTTCCAAAAATATGGAACTGTGGGTTCTGAGTTTTCGGTGACTGCCAACTCAATCACGATTTAATCACTGCGAAAGTACCTCCAGAACTTCAGCTGTGTCTCTGTCTACCTGATGACCTACCACCACAAGAGAGTAAAACATTCGTCTTTTGAGAGAGAAAAATGGCAACTGAGCGGTCTGTGTATTGAACCTGGAGCAAGACGATCTCCTTGAGTGGAGAGAACAGGAGACTTTACTCTTAGAAAGTAGAAAAGTGCCATCTAAAAATAGGCTTAGGTTAATTTCCATAATTATGAGTTATTCATTAGCTGTATGATTATACAGTTATGTTTCTATCTCTGTTTATAAACTTTGCTTTTGCACCTATTTGACTCATTCCTTTTCCAGCCTCCTCGACTGCCCGGGCCCTGGACGTCTGCCACACCTGCCCAGCATGAGTGGTTTCACAGTGCTGTTTGTTTGCTACTGTCCTCGGGCTGCTGAGCACAAATAGAGACAATAACTCACCTGCCAGGGCTGACACTGCTACAGATTTCTAGTCTGTGATTTCAGCTGGACCACTCTTTTTTATTCGTCCTTCATCACCTTCCTTTTCTATTCTCAGTGACATTCCAAAGCTTTACTGCTCTCCTCCAGCCTCCTTACCAAACTCCTGTTCCCTTTTTCTCAACAGACACCATGAGTCCTGCCTTGTTCAGTCTCCCAATTTGATGATGACCAAGATGATGGCTAAGAAAGCCTCAGCTCCCAGGACTCTTGCTGCTGTACTTTACTGTTTTCCCTCCACAGCATGTGCATCCCAAAGGGCACCTGACCTCGGCTTAGTATAGTGGCCTTGGCCCCACTCATAACTTTTGAACTTGAAGACTGCTCTTGACTTCCGTGACCTTGAAACTCTGCACTTGTTGGGATGCAGCTCTCACTCACTCCTTGGCTCCTTCTGTGTCTGGCAGTCTCATTTCCCTCTGCTCTCAGTACCCCAACATCAGCACCAGCCCCCACTGCACCAACCCTGGCCTCCTACAGGGAAAAGGTCAAATGAAAATGTTTTTATTCTATACCCTTCCTTAGAGAAATCTTTCTCCTTTCTCTGTGCTCACAAACACACAAAAAAATAAGCAGATCAAAGGTGTCCCTCTGGCTCAAAGCTCTCCAGATACCATCCCCTCTCTCCCACTCAGAATCTTGATATATCGATTATGCATCCTCTTTCTTGGAATTTCAATCTCTGCCTCATACTGATTCCTTCCCTGTAGCTTACACACACATTCTCTCTCTCTCTCTGTCTTCCTTCCCTGAATTCTGCATTCTTCTCCAGCTACCACTGAGTACCTCTCTTTCTACCCACAGCCAATTTTTCAGAAGAGTCATTTACACTTGCCGTCTGTATTTCCTTATTTCCCTCTTCAGCCTCATTGTGGTCAGGGTCCTGCCACCACTGCCCTGCTAAAATGGTCTGGCCTGGTCAAGTCACCCTTGACCACCATGTTGCCAAATTCAATAAACATGACATCTGATCTAGCATTCTCATCCGACCTGCTCATCAGTTCTCTTCCTGCCCACGTCTGCTCCTCTGTCTTTTGTGACACTCTCCCGGCTCTCCTTTTACTCTTACAACTTCTCAGGCTGCTTTTCTGGCCCCTTTCCTTCTGCCCTGCCTGTGCTGGCCAGCGCTCTGCCCTGCCCACTCCACCTGCCCTCTCAAGACAATCTCACTGGCCCCTACAGCTTTAGGTGTCATTTTATACCAATGATTCCCAAATCAACTCTCTGGCCCACATCTCTCCTGAGCATCTGACACTGCCACCTGGATAGCTCCAGAAGCACATGACATTCAACACATCCAAACCCCAACTCAGTTTTTTCCCTCTCCTTGCCTTTCTCATACTGATTTAATAGAACCTGAAACCTGGGTTTTATTGGGGCTCCTTCCTTTTTTAACTTCCTATCAGTTTCCCCAAGCTCTGCTGACTTCACCTTTCATGACTGCCCGAAGCTGCCTCACCTCTCCATTCCGAACTGCTTGGCTCCTCCCCTACCTGACCTACTGTGGTGACTCTAACTTAGCTACTGGAAAGGTTGGGTGCCATAGCTGGATAAGTAACTTAGCTCCTTTACCCGGCTTCCCATTAAATCTGTGGGATTTAACTTTGGCCAAACATTGGAATGAAATATTCCAAATCAAAGGAAACTTTGAAAAATACTGATGCTGGGATCTGATCCCCAAACTTCTGTTGTAATTAGTTTGGGGGAGGCCTAGGTATTGAAATTTTAAAAACTCTCCATGTGATTCAAATATGCAGCCAAGGTCATGAGCCAAGGCTCTCAACAACCGTCCTCGTGTCAGCTCCGTGATAGAAATCACCCAGCTTATGTGCATGTAGGATACTGGTGTAAGATATCACACAGGCAGTACTTCACATGAAGGATAACTGGGGATTAGGGTAGAGGGATGGAATGGGGGCACAGGGCAACAGAATGGGAAAAAGAGCAATGGCAGGATGTGAGGGGGAGTCACTGACCCTCAGCAACTCACTGGCCTATGCAGTGACATAGGACATTTGCTTCCCAGAAGGCTGCTCCCTGCTTCCCAGGTGCTTCAGGACATGGCCCTGACCGTGCAGCCCGGGGAACACCTCTGGCCCACAATGGGCTGGGCCTCTTCCCAGCACATGAGCTTTACATTGTCCGCTTCTGGGCTGAGTCCATTGTAAGAAGACCAAGAATTTTCTGGCAGTCCTGGCCTGAAAGTTGGCATCACCCGTCCAGCTGCTGGAGGTTACAGGAGGCAGCTCTCTCCAGCTGGGCAGGACTGCTGGACAGGTTTCCTCAGCGGGCCTCTGTGGGATGAAGACGCTACCCATTCCACACTCCTCCCGACCCTCACACGGCAGACACCGAGACGGTGTGGTAATAAGTCAGGAGCTGGGTTTGATGGATGAAAGCTTCCCTTTTCATTGAATCTCAACAATGGAGCCTTTCTTTTGGCTCAAGAAAGCCAGAACATTTGCTTTGTAGCGCAAGTAGCAGTCCCCTACTTGTAGGTACAAAGTGACAACTAAGGCCTCTGACTCTCATAACTAGACATTTTGGGTTGAATTGTGCCCCCTAGAAAAGTGTTTGTTGAAGTCTTAATGCTCACTACCTCAGAATGTCACCTTATTTGGAAATAGGGTCTTTAAGGAGGTCATCAAGTTGAAACGAGGTCATTAGGGTGAGTCGTCATCCAGATGTCCTTATAAAAAGAAGCAATTTGGACACAGAATCAGAGCCACACTGATGGAAAACACTGTGGAGACACACAGGGAGAAGGCCACGTCAGGACGGAGAATTGCACTGATGCATCTGTAGTCCAGGGAATGCCAAAGATTGCCAGCAAACCATCAGAAGCCAGCAGAGGCAAGGACCTTCTTCTTCTACAGGTTTCAGAGGGAGCAGGGCCATGCTGACACCTTAATTTTGGCCTTCTTGCTTCCAAAATCGTGAAAAAAATAAATTTCTGTTGTTTTAGGTCATATAGTTTGTGGTAACTTGTTTCTGCCACCCTACAGAACTGATGCAGCAGGTGACACTCTCCATCACCAGAGGTGCAGGCTCTCTGAGATGCATTCCAGTCCAGAAACCTTCCAGAGCTGGATGTATGTTCAGTGGTCTACACCTCCCAGACCCCCTTCCTCCACCAGCTGCTCTCTGCAGACATCAGTTCCCTTCCCACCCCACCTGTGGTCTCTTCAGCACTTCTTCGGCGCAAGTCTGTGGACAGCAGGTCCAAAGGTGTACTCACCCTGCCTGCAGATAAAGCTGCTGCCTTATAAATGGTTCCTGCTACCACTGACTGCCTAGCAGAGATGCACTAGGCCTCACATATGTCATCACCTTTATTTTCACATTAACTCTGTGTCACAGGTTGTATTTTCCTCACTTTAGGATCCAGAAGCTGAGGTTCAGAAGACTTCCCTTGGCCAGGGTAGATGGCTACTAAGGGGCAGGCCTTGGAGTCCAGCCCAAGACAACCTGGCTGCTGAGAGCTTGCCAGCCTCACCGTAGCAGGCTGCCTCCAGGGCACGATCACATCGTTGGGCCCTTGCTGGCACAGACCATGCTTCAGAAGGGAGCGGCAGTGATCCTGTGGCCATTTCTCTGCTAACTAATCAGTGACTACAGTCTTTTAAATACAGGCATTCTGCTCAAGCTGGGGCCGCCTTACAGCTCTTCTTGATGAATGAGCCATGATCCCTTTCTGGGTTATAAGGCACTTAACAGAGGGTTTAACCATTGACCATCCTGACCTTTCTTAACTGTGGTGATTACAGGAGGCCCAAAGGACCCAGGTTCTTTTCAGTCCATCTCTCTTTTAACTAAGTGTGTTTAATTGTTGTTGAGTTTTAAGAATTCTCTGCATATTCTGGATACAAGTCTTTTGCTAGGTTTGATGATTTGTAAATGTTTTCTTCCAGGAGAAAGAGTCCCCTGTCCTCCATGGGTCTATAATCTCACGGCAGGAGAAAGAAATGCCTCCTGGACACCAGCTCCATTCTTGTCACTGGGGCCGGGGCCCCTTTCCCAAGGGATCCTGGTCTGGCCAATCTGGGGCCACCATTCCTCCTTTTACTTCATTAATTAGTGTAGACATTGATACTGCGGCAGTTTGAATGATTCAAATCATATGGATAAGCTTGTTTTGCCTTATACCATAAAGCCATTTTCCCCGGGAAGAGCTGTGATAGTCACACGTCCATTCCTTTCTTTGTTTTATTTTGTTTAATACCTGTACCTGCATCCACAGGCAGTCACACATTTTCAACACCAGCATTGAATTAAGGTAAGTATTACACACCCATTTGCAGGTAAGGCTGTGTTCAAAATTCAGTGCGGACACCCCTAAAAAAATAGCAGGAAGCTTAACGGATACAAAACTTTCACAACAATATTAAAACACCCACACCAAATTTCTCTTAGAAATAAATTGCTATATGAGAGGCTGATGTATTAGCTGAATAATGACCTGGTGAAAACCATACTAGCATCAAGTTACAGACTTTTTGGTTATGTTTGAATAAGAAATCTCTTTCAGGGGTTTCACTGACCACACAAGGAAAAATCCTCCATGATGTAACTGACAGCCACCACGTGGTCTCAGCCTCTTCTGGAAGGACGACGTCCATGCATCAGGACCACAAATGTCTCTGCCTTTTGTTCCTTTTGTAGTGGAGGCTCAGGCTTTCCTGCTTTCAGATGGGCCACTCTCTATAAAAGCCCCCCTTTTTTTTTTCATAAGGATAGGTTGGTTCTCTAGAGTGTCTTGCTTTTTAGTTGTTTCAAATTAGTAACAGTCAAATGAGGTTTGTTTTGTGGATCAGTTTGATAAGTTTTCACACGTGTATGCAGTCAGCCCTCTGTATCCTTGAGTTCCACATCTGCTGATTCAACCAACTGTGGGTCTAAAATATTCCAGGAAGAAAAATTCCAGAAAGTTCCTAAAAGCAAAACTTATATTTGCCTCATGTTGGCAACTATTTATGTAGCATTTACATTGTATTTAAAAATATTTGCATAACATTTACATTGTATTAGGAATTGTAAGAAATCTGGAGATGATTTAAAGTACGTGAGAGGATGTATGTAGGTTACATGCAAATACTACACCACTTGATATTAGAGACTTGAGCATCTGCAGGTCTCGGAATCTGAGGGGGTCCTGGAACCAATCCTCATGGATACTGAGACACCACTGTATTCATGTAACCACCACCACCACAGACAGGACACAGAACAGTCCCATCATCCTGCAGTATTAACACTTTGCAGCGATGCCATCCCCTAACCGCCCCCACCTAACCCGAGCACATGGAAAAATTGATCTGATCTCTATTGCTACAGTTCTGTCTTTTATCAAATGTCACATTAACAGAATCACACAGTAACATAACTTCCAAATTGTTTTTCAGAGTGCCTGAACGATCTTGCTTTTCCACCAGCAATGGAGAAGAGTTCCAGCTGCTCTGCATCTTTGTCAGCACTTGCTGTTGTCAGAATTGTTTATTTCAGCCATTCCAGTAGGTGTCGAGTAGTACCTGATTGTGGTTTTATGTGTGTTTTCCCTAATGAACAAAGGCACTGGGCATCTTTTCATGTGCTTATTTGTCATTCATATGCCCTTTTCGGTGCAGTGTCTGATCAAATTGTCTTTGGCCTTTTTAATGTAATTTAAAAAATAAACTATATATTTTTAGAACACTTTAGATTAACAGAAAAATTGCAATGACAGTAGAGTCCCCATACGTCCTAAACTCCATTTCCCTTATTACTAATGTCTTACATTAGTATGTACCTTTGTTACAATAAATGAAGCAATGCTGATATATTATTATGAACTAAAGTCCATAGCTTGTTCAGGTTTCCTTAGTTTTTATCTGATGTCCTTTTTCAGGATCCCATATTGTATTTAGTTGTCATATCTTCTTAGTCTCTTCTTGGTTGTGACAGCTTCCTAGACTTTCCTTGTTTTTGACGACTTTGCTAGTTTTGAGGAGTACTCGTCAGGTGCTTTGCAGAACATCCCTCAGTTGCATATTGCTGACAGCTTCTCTTCCAATTAGGCAGGGATTATGGATTTTTGGGAAGAAGGCCATAGAGGAAAAATGCCATTCTCATCACATCATATCAAGGGTATATATAAGTGACATGACTTATCACTGTTGATGCTGACCTGGATCACCTGGCTGAGACAGTGTTTATCAGAATTCTCCACTGTATGGTTAGACCTTTTTCCCCTTTCTGTACTGCAGGCATCAGGAGGAAGTCACAGTGTATAGCCCACACCTGGGGAGAGGGCTTAAAATTCTCTACAAGATTTTTAATCCTTTAGTTTCTTTATTTATAACATGGTAAGGAGATGTTAATATCCATGCATAGGAATGCTGGGCAGATTAAATGAGGTAATATACATAGAGTGCTTAACACAGGGTGGTTCATTTCCTCTAGAGGTAGATAAATGAGCTGGATGGGAAACCATAAGTAAAACAAAAAGACAACCTACAGAATGGGAGAAAATTTTTGCAGATGAAACCAACAAAGGCTTGATCTCCAGAATATATAAGCAGCTCATACAACTCAGTAAGAAAAAAATAAACAACCCAATCCAAAAATGGGCAGAAGACCTAAACAAGCAATTCTCCAAGGAAGACATACAAATGATCAAAAGGCACATGAAAAAATGCCCAATATCACTAATTATCAGAGAAATGCAAATCAAAACTACAATGAGGTATCACCTCACACCAGTCAGCATGGCCGTCATTCAAAAATCTACAAATGACAAATGCTGGAGAGGCTGTGGAGCCAGGGGAACCCTCCTACACTGCTGGTGGGAATGCAGCTTGGTGCAGCCACTACAGAAAACTCTGGAGATTCCTCAAAATACTAGGAATAGACTTACTGTATGACCCAGGAATCCCACTCCTGGGCTTATATCCAGAAGGAACCCTACTTCAGGATGACATCTGCACCCCAATGTTCATAGCAGCACTATTTATAATAGCCAAAACATGGAAACAGCCTAAATGTCCATCAACAGATGACTGGATAAAGAAGAGGTGGTATATTTATACAATGGAATACTACTCAGCCATAAAAACTGACAACATAACGCCATTTGCAGCAACATGGATGCTCCTGGAGAATGTCATTCTAAATGAAGTAAGCCAGAAAGAGAAAGAAAAATACCATATGAGATCGCTTATATGTGGAATCTAAAAAACATAAACAAACCACAAACAAAGTGTAAATACAGGACAGAAATAGACTCATAGACATACAATACAGACTTGTTGCCAGGGGGGTGGAGGGTGGGAAGGGATAGACTGGGATTTCAAAATTATAGAACAGATAGACAAGATTATACCATATATCACAGGGAAATATACGCAAAATCTTACGGTAGCTCACAGAGAAAAAAATGTGACAATGAGTATGTATATGTCCATGTATGACTGAAAAATTGTGCTGAACACTGGAATTTGACACAACATTGTAAAATGATTATTAATCAATAAAAAATGTTATAAAAAAATGAGCTGTATGACTGGAGTAAGTCTGGCTTCCAGTGGAATGGGGGGGGTGTTCATGGGTCTTTAATTTATTATTACATTTTTAAAATGTACATATGCGTTACTTTTTTGCATGTGCCAAGTCTACATATTAGAAAAGTCTTTTAAAAGTGTATCATGATTTTGGAGTCTAAAGTGTTACTTCTCTTGTCTGAATAGTTCTAGGTAATAAAAAGTAGGTTGGATTCTAAGTATTTACACTTAAAACCAGCTTGGGGTTTGTTTCCTGGAATGGGGTTAATGACATTATATATAGAGTCTATAAAATATAGTGATCATTTCTTACCATAAAATACATATTTTACCAGCTAAAAACTCTTTTTTCACAATTTCAGAGACTATGACTGGGAAGACTAGAATCTAAGTGTGGAACCATAAAAGGTCCTGGCTGACTATGGGTTCAAGAGTATATGCATCAATACAATATTATAATCAAACTTCATGCTTTATTTCTTTAGCTTCTAATTTCTAAAAGAAACCAAAGTAAGTTTGGTACATTGTAAATTTGGTAATAATGGAAAAAAAATATTTATTTGATTGATTGATTATTTATTTATTTAAGCCTATTTACTCTCCCCTAAGACCCTCAAAGGTCTGCAGGTCTTTGAAATAAAAAATAGCTTGAAATTCTTAACAGTGTAATAAAATATTATAACCCAAATCAGTAACAGTTTGCTCTTCTAATGGATACGGTGTGCAATAGTCCAGCACAGAGAAAAGGCTATAAGCATCTGTTGAAGCTTAACTGATAAAATAACATTGAAGGACATAAAATCATCTTAGTGGCCCCAGTGACTTCAGTATCTTAGCTAATTAAAAAAAAGAAAACCCAACACTGAACATTTTATAAGTTGATGAGACAAACTAGTGAGGAAATAAATATCCAGGATATTAAACAAAATTATGACCATACAAATTTAATTCATTTTAAATTGACGCAATCTGTGTGGACTTCTAGTCAGTATTGTTTATCTGTTCTCATATTCTTGTTTACTCCTTCCTTGTCTTTTTCTGATCTTACATCTATGGGTGCCACCCTGTTCTCTACTTTTCATTGTAATTTCACACTTGACCGAAGAACAGGGGAGCCAAACAAAGCTGTTGATGTGTAAATAACAGCTTTGAAGATGGAAGTACCAGATTGTTCCCAAACAGAAGAAAAACTGCAATTGCTTTAGTCAAATGTCTCAATATATAATTTCAATTGCTTTCTAAAATAAAAAATAAAAGAAATAAAATAAAATAAAATAGAAAGCGTATCATCTAGGTTTGAGCTTTGTACTGAGTACAAGAATATTCTCATAGGCTGACAATCATCCTGATCATTTCCTTTGCTTTTAGAAATAATCTCTGTATTCTTCCAAAAATAAGTGAATTTTTTTTATTGTGGTTTCAAAGTCTTTGGATTTGCAAATTTAAAGGATTTTATTTATAAACCAGAACCTAAACAATCTCTAATCCAGGAAATAGATTCTTTGGCACAGGAAGGCAGATGTGTTAATAATCAAGTAGTGTCTTTTAGAGAATCAATCCATTTACACTGTAGAAGTTAAGGTGACTAATTCCATTTCTTCAGTCAGTAGTACTGGTTGACTGCTTGGTATTATGTCACACTGAGTACAGTCACAAAGTGTCCAACAGAGTTTTGTTGTTCAAAATGTGGTTCAAGGGAGAGCAATACTGACAAACCTTGTGAGCTAGTTAGAAATGCAGATTCTCAGGCTCTCTCCAGACCTACTGAATCAGACTCTGCACTTTAACAAGATTCCCCAGGTGATAAGGGTCACCATATATAGCAAATAAAAAGACAGGATGTCCAGGTAAATTGGAATTTTAGGTAAACAATGAATTTTTTTCTTTCTTTCTTTTTAAGGATAGTATGTCTCAACTATTACATAAGCCATATTTACCCTAAAAAATTATTTGTTGTTTATCTAAAATTAAAATTTAGCTGAGTGTCCTATATTTTATCTGACAACCCAACAGGTGATTTGTATAAACACTGATGTTTGAGAAATAGGGTAAGATCTGTTTTCCTTCCTTCCACTAAAGAAATGTAAATATTTAGGTTAATTCTGGGAATTTATACAATTACATGAGTTATGTTAAAGGTAAATGAAAAATTAAAAAAAAAATCTTGATGCTAAAGGACTTATGACTAAGAAACCCCTCCCTAATTCCATATAATCACCATGTTTTCTCATTTCTGTATCTGATGCACTGACATTAGGGCCTTGCTGATCTCAGAACTGCTCCTCCCATGGCAGCAGCTAGCTCACTCCCAGAGCTAACAACTCTCCTAGGAGCGCACCTTTCATATGCAAACTAACCAATCCAGAGAGCAGACCCCAATCACCTCCATTATCCAAATTTATACTCTGGGCCATTATTCTGCTCTAATCACTCTAGGACCAGGTGCCAGACAACTAAGGACAGCCTCATTCCCAAGTGCCTGCTGAAATTATTCAAACTATCCAGTCTAAACCTGCTTACTCTGCCTTACCCTTGCCTTCCTGCACAAATCACAATACAGACTCTTGCCTGTATTTCCTCCACTTTCACTGGCCCTGGAGCTTCCCTGTGTGGCCCTGCGTGGTATGCCATGCCACCTGTCCCTTGGAATCTGTAAGTACAAAAAACTTCTTACTTCATGTCAATCACTTTCGTGTCTGTGGATCTTAACATACCTGATTTACACACATGCCAGGTTATCCCTTTTAAAACATCCCACTAACCCCTTAGGATGATCTCACATTCCCCCTGGAATTGTGATCAAATAAGCCTTTACTTGGAATGGCCTGGAATGACGGGGAGGGGCATTAAACTGAGGCACCAAGATGATAAAATATAGTTGAAAGAAAATTCAGTTTTCTGGATGGCTCATCTACACAATGCTTGGTAACATTTGGGGGATTCAATTTTGTGACTTTCCATTTAGAAGTCAGCTGACATGTGGCCATCATCTTTGTGTGCCACAGAGTTCTTCGGGTTGGTACAGGCCCAGCCATTACAGAAAGGCATACTGCAGCTTCTTCAGAGGGTTGTGTTAATCGCTGAGGCTACACTTCCCAGCTGTCACACTTGTTAAGAAACGGGGCAGGCCGAGTTTCTGTGCGCTGTTCAAGGTCATCTGGAAAACCAGTACATGAGGGTGTACATCTCCTAGCTGATTATGCAATAAGACATGAAGTTCTTTACCTCATCTTCCCATTTAGTCACCCAGTTTTTGTTGTCATTGTTTTCTGTTTTTCTGGGTTTTTTTTTTTTTGGTGCTTTCTTGGTAGTACACAAAAAAAATTTTGAAAGGTTGACAGCAGACTCTGATTCTAAATGTTAAGGACATCAAGGTTCTATTTATGACCACTTTCAATTGGACAAAAGGATGAGTTAGGGCTGCTTTTCTTTTCTCACTGTTTTTCATAATATTTATATCATTTGCACAAAGTAACATTTGTCAGGCATAGGCAAATATCCAACTTGCACTCAGTAGAGGACAGAACAGAAACGTGACCCTTGTCAGCTAGGAAGGAAACACATAGAAATGGTGCTTGGGAAAAAAGAGTTTGAGGCCCAGAGGTGGGCAACATGGATCTATAATAACTTTCTAATGATGCCTTAAATTCCATGGCTCTCATCTGCTAAAAAATTCAAGCAATGCATACTGAGTCTGCCTTACTCAAGCAGTTACACTCAACTGTACTCAGGACTGGTATACAGAACAGGCAACTGATTACAAACCTGACTGAAAAGTCCTAGTATGTAATAAAAAATTTGAATGAATGCTGTCCTTGGTTCTTTGGAGGGAGCCTCTAAACCCCTAGAATTTCCAGTGTCATGGGAGTGTCTTTCCTGTTGTTCAGTGGGTCCCTCAGGTCACACCTCAGAGTTTATACTGACGAGGGGACTCAGGATGGGGGCTAGCCATGCCAGAAAGACTGACCATGTCCTTAGAGGGTTGAAGCTTTGAACCATGTCATATCAGATCCATCCCTGGAGAGGGCAGAGAGGCTGGAGATTGAGTTCAAGCTCCCAGCCAACAATTGGACCAATCATGCCCTACTTAGTGAAACCCCAATAAAAACTTTGAACTAAAACTTGGGTGAGCTTCCCCAGTTGGCAGTTCTCTGCAGGTTGTCACACATCAGCATGCTAATTGAGTAATGCATCCCTGAGGATAACAGAACTTTCCTGTTTGGAATCTTGCCACACTTTGCCCTGTGTGTCTCTTTGAATTTGTATTCTTTTGCTATAATCAAACCATAATCTTGTGTATATATATACAAGATCTTGTGGTAGCTCACAGAGAAAAAAATGTGACAATGAATATATATATGTTCATGTATAATTGAAAAATTGTGCTCTACACTGGGACTTGACACAACATTGTAAAATGATTATAAATCAATAAAAAATGTTAAAAAAATCATAATCATAAGCACAATGCTTCCAGTGAGTTCTGTGAGTCTTTCTGGTGAATTATTAAACGTAAGAGGATAGTGGGAAAGCCTAAATTTGTAGCCAGTTGGTCAGAAGTGATGGTGGTCCTGGGGAACCCCCAAACTTGTGGCTGGTGTTTGAAGTGAGGGCAGTCTGCAGAGGACTGTACCCTTACCCTCTGTGCACCCAGGAATAGAGAGGCTCTCAAATATCCATACTCATTCTCTCTCTCCCTCCCTCCCTTCTAATTAACACTACACATATGTTTAGGATGGAGAGCTCCTTATTGTTCATTTATTTTACCAGCACAGTTTTCATGTGGGCTCACTTCACTCCAATTTTGCCACTGATTTGCTTAGCTTCTTTCTCTGGGTTGGGGGGCGGGTGGTTGGCACCAGATCTCTCTGGATTGGGGAGGGGAAGGGATCCCAAAATGCATATTTAATTCAAAAGGTGAGAGAGAAAGCTATGGTAGCAAAGTGTTGCCTTCTTTTTTTAGCTGTGTTCCAAGTCTCTTCAGACCCTGTTAAACAGGACCAAGTAGCTGAATGACACTGGCAGGAGCCGCAGCAGTGCAGGGACAAACTAGTAGGATCAAGTGGATCAGCCCACAAGACAACTGCAAACAGAATCAGATTTAAACAACTTTCACGGCCAAAGGGGCCCTTGTATCCAGCTCACCTCTCTGACTCCCTGTCACTGTGCATTAAGCTTCAGCCACACCGGCCCCGTCCTGTCCCTCAACCACTCTGTTCTTGCTTCAATCCTTGGCACTTGTTTTCTCTCTGGAAGGCTCCTTCCTCACAGCTCATTTGGTGGCTCCTTCCAAGCACATACATTTTAGCTTCAATGTCACTTCCTCCCAGAGGCTCCTTCCTAGCCTCTTACTTGGTTAATTTTCTTTGCAGCACTTAATGGCTACAGGGATCGATTAGGTATTTGTTTGGTTACAATCTTGTCTCCTATTTGTACCTCTCCCACATACACCACCCTAACATGAGCACAAAATGACAGGGACTTTTGCCTGTAATGTTTACATCGGATCCTTGGCTCATGGAATAGTAAGGAGCAGCTCTCAGCGAGTGAAGGACTGAATGGAGAGCATTCGCCAGCTGCTCCGCCATGGTAGGTGGTGTGATCCCTGCAGGTGGTGTCTCAGATGCCTCTCCTCTCTTTAAGGAACTGTGGAGACTGAGTCACATATCCAGCCATTTCAGTGGCTGCTTCTACTGTCTAGTAAGTGTTGCTCAAGGTCGTGCCCTTGACCGTCTCTTCTTCCTGCCTCATGGATCCAGCCCTGCCCAGACTTCAAACAATATCCTTCTGTGACTGATTCCTAATTGCTCCCTACAGTCTTAGCAAAAGATAATAGTCCTTTTTTCCTCCTTTTTCCCTTTCTCTGTCTCTCTCATTCTTTTATTTAAAAAAAAATTAATACTGTCTCCCAGGAAGCATAAGTTAGAAGTCAAAACAAAATAAAACAAAGAATACAACAACTCATAAAGAAATTGGAAAAAAATATATGGGAAAATAAGATTCAGTGCTTCAAAATTGACTAAATTTACACCATGAACTATAAAGCGATATTAACAAGGGGAAAAGGACTTATGGTGCAATTATTTTCTTATATTATTCTTAGGGCACAGCTTTGTCAAGATTTAATGGATGTGATTGGTATGTTTTAAAGTATAGACGGATCTGTACAATAATAAGTAAAGCTTACAGGGAATTTGATAAGATGTATACAACATGTCATAATTTAGCTACAGTGTTAAAGACAGAATAAATACCAATAGTGAGTTGCTTGTCTCAGAAGAAAAAAATATGTAAAGCAAAGAACTGAAAATGAATGAAAATTTATCCAATTTAAAATCAAATAAAAATGCCATAGGCCCAGCACCAAGGAATATTCTTGGATTGGAATTTGTTCAACACCCTAAATTAAACCAGCTGCAATTCCTTTTTAAGTGCCATCCAATACAACCTTTTGAAATAGAGGGTGTGCTTTTAACGGGAAGTCGCCATTCTGGCTGAAAGATGAAACAAAGCCTCCCTGGAATACTTACTCTTTAAGATAAAAAGATGCAATTTTTTTTCATTACAGTCAACCTCTATTACAGGAGGTACAGGTTAGAGATAGGAATGACATAAAAATAAGGAGTCATGTGTCTTCATTTCGGACCATAACTGCCTAGAATATTGCCACACTGGTAATTTGTGCTATGGACAGGCAACTTCAGTGTTACCCAGATACCTGCTGTTGGGAGGGGGAATCGATCAGCCAGAGAGGTAAAAGGGCAGTGTATTTCTACTCCTGGCTCTGGACTGTGGCTGGGTAGGGCAGGACGTGTCATCCATGAGAAATAAAAATCCCCAGTCTCCCCCAACCACGGGTACAGAGTCTGAATTTATACCACCCTTAGGGTGTTAGGAATACTAAGCAAAAATAATCTCTAACCTAGCTAAACTATTTTTCAAGTGTGAGAGCAAAACACATTTTCAGAAAGAGACTATGAGAATTATCATTATAGACCTGTACTTGAAAGAATGACTAAAGAATGAACATCAAGAAAAGGAAACCTGAACACAGGAGGAAGGAATGGGATTCAAGGCTCAATTGAGACAAATTACCATGCACAAAATAAACAAGCAACAAGGATATACTGTACAGCCCAGAAAAATACTGCCATCATTTAGTAATGACTTTATATGGAATACAATCTATAAAAATATTGAATCACTATGTTGTACACCTGAAACTAATAGAATATTGCAGATCAATTATACTTCCATAAAAAAGGATCAATAGTGAATATGTGTGACAAAACCTAAAGAAGCCTTACCTGAAACCATAATCACAATGCCATGTAAAAACAGGGTAGGTAGTAAAAATGCCCACAACTTGAAAAATGAGCACAGACAAGAGAATCACTGATTCTGTCCAGGGAGTTAAGAGGTGACTTTTGAACTGAGGATCAAAGGAGGAGCAGGGATGTAGCAGGCATTAAGGGGGTCAAAGGGACCTTACAAAGTTAAAGCTCCCAAATATGATGGTACGTGGCATTGTTCTAGAAACCACAGAGTGGCGCACAAACTGTGTGTTCATTGGGAAGCAGCAGAATAAAGGCTTGAAAGGTGAGCATGAAATCTGGTCTCCTTCCTCTCAACCAAAGTCATCAGAGTCAGCCTGTGCAAAATGCCGTATTATAACCAAAGCTCTTAGGGAGATACAGAAAATATATGAAGTTTAAACATAATGTTAGAAATAATAACAACAAATTTGGGGGATTTATTGCCAAGATTATTTAAAATAGTTATTTTAACTATTTTCAAAAGACCTCTGCTCTTTTTCTTTCCTTTAGATTTCACGGGAGTTTATTATCCCTGAGACTCTGTTTAAGAGGAAGGAAAGTTCTCATTCATTGAGGTGATTTTTTTCCATTTCCATAATCAACAGTATTTTGGCTCACAGTGAGAAAGTGGACCTGAAAAGTGAACATGTCTTGAGAAGAGAAAAACACATCAATTAAAAACAGTAAGATATCTAAGACATCAATTAAAATATCTAGAATAAAGTTATATTATATACGATGCAATAGCCCATGGAAAAATCCAGAATTCATTTTCCTTTTGCTGCAAATGCTACCTGTTGAGATTCAAAAATACTTAGTCCCGTAAATTCCGAAACACTTCACTTAGCTGGAAGAACAGATGATATAAGATCTTACGAGAATTAAGTTAGGTACTGAGGATTCAAAGACAGGCTGAGGGATTTTCTTTAGCTGTAGTTCTTACTGAATCATCAAAGGAGAATACAGGGCTGGCCAAGTATACCGTGAACAGGGTCAAGTTTGTGTTTCTCTATCTGAGCCTTTTTCTGCTCTATCCCTTCCTTTTGGCAGTGAGTGGTTTCTGGTCCTTTTAGGTTTTCCCATAGACAATTTGCTCTTTGGGAAGGATTTTATAAACATATTCATATTAAGTCTGAATGATTACTAAGGATTAACAAAGTGTCTTTCCCTGCCACGTTTGTAGTAGGACACGGCGGTCCAAACTTCTTACTGAAGAAGTTGAGGCATTAGCTGGCTTGACTGGGGGAATTCCAAGAGCCCTAGTACTCAGCACATAGGTCCCTGCTCACACCTCCCAGCCAGAAATCTGATTCTGAACATGTGTTTCAGAAAATGATATCTTATATGCTCTTCTGGGTCAGTGTCAATAAAAATAGTACCTTTTTGGCATGACACAATTTCAAATATCATACAAATAGGCTGACTTCAACTTGATCTAAATTAAGTCACTATTTGAATATTATCCAAACTCAAAGAGTATCAATATCAAACAAATGCAGGTAGAAGTTCACGAATAAGTTTTCTTTTCTTTCTTCCTTTTTTTTTTTTTTTTAAACAGGTAGAGCCCTAAAACCCTCAGAAGCTGAGTACTTACAAAAGGATACTCATGAAGTCACTAAGCTGGGCCCAAACTATAGCCATCTAGAAGCAGCTGGACTGTTCCAATCAATCAGCACTTTTTGGTTCAATGTCTGTTTTCCCTATAGTGTTGAACATGGCACAGTTTGATATAGTTTCTCTATTTTGTTTATTTGGAGAGATAAATTCCCAAGAAACAACTGGAGAAAAAATAAAGGGGTGAACTATGTGGTACTGATAGAACTGATGATTGATTATTCTTTCTATTTTTCTGAGGCTCCCTTTCATCTTCAGGACAAAATCCAAGTCTGTTACAAGTTTTAGGGAACCCATTTTACTTGGTCCCTGATTTTTTCCAGCCTAATCTTCTTGTCCTTTATTCCCTGAACCCAAAGTCCTAGCCCTACCAAATCATAGGCCATTTTCCAGATTTATATGTATATATATATATATTTTTTTTTTCTTTTTTTACCTCCAGGCCATTTCCTCTGCTTGAAAAGCACTTCCCACTCTCTTTGTTTAATTCCTACTCATCCACTTAAAAGTCTCCTCTGGAAAGTCTTCTCTCATCCTGAAAAGTTCTGCACGTCTCCTTTTTGCTTCCACTGTACCTCCATATTTGACTGATAGCAATTTCACATGGTGTTGAAATCTCTTATATATTTGTTGAATTCCCTTACTACCCTAGTTTTGTAAGTGAGGATGAGGATCTGAACCTAATTTACATTTGTGTCCCTAGTGCCTAATGTGGAACCTAGGCATACAATGGGAGCTCAATAAATATCAGTTAAATAAATTCCATTGTGGGGGTGGTGGCAGATGGCACAGAGGTTTTCTTCAAGAGAGCTGAAAGATCTGAAAAGAAACCATAGAGCACAACAGGGTGGAGTGATTATGGGATGATACCTACGAAACCATTCAGAAGCTTAAACCTATCCACTGAATCTCGCAATATGTCCTCAAGCCAGGATCTTTCACTTCGTATTTGAAAGGCAAATTTAAAGAAAACAGAAAAATGGATCTTTTGATCCTAATAAGCAGTATAGTTGGAATATGTAAATAATATTTAAAATGATGGAAATTTGGGATGATTATCCATAAAGAATACTTTGAAGTTACACCCTTTCTAAGTGTGATATCAACACGAATCACTTCCTATGCCATCATGTTCTCAGATGCCCCTATTGAAGAAACGCTCTTTGTCAGGCTAGAACAACAATGTAATTTAATATGATGAAACTATTTTTAGCTTAATTCTTTGTTCAGTGTGTTGTTCTCTTGCCAGAGAGTCTCAGACTCGGCTCCCTTTGCCCTGGTACTGAGTTACAAAATGATGCCAAAGCAACCAATTAATTTGTATCACCATATGCTGGCTGTGTACAGTCACAGCAGGACAGCTAAGGGTGGGCTGAAAGTGGTTTGCTTTTCTCCCAGAGATTAATGGAGGGCAGGCAGGGCTTCTTGTGAGTCCTCATCATAATGCATCCATGTTTCCAACGGCCGGGGATGGCTCTGAAATGGAGAAGTAAACCCCAGGGAGAGCTGAGGAAGAAGGAAGCAGACACGGGGCTGGCAGGTGCTATCTTAGAAGACAACTTAGACAACTGCCCTTTAAGCATCAAGAAACAATCTTACAAGTCACTTCCGGTAGAATGAGCAATCAAGTGAGGATTTGACAATCAACTCCCGGAAGGACTTCCTGCCCAGAGTCAGAGCTCAGGGTGAGTTGTACAGGTCAGTACGCATTTTAAATAAAAAACAGAAAGATACACATTTGTAGTTTAGAAACTGTAGGTGGTTATTTCTCTAAAATGAGGGCTCTTAACCTTTTTTGAGGGGTCATAAAGCTTCTGAGAAGTTGATGGATATCACGGACTGTATTCCAGGAAAAATGCACAAATTCCACACATCCAGAACACTGGATATCCCATCCCCACTCCTCAGAGAGGCCCTCAAGTTGAGAACTCTTTTAAGGAATCTATGAAGATTGTATTTGTTTTAGGTTTGTCAATTTGAGTAAAATGAAATATTTTGTGCACAAATACTTTGAAAACTCTTGGTTCTAAACATATGGTGCAAGTCTGCAGTGAGTATAGGGCTGCCATTTTGAAAATCAGGAAAATCCCACACCTCATTCAGATTTTTTTAATGGCACCCAATAGAGATGCTTCTAAATTGCAGTAAAAATATCATCAAAAGTAAGGAATCTGAAAAACAACTGCTATGAGTTAATAGCTATGTAAGAATTAAGTACTGAAATTTGCATATTTTTCTGAGGAGAGAGAATCCAGACTATTGTCTGCTCTTGAACTTAGAGCAGGACAGTCTTCCACAAATGATGTCCCATATCCACCCCCATTTCTAAGCTCAACTGCTAGTTAGTAATAGTTAATTTAGTAATCTTCCCATCCTACTGCAGAGGACCTGATTTATGACTCATTACTAAATTTACTGTACTTTTCACACTGTCATGAAGTTGGTAACTATAACAGTTGAAACTAAACATTGAATCTACTAGCTATCTGCAAAACATCGCAGAAAGGATCTACATCCTCTTTCAAAATGCTGTTGAGAACATTTGTCTTCAACTAATTTGCATTAATGAACACTGGCTAAGTAGACATGCTTACAAGCTATGAAGGTTTAACCTCGTCCCACAGTAACTCTGAATTGAAGCCAAGATTTTAAGCAGAGTAGGCAATTGATTTTGCCCATAAGGAGCATTCATTACTTAATATAGTTGGCAAAATCCATATATTATCAATCACAACTAATAGTCCTTATTTGGAAAGCAAGCATATTGTTGTTTATTTAGCTCAGAAATTATTTGCAAACTCAACTACAGCCCAAACTTATGTTAAGAATCAGCCACAAGCATTGTTAGATTCTTGCGTAAAAAGTATATGATGCTTAAATAATCCATTTTTAATAGGATTTTTTTCACTATTGAATTGTATGTGCTCTTTATTTAGTTTGGATATTAAACTCTTGTCAGATATATTGTTTGCAAATTTTTCCCCCATTCTGTGGGTTGTCTTTTCACTGTTGATGGTTTCTTTTGCTGTGTAGAAGCCTCTTAGTTCAATGTTGTCTCACTTGCTTATTTTTTTTTTCTTACTTGTGCTTTAGGTGTCATTCCCAAAAAAATCACTGTCAAGACACATGTCAAGGAGATTTTCCTGTTTTCTTCTATGATTGTCATGGTTTCAGGTCTTACATTTAAGTCCTTAATCCACTTCAAGCTAAGTTTTGTGAGTCATGAAAGATAGAGGTCTACATTCATTCTTTTACACATGAATATCTAATTTTCCCAGCACCATTTATCAACGAGACTGTCTTTTCTCCATTGAGTCTTATTGGCTCACTTGTAAAATACTGGCTGACTGTACGTGCTTGGATTTATTTCTGGGCTCTCAATTCTGTTTCACTGGTCTATTTGTCTGTTTTTATAATTTGGCTCATTTTTGACCATCATATTTACCTCCGTTTCAGACTTCAGTCATAAAGTCAATTTAGAATGTATTACCCCTGCATTTTGGTAGACTCTGAAGAAGAGGGGATCAAAAGGGTGGTCTAGAAGGTAAAGGATGGTGGGATATGCATCTAAAACCAGACAAACTCCTTTTTGCTTTTTTCAAGCAGGGCATTTTGTCAGAAAAAAAGTAAAGAGATCCATGGTTCATTCAGTAGAGAATGAGCATTAACATCTGTCATATTCCTTAATAAGAAGAGTTAGTCATTTTAAGTTTCAATCGAATGAATTTTATCTTGTTGAATTTTATCAATAGCAACTGTTGGGAGTGAGCCAACGTGGCAGATGAATCTGCAGCTCTCCATCAACAATATGGAATAATACATTACTGCTCTACAGCTTCATCTCTGACCATTTTGAGGCCAGATGTATTTCAGGATTCAGAATTTTTTTTTTTTAATGATGGAAAGGCAATACGGTGCATATGCTGGAATACTGCATAACATTACCAGCAGGGAGTCCAAATCAGGACTATTTCTGCAGTAAAATGTTTCAGTAGTCACACTAAATTGTGTAATTATGCAATAAGTAAAGGCTATTAATAGCCTCACATCAATTCAGGCCAAATTTTGTTGTCAAGGGATTTTATATGCAAAACTTGGGAAATCTTTGAGTCTTCAGTGTTTGGGGACTTTGGAGCTCAGATTAAGGACTGTGGTCCTGCATGGGCATTTGGAAATTATTTCTCTAGCATATATATTCTCCAAGCGGGAGCAATGATCAATTTGTCTATAAACTTGTAGTCTGATTTACTGGGAAGCTATAATTTCCATGAAATCTGAACTTGAGTCAGCCCCATCCAGTTTCTATAATATATCTTAATGGCATCCATTAAGAACAATCTTGCTGGCATCTGGGCAAATCAGGAGATTAAGGGATTGACCATCTAGTGTATTAAATGACTAGTATGCATACCATGCATACCCTATGAGCATTCCTGGGAAAACAGAGCCATTACTGTTCCCAGAGGACAGTCCAGGCTTGTTCTTCTCCTTATTAAACCAAAGCATGAAATGGTCTAGCCCAGTGTTCATTAGCCCCTGGAGAGACCATAAAGAATACAAAGACCAGCCTCGCTGAAGTAGGAATGGGCCTCAGTCTCTGAGTGTTCACCAGGTACCCTGGATGACTCTGATACACTGTGAAGTTTGAGAATCACTGATGCTGACAATAACTTGTTACCTTATGGCTTCATCTTTTTATGAATTGGAGACCTTTACCCAGGCTGAGCATCAGGGCTGATGTGCAGATGCTTGAGGGAAATGAGAAATTATTACCATTTTTTTTGGTAAGATACACAATGACTTTCATGAGTGAAATAATAAGCCTTGCTGGGAAATGACTGCGATTCCAACTGCTTATCATCAAACTACTTTGTAAAAGCCCCAATACTTTTCTATAGCAAAGCACAAGAAATAATCAAAAAGTCACTTCCTGGTGACCAATTCTTATTTGTGCAAATTCAAAATATTGTGTTAAAAAATGGAACTGCACTCCTGGGTGCTATTTAAAATCGTGAAGTTCGTAAATTGGAGAGTCTGCGATTTAAATAGCTAGGGTGGTAGAAAGTGACTATAATTTGACTATGAATCATGGTGATGTTCACAGGAAGATTGTGACAAAGAGACAAAGGGGCCCTGCTGTCCATTAAAAACCACTGAATTGCCTTCAGATAAATGCATCTTGTCTTTTGAGTGGAAGCCACCTATCAAATTTCCCCCGCAGCCTGCTTTGTTCATAGTTATGAAAATGCACTTTGTACAGTGTAAGCTGCCTAATTCATTAGCACAAGCCTGCTAGTGGCCCTCCTGCCTGGCTCTAGGGGGGAGAATAAGGGAGAAACAAAAAGTCCTCATTTTTCTAAAATGGCTGTCCTTTATCCGAAACCACTGAAAATTTTCCGTGTTACTGTGAGATACTGCCCACACCACTCAGCCAGGTGACCCCCTAGAGCACACCCCAGCACGCTGACACTGATTTCCTCTCTAAACAGGTCAAAGTCTCAGTCTGGACACTTGGTACTGAAGACTCAGAGGTGATGGCAATGAGTCTCATTCAGCTTTCTTCTTCCAGGGACACACGCAGATATGTGCATTGGCATCGTGCTATGGAGTCTGTGGCTCAGGTGTTGGAATGATTAGTCACATCCAGACTCTTAAAAATAACTTTTCAGGGTAGGCCAACAGGTAGGACATGTTCCAACAATTCTTTAAAAAAATACTTTCAAAGCACCAAATGACACAGACGTCCTACTTTTGCATCAGTTTGTAACTTCATATAAACGCTCTTTGGGAGCAGGGTACTCGAGTTGAACCAGTCTGATAACAACGGGAAAATGTTTGGAAACAGTTGAAATCAAGGTTTCATCCTAAGAACAAAGAGGACAGGCTGCTGTGGTGCACTGATGTTAGCACGAACGTTCACTAAAGCTGCCTTTGTTGTCAATCTAAAGCACTTTTGAAATGGTAATGTTGTTTGCAGTCTTGATAGATAAAATACCATTATGCTGAATCCAGGCTATGGTTGATAATGAGACTGTTTTTACATCTTAAAGGAGTAGTTAATTACTAATCTAAATGTTGTCTATTCCAGATTGCAGATGATAAATACTCTGCAAGCTGTCTTTCAGAGCAGCTCAGCAGCCTGGGAAATGATGGAGGAAGAGTCGCCTTTAAGAAAAACCAGCCACTCTAAAAAGAGCTGGATCAAGAAGTAGACTCCCGAACACACACCCACTGTGGCTGGGCTGACAAAAATAGCCACTTGCACAGATTTAGTTCACTTCAATGTCAGGCTTCCCCCTCCAACCACCCTGGCACCCTCCCTCCATCCAGCTCCTTAAACAATGATTTCTATGGTGCGTTCTGTGCTCCTAGCAGGCACGTTAGAGTCATCAGCACCAGAGGCAGGGGCTACATCGGAAGCTGCAGCGTGAAGCTGTTGGCTCAGAACATCCCTCCTCCCCCTGCTCCTCTTTCTCCTCCTTTTCCTCCCCCCCACCGCCTCCTCCTCGCTGTTCTAACAACAGCCTTCCTGGGAAAGGATGGCTTTTTAGTGCTAACATTTAGAACGTGTGTACAAGGTGCCGGGCACTGTACCAAATGCTTTAATACACGACTTCTAGAGTCTTTCAACAGCCCCATGAGGAAAAGAGGGCTCAAGTAAAGAACTCATTCAAGGGCACATGCTTAATGAGGGGCAGAGCAGATTCTGGTATCAGAACACAGAGCCCTGCTTTCAGCCATTATGCTCTGCTGCCTGTTTGGTCAAGAACAGTAAACTCACCACACACCCAAGTTAGTGCCCTCTTAGGGGATCTGCCAATTTGCCCTACGTCCTGCACCCCCATCTCAAAACCAGAATCTTGAGTCTGGTTGACTTGAATTAAAAAAAAGAAAATATAGGTGAAAAGTAAAGAAATAAAGTGATGCAGTTTTGTTAAAACTTGGAACACACCACGATAATACATGGCTGAAAAGTGATGGAGTTTTAGCTCTTGCTGTAACATCTGTCCATGCTAAGTAACCGTAACTTTAGCATTTGCAGAGCCTCCCTTCTTTCTTTCTGTTTTTATTGAAATATAGTCAATTTACAATGTAGTGTTAATTTCTGGTGTACAACATAGTGATTCATTTATAAATCTTCTTTTTCATTATAGGCTATTACAAGGTATTGAATAAAGTTCCTTGTGCTACACAGCAGGACCCTGTCATTTATACCTCCCTTCTTTTCTTCCTTTTTCTATCCCTTTCTCTCTATTTCTCCCCCCTGTTCTTTCTCTTACAGATTAATTTATTTATTCATGCATTTATCTGTTCTGTTATTTCTTCACTGCTTTCAACACACCAGGCCCAGTGCTGTGTGCTGGAGATACAAAGATACAATTACTGTCTCAAAGTGCTTCCTTTCTAGCTGGGGAGACATAGAAGTCACAGGTAGGTAATGGTGCAGAGTGATACCGCCTATAACAGGACATCACACTGAGTACTGTCCTCGATCCTAGGATGGGTAGTCAAACCAGCCTTAGGCAGGTACAAAATGTTGTTACATGTCTTATTTTTAACAGCATTCCTATGTTTAATACTAATCTCAAGCATGGTTGAGGAAACAGTCAATAGAAGGAAGTCACTCTTATGTACGCTATTTCACTCTCCAAATTCACAGACTCACCACCTTCAACATTACACTCACTGTAAATATGGGTCTGGTGAGAGGTTCTAAGTACTGTGTTAGCTAATCAGTCCTGTAGTCAAAAAATCTTTGGAAAAAAAAATCTGTCTCTCTAGTAGGCACCTCAGTTCTATTAGTCACACTGTCTGGTAATGTCTAAATGTCTGAAGGGTAGAGAGTGACCAGCAGGATGTTGCCAAGTGTTTCCTAGAAGCCTGTGGGCTGCCTCCCAGCAGTGGCAGTTGGGTCAGAGTGATGACTGGCTGTATGACCACAGATTGTAACACAAAGGCAAGCTCTGCCTCACCTCCCTCACCTGGGAAGTCTGGAGTCCGAGCAGATAGAGCGGTAGACCACAGTGTTCACAGGTGCTGGCCAAGGAGTAGCACCTACCACCTAAATACTTGCTGTTTAACTCATAGTAAACTGCCCCTGAATAGACAACTGTGGGATCGTGTAAAGAAGCCATTTCCAACAGAATAGAAGAAAACATCTTCCATGGAAAATAAAATACCCTGTACTGCACAGAATCAACTCTATGCACATGGCTGCAATGACTTCCAACCGACACATCCTCTTGGGATCCAAAGCGGAAGAAGACTCAGCAGAGAACTCAAGTCCATCTGTGTGAAAACATCTTCCATTCTGCAAAGATGAACTAACCAGACTCATATGTGCTACCAGATGCCATGTGACTTCAGCAGAGGCTGTCCCAAGGCAGCTGGTTTCTAGTGGGCCAGTGGCCCCAGAATGACAAGATCGCCATGGCAGGGATCCAGCTTACCAGGCATGACATCAAAGAGCCAGTTTCTAGAATCAATTATCTGTTCAAACATAGGACACTGTGAGAAGTACTATTGCTCTTCTGTTAAATATCTATTGATTTGTGATGTATTTTTCTCTCCTCTCCTTAGCTCACTTCTCACAGTTGTCCTAAGAGGAGGAAACCTTATCACCCCATGGGAGGCAACAGAGGCTGAGGAAGGTTAAATGATGTGTTTACACCCAAACTGCCTCACACTCGAGAGGGAACACCACACTGCCTCACAATATCTACCCCTGAGCCAGTGGCCATGCTCAAATCAGCTCCTAAAGTGGTACCTCTTATAAGGAAGCATCTGTCTTCTTGTTTGTGACGTATTCTTACAAACATAGTAATGCTTGGTTAACAGGCAAACTCTCTTGGCAGGTCCTTCCATGTTTAACACACAATGATGACTGACATTCACAATGAGGATTTCAAGATTCCGAAAAGCCTTTTGAAACACTAACACAAAAATTAAATTCTGCCCAATATGGATTTTTGTCTGCAGTGCATTTTATTGTATGCTACTCTTAAGTGAACAATTCATCATTGATATCTATGTATGATAATTTTTTTTTTTGCAAGGGAAATATTTCATTCTCTGAAAAGGTAGGATGATGCAGGTATGATGCAAGATGTTTTCCTCTATCTCTTTTCCCTCTCATTCATCCTTCCATCCAGTCCATCCTTGCAGACCTAGGGCTTCTGATCATTGTACCAGAATTGCCAGAGATTCCACATCTCACTTCCAGTAGCCATTTCCTAGTAATTAGGATGACACACAACAGAAGGGACGCAATGGGGAGAAGGCTTCCTGGTCAGAAATGTGGCTGGGAAATTTGGCTTCCTGGCCAGGAAAGCTATATCTGGCATCATTATTTTTGTAAAAGAGAACATCCTCTCTTGGTATGAAATTTCCAAATCATTTATACCCCAAAGTAGTTTGTTTTGATGAGAGTTATCTGAGTAATTTCTTGATAATAAGCTTTTAAGAAACTGGCTAAGTTGGCTGGTCTTTAGAAGTTCAACCTTGAGCTTGGTTATACCTCCTAATTCTGATTTTCTTAAAAAAAGATATACTATATTTTTCTGTCTCCACATACTGTATTTCATGTAGATGATTTAACTCTGCCATTTTATTTTTGGAGAATTCACTGTGGAAAGTAAAAATGTTGAATATAGAGCTAATTACTTTTTTCCTTCAAATTTCACTGCTCATTGGATGGGAAAAACTGGAAAAGTGACACTGATTGTGAAGAAACCAGGACAAATGAACTAGTTCATGAGTTACTGCCTCATTATACACTCAGTAAGACTTCCCTGGATTAAAAAGGCCAACCACAAGAGGTAAAACTTAATCAATCATTAAGATAAGCATTATACACTCTGTTCTTTCTCAATATGGTTTTAGTATTCAATTGACATTTCCTTTGAAATTAATACAAATTAATCTAGATTTCATCAAGGCTATTTTAGACATCCAATTTAAAATGTACTGAAATAAGTTTGGAATGGTGGTTGACTGCTTGAAAAATAAGGACAGTCTGAAGGAGAAATGTAGCAGAAGCAAATCCATGAGTGTACTTTGGGGTCCAGCCAGCCCTAAATAAGCTCAACTCCTCCCCCACTGTCTAGGCGAAACTGAAAGTTTTGTTACTAATGTAAAGTACAGGGTCTCCTGCGGAAGTGGACAGAATGGGGGGCCTCTCGTATGTGGGGATGATGTCTAGAGGCATCAAAAAGGAACTCGAGATTAAACAGCATCAGTAAACAACAAGAGCCACAGAACTAGCACAAAACTTCTCTCCCCTTGGTTACTAAAAATCGAAATGGCCATAGTCATATTAAGTGAAAGAAGTCAGACAGAGACAAGTATCATACGACGTCGCTCATATGTGGAACCTAAAAAGAAAAGATACACATTCAAATTTTATTTACAAACCAGAAACAGACTGACAGATGTAGAAAACGAACTGTGGTTAGCAGGGGGAAGGTGGGGAGGGATAGATTGGGAGTTTGGGAATGTGAAGTAGGTAAACATCAGGGACCTACTGTATAGCACAGGGAAGTATATTCAATTTCGTATAATGAGCTGTGATGGAAAAGAAACTGAAAATACATATAAGTAGGTATGTATGTATAAAACTGAACTGCTTAGCTGTACAACCAAAACTAACATTGTCAACCGATTACATTTCAATAAAAAATAATAATAAAAATAGACGAACCACAAAGATGTGATCCTCTATACCAATAACGTTTAAAAACAAAAAAAAGTTTATTCTTTGCCCCTCATTAAGATCCAAATATTCTGAGTCATTGAACATCATCAGCTATTTTGTAGGAAAAATAAAAATTCTTCTTCTTGAGAAATTTGAAAAGGGAGGAGGTGTTAGAGAATATCCTAGTATCAAGTGAAACTTCACAGGACAGGAATTCACTGCAGATGCATCTTTCTCAGTGGAAACACATGGAGTACCCATGGCTGGGCAGGAAAAGGCCCTGTTAGTTTGCATTTAAGAGTCAGTTTGCTAGCCTTCAGGTTCCTCTATGTCTAGAATCCTGGAGCTGACGCCCCAAGGAACACCTGCAAATTAAAAACAAAAAATGGACCAATGGAATGGTATTCATCTAGAATTCTTTGAAGAATAACATTGAGTGTAAATAGACAGTTTGCTATTCTTCCTGCAATGCTCTTCGTTGCCCTCTCTGTCTGGCAAACTTCTCATGACACTTCCAGGCCTTGCTTAATGTTACTTTTTTCCTATAACTTCTCTTGTGTTATTTTCCCTCCCCTTTACCCTAGAGGGGAAAACTGAATAATTAAGGTCTTAACTAAGGTATAATTAATTTCCCCATAGTGCTCTTTTATGTCTGCATGACAGCACATATCACATTATATGTCACAGACATCTGTCCACCTCTGCTGGTCCCTCCAGACTATGGAGACCCGGCGGGCTATTGCCTGTTTTGTATTCTAGAGGAGTTCAGTGCTTGAAATGCAATCCATGTAGATGTTCACTGAGGGCTTGTTCAATCAAGTGTTTGTCTTTCTCTACTGGTCCCGAATGAGTGCTCATTTATCTAGCTCTTAAACACAGTACATTATTAGTATAGCAGGGAATTAGACCAAGGAAACAAGACCAGAAAATACAGCAGTATTAACAGGAACAGGGGGCAATGCCATTTATGACATTTTGTGAAGAATAACTGAGTATTGCATTACCGGGACAAATGAAAGCATTCTAAATCACATAGATTTTGGACCCAAATAGTTAGCTGATGATACATGGAATTAATGTTTACTTCCTCCTTCCCACTTTAAAAAGTGAGCAGAGATGTCAGGAGAACAGAGTCAGACTGAGAGCAAGACACTTCTGGAAGCTCTGCAGTTGGGAGAGAAGGGTTGACCTCCATTCTTTCGCATGGTTTCCCGGCTGTGACATGCTTCAGGTAAAAGGACAATTACAACCACCCACAGAAAGAGACTATGTTTTGCTTTCTGCAGTTTTGAACTGTTTTTCATGCTTCCCAAATTAGTTTTCCTTGCATTTTGGGGTAAATAATCTTGGTATTTAAATAAAGTCTAGAAATGGAAGGAAGGTATTGCTAAGATTATTACTTATGCATATGCCATAAAACTGTGCTTTAAAATAGCTGCTTAAAGAATTATGTTGACTCTCTCCTTTTATAATAGTTCTAACTCATCTTCAAAGTTCTTTCATACGTGTTTAAAAGTAGTAGTTAATGATCTCTGGCCCAGTCTTCTTTGTGACTTAGTCTGCTAAGGATTCGTGTGCCACCAGCCACTTCACACAGTCCTTATAATTTAGGCACTTCTCTAGGCTTATGGTCACTCTTCATAGCTTGTGACCAAAAGGGCAAGGGTAATTGTCCCATGCAAGGTTTCAACCTCAACCTTGCTAACGAGGTATAGACTTTGCCATTATTTCCAGTGAGATGCCGGGATATAAGGACCTCACCTATGTTAAGGGTTGGAGGTCACCCAGCAAATGAAGAGACTGAAATCTTTTGAATGTAAGCTACAAAAATGCTTCCATCTTATAACAGTGCAGCACAGTTACACAGATGCACTATTATAATGAGCTATATGACAAAAAGAAGATGAAGAAGTGGGGGAAATGTCTTGGTTAATGAGCTGACTGTACTAACCAAAGCAAGATAAGGCACATACCCCTGTTTCTGAGTTTGCAGTGTAATTGTTAAAATATTCGATAGCAAGACACATTTTCAAACTGTGCACCAATTAAGGAAAAGGGTGAGTGCACAAGGGATTTAAAATTGGTCTAAAGGGAAGGGTAGGGAAGCCAAGTCAGACCTTTGAAACAACTCATTTTCTGTTTGAAACATTTCTCCTCATTTTGTTTCATTTTCTAAAGGTCTCTTATCTCATTAAAACATCTTCCTGTTTCTACTTGTTAAAGATTTCCTGGTTCTTTTTGGCTTACTAGTTTTTCATCCAATGAGCAGAAATATCAGAAAAATTGGCAAGTGAAATAGTGATGAGATAAAAAGCTGAGAAAAGAAAACAGAGAGCATTTCCATTAGGTGGGGCTCATGACGCTACTGGATCTCTGAGCTCTGTCTCTTGGTACAGTAAGAAGCTGTTGGCTAAAGCTGGGGCCTCTCAGCCATCATGGGAGAGACGCCAGGTCTAAGAAACTACCTCTTTATTTTCAATGTCAACCCCCGCTAAGTGGATATCAGCTCATTAGCAAACAAACAAAAAACCTCAAAAACAAACAAAAACTCTAAATTTATTTTTCTAATCACAAAACCAAAAAATATTCTGAACCCAGAATTTGTAAAATACAGCAAAGCACAAAGAAAAATTAAGGGAAAAATAACCTGTAATTCAATCACCCAGAGATAATTATTTATTCATATTTTGGTGTCTGGCTTGTATTTTTCAAAAATTTGTATATAATGTGTATATGTGTATGTATATTGGTTTTAAAAAATGATACCACATTCAATACTATTTTTTTAGCCTCCTTTTCACTTAAACACAGTGAAAATTTTCCCATACAAGTCTTTTAAAGAATGATTATGACCACACAGTAATTGACATACAGATTCAGCTTCTTTTATTTGACCAATATCCTATTCTTCTATATTGTCTTACTCTGTGGGGGCTGACGTAACAAAATAAAGCATAGATTGTGTGGCTTAAACAACAGAAATTGATTTTTTCAGGTGTGGGGATGGAAGTTTGAGATCAGGGTGTCAGTATGGTAGCATTCTGATGAGGACTCTATTTCTGACTTGTCCACAGGTGCCTTCTCGCTGTATCCTCAGGGCAGGGAGGGAGAGATAGAAAGCAAACACTCTGGTGTCGCTTCTTAAAAGGTCACTAATCCTGTCATGAGGGCCCCAGCCTCTTGACCTCATCTAAATTTAATATTTGTTCCCAAAGGCCCCACCATCACATTTGGAGTTGGGGCTTCAACCTATGAATTGTGGCAGTGAGTCCATAGCTGATATTTAAGTTGTTTTCAGTTTCTTCTACTGTAAGAATATTGTGATAAACATCATTGGGAATATATCTCTGTGAATATAAAAATCTTTCTTTGGCATAAATTCATAGAATTATTGATATATCCTTCACTAGATAGAGAAAGAAGATGTATTCACCACAAATACCCTGTTCTGAGGTACAATGAAGAAGTGAAAATTTAAAAATATTTAATATTACTTGCTTATAGTTTAATTTTGGAATAATCCGGTGGGGAGGGGGGAACATCAATGCAACCAAAAGTTTAATTTTCTTATCTGAAATATGGTTTTCTTTAAGGACTGATTTTCTAGAGGTGTTAAGTGAAACTAAATCTTAAAACAATTTTTTGGAAGTGATTTTGACATCTCTAGTGTTAACAGAAGAAAAAAGAAAAGTAACATTCCTTTGGTGCTAAAGCTCTCAAACCTAAACTATTTCTCTGAATAATAAAGAATTTCTTTTCTTTCCTTCCTCCCTTCCTCCCTCCCTTCCTCCCTTCCTTCCTCCCTTCCTTCCTCCCTTCCTCCCTCACTTTCTTTCTTTCTCCTTTCTTTCTTTCTTTCTTTCTCCTTTCTTTCTTTCTTTCTTTCTTTCTTTCTCTCTCTTTCGTTTATTGAAGTATAGTTAGTTTACAATGTGGTGTCAATTTCTGGTGTAGAGCATAATAGTTCAGTCATACATATACATACATATATTCATTTTCATATTCTTTTTTACTATAGGTTACTACAAGATATTGAATATAGCTCCCTTTGCTATACAGCATAAACTTGTTTATTTTATATATAGTAGTTAGTATCTGCAAATCTCAAACTCCCAGTTTATCCCTTCCTACCCTTTTCCCCCACTGGTAACCATAAGTTTGTTTTCTATGCCTGTGAGTCTGTTTCTGTCTTATAAATGAGTTCATTTGTCCTTTTTTTTTTTTTTAAGATTCCACACATAAGTGATATCACATGGTATTTTTCTTTCTCTTTCTGGCTTACTTCACTTAGAATGAGATTCTCCAGGTCCATCCATGTTCCTGCCAATGGCATTGTTTTATTATATTTTTATGGCTGAGTAGTGAAGAATATATTTTTTTTTCAGAAAGATAATCCGTGACTTCTTAATAAAGGGAAGAGAAACTTATTGTGTGTTGAGTATTATAGTAGATTCTTTCATTTATATTATCTCAGAAAATTGCTTTTATTTCTTACAACTGCTTTATATGGTAGGGTTATCAAGTTTAACCAAAAAAAAAAAAAAAAAAAAAAAAAGGACACCTAGTTAATCTGAACTTCAGATACACAACAAATACAATTTTTATTAGTGTGAGTATGTCCCATGCCATATTTGAGACAAAGTTATACTAAATGTTATTATTCAACTGAAATTCAAATTTAACTTGGCATCCTGTATTTTATTTGGTAACCATAGGCAGGTATGGTGATTTGCATTTTTCTTTCCATACCATGAAAATGAAATGGCAGGGAAAGAAATCAAATAAAGTTGCCACTGTTTGTCTTAAAAGATCTGAACTCTCGCAAATTAAGGCATTAGTTCTCCTCTAACATTCAGTTTCAAAATCTTATGGCATATTTGGCTTGCTTTCTTTACCTTCACTTTGATTTAAGTTTTTCCAAAATGATACATTCACTGTTCTCCATTTCTAAGCCAAGGCACACATTAAATGGAGAAACAGCTATACAACTGGCATTAAAATATTAATTCATTTAAAGATTGATTTTCCTGGCCATAACCACTCACTCATATTTAATTTATGGAACTGTGAGTACACAATAAAAATACAAAGCAGACAGTGACACACAATATCCTCAAGTAAGATTATGAAATATGGCCATTACTCTGTGACAAGAAGGTAGAGCAAAGAAAAGGGCAGGAGGCTAATTGGGAGCAGAAAAGGTGAAGCTCTAACTCTTAAGGGAAAGGTCCTTAGAACCTGAATAAAGGAAAGAAGAAAGAAGTATTACTTCCGAGGCACAAGATGCAAAAATCATGGTCAGAAGGTGAGGAATTACTTTTAATCTGCCCAAGTGAATAGATGCAAGGAGCAATCATGGTGTAACAGACGCATATAAGGGGTGCTCTAACAAGTCACAGCCAAGGCTTATGGCCTCTCCATATAATTGCCAGGGAGAGAAAGCTGCTCCAGAATGTTCTGTGACCAAATGTCCCAAAGTGGGCTTGGGAAATCCTACCATTTCTTGGTTCTCCTCAAGAGCCCTTGTTCAACTGATTATGGTCTGGAAAACATGACCATGACCCTGAGTCTTTTGCATTTTGGACCACTGGATTGTGAGACTGGGGAAGCAATCCCAACTGGTATCTGAGGTTTGAGTGTTTGCCAGGGGCCTAATCATTAGGCAGAGGAGGACCTGACCCTTGAATGGACAGCTGGCTACCAAAGGGAAGGCAGAGCCCAAGAGTTTCCCAGGCTCTGGATTCCAGGGCTTCTGCCATCATGGAGGCCATAATGTTGACAGTTGCTTCCTGATGATCTGAGCAAGGACAGAGACTTTAGGGAGAGACTACAGAGGGGCTTGCTGAAAAACGAGTAGGTGTTGGCCAGGCAAAAAGGGCAAAAAGAGAATTTTGAGCAGAAGGCACAGCACAGGCAAAAGGCCTGGGTTAGGAGAGCACTGCACATTTTAGGGAAGGAATGGAGGTCCTGTGCTGATGCAGCGAGGACAGCAGGAAAGGGAGGCAGACAACAGGCCCTGCGGGTCTTGCAGGGATTTACCTTAAGTGGATGAGCAATGAGAAGCTGTCCGAGGGTTTCAAGAAGGGAGCTGGCAGGATCACTTAGTTTTGAAGATCACTCTGCCTGCAAGGTGGAGAGCAGACTGGAAGAAGGCCCCAGTGGACGCAGGAGGCAAGGCTGCAGGGGTAGCTGGGACAGGTGATGGTTGGTGGGGACGGTGGGGTCAGACTTGAGGGGCAGTGAGGAGGGAAATCAACAGAGCTGATGACAGATTTCACAGACTCAGTAAAGGGAGCTTCGAGGAGGATCCTGGGCTTTCCTACTTGCTCAGCTGGGAAGACCAGGATGTTGATCACTAAGACAGCAAACTCCAGAAATAGAGCAAGCATGGGGAGAAGAGGGTGCGTTTGGTCTCAGAAAGGCTGCTCTTGGGCAATCCAGAGTGATCTACCCAATAGGAGGTTGTATATATGCATCTGGAATTCAGAGAAGGACCAGAAAAGCCATTGGTTCAAGTGTCTATTGCCCAAGGTGTGTCAGAGAACAAGGTTCATGTTTGCTATATGGGGCAGAAGCCAGCAGAGCAGACTTCAAGCTAGAGGACCATTTCAGCCTCAGCTCTACCATGTGCAGGCTCGATGTCTTCCTCTGTCCAGTAAGAAGGATGATGCAGGGTGGAGTCTGAGTTAAATGATTTCATGTACATAAAGAGAGTCAACTGCAGAGTCCTGCACCGACATGGCTCTTGCTGACCATTGAGCCTGTGTTGCCCTCCCACTCTTTCTGCCTCTGATATTTTCTCTCTCTGTTACCTTACTCTCACCTTCTTTTAGGTAGTAGGGACATAGCAATATTGAGAGCCTATTAACTGTCAGGCATCGTGTGAGATAGTAGGAATATGGCTAAAACAAAGACACGAGGTGCTTACCTTCCTGAAACTTCTATTTTCAAGGAGAAAAAACCATATCAAACTCATTTCCACATTATAACTCATCAGAAGAGTTCACCAGGGAAGATGGCAACCTCTGGATGATGGGGCATAGCCTAGGCTTGAGAGAGACCTGGTGAAGAAATGCTAAAACAGGGGTCAGAGAAATAGCAGTATACACACCAGAGGCAGTATGAGCCAGGGATGGGATAAAAATTGTAAAGTTGGATGATAAAAGTCCTCCTCTTTTAGTTATTTCAGCTTATCTCTAATGTCTGCATAGCATCACTTGGTGATAATGACAAAGCCCAGATCTGAGGTCCTTTGTTTATTTGAGACTAAAGTCAAATGGAATTTCACCTGTCTCTTCCCTTTCTGCAAAAGGCCCCACTCAACTAGTTGTACTGTCTCTATATAGTATAAAACAAGATGTCAAGAGCCAACAGAAGAAAAATTCTGCAGCAAATTTTAATATAAACACTTGGAAAATAATGAGACATTTATAACATAAAGCATTTAGATTAGTTGATGATGCAGAGTGTCTAGGGTGGACCATATAATTGAGATTGAGTGCCTTGGCACAGAACAGATGCTCAATAAACATTTATCAAATGTCTGAATTCAATCTCTGTTCATGCACTCATTCAACTAACTTTTATCAAGCACCTACTATGTGCCAGTCATTGTACTGGACCCTGGGATGTGATGATGAATGGTCCCATGACTAAGTAGGGAAGAGAGAGAGTGCAAACAAATAAGTACAATCCAGCATCATGAGGGCTACAAGAGAGGCAGGCATAAAGGGTGACAAGAACACAGTGGGGGAAACCATGACATACGACCAGGAGAGGGTCTGTTGGGGTAGGAAAAGTTTTGGAAGGAGATGAGCTTGGCCATGAAATGCTTTTGGAAGGAGGATTTGACGGCATATTTAAAGATGTTGGGAAAGACTTCTGTGGACTGTGGGGATGGTTCTGATGTAAACTACCTGAAACTAACACAACAACGCAAGTCAACTATACTTCAATAAAAAAAAAGGTGCCAAGCAAGAAAAAAAAAAGAGAGAAACAATTGTTAGGTGAAGAATTACAGCAAAATAGCAAGGGTTAAGATCCAGAGACGTTTTCTCCACAACAGATAAGACCTAAAAAAAAGATGGATAAGTATCATCCATACATGACAACTATCTCCTGTTCTCTGACCCCTCCCACCTCAGTCTCAGCAAACTTGGCAGCAAATGTGTCTCCTTCCAAGCACCAAGATACTGGTGTACCTTGAGAGAGCAGGACTTACTTGTGTCTGAACAAAATGCCACTGCCCACTCAACTAGCAAGACTTCAAGTACTACAGATCATCACAGAAGAGAAAGGTAGCATAAAATATACTTAAAAACAGAATTTGTGGCTTAAGGTACAGTTTCTAAGATCAGAGTGTGAAACATGCAGGGAGATGAAATGGATGAGTGAGTAGGCCAGCCTTGGTCACTCATTAGTTTGGACCTCATTTTTCTTTAATTCCATTTTTCATCTTAAATGCTTCAGAGCCTCTAAATGTTTTCTTCAGAATATAGAATAGAAGACTGGCCATTGTTTTTTTTTCCCCCTACTATTTCCCTTAACCTTTTTTTTCTTCCTGTTATATATTTGAATAAATTTAATTTTCTTAGGGTTTTCCTTTTGTCTTTTCGGCTCCTTGTTTTTCAATTAGAATTGATTTTTTTGCCTTCCTTTCTTCCTCCCTTCCTTCCTCCTGCACTAAAACACTACAATTGTCAGCTGCTACCACCTACTCATGATTTCTCCCTGGTTTAATATGACTGAGCAGGGGCAAAGGAGGAAAGTGTTTAACCCTCAGGCCCCAAAGCTTCTTTCTACTTTTCAACTAAAATGAAATCTGTGGGAGGACATTGATAATGACTTAGGCAGACAGAAAATTAAGGGGTAATTTAGATTTTTATCAAAGAAAATATATTTTGATGGGAAAACCCCAACCACTTTATAAACCAAACTTGTAAGTGTTTAACTATGAAATGAATGTATTTAGTAATAAATACATCTGCATATTTTCAGCAGAAGAGCTCTGAGATGAGAGGAATGTCATTATCCTCTGTATTTTAAAAGATTAATAAATTAGATGGTTTCATGACTGGTGTCACCAAGAAAGTTTCATTCTAGGGAACAGGTGAGCGAGGACCATGCCTTCCTAGCACTTCCACTGTTTCCACAAGAGTGTCAGGAACTAATGGGGGTTGAGTTCTCCTTTATGAATATGACGGACAACCTGGGTTTGCAGCGCTTGACGGTAAAATCAAAAGAAGCCCCACGTGGTGATTGGAGAGAATGTTCCCTCCCTTTCTTAATATTAGGCATTATTCCAAGTGTATCAGCCAAGAGACCGGATACCAATGCCTATCACACATTTGGGGTCTCATATTAATATTGTTGCCATACTAATATTAATTCAGGTCTCATATTACTATTATTGCCATAATCCTTCTAACATTTGAGGTATTCAAATCTACTGAAAGGTAGGAAAAAATTATCTCAACTTATGACCTTGCCAATTTACTCCCATCTCTGAACTTCTTTTACTTGTAAAAAAGGGGGAAAAAACACAATAATAATACGCACCTTACAGATTTGTTGCCATAATGGATAATTCCCTGAGTGGTCACTAAACTTTAGAATACTGAAGTGCATAAACCATATGCACGTAAAGCTTTGACCACCATCTATGGTATACAGTAAGCATTCAGTAAATGATAGCTACTGTTACATTATTGTTACAGAAGAAAACCACATTATCTAACTCGATGTCAGCTCAGGTCACAGGACCATGGACAGAGCCATGGTCTGAGTCAGGCCACCAGGACAACTGTTTTCAAAACAAAATGCGTATGGCAGGATAAAAGGGCAAGAAACCTGCCACTCTATCAGCAGGAGTCAGTGAACAAAATGCCACTACCCACTCAACTAGCAAGACTGTAGGTAAGCGTCACGGCTGATGTGGCGCCTGGCACATCTCGTGACTCTATGAATAATTTAGGCTTCCCTTCATATGTGCTCCTGTGCATTCTTTATCAGAGACCTTATTAAAAGTAACTGAAGTTGACAGTTTACGTATCTGACTCTTCAGTATGAACGTACAGACTGCAAGAGGAGACTGTGATCCTGGACCTCTGAGACAGCACAGCACATGTAGGCAGTGTGGCTATCATTAGTGCTGTTTGCAAGTATCCCTGGCTCTCTGCCTCCCTGGCTCACAGTAGGACTGCACCACCTGGCCCACCTGTGGTTGTGCTGGGCTGTGCAACGTGGTCTGGCCAATGAGTTACGAGTGGAAATGAAAGGTATCACTTCTGGGACAGAGCAATCAACTGCCAGCGCAAGATGCGACATAGCACTCTTCCCCCCTGTCATGGGGGCCAGCAACTTCCCAGACAGTGGCTGCTCTGTCCATCTGGATCCTGGAGTGAGGACAGTGCTGAGCAGAGCCCCTGGCTGACCTCGATGGACATGTAGCAAGAGCAAGAAACAAATCCTTGTCCTTGTAGACTACTGAGATTCTGGCATGGTTTGTTATTAGTATAACTTAGCCCATCCTGATATGGGAGGCCTATAATATTGATGAATGAATAAAGAAGAACTAGCACTCTGACCCATCTGCTTAAATAGTCTTGAGAGGCTTTCCAATCCATTGCCTCTCTTTCAGGGAAGCCCATACTTTAAATTTAATCTCTTCTTAAAATCTCTAGAGATGATTAGGAATACATCTGGATGTTTAATGCCTTGGTTAGGAAATTCTTCTTTGCATCTAACCAGGGAGGTGACATACGGAGTATGTTTGGCAATACAGAAGGATCCTCTGAGATTTCACTATGCTGTTGGTTCTGGCACACTGTGGCCAAGCCACCGATAACTCAGCTCAGTGTGAGGCCACCTGTCACCACTGCTGAGGGGGGCGGGCCTCCCTGCTCTTCCCATCCACGCTTCCCTTAGTTTCTGCTCTTACTCAACACACACAGACACATAGACACACACACACACACACACACACACACAAACACACACACACACACTTCTCTTTCCCTGTGGTTCAAAATATGCAGAGCCTGAACAAGAACAAAGGCCACATTCTTCATGTCAGTTCATTATTGGCTCTAATTATCTGTGTCCTTAGATAAGTCACTTATCATTTCCAAGTACTGGTTTCTTATTTGGGAGTTTTTATGAGATCTGAAAGAGGTAAATATGGGAAATAAAGTAGAACTGTAGTGCATTAGCCATGTCCTGTGGCACATGGTCTGAAGGGAGTCAGAGGGTGTAACTGTCCCCAAACTGCCAACATGCCTTTGCACTGGTGTGCCTGAGAGACCTTCATGAAATCTAAGCTATCTGGGGATAGGTTAAAGTTAATTAATTACTGCCCTAAAACATCTGCCAGCTAATGTGGTCCTGGGAATACTGGGACACCAGATAAAGGTGTTTTGATGCTATGAAAGTGCTTCCATAGATGCTCTGGACAGGTCAGAACAGACTGAAGGCCACGAACACTTAGGAGCTGGGTTACTGACTGGGCAAGAAGTTGCAGTGTCAAAAGCTCCATTTCATGGCTTCATCCAGAGTCAGTGCAGCTATCTCCCAGGGCTGAGCAACCACTGGACTATAAGAGGCGTCTCTGAGACCATTCTGGTTAAAAAGCAACTTACCGAATGGTTCCACTGTCATCAAACAGAGGCATACTTGACATAGCTGAGAGACAGAGAATCTCGTTCTTTATTTAAGAAGGTTAACCACATTCCAAAAGAGTAAAAAATTAGTTTGGGATCTTCTTTTGACCTTACTGCATGCCAAGGAAATTTCAAAAAAATTTATTTTTGTTTTACAGCGGAAGTGATAGAGACAGACTAGGGAGAGTGTTCTTTTTCTTTTCTTCTTTTAATTATTTATTTATTTATTTATTTATTTATTTATTATGTATTTATTTTGCTTTCAGTAGAAAAAATAGTACTCCTATGCCTGTTCTTGTAGACATATTTAATAACCCCAGAGGTTAAACTCAAACCACTGGCTGCTTGATGAAAATATATAAAGAGGCAATAAATAAAGTCAGTGTTTGGGAGAGTGATGTTATCACAAGGTAAATGACACATCACTTTTTTCAGCACCTGCCATTTTTTATTAGCTGTTCCTTAACCACCTGGCAGGGTGTAGATATCCAAGTCACACGTTAGACTACTGATGTCCGTAAGGTAGAAAGGCGATCCTGGGAGAGTTTGATTTCTGAAATCTCTTATGTCACCAAGCCGGCCTGATAAAAATATGACAGGGGTAAGAATAACCATAGCCAGATTCTCACTCTTTAAACTATGTCAGACTTTTGGAAACACTTTGCTTCCATTTTTATGAAACACGGAGGCAGAAAGACATTATTGTGAAGTCCAGAGGTTGGAACCAGGAAAACCACTGGAGCCCATGTCTCTGATACAAAACAAGTCTGCATGTGCCTTCCCGCTGAGCAGAGGGAGAAAAGGGCACATTCATGAAGACACTGAAATCAAAGACTGAGAAATCATCACTCTTTGCACTCTAAAAGGGTAAAATGCCTGAATAATTAACACCGGTGGAGGAGAGCCTGCAGGGAGATTTGAGGCTTGTCCCGACCCTTGAAAAGAGAAGCATCAACTCTAAGATAATGCACCCGAAGATGGCATTCCCCAAAATCAATGGCAACTTCCAGTCAGTACTCAACTATTGATTCCTTATTGTCCCAGGATAAGTCATTTTAGGTGACCTCAGCACATTAGAACAAACTGTACATTCACCTCTACTCACACTTAGCTGTTTCTTCTGTGGTCACACTGTTGAAATAATGCACTTTCCAAGGAAAAGAGAACTGAATAGACAATCCAAATTCTACTTTCCATAAGAAGCCACATTTCTTCTTACCGTCAGTACTGGAACTCTCTCATTTGCCCACCAGGCCTGCTCAACACGTTTCCCTGTTTTCCTCTGGGCCCTGCAAGGCTGACTGCAATGGACCACAGCGAAGTCTGCCTGCAGTGCCCTCCAGCTTCCTTTTGGGACTGGTCACCTTTTGGGATGGGGCACACTGGTAGGAGACTGGCTTCATCACAGGAGTCTGGCCACACCCCTCACCCAGGGACTCTCTCTACATTCTCTCTGTGTCTGGGTTCTGGTGTCCTCAACTCTTCAGGCCTGGGTGTGGGAACAGAGCCCCACTATTACCACTTCCTTGGGGTCCCCTCACCATGTTCCACCTAAGGGTCCCTTTGTTACACTCTCCTCCAGTTTGAGTGTGCTGCGTCATCTGTTTCTGGCCAGCTGACACCCTGAATGACAGCTTATTTGAAAGTGAAAAAGTGTATTTCCCAGGCCATGTCTTGATGACCTGGAAAATGGGAGAAAAATAACCCTGAACAGGAAACACATCAAGCCTTATTCCTGTCCTAACTTTTTTACAAGACGCACCACTTTTAGTTCCGAGCTCTGGATAACCTCTTTCTTGGGCATGGAGTGTTGGTGGGGCTTCTGAGTGTGTGGCAACTCCTGTGTTTGTGCAGCCTGTGCTTGCAGGAGTGGGGTCAGGTTTTCTGATTCCCTAACTCACACCACCGACTCACAATGTCACCCCTTGTTCTGTTTTGCATTCTGTGAAATGGAGCTAAAAAGTAAGATCTGAGTAACCAAATCAGGTAGCTGAAGGAGAAGAGAAACATAGGGACAAAAAAAGGGACAATTAGGAGGCTCTTTCAAAATCTAAAGGGCATCCACCAACCATTCTTCATCCCTCCTGTGTTCCCAAGAAGCATTTACATTGCAGCATGAGGAACCCAAATTAGAAATTTAAAAAGAGAGCCACTTCCTGTCTGTAAAGGTTATTCTCTTTTAAAACACTTAAGTGGGAGAGTAAGGAAAGCTGTGAAATTACTTTCTCTGAATGTCTTTGAGAATTAGGTTCTCACCTCTCCGGGATGGTTCTGCTCTGACTCTCTCAGAAGGCAAGGTTTGAGATTAAATGATCTCTCAAGGTCCCTTCTTAGTCCATAAAGTACTAATCAGTAAGCACCATTATTTACAAGGCAATGGCAGAAAGGGGTATCAAATTGGTATCAAACAAAGAAGCCCTAAAGCTGATCACGGGAAGCAGCGGCACTGATGGGAATGTGATTCAGCAGAGAACCAGATGGATAATGAGCAACACACACCCTAAACACACACAGATTCGTGAATAAAGACTGAAGCTGTGGGCAATGCAATGGCAAAGCAGGATCACTTCTTGAAGACCTTTTAAGAATTATATGACTTGCTTCATAATCTCGTTGCTTCAAATGAGACCCAACTGTTATTTTAACAAACTGGTGGCAACTTTGCTCATCCTTCTTCAAAGGGGGCTCTATAGGACACAAAAACTGTAAGCATATTTTTTATTCTGCATGAGACAATGGAAAGACAGGTCATGTTTATTTTTCTAACTCATGGAGTGTTTATTGCAGCATTCTGTACAGATGGAAACAATGATCCTGGGGATAGTAAAAAAGCAAAAGCAAAACAAAAGCAAAACACGACTATGAATCCCTGTGCCTATCTGCACGAGGAGAAACCTGGCACCATGACACTCACTGGTAACTGACCTCTCTGGGGACGTGAAGCAGCAATCCCGCTGCCTGATGAATTCACAGTCGTCTTAAAGGAAAGGCATTATAGTCAACTTGGGTACCTTGTGGACTATACTTATGTATTTTTTATTAAAAAAAATTGTGGTTGGTGGTTTAAAACCAACACTTTGAGCCAAAACCCTTGGTGCTTTCTATCTACAGATCCATAACCAAGTGTCCACATTGAGCTATTAGATCAGCTCATAATAATAAATACATATTATTTCTAACTGTGGAAACTCAGGACTTCAGGTAGTGAGAGGAGAGAAGGATCAGAGTCTTCAGAAGGTGCTTAGGCTCATTCTGACCAGACACACACTCATCACTCAGGCTGAATGCCTAAGAAAGATCTCACCAGTCCTCCTCTGGTCACTCCAGAAACATAGACACTGCTGTGTGACCTTTTCTCTGAACACAATTTCTCAGACTGACCCCTTCTCTCTCCATTTTCAGGAGGCTTAGCACCCAGGGGCCAGTCTCCTGTGCTCTCAATCCCCTGCCCCTCGACTAGCCCAGCTTTCCCTCACTTTCCTTCAGTTGAATCCTGCCCTTGTCTTTCAGGTTTGCCCTGGCAGGGGAAGGTCATCCTCTGAGATTCTCTGTCTAGCATCCCTCTCTCTCCAGCCACACCTGCTTTTGGCTCCTCCCACCTGAAGACTGGAGCTTTAGGGATGGACTTTCTGCCCCAGTTGCCCAGCCAATTCCCGGAAGTAGATCTTAGTCAGGAACTGGGTCCCAGTCTTGTTCCTCTGAGTCTGCATCTGCCCAGGTAACCTACAGCAACCTCGGGTCTTTAAAGACTGAGCCTCTCTGCACTTCCATTTCTCCCACCGAGGCTGCCTGGGTGCCATTATCTGCTGCCAGCAGTCCTGGTAGTAAACACCTCACTCCCATGCTCCATACACCAAACAACTCTGATGCCTCTTAAGATCCCTCCCCTACATCTGTCTAGACCTTACGTTGTCTACCGACACCCAAGGGTGCTCTGACCTACTTGGCTTGATTGCTTTCCTCCACCCTAAGACAAACTCAGTTTTCATGGTTTCTCACTGTCTACTGAGCCACCTACCACTACCACACCCACTGGTACAGCAGATAAGAGAAACCCATCCAACATGTCCATCTTTACAGAACCTACAATAACTTGCCAGTAAGATTTATTTCTTCACAGATACAGTGTCTCAGAGGTTCTTAATCTTTTTTCCCCTGCTCTCCACTAGTTAAGACCTAGTTTAAATTCCTCCCAACATTGAATTTTACAGTCTTTACATTTTATCAGAAAAACTGGATTGGATCCCGTGTGGGAATTCCTTACTGGACTTGGTCAATGGGGGATGGGTCCTACCTAAAATCTAGTGAGGAAAACCAGGTAGGACTTTGCATTATAAGGCTGTGTGCAATAGAAAGGGCCAGTGAAAGAAACAGGTTCCAGGGATAATAAAGCTTTAGCTGGACCACTTTGCTGGTAAATAGCTTGAGCTTCAGTCCCACTGATGATTAGGTAAAAGACAGATCAAGGAATTAAAAAAAAAAAAAAAACATGTCAAAGGAATTCAGCAGTGTAGAAAGAAGGAGTCCTGAGCTAAGATTTATATCATCCTTTGTTGACTTGTTACCTTTCACATCTTCAGATCTGGAGTTACTGATAAATTTCTCATCTTTAGAGAGATCATCAAAAGAGTAACTCTTAACTTATCTTGAAGCCTACTCCATATTCTTGAGTGTTGGGTCAGAGAATTCTTCTGAAGGCTGATGTCCTCTTAGGGATGCAGTGCTCATCCAATCTATACCCCGAGTCCAGGATGGCTTAGCTGTTTCATACACACACACACAAGCTACCTCTGATTCTCTCTACAGCTATTAATGAGCTGTAATAGCTGTGTCATTTCAGTAGCTCCTTCCATTCTGCAGACTCCTAGAAATTGTTTAGAGTAATAAATACCACCTATTATCAGCTGCATGAAATTGGGCAATTTACTTGCTTTTCTGAACTTCCTTTTCCTCATCTATAAAATGGAGACAGTAACATAACACATTAAATGAGATAATATAATGCTAAAATATTCCACAGACAATGAAGAATGAGCCAAATGTTAGTAGTCATTGTTTCCACTCCTCTTTGATGGTGCCTTACAACCTTTATATCAAAGGTTATTTGCTCAATAAATGTCATTGACTAAATGACTGATAAAGTAATTTGGACTTGAACTCTCTCAATTAACTCTAGTACAAAGGTCTGTTTTTCACAGTCGCTGACACTATCCAAAAATAGATTTTCAAGCTGGATGGTTGACACATGGGATGCTTACTTACCCTCTGGCAGCTGTACATTGAGAATTTAGATGCAGAATCAGTCCTTGGCCTCTTTCTGGAAACTTATCCACTATATTTAAATGTTTAAGCATAGAATCAAAGGCGGTACACTTCTTAGAGGGACATTAATAGGACGATGTTTGGAAGCATTATCTATTCTTCATGAACAACACACTGTTCAATCCAGAGCTTCTTCCCTAAATGCACACCATTTCATGGGTAGTTTTCAGAGAGTTCAATGACATATACCTCTTGTCCCAGAACTACCTACATAAACCATTTAACCACCTACTACAGTCAGATTTCTTTTTCTTTTGGTGGGGGTGGGGGTGGGGTTCTATTCCTTGCAGTGCAATCCCCTCCAGGATTCACTGCAAAGAACAGAACCCCAGCTTTTCCCCTACCCTGACCCCAGGACTGAAGTCCTCATCCTCTCAGATGCTGGAAATATTGGCAGCCAGAAGCTCTCGGCTGAGACCCTTTCTAGGTATTGTCAAGGCTGAAGAACATCATTTTCCCCAAGGTCATGTCCCTTTCCCCGGGACAGCCTACACCCAATGAGTGGTCACAGGAGAGGTATAAAGGCCCAGTCTTCTCATCCCAACTGCTGACAACCTGTGGGATCAGCTGAGGCTGTGGTGGTGACATCACATGTCTACTTCTTCCTCTGCTGTCCACAGTCCCAGACAGGTCACTTCCTGATAAGTTAGGGCTTGCAAATTTCCATCTCAGAGACGCTTCCCAGGAGCTGGAGCCTGACACCCTCATCTCCTTGCAGGAGGAGCGTTCCAGCATAAGACGATGGCCAAGCTCTCTCCTTCCAACAGCACCACAACTGCACTTAGAACTGTGCATAAAATGATGCATCCAGGAAAAGAAAAGGCCTTTAATTTCCATACTTTTCTCTCCCTGGCCTTTTGATGAAGCGTTTATTGATATTTACATAAGAGCTCTTAATTGCTGCCCTAACAAGATGAGAAGCATGCCTAAAAGCTTCCTTGGTAGAACCGGGCCAGGGAAGTGGTTCCTTAATGCTCCCCACTGGCCCAGAGATGAAGCCAGGTCACCAGGAAGAAGGACAGCCCAAATACAGGGCAGCATGGCTCTGAGGAAGGGATCACTGGAAACCTACAGACCTCCAGGACCTCTAACGTTACCCCCTAAATCTGGTGACCCAAGTGCCTCTCCGTCACTTCCCAAACCTCTTCTAAGGTACAACAAGCACTCTGCCTTGCCACCCACATCCAGGGCTGTGTCTGCCAGGTTGAAGGCCTCCTATGACAGAACACAACATTTAACAGTTCAGCTCACTATTTTTCTAGCAGATTCGTGGCAGAAGCTGGCTTTTCAAATTAAATGAACAGCACATCATGGTTCAATTTCTTCATATCATTTCTTTCCCTCCAAGTGTGGCAGCCTGAGACAGTGAGGGCCTGATAAGGTCAGCCCTCCTCTCCTTTCTGATGTTCTGGGAGCCTGAAGTTTCTGAAGGGCCACTAGCAAAGTAATTGATGGTGTGCCCTATTTTCCAGGCTCTGGGGGAGAAAACACAAAACGAAAACAAAACCAGACTTCCCTCTGAGCCAAATCTGCAACCAGGCCACATAGAAACCATGTTCATAATTTTAGGACATTAACAATAGGAACCAGTAAAGACTCTGTACTGCTGGCACGCTTTGTTTGGTGTTATTTGAGGATGCACATTTTTGTCTGTGTTCACAAGCTTCTATCTGTCTTGGTCCCAGTGAGGAGTTCCCTGGAAGATGACAAGCTGGAGGGTAGGGGAGAAATCGAGTTAGTTGGAAATGACAGCAGTACTGAATGAGTTCTTCCACCCTTAAATAGGCATGTTCACGAAATCTGAATCCAGGGTAGTTAATTTATGTTTTGGTTATGTGTGCCCACTGATGAGATCATGTTTTGATACAGTGCTGGGGTGGGCTTTTGACCTCATCACTGACAACAAAGGTCACAATGGAAGTCTCCTAGTGCTCTGCATTCTGCTGGGTATTCTACACCCAAGTTAGGAAAATCATTGTAGAAAAGCAGTAGGAAGTTTCAAAACACCTACACGACGGGACAGGTGTAATGTAAAGCACCACAGCTCACATTACATCTACATGGTATCAACATGGATGCAGGGCAGGGAGGATGCTGGAGGCTGATGTTACTAACAGATAACTTGGTCGCTAAATGACATCCATTGCTATGAGATGTGCATGCTTTTACACAACTGATTAATCTTTTAAATAATGAATATAAGGAAAATGGTAATAACATTTTCAATGTGCAACCAACAGTGCCTATTCCACAATGAAGTTTAGTTTTAATTTGAGATGTGTCAGAGAGGTGGTTCTCAGACCTGAACATGCGTCAGAATCCCCGGTTGAAACACGGCTTGCTCAGCTCCAACTCCAGAGTTTCAGATACAGCAGGTTGGGTCCAGGCCTGAGCACCTGCATCTTTAACAGCTGCCAGGTGATGCTGCTGCTGCCGGTGCCTGAATCATACTTTGAAAACTCCAGTTTTACAGGAACTTATTTAAGGAACCTGAAGTAATACTTTCTTGTTTTTATTCAAATGTTGCTTCTTGTTAAAAAAAAAATCACTTTTTATGTATCTATAGACTGAACGTTTCAACCCCCCCAAAATTCATATATTGAAACCTAATCCCCAAGATTAGGTTTGGAGATGGGGCATTTGGGAGGTGATTAAGACATGAGGGTGAAGTCCTCATGAATGGGATGAGTGCCCTAATTACACAAACCTCTGAGAGCATCGTTGCCCCTTCTGCTTCATGAAGACACAGTGAGAAGACAGGTGTCTATGAACTAGGAAGTGGGCACCCACCAGACACCAACTCTTGATCTTGCACTTCCCAGCCTCCAGAGTTGTAAATTTCTGTTCTTTACAAACCACTGAGTCTATGACGTTCCGTCACAGCAGCCCAATGGACAAAGAGAGATGTCAATAATTCCTCCCCCGAATTATCTGTTTTGTGAGTCTGAATTTTCTGAAAGTGGACTGACTTAAACAGGGCCCTGCTTCTAGGGGGTGATGACTTCCTGGGTAAAACCTTTGCTGAATAGTATGTAGAAGATGTTTAGCTGGAGAATCAGGTACTGAGAAGACACAGAAAATATCTAAGGTAAAAGTAAAAATAAATGCTGACTATCGCTGACATTTACTGAGAACTTACTATGAATCAGAGCCTTTCACAAGCATTGTACAACTATTACTTCTCCTCCCATCTGCACTGCAATTGTAGGAGCGGGTCTAGCCCATCTCTTCCTAAGATAAGAAAGCTGAGACATATTTCACATGCTATGGAAAGTGAATTGTTTGGTTAGTTATCTGCTGTACCAGTCTATTTTGCAGACAGACCTTGAAACACCCCCAATAATGCCAAATGCATGATAAACTTTAAGAGTAAGGCAGTAGTGATGTTTACAGTGATTAAATAGTAATTTTCTCAGATAAATACTTTTCAGTCTCTCGTATAAATGACTGGTATGATTTTAAGTGACATTCCAAGTTTCTTAGGAAGATGACCGCATGTTAGGTGTACACAGGTAGGTTTAAAAACAGATTAATGACACAAAGCCATTATTTTTACTTGCTTTTCTCAGATGGACTACTATATAGAAAAAATAATTTCTTCTCAGGAGAGAGAAAAGATAAATGATGAAAAGAAAGGATTTTTATGAAAATAAGAAACTTCCAGCATGGCTGTGGCTCATGAAGGTCCCTAAAGTTTAGCAGGGTGATTTAAACAGAAAAGTGGTTCTCAAACAAGAAAGCAGAATCCAAGACCAGAAGGGTTGCTCCCTTGATGGCTGTGCTTCCTTGGTTCCCAGTTTCCTCCTGCTGCTCTCGCTGTCCCAGGCTCCTTCCCATATGGCTTTTCCATCCAAATGCTGCCCCTACTTGAAGGCTCAAGTCAAATGCTCATTCACTAAGTCAAAGATTCTTAACCAGACTCCCACCACACACACATGCCACACACATAAATACACACTACACACATTGACACACCACACATAGACACTACATACATATACGCTACACACAACACATGTACACCATATATATAATCATGTATAACAAACATACACCACACACACTACACACAGGTGCACATCTACACTCACCACACACACATATACCACATACACATACATCACAAACGTCACATGCACACACACATGCCTCCAGTGGTTTCATAAACTCTCTGAAGTTATATGCTTACTGGGAGGTTTATTCCTCCTGAGAAAGGTCTAAATCCTTTATTGGGCTCCAAGAGATTCATATTTTCCTTAATTTCCAACACTGAAATCATCTCTGCCATGTGAATGACCCCTCACTTTAGACACCTCTCATGCCACTGAGCAGATGAGTTCAGGCTATTCCTGCTCTGGTGTTTCTGCTAGATTATCAACCCCTTCAGGGCAGGAGCCACAACCAATTCCCCCCGGCTTCTTGCCAAAGCACTTAGAGAAAGCCTTCAATAAATATTTACTGAAGGAAAGGAAGGAAAGCAGGGAGGGAAACTTCAAAAACTAGATTTATTCCCGGTCCCCCGACAAGGTTACACCAAACCGCCTCCAATGGATGACTCCGTAAGTGCCAGCTACTAAATCACTTTAGAAAAAATCACTGTCTCGGTGTGTTTCGTGGGCTGTAGCCTAGGACCACAATTCAGCCAACCCATATTCTATCTTTGTCACTAATTTGATGTGTCACCTTGTACAGAGGATACTTAATTTGGAAGAGGTCTTGGAAAATACAAAACAGACAGACAGTATTAAGCAATTAGGGCAAAGAAATTGTTAGAATTATTTGGCTGTGTACGTTAAACAAGGACCCAAGTCAGGCAGTGATTCACTCAGGGGTTATGGATACACTGATGTGTCAAAAATCAGTTCTAGGAAATACATCAGATGAGTTAAATTAGTCAAGAAGAGAAAAATTACACCAGAAAAAAAAAATAATGCTCTTGTTTAATTTGCTGATGGCTCTGCCTCTGTCACTTGTAGAAGTTTCTCCTCTGAACATATGATCTTTGCATGGATGAATTAAATGAGACATCCAGTACTGATTAAGAAGTCTACTATCTTCTAAAATGCTTGTTGCTTCGATGACTTGATTAACCTTTAAAATCTGTCATCTTTGAAAACACCGTAGTCTTATAATCAGGTTCACATGGGAAAATTCATCACTCTCTAAATAAATACCATACTTGCTTGAATACCTGGTTCCTACTTTTTGAAGGAGATATTTTACTGTATTGAAGTAAACTATTTCTAGTGCTAACAGGGTGAAGTTTCCAGGTCGAAGAAACATCATTAAATATTGCAATATTAAAATCTGAATTTTTATTTCCTCATTTCCTTCTCAAAACTGGAGGAGGGAGATAGCAAAGGCAGTAGAATAGACGTTGAAAGTTCTCTACAACTAACTAACAAGAACAGCGTTCATATGCTGGGCACTTACTTTATGCCAAGCACTGTGTTATTTCCTTAGCAGTGATTGTCTCATTTATTCCTCAAAAGTTCCCTTTAAATAGGATATATTATTAACCCATTTTACGGATGAGAAAATACAGGCTTATAAGTGTAACTATTCAGCTTTATATGTTTAAGTTAATGAATTAACTAGGACAAAAATTTAAGTGAGCCTGAAACATACATGCACCCCAATGTTCATAGCAGCACTATATACAATAGCCAAGACATGAAAGCAACCTAAATGTCCATCGACAGATGACTGCATAAAGAAATTGTAGTATAGCTATGCAATGGAATACTACTCAGCCATAAAAAAGACTAAAATAATGCCATTTGCAGCAACATGAATGGGCGTAGAGATCGTCATTTAAGTGAAGTAAAGCAGAAAGAGAAAGAAAAATACCTTATGATATCACTCATATGTGGGATCTTAAAAAAAAAGGATGCTATGAACTCATCCACAAAACAGAAACAGACTCACAAACATGGTAAACAATCTCATGGTTACCGGAAAAAGGGGGTGGGAAGGGATAAATTTGGGATTTTGAGATTTACAAATGTTAGCCAGTATATACAAAAATAGATTAAAAAAAAAGTTTCTTCAGTATAGCACAGGGAACTATGTTCAATATCTTGTAATAACTTTTAATGAAAAAGAATATGAAAACAAATATATGCATGTATAGGCATGACTGGGACATTGTGCTGTACACCAGAAACTGACACATTGTAACTGACTGTTCTCTGTTTAAAAAAAGCCTGAAACATAGAGTTTAGTAAGTTGAACAAATGAAATATTTACTTACTTAAGAAACTTAATATTTTTAATGAGAAAAGATGGAAACCCAGATGCTATAAAAGTTTTTATTAAAAATAGTCACTACTATTGCTTATTGCTTGATCCAGATTGATAGTGTAGGTAACACATTATACTCAGTATTTTTAAAGAAGCCCATTTATCAACAGCTCACACTCATGAAATAGTATATAATATCCCCTATTTTGCTATAGCTGACAGGATTTGAAAACACTGTTTTTTTAATGCCTGTGTAGAAGTCACCACCTTCCAGAACATTTTGATCTAATTTTTCCATACACGTTAAAAAAATGTTATTTCAAAACTGCTGCTACATGATGGATTTATTTTTGGTCTTTAGAATGATTGCTTAAGGCAGCTTTCTCTTTAAAATGCAGGAACACTTAAACGGAACAAATCCACACAATATATAAATCCTGGTATTTCTGAGCACTGCAGAGGGCTTATGGTTGGAAAGACAAAAGGAAATGCACATATATACCAGTGGACAGATGTGACTATGTCACACATGCAAACCCGCCGATTTGACTCTAAAAGCCAGTCTTCTTCATGGCCACCTTATGCAAAGTAAAATACTCTGCCTGCCTGCAAGAGGATATTTTAAGGAATGACCTTTGCAGAATAAACAAAAATTAAGTTAGGCCCCAGTACTTCCATGTCCTTTAATAGTTCATAATTGAGTTATGCTACAATTACTCCTCTTCCTCTCCCCCAAGGACAGCAGATGATATAAAAATGTACACATTTAATACTACAGTTTTAATTTCTTTCCCAATGTATCTGTTATTTCATCCACAGGATAAACATTTTATATTCTGTTTGGAATACTGGTCAATTTGAATGCAAGTTTTCCTGTTGTTCAGCAAAAGGAAAAACAGAATATTGAACTGTAAGCCACAGCAGCATGTCCAGGGGAAATCCAGGTTTTGCTGATTTCTAGGTAATGTTTCCCAGATGCAGGGGCGGGAGAGAGACGGGGACATTCTTACTCTCTCCCTCCCGGGGCCTCCGTTTCTCTGTGCGTCTCCATTCTCTCCTCCCTGGGGACATCTAGTACAAACTGAAACCCTGTGACTCCTGGGAGAAGCAGGCTTCCTCAGATAAGGTTAAACTGGCTAAATTTTAAGTCCTTCCGAGAATATTTCTGAAATATTATGAAATGCCTATATATTCCCGAGCCAGGGCCCAATCGGGGGCAGAATGAGTGACATTTTTCTGCAGAGAGTTGTTGCTTTTTTTAGAACATAGAACTTGCCCTCTCTCTGGCTGTGGGGTGGATGTGCAAGTTGACAGACAGTAGGATTTATGCTCCTTGTGTGACACAGTCTCTCAACAAGTCCCATAGAACCTGGTACAAGGGCACGGGAAGGACAAGGCCTGACATCCACAGGTGTACTCTCAGACACGACAATGTGTGTGACAGCAGTGCTTCTGTGAAAAGACAGCTGGGCACTAAAGGAGTGGTCTCCGCTTTGTGCAGAGAGCAGATGGCAACTGCAGTAAGAAAAGTGCTCTTGGAAGCGCATCTTCCCCAGGCCCCGGCCAGCGTCCCCATGGTGTAAACACCATCCACAGGCCTGGTTGTCGCTGAAGACCAGCCAGCCATAAATGGAAGGAGCTGGTGCAAAGGTACTCAACTGCTCCTCATTTGTTCAAATTAGACAAGGCAGCTAATCATGGTGACCAAAAGAGGGTTGTCAGGGATAATGCTATCATAATATGATGATAATCACACGTTTTCATTATCAGCAGCAAGTTGCAGAATTTCACCATTAGCACAAAGCCTCAAGACAAAATCCGTGAGACTTAAGTCACCATCGGCACTACTACCTGACTGAAGATTTGTCAGAGACCTAGGCTGGCTTGCAGTTCACCACTTTAACAAAAACAATCCCGAATTAGGAAAGCTATCAATATATTTTAAAATGCAGTGAGTAATATAATATTAAGTACCAATAACCCCAAAGTAGGGAAAAAACCTAGTATTATGGAATATAGTTTCAGAAATAAAACAGAAAGCTATTTTATGTAATTTGTGAGATTATGTACATGGGATGGGATGACATGTAGGTGTGGGGAGCACTTCGGTGGGTACAAGCCTAGAATTCAAGACCCACGTGTCTCTTCATCCCAAAATACGATCTTTGGATGTTGACATGATGCCAGACGGAAGACATTATAAACCACTGGAGGAGACAAACTCTCCCACTAACTTTCCCAAATAACAGCAAACCACATTGTTAGGTGGGAAACATGGGGACCTGTCCATTCTGCTCACAAGCCAGGTGCTGCTAGAATGGGGTAGTGTTTCTTTAACTACCTGGGATAAAGGGTCTGCTTCCCCTACTCAAGTCCTTCACAGATGGATACTTCTGTCAAATACAGTAAAAATTAAGGAATAGAAAAATGAACTTAAAAAAACCCCAACATGTATAAAATGCACCCCCAGTTTCTATAATTAGATTCAGCAGACACAAACTATCATATGTATCTCATCGCAGACCACTGACAAACAACTCACTTTATGTAGCAACAAAATAGGAAGTCAGGGATCTTTAGTCATCTCATGTGGAAATACTGAAATTACAGAAGGAGAAAGTCGGTGATAGAAATGAAGTAGAGCCAATATATGTTGCCATGAAAGTTCCCTGATGACCAGCTTTGAAATGAATTTTATTTTTTATTTTTTTTACTTTTTTTATTGAATGAAACATTCTTTAAATTCTACCGTGCTTTACAATTTTCAAAAGTTTCACACACGTGATTTTATATAATCCCATAATAACCCTTTCTTCCTACCCCTGTGTTGCCACTTCCCCTTCTCTCTCCCCGCTAGTAACCACTAGTTTGTTCTCTATATCTGAGTCTGCTTCTTTTTTTTTGGCCTATCCACTAGGTTTTTGTATTTTTTAGATTCCACATGTAAGTGATATCATACAGTGTTTGTGCTTCTCTGACTTACTTCACTTAGCATACCCTCCAAGTCCACCCATGTGTCTGATGACCAGCTCTGAAGAATCAAGAAACTTCCAGGCTCTCCATGGGAATCACTGGGCTTGAGAATTTTGCAGACATCAAATGACTTGTGAGCTTGCTGTATTTGTACTACGATGTGCAATTAACCTGTGACACCTGCAGAAATTGAATATTATTGAAGCAAACAGATTAGCTCCTTACACAAGAGTAAAAACTACCACTTACATTCGCTGGAATAATTATAAGGCTTCCTACTGCTGAGATTTCAGGATCTAAAACCGATTATCAACTGGAAGGAGTTTCCCACTGTGCAGTAAAATGGCATTAGTTCAAGTAGGTAAGACTTCTCTTTTGACTGCAACTTCAGCACTGGCTGTTATGAGAGGATTTAAGTCAACTGGTTATTTGTCCAAAGTGATAAAAGGTGTCCTCACAGCTGTGAGACTTCATTTTTATTCTGTGCAAAAGTCAGGTGCTTGGAGAAGCACAGTGATGTCTGCTGTGAGAGCTTGCTTTTCAGAATTACGGGGAGCCACAGGCACTGGGGAAGACAAAGCCAATTTTTTCAAAACATCAGGTTATATAAACACTTGCTTCAAAAAGGAAACAGATTAAATGTCCCTTGGCCTGGGGGAGCTGAACCCGCCCATCATATGAAGACAGGTACCAGGCCGACTTGACACTCACCTCTGTCAACACAGCAAGTTCAGGATCTGCCAGAGATCTTTCAAAAAGGACACACACCTGGCTACCTGTAAGACCCCGTCTATGCATCCAGATGTCTTTATTTTTCGGGAGGATGGAACCAGAAGCTTTGGCAAATGTGAGAATCAACCACTCTTTTCTGATTTTAAAATGTGAGGGACTTTGTGAGATTCTTCTTGTATCTGCTGTCTTAAAAGACACGTAGCACATGGTTCTGGATGCTCTGCAGTGTCTGAATTAACTAATCATGGTATCCTTTTATAGTTTTAACTTAAGGAAGTACAGCCATGCATTTGATGACCCCATGGAATAAAATGGTCATATACAATTTTAGTGGTAAATTGTTTAAAGTCATATCAAAAGCTGAAGTTGGGCACTTCTAGAAATGATGGCCCTAGCCAAGGAGGATTTAGCTGTTGTCCTCAAGGAAGTTCAAGTCTAGTGGGGGTGACAGACAGTGAGAATTAGAGAAAGTACAAAGTGCTACCAGAGAGGCAAGCATGTGTGCGGACAGGCAGAAAGATTTTGTGGGAAATGAGAATGCTTGTTTTTGGCTTTATTCCATTAAAGGAGGGATCTTCAGCTGGTCTACAGACACTGAGATGATAGTTGATTTAACTGATGACAGTTGGTAATGACAGCGATTTGCTTCTTGGGAGAGAAGAAAACAATAATTATTGAATCATCTAGTTCCTCTTACTGTACAGCATTTGACAAGTCCACTTTGAAAAGGATTCAAGATGAAAATCACGTCCATTTCCACACAGCAACTGTTCACAGGAGCAAGTGACTTGAAATAAAATTCTTCCTATGTCTCAAAGCTCAATGTATATAGAAAATGTGACAGGTTGGCTTCAGAAAAATCTCTCTTGCAGGATCCCACTATGACTATAGAGCTTTAAACTTTTAGCAATTTGAACTTTTTTTTTTTTTCATGGCTAGAGCAGGCTTTAATGTAGATTTGGTAGTGGAATGAATAATTTCAGAAAAAATAACCATTTTTACTGTCACAAATAAAAGAAGCTGGGTCCCAGTCTGGTTAACAAATGTAAAATAAAGACAGATTTTATAGGTAGCAATGCAAAGCATAAGCCAGACTCAAAATCAGAAGAATTTTTCTTTAATTCCAAAGTTCATTTTATTCCCCCAAATGGAAACAACACAAAATGTCCATTAACCAGTGAAAAGATAAACAAAATGTGGAATATTCATATAATGGGATGCTATTTGGTAATAAGGAGAAATGAAATACTGAGATAATCTATGCAACGTGGGTAGGTCTCAAAAATCTTATGCTAAGTGAAAGAACCCAAAGACAAAAGATCACAGAGATGTGATTACATTTTTGGACGTGGCCTGAAAAGGTAAATCTATGGAGGCAGAAAGTAGATTAGTGGTTGCCTGGAGCTGGGAGAGTGACTGCAAATGGGCACAAACTTTGCTTTTGGGTTGATGGAAATGTTCTAAAATTAGGACATGGCAATAACTGCACAATTCTGACAATATACTAAAAATCATTGACACGTACACTTAAAATGGGTGAATTTTTTGGTATGTAAATTTCATCTCAATAACAGCTGTCATTCAATACATACTTATTGATGAGCAATTACACGAATGAAATAATTTTTAAACTACAATCTATCTCTGTTATTTATCGATCTATCTAAATTTATATCTATATCCACCTGTATGTCTATCTCGACTCGAAATGTTTTAAGGTTATTTATAAACACAATGTACCTTAAGTTAAAGAATGAGTGAATTAAAGTCTCTCCTTTCTTTCTCCCTTCAGTAATTATAAAGTAGTTAATTAATTAATTAGCAAATTCAATATTTCCTTAAATATTTATTAAGCACTTCGTTGGGCACTGAAATGCAAAGTGCAATGAGCCCTGGTCTCTGCCCTCAGGAAGCATATGACATAGTGGAGAGCCAAATAATGAAGGATTAGAGTAAAATGTAGTGAATATTACAGTAAAGGCATATGGAAGGTATTGTGGGGGACTATGAATTTTCAACCCAGCCTATCCAAGAAGGCTAAGGAAGAATTAGCTATAAGATAGCTCAAAGAGGATGGATAATCCAGCAGAAGGACCAACACAGAGGTGTGAAACAGCACCATGAACTTGGGGAAGTTTCACAGGTTCTGCAGCCTAAGGTGTGAGGGCATCCCTGGTACCAACAGGAAACAACTGGAAACAAGACTGGTGGACCAACACCAGTTTAAAAAAGGCCTACTGAGACAAGCAGAAGAGGTCATTGATTTTTTTTTAACCTGAAAATCAGAGGACCCATGAAGGATTTCAAACTGGTGATCTGAAGATCAGATGGGTATTTTAGAAAGATCATTTCGACGTCAGTGTTGGGGACAGATAGGATATACCTTGCAGATGAGCTGCACAGCAGTGGTGTTCCTGGCATCTCTCAGGGTTCTGCCTCCCAGGTTTCCAGACTCTAATTCCATCTCCAGTAACCAGGACTTCAGTCAGCCTCTGGTGTTTCCACACTTCCTCTCATGGACTCTGGCCTGCCCGGTCCTCTGTGGCCAAGACCTCTCCAGCTGCCCTGCACAGGAGTCCCTACTCTCCCCTTGGCATTGACAAATCCAGCTCCCAACCATGGCTGCCCATCAGGCATCCAGAGCAGGCTGCCTCTGGGCCTCTGTGACACAGGATTTAGAGGCATCGTGCATCTTATTTAAAAAGACATTCAACTAAAAGAACGCGGACCAATGTCTCCATTTCCAAGGCCATTACGTCTTTCTAGAATTCACGTGCTAGTGCAGAACCATCACTGTTTAAGGTCAAAATGAAATTACTAAAACCAAATTTTAGTGGAAAAAACCAACGAACTCATAACTTTCTGGAACAATACAGTTTGTGACCTAAGCCACAATACTTAGATCATGGTTTATTTTTGGATTTTTATTGCTGCCATCTTATTGTTAATGAGTTCCATTGTTGCAGCCCGTCCCCCACAGAGAAAGTCACATGTCTACCCCAAGGCAGCACACTTGCTGCAAATGACAAAGAATAAATCTCCTTAGACAGTTTTCTCATCACTCACTGAGGGAGAAAGATGACGGGTCAAGCCTGAAAACAGGCTAAATATAATATACACACAAAATAAACCTGTTTAAGTGAGGAAATTTTTCTGTTATGGTCACGTAGGCAGTCTAAAATTTCCACTGAGTTGAGAGAAAAATACTAAAACTTCCAAAAAATGCTCACAAAGTCATGAGAAAATACCATAAAAACACTCATACTGATTAATCAGTTTTTAAAAATTGCTTTGTTTTCAAGAATAGGTATTTCAATATGTTACTATCAAAAGCTATCAACAGCAAAGAGTGAGTTGAATCAGATTCTTTCATCTCAAAGAGCTGTGGAGACATCACCAGCTTTTTGCCAGGGAGAGAGGATGCTTTTTATTATTCTCAGCAGCATTCCCCAGTGACTTCACACCGAGCTTCCCAGGTAATTGATGCTGTGAGACGAGCATTCATGTGGATCAGACCTCCCAAGGGAATTCTATAGGAACCTCATCCTCATTATTCTATGTCATCGAACTTGGAAGAAGACCATTGTCCTGGAGAGCAAAGTAATTTTACGATGGCTATTTAGGACACACATTTAATTCTAAGTATTGATCTGGATAAACATGATATGGTTTAATCTCTGAGTTCTGTGCCTCAGGGTTCTGTTTCTAAACAAAATCAACCAGGGTATGTAATCCTACCATGGGTGAACAATCATTCTCAGGCTTAGAAAACTACTTACCACTCAGTGACAAGAAACAAATTCTTACAGAACACTGGCTGATGTACTGTGTTTGAGGTTAAGTTTGTTTTCAGGTCGCTTACCATGCTGGTAAGAATTTATTGATGGCTTTTCTGCAATACCAACTTCTTTCCCTGTAGCTTTGCTTCCAATTCTCTTTCAAGTTTCTTAGGTAGAAATTTCCAAAAAAAGAAGGATCACACACTGTGAACTTGGAGAAGCCCAGAGATAGCTTGTGAGACTAATATTAGGATATTTACAGAGGAGGCTACACTACAACAGGCCTGCACTACAAACTCCATCTAAGGGGCAGAGCATTTTTCTGTGTGAAAGCTCAAGGTTTTGACGAAGCATAAGTCGAGAAATTTTGTGTTTTGAACAGGAGAAATGTCATCTTACAGACAATGTTTCAAACAAATAGGACTGACATCAGCAGAAATCTCCTTTTCACGTGCTGCCCTTCCAGCACCTTGAATTTCCTCTGTTTCCACAAACGGACCCAGGTACCATCCCCTCTCTGGCATCTGGACCTTCTCGCACTGACTGACATTCCCTCTGCTGCCTCTTTCTGACCCTGCCTCACCCCCTCTGCCATTTTTCTGCAGGTCTCAGCTTGAACATCCACTCTTGGCTACCTTCTTTGACCTACACTTAAGTCAGGTGCTTCTGGCTACATGCTCGCATGGCTTCTGGGCTCTCCAATGTCAGAAGACCCACCAGGCCTCATTTTTAATACCCTGTGCCTGTCTTTCTCTACAGACTGCAAGCTGAGAGGATAGGGGCCATGTTGGTCCATTCAACATGGTACCTCCATGTCCAAGGACAAGACCCGGCATAGAGAACTCAAATAAACATTTGTCAATGAATTCATGAAAAACTTTCCCAGTTTTTATGAACATACATTTTGCACATACTGTTTTTAGAACTTTAAAGAACAAAAAAGGGATTGTCAGAAACATGGTAAGGGAAAAAAAAAACCGACTGTAAGAACATGGGATGCTGATTCTAAGAGTCAGGTTTCCCCAACCCCGAGTCATCCTTTTCTGAGCCCTATACACATCAGTATGTCTTGTCACAGACAGTGCAATGTCAGAAGCTTTTTTTCTGATTTCTGAGAATGGCATTATGTACTGACTCCACACGTGTTTCAGAACAGCAACAGAGTCCTGTCGTAGTACCTTAGTGAAATGTTTCTTGCTTTTCTTGACCTTGGTAAAATTATCATTTTATTTTCATAACCTGGAAACCTCCTAAATTTGCTTTGACATAAGTTATTTAAAGATGAAGGACTAAGAGTGTAAAGAGTAGAGATGACCGTGTTTATGCACAGGGTAGAAGCATAATGAGCGTGATTTAAATTCAGGTGGGTGCACCTCAGAAAGTAAACTGGAATACTCTGTGTGAACATCTTGGTGTAGAACTACACATACCACACATGCACTCGGTGGCTTTCTAATTCAAACACTGAATACACTGATGCTGGTCCAAATCTTAAAAAAGTTCTAAGCCTTCTAGTGATGGTTGGTGTCAGCTGTCGGTCACTGATCAAATAGTCTTTTCAAATCGCACATATTCAAGAGTTCCCCATGGTACCAGGATGTACTGTACCAGGGACGTGCCTTTTTTAGAGAAAAGGGATTATTTGAATCTCTACAGATTTATCAAACCTACTTACAGTTTGGGGGGAGGGAAGGGTCAGGCAGGGACAGATGACGTTCCTTTTTTCCTCCTGCCCTTTCTTCTTCCTCCTGTCTCAAATCTTGTGAATTCCAAGGATTCTAACTTGCCCTCTTAACACTTTCTGCTCTGCCTGAGCAATCCTGCCGACATCAAGGGCTTTACTACCACCTATCCGCACTGCTCACAGCCAAACCCCCAGCCCCGACCACTTGGCTGATCTCTGATCCTTTTACACCATGGCCTCTTGGGCTATGCCACCTGGAAGTCTCAGGGAAATATCAAGTCCATGTGTCAAAAGTTCAGCACTTACTTTTTTCTATCTCCTCTCTTAGTTGGCTTGAGCCAGAAGCCCGAAAGTCACTCAGAATTCTAATTCTCCCCCATGTCTCATGGTCAGCTGGTCGCCAAATCCTTTACATTTTAAGTGTGTCAAGAACCTGCCCTCTTCCAGCTCCACCAGCGCTGCCCTTTGTCCCTGCCACTTCTCTTAATTGATGACCTCACTCTCACATCATCTGTCCACTGCCTTGCCAGCCGAGTCATTTTTCTAAAATAATTTTTTATGTTCATATCCTTCAATCTCTAGCCATCACTCACAGTATAAAGCACAACCTCACGAACGACCATAGGAGGCCCTTTATGATCTAGTCCCTCCCAACCCATCCAACCACATCTTTTGCTGCTTTCTAATACGTGGATCTCCTCTTGCAACCTGTCCATCCAAACCCCTAACACCGTGGGCCTCACAGCGGGTGAGAATGGCTCTCACCTGCCCCCTCTGCAGCAGGCATCTGCTCTTCTCGCCTGGGCAGAGTCTGTTCTCTCGTCTTTTGGTAGCAGAACTTTGGAGTTACCTGGGCTCTGGCTCTGTTGGAAAGCCCATCAGTCAAACTACTCTGCCCTCCCTTCTCAAGGGGTGGGCTCCTGACTTGTACACCAGGCTAATCAGAAGCTCCTGCCAGATTTTCAGCTGGGTAGAATGACCCCAAATGGACAAGAGGTGGAGCTGCTACACTTCAACAGCACTGCCTCTGTTGGGACAAACCCTGACTTCTGCTATCTAGATGCTAGGAGTGACCCTTGCTCCAGCATTCCTAAAACTTAGTTCTTCTGATCTTGTAATTTTTTTTTAAGTTGCTTGCCAACTGGCCCCCACCTATCCCACCAAACCCAAACTGAAAAAGCTCTTGAAAAATGGATTTTATTGTTTTATTCTTCTTTCTCTGCTGGCCTGGTACAGTACCTAGAAATCAATGAACATTTATTAAGTTAATTAATGAATGCTTGCATACATGGATAATGAAAACCCTTGAGAAGGAACAGAAGAAAACGTGTCAAAGCGATGGAAAGATGCTGACATTCAATGATGATGTCAGAGTATATGAGCTATCTTGTCTCTTTACTTCCCTAATGTTCACTTCATATTCCCTGACGTTACAAAGGAAAGAGTAAGAGAGCTTTGTCATTATGTCGGGATAAATGTTGCCCACAAGGACCGAACGTATGACTTCATCAGTACTAGATCATGTGATTCTTTGATTTCTCTTTCTACTTAACATGTTCTGGATATACTGTAAATATGGGGAAAGAATAACTTCTAATATTTGGATGCAATCTTAATGATGGTATTTTATCAAATTTGCCCAGGTGACAATTAGATTTCAGCTCTAACGCCAATGACTACCTGGACAACTATGTTGAGAAAGACTCTGAGGCTGAGTCAGGAGACAGAGTGAGAAAGAGAAAGTGCCACCATCAAATATGGGGTTTTTCTAGTTTCTGGGATTTACTAGAAATGACTTTAGAGCTTACAGAAATTCTTGTGTGAACAGGATGATGTTAACACTGTAACTGGCAACTTCTTTTTAATTCTAGTCAGCAGTGTTCCTAATTCCAGAGGGCACAGTACAATAATTATATATATTACTATACATTATATATGTGATTACATAAAATTTAGAAAAGTATAAGATATTCTGTTGCCTTGGCCCATAACCACCCCGTAACCAGTAAGTCATGCCAAGGCTTTCAGGAGACTCCTGCTGAAAGGACCTATCGTTCTCCTCTAGAATCAAAGACAGTATTCTTTTTTTTAAATTTTTTTATTGAAGTGTAGTTGACTTACAATGTTAGTTTCAGGTGTACAGCAAAGGGATTGTTATACATATGAATATACATATTTTTTCTTTTCAGATTGTTTTCCATCATATGTTATTACAAGAAATTGAATATAGTTCCTTGTGCTATACAGTAGGTACTTGTTGTTTATCTATTTTATATATGTAGTAATGTGAGTCTGTTAATCCCCAATCCCTAATTTATCCCTCCTGCCCTTTTCTCTTTGGTAACCATAGTTTGTTATGTCCATGAGTCTGTTTTCGGTTTATAAATAGAATTTATCTCATTTTTTTTAGATTCCACATATAAGTGATATCATATGATATTTGTCTTTTTCTGTCTGACTTACTCCAGTCAACAGGATAAAAAGATGGCATCCTGATTGGGAAAGGAAGGCTCACTTATGAAAGCCTGCAGTCTTCATGGGCCTTTCTCCCAACATCTATTGCCACAGAGTACCGAATCTGGGATGTAGGTTACCCTGAAATTACTACTAGGCAATATCCATACAGTGAGTCTGGGGGATAAATAAGACTTTTGTTGTTTAATTATGGCATCTACCCAACAGTAATAAAGTGAGCAGAGAGCCAGGTATAAAGGACAGCAAGGTGTCGTTCCAAGAGCAAGTAAAGGGAGTCTGGGGACAGGGGTCCCATCTGGCTTGTCCATTCAGCAGCTGTATGTATGTCCTTGAGCAAATCAACTGTCTGCCTTGGGTCCCCATTTACTCAGCCAAAGAATGAGGGGATAGAATCAGATGATCTCCTTCAGCTAGAAAACTCAGTGAAAAAAATTTTTTTTCCTTTAAAAATAGCCACAAGGGAGGGTCTATGAAGTTCCACCACCCCTCAGAAAGTACAACTGGCAAGTTTGGGTTTTCAGCCCCTTAGTGCAAATATTAATAACATCCTACATCAGTGCGTGATAAATGAAGAGTGAAAATAAAGTATGCTGCCCCAGTAAGTTTATCATTTGAACTTGGTATTGGCCTACTATTTCCAGTGGAAAGTTACTTCAAGTCAACATCTCCCACTATATCATCTCATCCCCTCAAACTGAACTCACTCCATTTCCTGATTTCCCGTTTGCTGTCCATCTAACCATTTTGAGGGCTGACTTATTATTTGCAATACCCTTAATATGAAACCAGTTATCAGCTCTTCTCCACCTTTGCCATGCCTGCTCCTTTATTTATTTTTGCTCCTAGACTGCAGGCTGTTACACGACAGCAGAAGAGATACAAAAGTGGGCAGAAATTGAATGCTTATATTTTTAATCTTCACAAACTGCCTTTGGAAAGGCTCTATAATCATCCCCCTCTTCTGGGTGGAGGGAGGAAGTGAGGCTTGGAGAATTTGGGATTATGTAGCAAGCCCCATCCAGCACATAGGTGCCAAGCCAGAGCTCAAACCCAGGCAGTAGGCTCCAGAGCTCAAGCTACACCACTCTGCCTCCAGCACTCCTACACGCCCACCAGCTAAACGTTCTATTTTACTGCATTAGTCATCAGGAATGACCTTGTGAGCTTTGTCATGCCCTCGCTTGACACATGAACTCTCACAGCCAGGAAGTAGCCCCCAAATCCACCAAAAATCTCCAAATTCATTTTCATGTCAACAATCCAAAGGCTTCCAAAAGCCTCCCCTTGGCAGCATGACAACTTTCACCTAATAAATTCCAATGTCTCAATGGCGCAGGCATCCAAGGCCAAGGGAGAAGGTTAGATGTCGTATTACACCATGACCTCACCCCTCTTATCCTTCTGACTTCACCTCCCATGGCTCCCTTACCCTGAGGTTCTCCATCCTCAACCTGTCCCATTTATCCCTCCATGCCTTTACTTATGTCATGGCCCTCTGTAAGCTCTTCTAGGTGGCCTCTAAGGCTTCGTTCCCTGGAATACAGGCCTGGGTAAATCCCCAAATGTATCAGAGCTGAAAGTGTGTTCTAGTGCCTTAGAAATTTGGGTAATGAAAACCTTATTAAACGTTCAATACTATTAAACTATGTTTTGTGCTAAGGAGGGGTGACACCATAGTGAAACTTGTATATAATTTGAGCTTTCAGGATGCTAGTTCCATTATTGATCTTGGCTTAATAGAACAGGATGAATAAAACAGGACCCATTACACAGTGATGCATCATTCTATTAGAGATGAGGATTGGATCAGACAGGAAGTTATCAGCTGCCAAGAGCAGCCATAAGACCAGAGGGCAGCCATCCTAGGCAGTTGGGTTGGTTCAGTAGCTGCCAGAGCCACATCTAACAAAGATGGTCAATTCTGATGTTTGCCAAACATCGTGTAGTCAGTCCCAGATCCAGGATTTAAATTGATGCCAGGTCCCAGGGGCTACTCCAAGCCACAGGATAAACAAGGTTCATCTCTGATTTACTTTTGAGGATTCAGGAAACAATATAAATAATTGAGCTGAAAATATCTCATAGTATTTTATGTCAAAACATAAAACTCCATGGGTTTATTATAGAGAAGAATGGAAAATTCCATAATTTTTTTCATAATAAAACGTGAACCACTTTTGAATTTGCTGCTGACTCTTTTGGTTTACACAGCCAGACTCTGGGGAGTGCATGCTGCCATTCTCTGATATTACAAGTATTTCAATGGAAAAGCTTGAGACATGCTGATGTCATGTGCTAAGCATTATGAACCAAGACCCACTGCAGTCTAGTTACCATGTGATGAAAGGCTCTTGCCAGACATGAAGGGCATGTCCTATTAATACATACAAAAAGAAAAATGTTTAAATTGTTTTATATGAGACTGTGTACAAATAAGAATATTGTCCATGCTATTCTTTAAAAGTTGGTTGTGAAAAAAAAAGTTGGTTGTGGCTTTTATTGCTTTAGCTTATTTCACTGAAGTTTCACAAAGTACCCTGGGTTTTCTAAAACATGATTTAGTTATCATATTTTGGAAGATGTGCCATCTAAATCCCTTTAAAACAAATCTGGAACAAGATTATAGCAGAATCAATTTGGGTCAGGATTATAGCTCAAGATTAAAAAGCTAAAGCCAAAAACCAACTATACACTTAGCCATTCAAAATCATTTACCATGTGATGGGTACTCATCTAGACATGAAGAAAATACAGAAAACAAAAACATTCCTCAAAGGGCATCACCATAAGAATCCACACTGGGACACCTGGCAGGATCTGAGGTGGATACATCAGAGCATTGAATGGAGTATAGGAATACCAGGCTATACTCGGCAGGGTAAACTTACCAGGCTAATCCTGGGTTATTCAGTAATTTATTCAACATACGTTTGTGTGTCATGAAGCTTTTAGTGTTACTTCAAATAAGGTAATAGGAATAGTGATGGGGAAGAGTTTGATCAGGGAAGACTCTTCAGTTAGATGACATTTGAGCACTTGAAGGGGTGAGGAAGACAGCCATGGGACCATCAAGCAGAGGCATCAAAGGCAGAGGGAACTACCAAGTGCAAAGGCCTTGAGGCAGAATCATGCTTGGCATGCCAGGGTAAAAACAAAACAAAACAAGAAGTGAGGCTGGGGTGGCTGGAACAGAATGATGGAAGAGCAGATCACATGGAGCCTGCAGGTCAGGATAAGGACTTTGGATGGAACTGAGATGGGGACTACAGGAGATGGTGACATGATCCATGCTTTTTGAAAGGATTATCCAGGCAGCCATGTGGAAGGTAGATTACAGGGCAATTATTAACATAGCATATCTTCAATTAGAAGACTCTTGCAATAAATGAAGAGAGAGATGATGGTGGCTTGCTCTGGTAGTGGAGATGGTGAAAAGCGGTTGGATGCTGGCTGTTACAAAGATATTTCCAATTTTCTGGTATCATGGATATGGGTGTCAGGAAAAGAGAGTAGTTAAGGATGTTTCCCAAATATTTAGTTCACACATCAGGAAGAATGGAGTTTCCATCTGGAGAACAGGTTTGAAGGAGCTAGGTTTACTTTGAGATCCTTATTGAGATGCCTCCTAGTAGCTGGATACACAATTCTTGAGTTCAGGAGCAAGGTCCAAGATGAAGACAAACTTGGAAGCCCCAGCATAGCAATATTTTATTTACAGCCAGGGGGCCTAGATAAGATCGTCTAAGAATGAATGTAGATTTAGAGCATCTTAATAGGTCTGGGGATGGAGATCTGAAGTACTCTACTGTCAGTCTGTTTTTGTAAGAGCTTTACTAAGGTATAATTGAAACACAAATGTTTAAGGGGAGCAAATAGGATGAAACAGCAAAGGAAATAAGAAAGAGTAGCCAGTGACTTTGGAGAAGAACAAAAAGAGAATGGTGTTCTGGAGGCCAAGTATTCACTGCTGCTGATGGATGAAGTAAAATATATACTGAGATACATGCCCTGGATTTGGCACTGTAGCAGTCAAGAGCAGTTCTGATAAAAGCCTGAATGGAGTTAGTTTCAAGGAGAAGAGGAGGAGGGAGGGAGTATAAATGATTTCTTGACTTTTCTATGAGGGAGCAAAGAAACTGGGCCAAAGCTGGAGGGGGCTTACAGTATGTTTATGTGCTGATGGAAATGGTCTACATGGAGGAGAAGATGTCCTAATGCTGTGAGAATAATGGCTTAGTGAGGAGAGGGGCTGGGATCTTTATCAGCTTCCTGGGCCTGCCACAAACTGGGTGGCTTAACCAAAAGATATCTATTATCTCCTGGTTCTGAAAGCTAGAAGCCCAAATTTAACATGCTGGTAGGCCCAACACCCTCTGCTCACTAGGGAAGGGTCTTCCCAGGCACCACAAGTCTGATCTTCACAGCAAGTTCTTCCTGTGTGAGTCCAAATTTTCCTTTTTCATAAGGACACCAATCATTGTAGATTAGGGCCCCACCCTTTTCCGGCATGACCTCATCTTAACTACATCTGCAATGACCCTGTTCCAAATAAGGGCACATTCTGAGTACTAGAGTTAGGACTTCAATATATAAATTTTGGAAGGACACAAGTCAACTTGTATCAGGACCCAATGCAAAGTGGAAAGGCTGGTGTTTGTAAGAGGGAGGCAGACAGAGAGTGTATACAGATTCAGGTACAGATAAAGGGTTAGTTGTGGTGGTGGAGTGTGTGGACGTTCTCTTCTGATTGCTTCCATTTTCGCAGTGAAATAAAAAGCAATCTCAACATCCTAAGGTTAACCCCTGCTTGCCCAACTAAACTAAACGTCTGCTGACTACTGCCCAATCCAATTGCAAGTGAGTTCTACTACATTTAAAAGTAAATTCTATTATCCACCCCCCCCCCCAAAGTATGCAATTCAGAAAAGCTCTAGCTGGAATGATGATTTAAGGAATCAAGGAATTATGCTCTAATGTGCACATGAAGAGGTATCTAGTACTACCTAGAAAGGTGGGTTAATGGATGTGTAAACATTAGATTATGGGAGGAGGTAACAGAACAAAATACAGGGAGCAGAAAAAACTAATCTGAAGCAGAAACCCTCCTCAAGGCATGAAAACTATGACGGACTCTTCCCAGGATGCTATGGGAGAGAAGAAATATTAAAGTGGATTTTAATAATCCCAGAACTGAGGAACAATTTTATTATCCATGGGAATTGAGGTAAATGCTCATTGCTCATTGGCCTCAATATCTTTATGATTTAAATGAATTATTTTCAAGTTCTTTATGTTTAGCAATTACTGCCCTTGATTTTGCAATGGAGACTTTGACAAAAGAAATACTATCATTTCCTCTCAATTTTCACCTCTAAATCTAAAGATGCTCTGTGCATTAGTGATGATTAGATTGGGGTGGGGGAGGAGATAGTGTGGACAAAAACAATGTGACTGGTCTGGAATGTTCATTGCTGAGTTATTTTAAACATCTCTCCTTTAAATGAATCTTTGCAATGTTACCCTTTTCTGAGGCTTAATTCTTCTCCAGTACACTCACATAATTGCTACCAGCATTTTTGTCTGTCTTGAGTGTATAATGAGGGACAATGGAGTTCTTATACCAAACAGAATGATCTCATTCCATAAATAAAAATAAGACTGCAGATTGCCTTATTTCTGCAATAAGCCTCCCATTAATGTCAGTGAAAATGGTGGGAGAGGACCAAGGGTGATATGTGGCCTCAGCCACCTAGGACTGTAGACACAGGAAAATGGAAAACATCTATTATATTGTCAGCCTGTACATACCCAGGGGGATGGCACAGAATTTTTTATTATTGCATATTTTGTTCAATTTTCCTCAATACTGCTTTGAAACAAATTGAACAAAGATTGTGCTCACTGCTTCCATCAGAAAACTCATAAACATAAAAGCTTTGATTCAAAAAAATTCTTGGCAAAGATACTTAAATACTTTTTATTAAGTTTTTTCCCCCAATGTACCTACATACACTACCTTGTTTTGCAATAAAAACAATCCTTTTTTGTTTCATATTGTTCTCTCCCAGTATTGCAGCCCGCATCAGTCATTTCTGCATTTAGCTGTATGTAAACAATGGGAATGACTAAAAGAATAAACAGAAGTCAGCCCTTCCAGCAAAGTGAAACCACAGCAGTTACTTTTGGGTTGTTTTAGGCACATGTTTGCTTTCTCGTTTCCATATAACATCATTTTTTCCTTTTATAAAAGGAAAAAACCCTTATTTTTTATTTGATGTAACTTTATCCAATGCTCCACAGTAGAACACATACAGTTTTCTAACAATTCTTTCAACTGTTCAATCTGGAAGCTTATGTGCTGGAAGCATGGTTTCACAGTTGCACCCTTGTAGTTTTCAACCTACAAATATCTTTCTCTATGAGTCAGAACTTAGGTTTCATATTTCCATTCAAAACACAAATTAAATACTTAATATGTGCCAACTGCTGGGGCTACAAAGACAAATGGCATATCTCCTATCACCAGTTATTTAAGCAAATAACTTCACACTTACTTTATAAATAAAGAAAATTACAATCTTTACCATGATGGTATTTGTAAAGCTTCTTTTCATTTATATTGAACTTTTTTCTTCAATAAGTAAATGGGGCTGATGAATGAAAAGTACTATATTAGTAGAGTTTAATTACTATACACTACCTCCTCAAGACCTTAAAATTACAAATGGGAAGTAACGAAATGCCATTCCACCCTTCCAAAACCTAAGCAGACCCTGATATGTCCTTGACCTTTGACGAAACCTGTGACTTAACATAAGTGGTATTTAGCAAACCAAATGAAGGAAAATCAGAAGCATTAGTGAAAAAAAAAAGAATGACACTATGATCTCTAAGATGCTTAACTCTTTAAAACAACCTATCTAGGTAGATATTACCATCACCATTTATAGAAAAGAAAATTAAGGGTAAGAAAAGGTTAATTACCTTGCCTCATAGCCATAAGAGATGTGCTTGAGATTTGAACTCATGCCATGATCTGACCTTACAGCCTATGACCTTATCATCATACTATCATTCATACCAGTTCTTTCTGCAGAGACAGGCAATCAAGAGGCTGACGGAAAATGTTCACAGAATGACCAGGGAATGTACTGATGCACTTAAGCTACTAGTAATAGTTTTTTTCTCTTTCATATTTTGATTGTTGTAAAACATACCCAACACAAAATTTACTATTTTAACCATTTTTAGATGTACAGGTCAGTGGCATTAAGTGTGTTCACTCTGATGTGCAATCGTCACCACCACCCATCTGCAGAACATTTCCATCATCTCAGACTGAAACTCTGTACCCATTAAATAATAACTCCTCTTTCTCCTCCCCTTCAAGCCTTTGGTAACCACTACTCTATTTTTTGTCCATATGACTTTGATGATTCTAAGTACCTCCTCTAAGTGGAATCATGCAATACTGTCCTTGTGTGTCTGGCTTCTTTCACTGTGCATAATGTTTTCCAAGTTCACCCATCTTGTAGCATATATCAGAATTTCATGACTTTCTAAAGTTGAATAATATTCCATTATCTGTATAAATCACCTTTTGCTTATCTATTCATTGTCAATGGACATTTGGGTTTTCTCCAGAAGGATGTGAATAATGCTATTGTCAATAATGCTGCTATGAAAACTGTCATACACATATATGTTGGAGTCCCTGCTTTCAATTCTTCTGGGTATATACCCAGAGGTGGAATTGCTGGGTCACATGGAAGTTATATGTTTAACTTTTTGGGAACTGCCATACTGTTTTGCATAGAGGCTGCACCTCTGTGCTTTTTACATTCCCACCAAAAGTGTGCATTTCTCCACATCCTCACCAACACTTGTTATTTTCCATTTTGTTTTCATTTTAAAAAGAATTACTTCATGACAGACATGATATTACAATAATAGAAAGCCAAAGCAAAAACTGCTCACAAGCCCAACCTGAAATGAAATCAATGAAAAATATGCATGATATCCATCAAATATAAAATTCTATCCATGATGCTACAAAGGAAACCAAGCTCGCACGTGGACATGGCCTGGGAGACGATGTCGACTAATTAAAGGGGGTTTTCTTAGGCTTAGGCCAATCATTCTACCCGCTACCAAATTTTCAAGATGACTTTTCAAGATGCTCTGGCTTAGATACCATGGAGGAAGGCAACTCAAAGCTCAGCCAGACCCACCCTGTTTTCATTCTTCTCCTCCCGTGGGCCAGTCTATCCCCACAAAACAATTGTGACATGGCCCCTTGATGTTGATGGCAGGGAATGAATCCAGTCTATGCATTTGCCACTGAAAAAATGGTGCTTCATCTGTGGTTCTTTGCATATGTGTATGCTTCTGCATTTCCATGATTTCTTCCCTCCCTAAACAACTTGTTAAAGGCAACATTTAAACCAGCCTTTATCTGCCCTCTTGGTGCAGCAGGCAGTGTGTCAGTCTCATAAACCAACCTTGCATGCATTATTGCAAGGCTGGGGCCGAATCACATCAACTGAAGGCTGCTAGCTTCCCCTGACAGAAGCAGGAGGCACTGGGAAAAGTGGAAATTGGACAGTAGTCTGGTATACTCTCTGCTCTGTCATGGATGGCCTTCCACCAACCCACAGAATCAAAAGAACAGTCTCCTTTTAACATTGAGAAATATCAAATCCACCAGACGTTACTAACTCATGCCTTGTGTGCCAGTCAGTGTCAACCATGGTATTTTTTGTGATAATTCTACTAATTTTTAAATTGCAATTTGATCCAGAAACCTTTTCAATAAACAGAAGACTCGGAGACCTTAGAAACAATTGTCATTAAATAAAAAAGAGCAAAAGACAATATAAACTGAACTTTCACTAGAGATGGTATCACTGAATGGTAATAGGAGCCATTATAATAGAAAATAAAACTATCTTACTTGATCACAACTGCCTACAGCCTTATGGTACCCCCTAAAATTGTCTCTCAAGGAGCAATGTGCCATTGTCAAATTTCATTAAGCCATCTATAATTCAGGATGCGATAGTATGCTGATAAATAAATAATTACTGATGTGGAGTAATAGTCCATGTTAATTTGCTGCAATGGTGGTGGAAATGGCTATGCTAATGAATTTGAGGGAAATGAGTTAGTTGAGTATTATCTCTTTTATGGTTTTAAATAGAGAGATTCCATTATTTTTCTAATTCATTTAACTCAATTAAAAACAATAATTTTGTAGCCAAATAAACTTTCCAGAATACCTTTGATTTTTTTCAATGAACATTGGATCCAGCTGCCCTTAGATATGCTAGCAAATAGGAAACCGCTAGTGAACGACTTGTCACTTCCTTGCTAGGGCAGGTACAAGACTGAGGACTCCCCTTGCTCTCACTGTATCAGTTATCAAGTGCCCCACTAATGCTACAAAACAATCAACTATTGATCCTCAGTGGAATGGAATGACCATTTATGTAGCCAGTAAGTCTGCAGGGGCTGATCTGGCCAGGGCTTAGGTGATGGAAACTGGGCTTTGTGACATGTCTAGGTGTCAGCTGACTGTTGGATGACCCAGGATGGCCACACCCAAGAGACACAGGGGACTTGGCCTCAGCAAGCTAGTCTAGGTGTATCCTTGTGATCAGGGGAATGAAGTAGGAGAGGAAACAGAGACAGGCGAGTGTGTTTTCAAGCTGCCGCCTGTGACACAACTGCTAACGTGATATTGGCCAAGGCAAGTGCAATGATTACATTCAGAATCAAGCAGCGGTGAACCATACTCTACCTTTCGAAGGTACAAATTTCAAGGTCATATGGACAAAGAATCTGCATACAGAAAGAGGTGAAAGACAGAGCCATTAATGCTAACAGTCTATCACACTCACGTTCATATACTTAGGCTGTGATAGAATTTTTCTTAATACAGTTTCTGGGGCAGGGCCCTTTTTCCTTTGGACCAATTACAAGTCTCCTGACAAGTACCTTGCTAATCTGTAAGTACTCTAGAACAGGAAGAATCCAATCCAGTACCTAACACAGAGTAGCTGTTCAGTTAAGGCTGGATGAATGAGTTAATGAAGAATGAAAGATTCTTCAGACTGTAATGTTCAACATGATATTAACTTGTGACAGTATTAATTAGCATAAGAAAAGTGTGTGTTTTGTGATTTTTCTACATCAGTATTTATTTTCCTTTGTTGAGGTGACTGCATCCAATGTATCCATTAAATGTGAGAGGTGCATCTCTTTTGAGCAAAAAGCTCCAGTAAGAACTTAGGAATGTGAGTGATATGACTGTAGTGAGAAATCAATGGGCAAGATGAAAAATCAATCTCCATCCCTGCTCAGAATTCTGCTGCAGGATCTATAAAATATCTTTCAAATTAAGAATGATCTGTAAGATTTCATTCAGCTCTGAGATTCCCCAATTTTATTATTTAAGGTATAAAATAATGGAAGGCAGAATATAAGTACTTTAAGAGAACTACCCAGAATAACAGATGAATTTAAAAGAAAAAGAGGTGACACACATTTGCAGCCAGAGAAGGTCTTCATGGGAAAGGTAACATTTAAGGACTTGTAGGACTTTAAAAACCAGTGGGGGCAGGGAAGGAGCAGAGTTAGGTGAGGCTGGGCATACTTAAGGCCAGGGGGTGATTCAACTTTGCTGAAACAAAGGGTAAACATGGACAATTGGTGGGAGATAACCCCAGAAAGGCAGGTGGATCTATATTCTTTATGGCCTTGAACAGCAAGCTGAAGAGTTGCACTTATTTCTGCAGACTTAATCTTTCTAAGGCATTTCTCCATGCTTATAGTGCTGTACAGAACTGCCTTATGTAGAGAGAGGAGGTGGGCAGACAAGTCCATGGGTTATTGAAATTGTCTAGGTAAGAAATAATGAGAATCTAAATTAGGAAGAAGGCAGTGAGAGTGAAGAAGCTCTGAAAGAGAAGGCTGTGGGTAAGAGAGGATCTTGGTGCCTTAAATTTTTTTTTTTTTTTTTGAAAGTAGGAAGCCAGTCCAATTATATGCCAAGTTATATATTCTACAGTAAATGTTAATCCTCAAACTTTCTCCAAAATTTCCTGTTGAAATGAATTTATTCCAAATCCAGGTTCTATCAAAGACAGAGATCCTTGTCATAGGTCATAGTAATTAGCCTTGAAAGCATCACAAGAGTAATGAGAGGCTCAAATTGACCTATCACTAAGAGCAGTCATCACCTATTGGAAGCACTTTCCTGGCCATTCAGCTTTCAGCAGGCTCAACTGTCCACCTGGCTGGTAGAGCACAATCTAATCTCTTGATAACTACTGAGGTCCTCTAGGACATCGGCAAAGGAAGACAGAATCTAGGTTATTAGTATTGTAAGCAATTTTGAGATCATCGTGTTCAATCTTCTTGTCTTATGAATGAGGAGACTGGGGCTTGGTGAGCTGTAGTCAAGTGATCCAGTTAATCAGTGGTGGGACTGAGACCAGAGTCCGACTCCTCTGATCAGGGTCAGCCGGTGCTCTTTGTATGATACTACGAGCACACAGGCACCTTTACGTCTGTGCACGTGTTTAAGTCAATATTCTCAACCATGTGATCTTCAACTGGACTATAAAATATTTGAGGACAGAGAGCAGCAGGCAGTATGGTAAGGTTGGTATAGAGTAGATCCAGGTAATCAGATGAGCCTGTGAATATTGGCTGCTTCCTAATTCTCCAGGACCCTGAATGGCAAGCCCCCGGATTTGAAATCCCTTGAAACAGAAAATGTGAAATCATGAAATAATGAGAGAATTTTTTTTTATGGCTGTGTTTATTTAAATTCTTGTACAGAATCTGAATGAAATACCTGTCAGATGATTTCATTACTAAGAAGGAATACATTTTCTGAAAACTGCCATAAGCTATTAGAGTTTTTCCCCAAAACTTCAAAACTGCAAGAAGTTTCTGTTTATGACAGTGACATTTCCAAAATTATACACATCACAGTGAATCAGAATCTTTTGGATATATTTATCTCTTTCTTCTCTGTGTCACATTTCCTTGAACTGAGAAAGTTATCTTTTTACATGGTTATTTCTATAACCATTATTAGTAAAATATTTTAGTTAAAAATTCAAAACAAAATGTTACACATACTCTAAAATCTTACTAAGCTATGACACATTAATTCTACTGAACTCTCTGAATAACGCTGATTCAGTTGAAATGTAAATGTCATACACATGCAGTTCACAAAGTAAATGGAGGCGTGACCTAATGGCTGTAATGGATCTTGAGCTGTGCTGTGGTTCTGGGAAGAAGTTATGAAGAATGAGTTGCTTTCCCTCAGGGCCTGCCTCTCTCCCTCATTCACAGAGTGGGTGCTTCCCAAAGACACACATGAAGGGCCAGCAGAAAGGTGGAAATTGCCTGACCAGCCAGGCTAGCCTAATTAACCTAAGAGGTTACAGACAGGGCAGCCAGAATATCCTCACAGCTGACTGACAAATTAGATAATGAAACAGTCATTAAAATTACAAATGAAGGAGGAGGTTATAGCTCATGTGGTAGAGCTCATGCTTAGCATGCACAAGGTCCTGGGTTCAACCTCCAGGACCTCCTCTAAAAAAATAAATAAATGAATAAACCTAATTAGCTCTCTCTTCAAAAAAAAAAAAAAAAAAGAAAAGAAAAAAGAAAAAATATTTTAAAAAAAGAAAAAAAATTACAAATGAAAACCAAGGAGACAAGTATACATATAAAAATAACAGCTCCCATCATTCATAAAATGTCTTTTGAGTAATAATCACATCTCAGACAATGTATTGCACACAAGACATACATACGTCTGTCTGCATCCTTGTGGATCTTCAAATCTAGTTGAGGAGACAGACAAGAAGCAAGTGAATGATTACACACACACATAATTGTCATTTGAGATAAGTGTCACAAAGGATTTGATGACGGTTCTGTGATAGAGTGTAATAAAGGAATGGACCTACTTAGGTATGGCGGTCAGGAAAGATGTCTCTGCACAGCAACTCAAGTGAGCAGGTGCATAAGTGAGTCATCACAGCAACACATCCCTCTGTCAATACCCTCCATGAGCGTCCCAGCTTACGTGGAGTGAATGTCAGTCCTACAAGTTTCCTCCAGATCTGTTCCCCTGTGTCCTCCCCCACTGCTTCTGCATTTGCCCTTTTCCTCTGTTCTTGGCACTTCAGCCTCCCTGGCCCCTGCGATGCCTACTGAACCCCGAAGGCACTGCCTTGGGCTTTTGTCTTTGCTGTGTCCTCTGCCCATGTTCATTGGTTTGCATCCACAGTCTTCCCCGATCACCCTACTTAAATTTGGCAATCCCCCAACAAGCCCCAAACTGTTTCTCAGCATTATTTTTTCCATAACAGTTGTCATTTTCTAACAGACTATACTTTTATTTATTTATTTTATCTATTTCTCTCCACTGAAAATGAGTACCAGGTGGGTAGGATTTTTTGTTTTGCTTATTGCTGTATCCCTGGTACTGAGAACAGCATCTGGCACACAGCAGGTATGCAATAAGGACTTGTTACATGAACGAGCGTTATGATGAGACGGATGCTTTCTATGTTCCAAGTCAGAAAGGGTAGGTAGTGTAGCCTTTGAGATAACAGATTCTGCAGAAGCAGGCTCTGTGCGAGAAAAGGTTTTTATGTGATACAAGCAGCATTTCAGGTTGACCCTCAGCAATGAGGCCATTTATCAAACCAGAGATGATGGAAAGGGTTAGGGCTCTGGGTTGGGAGAAGGGACTAGTGTTTGTCGATGCTACCTCGGATGTGTTTATGGCACGTTATCCTCAAGCACAGAAACAAACGGACAGTTGTTTGACCTCAAGTCCTCTCGGAGCCCAAAATGCAGGCACGCTCTTCCTCAGACACCATCACTTTACATTGACTTGATCCCCGCGCTGGCCCTGCACAGAGTCCCGCATGCAGACTTCATCTGTGAGGAAGCTGCAGAGGAACAGAATCGGGAGGCAAAGCTGACATGGGGGAACAGGTGGCCACTGAACAGAGAGAGGCCAGCATGTTCATCCTTATCTCATGGGAACTTACAGCTTTGAAAGCCCAGATGAGTCACATCATTCCTGCTGTGAAAATGAATTCCCCTTTTAACTGTAACCTCAATCACAGAACTGGATCTTATCCTAAAGCTAAAATGACCCAACATTTGCACTCAAAGAGAATTTCATTTAAAGTAGGGTCCCATGGCGAAGCACCAAGGAAGGGGCCCGTTTACTTATGGAAAGAAAATCATAAGGAGGCGACGATGTTGCATTGCTAAAAGGAGAAACTGTACTTGCTTCCTGGAAATAATACTTTAGGATCTTTAAGGTCTTTGTTTATAAAATAAAAAATAAAAATGCAGAAATAGGAAAGCTATTATTTTATCAGTGTAAAAATCATCCTTTCTGGTTGCCCTACTTTTCATCTTTCTCGACAACCCCCCTTTTACGCATATCTTTAATGTGACTGTCGTTCATCCCATATCATGTTACTCCCTCTCAAATACTTCCCGTGACTTTTCATTGTTCAAAACAGTGGTTAAATTTTTATGTTTAAGCAATAGAACTCTTTCTTAAAAATAAGCGCCATACTAAAATATACTACAGATAAAAGCAGAAATGCTCTGCTTTAAGAGGGTGGGGTAGACAGCCTAGAAACCGATTGGTTCTCATACCCACCCTCCCCTGTCCACTCCCCAATATCCCACACACACATTTGCAAACATTAGGTCTCCCTGGCACTGTTTGCAAAACCTTGGCCTGAAATACTGACTAGCTGGGTTTTTTTTCACTCTGCTTCCCAAGATTTTCCACCAGTGATGACCCCAAAGTACCTTCCCATTGTTCTCTGACTCTATATTCAATATCTATCCCATGTTAAAGCAAAGCATCCTGCTCACCGTCACTCGGAATACTTCCTCACTTTCATTCTGCCATGTCCTGTATTATTAAAAACTGCATTGGAATCAAGAGTCTTCTAGTTGTATGAACCTTAGGCAGATTACAGAGCCTTTAAAAGCCTTTGTGAATCCATCTGCAGAAGCTGGAAACAGAAATATCTACCCCATAACACTGTTATGAGCTAACCCACGAGGAGCAATCAGCACCCCACCTGTGTGGGAGCCGTGTCCCACGGATGTCAGCTACTCTCCCAGGCCCAGGGATGGTCTCCACATGGGGGAGGCACTCGGTGGCCCAGCACTCCTGCCACTTCAGGGAGAGCTCTAACACCGTCAGAGATCATCTTTCTGAATCTCAGTGCCCTGAAGAAACTCCTTGCCATCAAACATTTCACCTGAGGCAGGAAGTTTGAAATCATGCTTTCCTTGCTCACAGTTGGGCTGCACATTCTTGATCTGTGTGAACTATGACCACCCCACTTACTTTTTTCTTAGTTTTTAAAGGTGCACTTTAGGAAGAAAGCCGAAACCCTCCAGGACCCCTCCTGCACCCCTCCCTGTGCTGCGCAAAGCAGGCCAGACGCAGATGCAGGAGGGGCCACGGGCAGTTTCTTGTGACTCATGTGGGCAGGATGAGGTCTCCAGAGTCACAGAGTAAAGTGTTTATTCAAGGAAATGAGGAGCATTGGCCAGAGTCGAGGGCCTGCAAACCCTCCATAGCAAGGTGGCCCAACCGGTGACACTGAATGGGTTACAGTGTGACACTGCTTCCCTTAGGAGCAATCAGGTAGGGCCTGGAGGGCCTGGAGCCCTGGGTCATCGTCCACATCCTCCAGCAGCCTCGGTTCATGCTGCCCAATGTCATGCAGCAGTATCACTATCTACATATTTTGTAAAGTGAGGAGGTTCGGAGGAACTGTCTGTCTTCTCTCCCCCTCCTCCACTGAGGTCTGTGCTGGTTGCTCCGCACTGGGTTGGTTCTTGGAGGAATGCTCTCTAGTGTTCCCTGTGGTCTGCTATGGCCACCAGAGCGGTGGAAGCTAAGGCAAGTCAGTGGTAGCCCGGGGGGCCTTGGAGGATGCACAGATGATCACGATGCTCTGCACTGTCAGGGCCCTGGAGAGGCTGTGCCAGGCGGTGCAGTGCTGCCAGGGCCCGGAGACCAGGCCCAGAGCCCCATGGACGGCTGTGGAAGGGGAGGCTCTTTTATCATGAAAAGTCTACTCTATGTAAAACAAAGTCTTGAAGAAGGATATCAAATTCTTGAGAAGCTTAGCCTCATTGAAAAAGAAAGGGAAGGGCTGGAAGGGTCTAGCTCTTTACTTGGGTTTGCAATAGAGACTTTAAGAAAAGGTCTTCAAGAAGAGGAATCTAAACACTTAGAAAAGTTGAACTGATGTCTGACATGACAAGAAAGACTCAGTCTTTAGAAGGTGCATCAACACATATCCAATTCCAAGTAGCTGCCACTACAGCCTTCAAAGCACAACAGAAAAATTAAGAACTTTATACAGCATTAAAAGATGCTTTGGATGGAAATTCTACTCCTTTAAGGAAGTATAAGCTGCTTTTCATAAGAGATTGATGGATGAAAAGAAAGAGTGAACAGACTAGTTGAACAGAATAAAATAGTAGAAAATGTTAAAGTGCCCACGGGACAGGTTTAAATAACCAGAAAGTTAAATGAAGTCTCTGGATGACTTCTTGCTAAAGAAGAGAGATTGGGGTGCTCTCGATGAAGCAACACGAATAGTGGGAACTTGAAATTGGATCAAACAAAACCATCAGAAAATGGAGGCCTCTTAGAACAAGGATCAAAACTAGTTTTGAGAAAACTAATTGAAATCAAATACATATTGATAAAAGAAAAAATAAATCAAATGTACCCCAAATTAACTGGAGGAAATAAAATAAACCAATGAACCTAAAGATCACATTAGAAGTCTTCATACAGAGAAGGCTCTCCTGTGGTTAGAAAAAACAGAAAGCGAAGTTCAAAAAGTCCAGTAGAAACTTTAGACCCTTTCTAAACTGCATTTAAAAAAAAATGGAAAGGATTTTCACCAAATATTCAATTTAGAAATAACTTAACTCATAAAAATAGAGGTGAACTTTTCCAAAGCTGATACAAGATCATCTGTGCATGTGAAGTGGTGGGCATCTATAAAACACAAGCCAGAATGTGTTTAGAAAAATTCAAATGAATCACTGACTCTTATCAAAGCCAGTTTATTTCTCATGAAAGAAAAGTTTATGGCAATAGTTCAAGAGTCCTGCTGGTTGACAGAAATCTCAATGACTTAAGAAGAGAAAAGGCATACATCAGATAAAAAACTTATTGCAGAAGAATTTAAGCATTTTGAAAAGTATATTATGTTCTTGATGCTAGAAATGGGGCATTTTGCAGAAGCTTGCAGGGATCACCAAGGAATCCTCGATTACCAAGGAATCCTCTGGATGATGACATCACCAGAAAGAATGAGCATCTGATAGTGGTGGTGCAGAGATTCAGTCTAGCACCCTGTGTGGACCAGATGTCCGGGGGGGGGCAAAACTGTAGAGGGGAGAATCCCTCCCTCCACGAAGCCACCTCCATCCTGATGCAGCAGGTCCTCAGTGAGGGCACACCAGCACTTCTCCTGGGGCTCCCTGTGCTGGCACTTGGGACCTTCTTTTGAGTCAACCTTCCCACTTGGAGGGCAGCCAGAGGCCAGAGCGCTGGTCCTCCATCTCATGATCCCATCAGTGGTCAGGTGTTCCGGAGGGCTCCCAGGAGGAGGTTCCTCAGAAAAGAATTCCTATTTCTTCCTCCATTCTTAAAAGTGGGGACAAATTTTCCCTGAAATTATCTAGGAATTCTCTCTCCACTGAGGGACTTCCCTGGCCTGAAACATCCGCTACAAGCATCAAGAAAAATCTTTGCACCGAACTCTGGATTTGGTTTTCCCTTCACACAAGCGGAGAACACAAGTGAGTCACCCTTGCAAGTTGATCCCACCTTAATAAGCCTCCTTCTGAAGGTCCAGAACCTCAGCAAGATGCTTTTTTTCCCTGAGACTAAAATAATTCAATGTTTCTGCTTACTGGTTGTATCGCCATTAAGTGATTATGGCTCAAATGAAAGCATGATAGAATTTAATTCCTAGGATAATGTTTTATAATTGTAGATGATTGAAATGTAAATCTGGTAGGTTAGTAACATCTATGTAATTCTATTCATAAGTAGTAAAATTACAGCATTTTTATTGTTGTTAACAAGTCCACTAAAATCACCCAGAAACACAGCAAGATGTTTTAATTTCTCCTAATATAATTTTGAATTTTTTCTCTTCTGGTTTTACTGCTGTTATGTAATGATTATGCAAATAGTTCAAATGGAAACTTGACATGATTATCATTCTTAGGAGAATGCTTTATAGGTATACATTATATAAATGTGAACTTTATTAATGTTTTTTACCTTATTTGATTTTTAGATAGTCTAAGAGGATAATATTTTCATTTAAACTACTTCAAAAGTCTCTTCTATTGACACAGAAACTTTTTGGTTTTCCTTCTAAAGTCATTTTGAATTTCCTCTCATTTACTTTTACTACAGTAGTCAAGTGATTATACAGTTGCTCAATGAAAGTGAGATACAATCCTTAGACTATTTTATAAATGTAGTTTAAACGTGAATTCCATGAGTAAATGTCTCCTTTTCTTTTTCTTCTAAATAATTTAAGGGTAAAATTTCCAATTGTTGCTGTTTAACAACTCCTCCATAACATGACCTGTAATAAGAGCTTTACATGAATAATCTTGCAAATAGAGACATTTGAAACTCTATTTCTGTGTAACCAGGGCTGAATATACTAAAGATTACTATATTTAACTAAATGAAACTTGTTTTAAAAATCCTGTCCAGCTTTAACATCTCTTTCATAGTTTCCTTTCTAGGAATCTGCCTTTGACCTCTTCCTGTAATTCCTCCCTATAAACTCTCAAAGTGCTTTGTACTTCTTTAATTATACACTATCTTGCTCAATCTTTGTCTAAGTTGACCACTGTTCCTGTAGATTACAATTTTATTGTGTGTGAGTAGGGAATATGTTCCAATCTATGCATTTTATACTGTGCCTAGGTGTATGTTGTGAATATAGGAACATTAGAGATAGTCAATTAAGTATTTACAAACTGAATTAGAATCACTTTTCTTTTAGTTAAGTGAATTTGATAACACTCTGAATCGTTTTCTACCGTAATAAAATAGAGCCTGACGCCAGTGATCACTTCCAAGGCTGGGGAGCCTATTGCACTTGCGTGTTTACAGACATGGACCATCAGATTTTCTGTCCCAGGTAACCTGACTCCTCTCCTCGGGCATCCTCAGAATTTGACAGTGAGCTTCGGGTCCTCAGTTGGATTTGGTGAGAAGGCACAGAGGCAGCAAGGAAATCTACGTCCTCTACTGAAAACCAGCTTCCACAGTACACGTGCTCCTACTTTCAGAGAGGAGAATTATTTACAAATACAAAGGATGGTCTGCTTTTACTCCTTAATATAAAACTTCCTGCTAATACAATGTGATGGCTTTAAGCCATAATACTTAGAAAAGGTCCAAATTGTGAGAATCTAAGGTTCTCATTAGAATGGTAACTTGACTATATTGCACATTTTTCATATAATAAAACAACCCTGGAAAGTTTATCTAGATATTGAAGCACAATATATGTATACGATATGGACAAGTTAACATTATAATGAAAGCCTTCGCTTTGGCATTTCCTACCTTTTGTGTGCCATTATCATTATTTATGATTTGAATGTGACAGCCAATTCAGCATTGCATAAGCCATACAGTAAGCATGGCTTCCGCCCTGGGGCTCAATGAATGAAAAACACAGGCAAAATATTTCATATTAAAACTCTCTGGAGGTAGCTGACTCTCAAGGGTGCAAGGAGCTTTGTGTTTAAAACACTTGTCCTTTTCTTTCTTTATCCTTTTTAACCTTTTGCCTTAATTTGTGCACATCTTCATTCAGAGAAGATCATTGCAACAATGAATGAAGATGTTAATTTCCCTGAAAAATAGTTGGTTTGGGGTTCCAGTGTTGCAAAATTGAAAGCAAAGGGGTGAAGAAATAAAAAAAAAAAAGACAATGAATGAAGCTAAAACTTGTTTGCCTCTGTACTCTGGCACATGCAGGCACTTCTGCTCATAATGCCCCTTCCTCCCTGACCTCCTGCTCAGAAGCCTCTTCCACTGAGAAGCCTTCCTAGATCTCTCCTAGGCCACACCTACTGAAATTGTCTGCCTCCCACCTGACTGCACTCCCCGAGTGTGAGGCATGTGCCTTACTCAGCTGTGTGTCACCAGCATCTAGCATTGAGTGCTCAGCAACCACGGACAGTGGAGGAATAAATAAAAAACAAGAAAGGACTGAGTCTCAGGTAGATGTACTGACTCTGTCTTTTAGAATAATGTGACTAGTGAATTTTCTACCCTTCTATTCAAAGTCTTAATCATGATTATGAGTATGTTTGAACTCCTTAAATAATCTTGCAAATAGCTTACCAACCAGCATAACGCCTAAATGCATCAGGGTCAAACTATGTTTGTTGTTTGATGAACTTTCCTTGATGGGTAACCTATTACTGGTTTACTGGTACTCTACATACTTGAGAAATTATCTCCTATGTCTCTTCTTCACTCATGAATCCTGTCATATTCCCTGAATTTTTTCCAATTCAACACTCAAGACTTTGTTTGATAATAGTTTGTTCTCTATCTCCTTTGTTTTTCTCCTTCTGAAACTCCCATTGTACAGACATTGAATGTCTCGCACTGTCCCTCCATATCTTCCATCTTTTCTGTCATAGTTTTCCCTGCTTTATCGCTCTGCTCCATGTTCTTGGAGAATTTTTCAAGTTAGTATTGTTACTTACTAATTGTTCTTTTTCCTATCCATTCTGATGTTTACTGCCTTTTCATTTAACAGTTCCTTATTAAAGCAAATGGTTTTAGAACCTGAAAAATCAGTTAATGATACAAAGAGTCTAGTAATTAACAAATTTAGTGTTCCCCTGGGCCTATTACCTTACCCTCCATCCTACAGATGACCATTTGAGAGTTCAAGGAAATATTTTAAGTCACTTAGGCCTTCAAATAGCATCTCTTTTTATTTTGTATTGGGTATCAGAATTCAATTACATTTACTAAGTATTGATTACTTATCTCAGTTTATATCTTGCACTTTTTCAGACATTGTGGGGGTACAAAAATATATAGCATTATTTATGCTCTGAGGTAGCTGGTAATCTTTAATCTTTAAATTTTACACTCAAATGTAAGCTAATACTCATGATTTGGGCAGTCCAAGAGGTATGTGAGTCATGGTGAGGTATGTGTCTCTGGACTGTTGGAAACATGAAGTAGCCCTAGTGAAGCATCTGGATTTGCGGTCTTTTGGGGACAGTTACATTTGCTGTGGAACAGAAGCAAAGGGAAGACACCTGAATTTAAAGCTAGAGCCCAGTTGGAATCCTGGCTTTGCCTCTTACCACCTGGGTGACCTCATTTTTATCTGCTGTGAAATAAAGAACATAATGCTGACCTAAATGGGTAATTATGAAAATTAAACAAGATGGCACACCCTCCCAAGTAATTTGTGATCTAAGAAGTACATTCTGTAATCTTCTCTTAATAGAATTCCTCTTCCTCTTTTAACCACCCAAATTAGCATTTATAAATTATTCTAAATTAGGGGAAAAAAAGAACCCAGGGATCTTCTTCTTCAGGGTGTCAATCCTAAGACCAAATTAAATTTCTGGGTTTAGAAATAACTCTTTACAATGTAAATTAACAAATACAATAACCCAGACAAACTTACCGTGCACATGTCATTTTCCTTAAAGGGCCAGATAGCAGAGATTTTTGGTTTTGTGGGCCATATATCTCTATCATGACTCCTATTTAACCTTTCCTGTTATAGCACAAAGGTGGTCATAGACAACATTAGATACAGGGGCTTGACTGTGCTCCAATAAAACTTTACTTATAAAAATAGGTGGCAGGACAGATGTAGCTGGTAGGACACAGTTTGCTGACTCCAGTCCTAAGTGATACTGAGGTGAAGAAGACAAAGTCCCTGACCACACAGAGCATACATTTTAGTGAGGACAATAATCAATAAATAAAAAATAAACAATACACAATGAAATGGCAGATGGTATTAAAGGGCCACAAAGAACAATAAAAGCAGAATAAGAGAATCAAAAGAAATGTTGGGGGAGATGCTATTTTAGATGGGGCAGTCAGAGAAGGCCTCTATGAGAAATCATTACTTGAGAAGAAATGGATAAAGTGAAGGAGCAATGCCATGTCTGCAAAGTGACAAAATTTTCAAGAAGAAACTGCATATGCAAAACTGTTATAAAGAACAGTGGTTTCAATAGTGGTGCTCCAAAGTTTATGTCCACCGGGAACCTTAGAATATGAACTTAATTGGAATAAGTGTCTTTGCTGATGAAAGCAAGTAAACGCTCTTGAGATTATCCTGTGTTAGGGTGGGCCCTAAATCCAATGACAAGCCCTTAGAAGAAAAGGGGAAACAGACATAGAGAGAAGAGGGAAGAAGAGAAGGCAGAGGCAGAGACTGGAGTCACACAGCTATAAGCCAAGGAGCACTGAGGACTGCCAATGTTCACCAGAAGCTAGAAGAGAGAATGGGATGGATTCTCCCTCATTGCCTTGAGAAGGCACAACTCTGAGGACATCTTGACTTCAGATCTCTTGCCTCCACAACTGTGAGAGAATAAATTTCTGTTATTTTAAGCCACCCACTTTGTGGTGATTTCTTAAGGCAGCCCTAGGTAATGGTGATATGTTCCAGGAAAACCAGAGTGGCTAGAGTCAAGAGGGCAGAGATGAAAGAGGTAATCAGGGTAGATATTCAAAATATTTAATGGCTGACCTGATAAGGTACCCACCAATCAGAACAGATGCCAGTTATTAAGCCCTGCCAGCATCGACTGATACATTTACAGCCTAAGAGGTTGTAGGAAAGACTAGAGAAAAGATTTGTGGGTCATGGAAGGGAGTTTGAATTGAATTTTGAGTGTAAATGGAAGCTATTGGAAGGTTCTGAGCAGGGGAGGGACATGATTTAATGTCTGATTTTAAAAAGATCATTCTAGATGCTCTGTGAAAAAAAAATGACCATAGCAGAAGGGCCAGAGAGGAAGCAGGACAGTTAGACAGCTCTTGCAGAAGTTGAGACATCAGAGGATGGTTGCCTGACTCAAGGCTGCCATACAACATTCTGTCGGTTTTGCACAGCACAACCTCAGGAGTGCCACTCACAGCGCAAACATCATGGGCTTATATGTTTGCTACAAGAGCTTTCCGGCAGACAGGCATGGTGTTGTCCTCTTTGGAGAAAAACAGTATAGAAGAGCAATATTCCAACAAACTGTTGTGTCTTGAGAAAGGGATGCTTTTTAAAAATTTTCACGAGGGCTAATGATGGTTGGTCCTTGGGCCAGTGGTGAGAGGATACTGAGAAGAGGTCAAATTCAAAGTAGATTATGGTAGAAACTGATGGACTTGCTGCCATTGGGAGTGAGAGAGGGAAGATTCAAGCATGACACATGACTTTTGATTTGAGTCACTGAGTGATATAATTTACCAAGATGGGGCAAACAGTGTAATGCCCTTCTGATCTGTTTGTGGGGGGCAGCCATGGACTCAAGGATTACTTCTTCCTGCTACCTTTGAGATGTAGAGAGACTGAGCTGTATATACTAAATTAGGGGTTAATTTCTGATAAACTCTTTTCTAGAATGATTATATCTTGAAATTATGTAATAAATTGTTATTACCTTTCCCTCCCTAATAGTGTAAGGGTGACTGGGTGGACTGGACGTGGATCGAGTGCCCAAATTAAAAATAAAAGCATTTTTCAGAAAGTGCTTGTAATTGACTACGATTATCTGGTAAAACTTATAGAAGACGAACCACATCTGGGCCTAGAGCCAAGTCACCGCCGGGCCTTTTATCACTGGTTTGTGTGGCTCAGGGCTGCCTTCATTGACTTTGGGGTTAGGAAGTCTCTGCGGATGTTAATGTTAAGTAATCTTGAACAGTAGGGGTTTAATGAGTTGTTTTAGTGTTGGATGGTAAGTACTTCAAATCCATAATTCCACTTCACGCTGCTTTTGTTATCCAACACCATGTCAATTAAAATGCAACTTTTGAAAGAATCCCCAAGAGAAAATTGTTTATTATTCCTTTGTCCAAACAGCCACCCTTACTGAAAAAATTACTTTCTTATGGAAATCATAACTTTAATAAACCATAGGTCAAACTGGATATTAACAGAAACAGATACTTTTTAATATAATTATTTTTATAAGGCTTGTAGAAAATGAAAGATGATGCACAACTGTCTCATGGGTAAAAATTTGAGCCTGTTTATACTGGAAGAAAGCCACCAGGCTCATGTCTGATCTTTTCCTCATTCCCTAGACTCTCTTCACTGAAGTTTTCTCAATGAAGGCTGCAGAAACAGGTAAAGACATTTTTCCAATGCTTCCTACAGGCCTGTGACACGGTAATTCTAGGGTTTGGAAAATTAATGTCAGTTTTGACACCTATGCTATCTTGACATTCTCAAATGTATCAGTCTACTAAACAGGACTTGGCTGCCAAGGAGTAAATATAAGTGTCTCTGGGGAGATTGAGTCATTTTTTAACTGGTGGATGGGGGTGGGGCAGGAATCTCTACATCTGTGTCTTTATTTCTATGTTTTTATCAGAGCTCAGAGACACTGACAGGTAAATTCTTTAGAAAGTACGATAAATTTTGACTTACCCCTTAAAAATAAGCAACAAAAAATACTCTATAAATACCGATTCTGCTTTTTTTTTTTTTTTTTTCAAGCAGACTGTCACAGATACACTCATTCATCAGTGAGTGACTCAACTGGTGACAAGACCTTGGAATGCAGGTTGCCCAGGTGGCATCAGAAGGACCTGTCTGGTGGTCATCCTTGGCTCTGATGGAGGCTGACAATATGAGTTTGAACAAGTTACTTAACCTCTCTGGCCTTATTTTCCTCATCAGTAAATTGAAGATTGTTGCAAAGATTAAAGGAGAAAATATATTGAAAGTGCCTAACTCAAAGCCAGAGCTCTTTCAGTGTTACTTCCTGCCTCTTTTTATTTTAAGTAAGAGCAAGTGGGCAGGGGTAGAGCAATTAGAAAAAGGGAGCCACTAGGTGGGAGCTAGAGGATAATATTGAAGTACCCAGCAGACTGAAATCCCAGGTTTGGATTTTAGAAAAGTGTCTAAGGTAGCCAAGAAATCTAGAATCACTGGTTGAATGGACTTGTGAAGATAAAAGCAGGCTGTATGTTAAAGCAATTTACAGGCAGGGGCCACAAAATGGCTACAGGATGTTATCTATTTTTCCCTCAATGAAAAATATATTTTATTTAAAGAATTAAATATGTATGTGACTACTTTAGTTTAACTATTTCTAGGTATTGTTTTTCCTTTTAATGACTCTTTACTAATTTATGATCCATGGTAGCATCAAGTGGGTTAGAACCCTGGACCACTTCTACCTAGTCCCTCCCTCCACGTTCACTGCCTTCTCATTGTCAACCAATCAAGAACAGGCTTGCCACTATTGAAAGCACCACCTGTTCAGTGAGCTGCAGATGCCATTCCTGGAGCTCAGGATGATCTGCCCCCACTGGAGTCACTCCAGGTGGCTCTGTTAATCACTTTATTGGATGTGATATTTGGAATTGTTCAGAATCAGAAAAGATCACTGTGCTTAGAGGTTTGCTGAGACTTTAATGGGATCTCTGTCCATGACAGAGGCCTGGGAAGATTTTCACAATATGCCGCTTGACCCATTTGACCTCACATCTCCAACACTGAAGCATCTATTTGCGTGGATTAGTGGGAAACACTTTTAAAGAGCCCATGACTCATCCTCCAATCTCCCCCTGGCAAACTGAATGATATCAAACCCTTCAAAGTCAGCGAGAGCTGGTGTTTCAGTATCTCCCTCAGAAAAGTTTAGAACAAGACAAACAACAGGCTCTTAGTGATGAATAACTTAGAAATACAAACATAAACCCATAAATCTGGCACAGTATAGCTCTGGAAACTATGAGTGAGATGTCAAAATAAGCACTATTTATTCCATTCTGTGAAATACAGAGGAATAATAAGGAAAAACATATTCTTAGCCTATCAGATATGATGAAAGCCTCTTTTAAAGGTAGGTGAGAAAAATTGTCTTCAACAGAAAAACACAGCAGACATAGTTTTGTATTATGCACATATCAATAAAGATAAGAAAAGTAAACAATGCAAAAAAAAATTTAAAACACCTTGCACAATGAAAAATTTCATAGCAGAGACAATGTCAAGTTAACTTAGTCGCAAACATATTTCCTACGAAGTGAATGCCTACTATGCAGATATTTTCTATGGGCTCTTAGGTATGACTACTTGGTCTGGTGAGTAATATAATCTTCTCTTTGCTTATAAAAGCTATTTAGACAGACGTCATTTCCGAATCAGCAATTTTTCTCTCTCCTTCTCTGATATGCATTATTTCATAGATTTCTCTAGACTAATATGTCTTCTGTACTTAACCAGGAAAATACACAAGCCAGAATAAAAGAAGATGGAAACTCAATATATTAACGAACATCCATTCATTAATACTAATTTGTTAATACTTTACTGAAAAAATACATTAAAACATGCACAATGCATGTTTCTGCTGAATCTTCTGAAATTTCCACTGAATCTAGTGAAATTTCTCATGCCTCTGATGCAAAAATATTACTGTGTGGTTTAAAAGCTATTTCTTATTCCTTTTATCCTAAACTACAAATATCTTGGCCCAAACACAAGCGACCATTGGTAAGGTGTTTATCAAAGTCAGGTCAAACCTCATTCACAATTCTCATATTTAGACCCTGAAGAACTAAAGCAGAGCTCAGAATCAAGCTTTTGGTTGCCCCCTCCAAATCAGATACTATGTTCTTTTCTATAGAGAAATAGCATCTTTTCTACTGAGACGTAGCATCATCAGAACTGTGGACTACAAAACCTGTCGGGCACAAACACTCCATTCAAACTCCTGCACTAAGACATTTGACTAAACTTGTGGCTTCTCACAGCCCAAGGTGGTGTCCCTGGATGACCCAGTTCCCTTGTGACTTCCTGCCTAGAAAAGCTCAAGGCTATCAAAAGGATTTACTGTTTCTCCTAGCCAACACCTGAGAAGACCCTGCCTGCCCTTTCTTAGAGGATTTATTAAAAAGGACTTAACAATTGTGAATCCTTCTTCTATTCCTTTGAGATGTATCATCAACACACTCAAAAGAGCATCTTTCTCTCCAGGACCTGGATTCCTTTGAAATGGAATCATTAGGAGAGCTAGGGCCTTGGTCCCCATGGGAAAACAGTCCTAACTCTGATTCTACAGGAGCCTGGGCTTGTCTTCCTACCTGCTTCCTCAGCCTCCATTTAAAAGGCCCAGTTGCCTCTGTGCATTTTGCAGTTCAGAATGGAGCTCTGCCCTTTCCCCTACCATCAGCGGTTAGCGAATAAAATCTGTTTTCACCATTTTAATTAATGTCCAGCTTTGTTTATTTTTGACAGCACCAAGCCTTCACTTTTTCATTAAAATAGACTACTTCACTGAACTGTCACTGAATGTATCTTTGGTAAGTATCCAAAGAACCTTTCCCTGAAAACCATTGTGGAGTTCCGGTCTCTTGAGCACAAGCCACCTGATCTCTTTACTTGGCCCTGCAATAAACCTTTCACATGTGCTTCTTAAAGCAAACTGAAGACTAATCTGTTTGTTGATATTGAATAGATTTTAAAATTTCTATTAATTTCTGTGGCACTGAAAAAGCCTTGTCAAACTTAATAAAGGCACTTTTTGAAAAAGAGAAAAAAATAGAATTAAAAGGGACCCAAACAATTAAGAATTCAAAGAGGAGGACTTCAAATAGAAATGGCCACATGACTATTAGAAGAAGGAAAGCTGTTTCCTCAAGTTCCTCTCCATCAGGAGATAATGCCGGGCTGGGGCGCAGAGTCAGAGTGTGTAACAGAGTTTGCTTTGCCACCAGAGGTTTTTATTTTAAGGTGTGGAAGATTCTCTTCACGCTTCTAGCCTCTCACATATCCTGACAACCTCGCTGCAGAGAAGGACTCAGGCATGTTCACTGAGATGCAGGGCGAACTGGGGAATCCTTGGATCCATTTTTAGCTTTCCTTGCATTTACTGAGTGATCTCATGGTTCCTCAACTTCCTTTTATTTTGGGACTTCAGCCAAGCAAATAAAATCACTATAACTTTTCCTAGAAAATTTTGGTAACAAATGCTTTCTTCTAAAAATGTGTTATGATTTTGTGTCCCTGTGATCTTTCTCAGAATCGCAGAATCTCTATCAAGAATTGTTGATGGTTGTGGTAAACAGAAGAAGGTGCCATTTTCCCAACTCTTGCACTAACTTTTACAAAGTTAGGACAGATAGATTCCACAAAACCATAGATTATTAAATGAGTGCTGAGTCCCCTCCTTAAATTCCCCGCCTTTGTCTGAAAGTCCTTCAAGACTTGGGGAATCACACTCTTTAGTTACAGGGAAACCAGGCCAGGATGACTTTTTTTTTTTTTTATTGTGGTGCAACACACATAACATAAAATTTACCACTTTAACCATTTTTATGTGTACAATTCAGCGGCATTAAGTACATTCACACTGTTGTGTAGCCATCACCACCATCCATCTCTAGAGCTTTGTCAACACTCCAAACTGAAACTCCACACTCATTAAACACTAACTCCCATTCCCCTCCCACCCCTGCCAGTCCTTGATGATATAAGGGAGCAAAATGTGCCACCCCAAAATGTGTCTCTTAGTTAAGAGGATTAATTTAGGCTGATTATTATTAAGAAACAGAAAAGATTCAGGAAGTTTTAGATAAACAGCCTATTCCAAGAAAAGAGCTATCACTAAAGAAATCTACAAGAATGTGGGCGAGGTGTGGGGTGAAAACTCTAGGCAGGACCTGGAGATCACAGTCTGCTCTGTTTCCCATTGTCTCTGCACAGCCCAGCAAACATTGGTTCACAAAACATTTGCTTTCCCATCTTCATGTAAATGGCTTTCCTCCTTTTTGATGTCCCAAGCCACTATTCGAAACATCCTCTTTTGTCTTTAGCTGAAGATGACACTCAAGGTGAAGGCTTCAGCCATTCTGGGGAGTTACTCAGTTTTTCTGAGTCTCTCCCATGTTTACATGTTATTAAACTTTTGTTTGACTTTCTCCTGTTAATCTGTCTCCTGTCAATTTAATTCTTAGGCCAGCCAGAAGAAGCTAGAAGGGTAGAGGGAAATTTCTTCCTCCCCGACAGAAACCACCATTCTACTTTGTCTTCATGAATTTGCCTACTCAAGGGACCTCATATGAGTGAAATGGAATCATATATTTTCCTTTTGTTGTGTGTCTTGTTTCACTTAGCATAATGTCCTTGAGGTCCATCTATGGTGTAGCATGTATCTGAATTCCCTCCTTTTAAGGCTAAATACAGAATTACTTTTTTTTAAGGTAGAGCCTAAGTTTATTAATGCCAGCCTTTATTATGACCACTCCCAAGTGTAAAAAATAAAAGGATTACTAATTAAAATGTAGAACTCAGTTGGACTTGCTGTTTGGACCTTCACTGGAGGTGCCAAAGTGGGGGAATCTTGCCTGACTCTGAATCACCTAGTCCAGTGAGGTTCACTGGAGAATGTGTAATAAACAAAAAAGATAAAAGTGCCAATTGGAGAGCTCAAAAATTACTTTTTAATCTAATTTTTTTGGGAAATATAACCTCTGTCTAAATAGTATTTATTTCTGACTTTCATCATGCAAACAAAGAGATGCTGGAATACTATCACTGTATTCCCTCATAAGAAATTAAGACTTTGGGAAAAATACATATCTCTTAATTATACTTCTCATAATATCTGGATTATTAAACATTAAGCACTAAATAACAATGAAAAATGCAGAAAAAAGACAATGCCATTCAAATAGCAATATTAATGTATAATGTATTTGACATATATATTTGAATATATTGTGTAATTTTAACATACAAACATTTCTGATATATCTATATCAGGTTATATTAAATTTATATATACCTAGAAAAATTGTAAAAATATAATTCACATCTCAAAAAACACTCCCTAATTCAACCTGATAAATCTTTCATCTGTTTTAAAATGAAGGGGATAAATTCTGTTAACATTAATGAAAAAGCTAAAGAAGAGAAAAAGATGACAATAGTTGACACTTCAGAGGCTGGTGGCCTAACGTACCAATTTGTAGAACAGGATACGTATTGAATATCAATGACAGTAGTTGCAAAGTCTCCTCAAGGCCCTCTGTCATCTATTAATCAAGGTGACATCATTGATGGATCAGTATCTAAAACTGATAAAGGCAGGAGAACTGTTGCTATTTCCACTTGGAGTTTCATCTTCAAGTAGGTGTGGTTCAATTCATGAGTGCTTAGGGCTGGCAAGTGGAAGCATCGGGACATAATTTGGTTCCATTTAGAGATCACCAGGCAGTTTAGCTGACAGAGCTGTCCCGTGTCCCATCTGAAGCGCCAGCTGAACATGGCCACCCATAAGCTCCTCTGAAATAACAGCCCAGAAGCTCTGATATCACTAAGAGCTGAGCCAAGTGAATCAAAGTGAACTATATATAATACTTTTTCTGGGGCTGCCTTCAGCAGTGGAGGAAGATGGCAGCTGTGTTACTAGGCTTCGTGAAGACAGAATTGATGTTGTGAGATACATTATATATTTATATATAATGATGCCTTTGAAAGCATAAAATGTACTACTGCCATCTTGCAGCTGCTCATATGAAGAGTCCAGGAGCAGCTTGGGGCTCCTTCGGATGGGACATATCCCAACCACAGGACATACAATCTATGACAAGGCACCTGTAAAGCAGCACATGGCAGAGATCTGGCATATGTACCCCACATGTGAATCGTTAAGTGCTGGGGGTGAATCCCTGCCTCCACAAGACGTGGTTCTGAGGTGGGAGATGAGCACCAGGATTTTGCATCACTGCACATTAAACTCAGTCAATACAGGTGTGGTACCGATTAGGCTCTTCCAAGTGCTCATCAGCAATGGATCTCATCCTGGTGCCGTGACTCAATTATATTCTGCAAAGATCACAAATACAACATCTCTAATTTCTAATAAGATAAGTATAGAGGAAATGCTGGCACCATTTCCTTTTCTCTACTGCAATCTGGGGCATCCCTATCGCAATCCCTTCAGCACAGGCTCCAGACCTACTGGTGGAGCAACAAGTCTATTGCTAGACTTGGGGGCGGCTGACTTGGATTTCAGTCTTGACTTTCATTTCTTTTGATCAAGCTGTTTAATTCCTCTAGATATCTGTTTCTTTATTTGTAGAGCAAGAAAAAGAAGCTCACAGGCTTCTGCCAAGGACTCCTTGAGAGAATGGAAATGAACAGATCCGTGAGTGCCTGGCATGGGGAAAACACTCAACAAATCTTGATAGGATTGTGCGCTAATACAGTCAGAGACCCACACAAATGCTTGACACATATTTAAATGACATTTAACAGATAATGATGACTCTGCTTTAAATCCAGGGTACTGCTAGTAACATTCTAGTCAAAGGCTACGTGTGTGTTCTTTAGACAAACATGTGGTTTCTAATATGGCAGCCTCCAATTGTGCAAAGCTTGTCCTAATGCTGTAGGAGCAATGGTATTATTATTTTCAGGGTCCAGTATGTGGCACCAACATATTACATTGCAAGTCAAATACCTTTTCATCTCTTGCTTCCTTTCCTTTTGTTATAAAGATTCCAAACTGTACCATCAGGACTGGCCAAACTGACTAAACGGTATAGATAGAAATCTGGTAAGAAATCAGAAAATATCATCAAGCAGTATCATTCACCGCAAAACAAAATAAAACAAAACAAAAAAACACTTCATTTCCAGATAGCATTTGGCTGAAGAGAAAGGGGTGTGTGATTTTAAAAAACCAGGGTTTAATGTGGTTGGCACAGGTACGGTACACACAGGTAATTAAATTTCTGGTATGAATGATTGTTTTGGGGGTATGAAAACAACTGGTTCATGTACAGCACAAAATCCACTTTGAAAGAACATGGCATTTTACACACAAATTTAGGTTGCTGATCATAATGTTATCACTATTTATTCACTGCACACATTTCAATGAATGAAGGGCCATTCTTTCCCCAGATGTTCAAAGCAATATAACCTACTGACAAACAAAGGTTATTTTGGGTTGTACCAATTCAGCCAATTTCAAATTGCTGGGAACATGAGAGAAAAGTTTGCTTAAATTTACTTCCTGCAAGTTTTCTCTATAGGCCTGTGCTCAGAGCAAAGAGAAATTTGTCCAACAGACGAAGTTTCCTTTGGTCATGCAGATGTCCACTGGTCTTCAAAAATCAGTTCTGTATGGAAAGTGTCTAGAGTCTCTATATTTTCCATTAGGGATTCATGGCATGAAAGAGAAGTTTCCAGAAGGGAGGACATAGCAGTGATCAAAAGTGATACAAATTTAGAAGGAAAAGAGGAGTCAGCCTCAAAAATGTGCACCACATTCTCACGGAAAGGCAGACCAACACATCCCGGCAAAGTGAATGGCCACACCCCACACTGTGGAGGGATCTTCCTCCCTGCGGGTGATGTGAACAGGACACACAGAATGGTTGGAAAGAAACCTCAAGATAAACACTGAAGGGTCTTAGTCTAGACTAGGCAGTAATGCAGGGTCTAAGGTGTGCCATACTGTCACTGTCCTGGGATGACCAAGGAGCTTTTTGCTCCTTACCTGAAATTAATTTCCATAGAGTTCTAGCCGATCACACTCCTCCTCAATTAAACATGATGATGCTGCCAAGCAGAAGAATCTCCATGAAAATTCTGTCCTTCTTTCTATCCTTACTTCCACCCTTCCCTTATTTATTTCAAAAAGCTAAAGGTTCAAGATGCTCTGTGTTTATTGGCTATGCATGCAAAGGGTCCCTGGATTTTTCTGGAAGCAGTGAAAGCATGCTCCTGCACTAGAAGACAGAACAGCCACTTCATATTTGGCACATGGGGAAAAAAAGAAAATCAAGTTCTGGTAGGCTAGTTGAAATTTTGTTTCCTTTCCTTGGCAGGCTCAAAAGCTATCTATCCGAAAGTCAAAATAGCTATTTCTTGACAAGGCTAAAAGCTTTAAAATGTGCCTTTTTTCCTCCTGATTTCAAGTTCTCTATATTCAGACTTATTTTACATCTTATATTTTTTCAACAAAGCACTCCAAAATATGTCTCGATTCTATTGGCCAAAATACTACACAAACTAATGCAAAAATAAAAAGAAAGTTCTCTGAACAGAGAGGATCCAAAGATCACAGAACCAGAAGGGAGCTGTTACCTTCATTTTGCTTTTTTGATATCTGATTTTGCAGAAGACAAACAGGCTGCTGTTAAGTTCTCAAAAGTGTTTAGGAAAATTCCTTTGCTGCTTAGGTGGGTTTTTAGATGATGAGAGCCATAGTTGCAACTCCCTCAACTGCACTAAGTATGTAAAAGATGCAGGTGACCTCAAAGCCCCCAGGTGTTATGAACCAGGTCAGATAAGGTACTGTGGGTGCCTTTCTCGTGTGTATCAATAGAAGTTCTTT